>NC_044388.1:63721825-64383075 GCF_006542625.1 Nomascus leucogenys
AACAGTCAAGGATTCCATGTAGTTGGAAATGGCAAGTTCAAGAGAAAGTTGGCAAAGAAAGATGGATAGATGCAGAGAAAGCAAAAGAAATCCTTATTTGAGAGAGAACACACTGTTGGAGCATGCTGTAAACAGCGTAAGGGAAAAACCCCGTAAAAAAGGTGAACTCTGGCTGGGCGCAGTGGCTCATGCCTGTAATCCCAGCACTTTGGGAGGCCGAGGTGGGTGGATCATTTCCGATCAGGAGTTTGAGATCAGCCTGGCCAACATGGTGAAACCCTGTCTCTACTAAAAATACAAAAATGAGCATGCCCGTAATCCCAGGCTGAACCCAGGAGGCGGAGGTTGCGGTGAGCTGAGATTGTGTCACTGCACTCCAGTCTGGGCGACAGAGTGAGACCCTGTCTCAAAAGTTAAAGAAAGAAAGGTGAGCTCTGTAATAATAGTGTAGCTGGCTGGTGAAAATAGTATAGCTGGCTGGTACAGCTCAGCAGAGGAAGGGTCTGGTGGGACATGCTCCCCCATCCCTGCCAGTCTCATGTTTGCCATACCTGCTGCGAGAGGAATTGATTGGAGGAGTGGTTTGGGTGGAAATTGTCCAGCCGGGCTGGGCATGGTGGCTCACACTTGTAATCCCAGCACTTTGGGAGGCTGAGCCGGGCGGATCACTTCGAGATCAGCCTGGCCAACAAGGCGAAACCCCATCTCTACTAAAAATACAAAAATTAGCTGGGTGTGGTGGCATACACCTGTAATCTCAGCTTGAGGTTGAGGCATGAGAATCTCAAGCTCAGGTTGAGGCATGAGAATCACTTGAACCCGGGAGGTGGAGGTTGCAGTGAGCCGAGATCGTGCCACTGCACTTCAGCCTGGGAGGCAGAATGAAACTGTCTCAAAAAAAAAAAAAAAAAAGATAAATTGTCCAGCTGTTGTATAACACAATTCATATATACATATATTCATATATATGGACAATAAATTGCCTTTTGTTTTCACCACTAAATACAGTGTGGTTGTGACCCTTAGTTTTGTGTATTCTGACTCGCACACAGCTAGGATTTAAATTGGTCAAAGGTTGTGTGTATTTTCAACATTAGTGAAATACTAATACTGTTTCCTGAAATGGTTGGAGCACATCACTCCTATCTGCAACGTCTGTGTCTCAGGTGATATGTATCCGCGCTAGTTTGATTTTGTTGGGGGTGCATAAGTTTTGTGAGCCTGACTTTTCATATGTGTATGGATTTACATGTTTAGCCCCATGGCATGGCTTACGTCTTATTTCCAGTGATTCCCTGGCCTCTGGGGTCGTGCAGGTATGTGCCCAGGTGTATTACTTTTTATCTCCCTTCTTGTTAATTTATAAAAGCCTTTACTTCCATAAGTACTTGCCTGATTAGCACCACTTGCATTAAAATCCTACTGTCACTTCCCTTAGCTTTCCCAGCACAACTTTCTTGTACTTCATTCATGTACACCATTATTAATTTGTACTTGTGTTAATTTGTCAGAGTTGATGAGGCACTACCCTCTAATCTCCCTACTGTTGTCATAGTTTTCTTTCTTTGAAAAACAGTTACTTTCCTGCTCAGGTTCTCATTAGCTCCTATCGTCTATGGGATAAAATCTAAACTCTTAAGCATTACCTAAGACCCTTCATTAAATCAATCTACTGGCACTTAGGAGGCAATCAGTAAGTATTGGTTGTTATCCTAATTTTGTATTCCATGTTAACTTGCAGATCATCTGGATGAATTTGATTAAATCCCCTTCCCTTGCTGACTTTATATTTTGGGAAATTTCATGTCTAGGGAAGTTGAAGGAGTAGCATGAACATCTGGGGCACTTACCACCTAGACTGAAAAAATTAACACCTGGTCGTATGTATGTATATTACCCATTGTCTACTTTGTTCTGTCAAATCTGTGACTTTGGAAATTTTGAAATAGTGCTCTTGGTTATCCATTAAAAAAGGGTAAAATAAACATGTTGTTGCTTCTGCTGCAGCACTTCAGTAGTAATAAAAAAATAACTTCAGTGACTTGGGTTTTTTTCTGCCAAAGTAAATGTTGGCTCTCTTTCAGATGTAGTAATGTTGCTTCTCTAAATTCGTTCGAGTTAAACTAAAGCAGGGCCAAGTTGAGAAATTAGTTTCTCGGTTTTTTCCCTTCCAATTTAGAAAAAAATTAAGTTTTGGATATTCTTGTTCCTATAATTTTCTTCCTTGTTCCTTCCTCCTCCTGCATTAAAAAAGATCATAAAGATTCAGCTAAGATGTCAGTGAAAGGAACAAAGATCCAGCCTTTTACATTCTTTATGTGGAGTTATTGTTGGTAGTAATCTTAAAATAGAGTATTTGAATCCATGTTGAGGCAGTTAATTCAGTAGTACAGTTTCTTGTGAACCACAAAATGCTAAGTAAAGGTAAAGCCTTATCCCCCACCCTGCTTTTTTTTTTTTTGAGATGGAGTCTCGCTCTGTTGCCCAGGCTGGAGTGCAGCGGTGTGATCTTGGCTCACTGCAGCCTCTGCCTCCTGAGTTCAAGCAGTTCTCCTGCCTCAACCTCCCGAATAGCTGGGATTACAAGAATGCACCACCACCCCCGGCTAATTTTTGTATTTTCATTAGAAATGGGGTTTCACCATGTTGGCCAGGCTGATCTTGAATTCCTGACCTCAAGTTATCCTCCTGCCTTGACCTCCCAAAGTGCTGGAATTACAGGCATGAGCCACTGTGCCCAGCCAACCCCTTAACGTGATTTTTGCCTTTTTGTGATTTTTGCCTTATGCTTGCAAAATATACTTGCGTATTACTAGCTAGGAAATCCAAGCAGGCATCACACCATGCCGTCATATGAGTGATAACTGGGAGTTATCATGCATTAGCTGGTATTTGACAGATTTGCAGGTATGTTAGAAAGTTTCGATGTGTCAGTGTTTGGTGTGTATAAGCGTTGGGAGAGCCCGATATGCATGTGAGACGCAGCTTCCAGTCAGTGTGCACATACCACTTGGAGGGCATGCTGGTTGCAACCCTCTTATTCTAATAAGGAACTGGTTTGGCTAGGTGAACTACGAAGTCATTTTGGATTTGACCCAGACTGGCTGTGTCTCACTCTTTACTGCAGTTTAATTCATGTGATGCTATTAAGTTAATAACTTTGTCCAAGAGCAAAGGAATGTGAATACATTGTGTTATGTGTGAATTCACAAACAACATTCAAGATCAGTTTCAGAAATGTTCAGAGCAAAATCTGAAGTCCCCTATATCTCCCATTATACTGCCTTCCTCAAAAGTAAGCCATCAGTGGTTTGCATGTCCTTCTAGTCTTTCTGTGTATTTACCTGCATACTTGCATGTTTATGTAAACATACAGATGGGTTCCCTGTGTGGGGGCCCCGCCACTTCACTTGGGGCCTATTTATATAAATGGAATGTAAGGTTATGGCCTGTGATTTAGCTTTTTCTTTTCTTTTCTTTTTTCTGAGACGGAGCCTCACTCTGTCGCCCAGGCTGGAGTGCAGTGGCGCGATCTCAGCTCACTGCAAGCTCTGCCTCCCGGGTTCATGCCATTCTCCTGCCTCAGCCTCCCGAGTAGCTGGGAGTACAACAGGCGCCTGCCACCACGTCCGGTTAATTTTTTGTATTTTTAGTAGAGACGGGGTTTCACCATGTTAGCCAGGATGGTCTCGATCTCCTGACCTTGTGATCCGCCTGCCTCGGCCTCCCAAAGTGCTGGGATTACAGGCATGAGCCACAGTGCCCGGCCAGCTTTTTCTCACGTGACAGTATCTCAAAGATCTTTCCATGCCATTCTATTTCATGCTGCAAGTAACCGATAGGACTAGTTTACTGTAGTTTATTTAGCCACTTCCTTCTGATGACTTTCTTCCTAGAAGAGTCCTTGGCATTTAGGAGGCACTCAGTAGACCTTTAGGTTGTTCATGCTGTTTTGTTTGCTTTAAAACATTTCTGTCCATACACCTTTCAAACATAGGTAATATTAGTATATGATTGAATTGGAAGTGCAGGGTCCAGGGTATGTGCTCAGTGTGTGTGTGTGTGTGTGTGTGTGTGTATGTGTGTGTTTGAGACCGAGTCTTGCTCGGTTGTTGTCAAGGCTGGAGTGCAGTGGCGTGATCTCAGTGAACTGCAACCTTCGCCTCCCGAGTTCAAACCATTCTTGTGTGGTAGCTGGGACTACAGGTGTGCAGTGCACCGTCATGCTCGACCAATTTCTGTATTTTAAGTAGAGGCCAGGTTTCACCATATTGCCCAGGCTGGTCTTGAACTCCTGGTCTTAGGTGATCCGCCCACCTTGGCCTCCCAAAGTGCTGAGATTACAGGCGTGAGCCACAGTGCCTGTCATGTGCTGTTTTAGAGTAGGAAGAAATTTTTTCCTTCCAAAAACCTTCAGCCAATCTACACACCCACTAACAGCATATGAGAGTCTTTATTTTCCTCCCTTCTTGCCAACACTTAGCATTATACAGCTTCTTTGGTTTTTGCTAATAAATATGACTCATCGTCTTAATTTGCATTTCTCTGTTCTCAGCCTTTTTCGTTGGTCTGTCAGCTGTCCATATTTTTTTTCTTCATAACCTTTATCCACTATTATATTGGGTTGTTGGTTTCTTTCTCTCTCTGTCTCTCTTGCACTCGCCCGCTCTCTTTGTCTCTTTCTCTCTCTGTTTCTCTCTCTCTTTGACTCTCTCTCTCTTTCACTCTTTCTCTTTTCTCTCTCCCCCTCTCCTCTCTTTCTTCCTCTTCTCTTCTTTTTTTTTTCTTTACTCAGTTTCGCTCTTGTTGCCCAGGCTGAAGTGCAGTGGCGAGATCTCAGCTCACCGCAACCTCCACCTCCTGGGTTCTGATTCTCCTGCCTCAGCCTCCCAAGTAGCTGAGATTACAGGCATGCGCCACGACGCCCAGCTAATTTTGTATTTTTAGTAGAGACAGAGTTTCTCCATGTTGGTCAGGCTGGTCTTGAACTCCTGACCTCAAGTGATCGGTCCACCTCGGCCTCCCAAAGTGCTGGGATTACAGGCATGAGCCACCCCACCCGGCCTGGTTGTTGGTCTTTTTCTTATCACTTTTTGTCAGAGCTGTTCGTGTTCCTGAAATCCATCTATCTATCTATTTTTTTTTTATTGTTTATTTTTTTTTGAGACGGATTCTCACTCTGTCGCCCAGGCTGGAGTGCAGTGGCATGATCTCAGCTCACCGTAAGCCCCGCCTCCCGGGTTCTTGCCATTCTCCTGCCTCAGCCTCCCGAGTAGCTGGGACTACAGGCGCCCACCACCACGCCCGGCTAATTTTTTGTATTTTTGTTAGAGATGGGATTTCACTGTGTTAGCCAGGATGGTCTTGATCTGCTGACCTCGTGATCCTCCCACCTTGGCCTCCCAAAGTGCTGGGATTACAGGTGTGAGCCACCGCGCCTGGCCGTTCTGATATTTATTAAATATATTGCAAATATTGTCTCCTAGTCTGTCCTTTGTCCTTTAAGTTTTTTTTTTTTTTTTTTTTTTTTTTTTTTTTTTTTTGAGATAGAGTCTCACTCTGTTGCCCAGGCTGGAGCGCAATAGCGCTATCCCGGCTCACTGCAAGCTCCACGTCCTGGGTTCATGCCATTCTCCTGCCTCAGCTTCCCGAGTAGCTGGGACTACAGGCGCCTGCCACCACGCCTGGCTAATTTTTTTTGAATTTTTATTAGAGATGGGGTTTCACCATGTTAGCCAGGATGGTCTCCATCTCCTGACCTCGTGATCCACCCGCTTCGGCCTCCCAAAGTGCTGGGATTACAGGCGTGAGCCACCGTGCCTGGCCTCCTTTAAGTATGTTTATAGTGTTTTTTCTCTTGTGGAAGTTTTAAATTTTTCTGTAGTTCAGTTTGGTTTTCTTTTATGGGTTTTATGTCTTTGCTTAGGAATGCTTCTGTGACCCCAAGAATACGAAAATATTCTGAGAAATTACCTCCCATTGAGCTAAACACCACCCTCCAGCTTGCACTCTCCCATCACCCTACTTACTAAATTGATATGGAATTCACTTCACTGGAATCCTCAAAAATGATTTCTTCTTTCAGCCACATATTATGGATATCTTAGGGTTTATTCCTGTTGAAGTCCCAAATGGTGTAATTTTTCAAGTCTTGGCATACATTGATTGTTATGTCCATCAGTATTCTGTGTTAAATAATGTTTTCATACATCCCATGGATATATAGGAAACAGCTCTGGGCTACACACCAGAGTTCCCAGACTCAGGATCCACTTAAATAAAAGTCTAGGTAAATTCCCTTTTAGTTTTATAATCTTTTTTTTTTTTTTTTTTTTTTTGAGACGAAGTCTCGCTCTTGTTTCCCAGGCTGGAGTGCAATGGCGCGATTCTGGGTTCCAGCGATTCTCCTGCCTCAGCCTCCCAAGTAGCTGGGATTACAGGCGCCTGCCACCATGCTCCGCTAATTTTTGTATTTTTAGTAGAGACCGGGTTTTACCATGTTGGCCAGGCTGGTCTTGAACTCTTGACCTCAGGTGATCCACCCACCTCAGCCTTCCAAAGTGCTGGGATTACAGGTGTGAGCCACTGTGCCCGGCTGTTTTATAATCCTTAATAAGAAAAGACAAAATAAGGTTGAAAAAGAGTTAACATCCATTATGCTATTGTGTTTACTTTTGAAAGGCAGCAAATATAAAGCTAGGAGCTTGCCCTTCAACAAACAGCTTTAGTTGGGTCTGGTAGAGTCACCCTAAGAACTGGTTCTAAGCCCCTCACCTGGATTGCAGTCAGTGCTTGCTCTCATCTGTTGTACATATTTAGCATTCATGAAATTTAAACGATATAACTGCTTTGAAAACATTTCAGAACAATTGCCTTGAATTGAACTTTTGCATTAACGTGAGTCTTTCTGGGTTTTTTTTTTTTTTTTTTTTTTTGAGACGAAGTCTTGCTCTTGTCCTCCAGACTGGAGTGCAATGGCACGATCTTGGCTCACTGCAACCTCCGCCTCCCAGGTTCAAGCGATTCTCTTGCCTCAGCCTCCTGAGTAGCTGGGATTACAGGCGCCTGCCACCATGCCCGGCTAATTTTTTTTTTTTTTTTTTAGTAGAGACCAGGTTTTACCATGTTGGCCAGGCTGGTCTCCAACTGCTGACCTCAGGTGATCCACCTGCCTCGGCCTCCTAAAGTGCTGGGATTACAGGCGTGAGCCTCTGCACCCGGCCGTCAGTGTACTTTTAAGTATATTTTCATTATGCGATTAATTATAATATGGGAAGTCAGTTAACTAGGTTATTTGTGAAGTAAAGTTAAACATCTGGTCATAGAATGACTTAAAAATGACAAATAAGGAAAAAATACATACGTGTGTGTGTGTGTGTGTGTGTATAAAATGAGGTAAAGTTAAACCCAGATAGAGGGTATCATTGCTTTCATGCATGGACTTTGAAATTGCTTTTTATTCCTGAGACCTTTTCTAGTTCTCTAACATGTTCCCTAATAAAACGAGGTTAGAGGATAACAATTCTAGAAAGGAAGGCAGCATCTCGTCATTCCATACTGCATACAGTAAGTGTGATTTCTAGCCATGCATCCCTTAAAAAAAATTCGTCTTGCAATAAAATAATTTGGAGAGCCTTTGGAACCTTGTATAAAGGAATTTTGCTGGCATAAAACATGCATTATGTATCACACTTGTATTTTAAAACCCACTTGATGAAAGAGCAGCAGATTGACACTGGTTGACTCAACAACCTGCAATTTCTGATGTATTAACTATGAGCAGTGGGATTATTCTTTGTAACTTGGTTATATGAAGTTTGAAGTTTTTCCTTTCAGTGCAGTGTTTCCTTTTTCTTGTTTGTTTGTTTCCTGAGTCTCACTCTGTCTCCCAGGCTGGAGTGCAGTAGCGCCATCTACAAGCCAGTTGCTTGACTCTCCTTTGGGCCAGTGGCTAAGTAAGTTAACAAGTACAAACAACAGAAATGCTTTCTTTGAAGATGTGAGACTTCAATAACAGAATGTGAGTTAGAATAGCAATCTAATTTTATAATTGGAAGAATTCTTTTTTTTTTTTTTTTGAGATGGAGTCTCACTTTGTCACCTGAGTTGGAGTGGTGTGATCTCGGCTCACTGCAACCTCTGCCTCCCAGATTCAAATGATTCTCTGCCTCAGCCTCCCGAGTAGCTGGGATTACAGGCGCCCACCACCACACCTGGCTAATTTTTGTATTTTTACTAGAGATGGGGTTTCACCATGTCGGCCAGGCTGTTCTTGAACTCCTGACCTCATGATCCACCCGCCTTGGCCTCCCAAAGTGGGATTACAGGCATGAGGTACAGTGCTCGGCTCATTGCAGTGTTTCGATTGAAATTTTGCTGGCAGAGCGCAGTGGCTCACGCCTGTATTCCCAGCACTTTGGGAGGCTGAGACGGGCGGACCACGAGGTCAGGAGATCGAGACCATTGTGGCTAACGTGGTGAAACTTCGTCTCTACTAAAAATACAAAAAAAAATTAGCCGGGCGTGTTGGCGGGCGCCTGTAATCCCAGCTACTTGGGAGGCTGAGGCAGGAGAATGGCGTGAACCCTGGAGGTGGAGCTTGCAGTGAGCTGAGATCGCGCCACTGTACTCCAGCCTGGGCGACAGAGCCAGACTCCCTCTCAAAAAAAAAAAAAAAAAAAAAAAAAAAAAAAAAGAAAGAAAGTGCCTCTTAATAGAAGGTAATAGGAATAACAGCCATCCATATTACAACTGCTGCCTCTTTCCCATTGTCAGAAAAATAATAAATACAAAATTAGCTGGGTGTGGTGGCAGGCACCTGTAATCCCAGCTACTCCAGTGGCTGAGACAGGATAATCACTTGAACCTGGGAGGCGGAGATTATGGTCAGCCCAGATGGCGTCATTGAACTCCAGCCTGGGCAAAAAGAGTGAAACTCCCATCTCAAAAAAAAAGAAAACACAAACAAACAACCCCTCTTGAGCCTTTCTTTCCTTGTTCTCCAATCATAGGTTCTTTTTCCTAAAAGTGCTTTTTTAATCAGGTGAAATGTGTGACCCCTTCTTAAAATATTTCCAAATACTTTTTTAAGTAAAATACCCAGGATTACAGAGGGGACCCATGACATTGAAATATAGCCATCAAAATGATAAAGAACAAATTTGTGATATGGTAATATGTTTCTTTGTCCTTTGTTAAATAACAGGTCCTCATAGTGGGTGTAATTGTTGTAATTTTAAAATAATGATGTTATTTCAAGATAATCTGCAACCACTGTAATTCAGTATAAGAGTATTTGCAATTTTTTATGTTGATACCAAACTCACACAGAATTACATTTTTGGTGTGTGGCCTATATTCAAAATATAAGGGAATGTTACATTTCAGCAAGAGATTGGTGAAAGTGAATATGAGACTGTTTCCCTATTCAAGTTCACAGACTTCAGAACCGCTGAGAATCTCTTTTCTTCTTCCTGCAGTTGCTCCCTTTGTCTGGAGCTATCCCACTGTTGTCAGGGGAGTCTTACCTTGGCCTCAGCTTCAGTGTCATTTCCTCCAGGAGACATTTCTAGGTTAGGAGCCCAAGTTAAATATGCCCATAGCTGCACCCTCTACTCATTTCAGCACTTTGAATCATGGACATTTATGAAAAGCATTGCATAATACCCACTTCCCCATTTGTGAGCTCTGTGAGCTTTCGGGGTGTGGTGACTGTTTCTGCCCCATTTACTGTTGATCCCCCAGTGCCTAGCACAGTGTCACAGGCAGCCCTTGAATACTTGTATCTTGGATGACACAAATAGCAGTTGAGGCAGGTGGAACAAAGCTTGTGAGAAAAGCTCAGGAGGTGTGACAGTCCCAAAGAGTGACCACCAGGGCAAAGGGGAAGGCACATTGGTGGTATGGTGGCATATTAGGCCATTCTTGGATTGCTCTAAGGAATACCTCAGATTGGGTAATTTATAAAGAAAAGAGGTTTAATTGGCTCTTGGTTTGCAGGCTGTACACGAAACATGGCTGCTTAGCGTCTGGGGAAGCCTCTGGGAGTTTTTGCTCATGGCAGAAGGTGGGAGGGGTGGGAGCGGGCGCCTCTCACATGGTCAGGAGGTGGGGGTTGGGGGAGAGAAGGGGAGACGCCACACACTTTTTAAACACCCAGATCTCACGAGAACTCTCAATCACGATTGCTAGGACAGCACCAAGCCATGAGGGATCCACCCCTATGACCGAGGCACTTCCTGCCAGGCCCTGTCCCCCAACACTGGACATTACATTTCAATATGAAGTTTGAGTGGGGACAGATATCTGAACTATATCAAGCGAGTACATGTGAAGTAGAACAGTAGCCAAGAGAGAATGCCCAACGTTATTACTTGTTTGTCTGAATCTTTGCAGTGGAATATAAGATCCACAAGGGTGGGATTTTATATGTTAGCTGTTTATAGTTTATATGAACATAGTCTGATTGCTTCACAGTGGCTCACACATAGTAAGTGGCCAGTATCTTTCACGTGTGTACTTTATTCAGGCCTTAACTCGATCCTGTGCAAAAATGAGGGAGTTGCCTCCTAAGACCCCTTTGAGCTTCTATTGAAGTCTTTCTCTTCTCTCTACAGTTAAAGGAGATCTTATTGTAGGGCATAACTAGGCCCTGTGGGGTTACAAAGGTGAATTTTTCTTGGATTTTGCCTCCTGGCGGGGTGAAGAAGGGTCCACCCTTAAAGCAGCTAGTAAGCCCTGGTACCCAAGCCAGAGATAAGTCAGCTTCCCTCGTTAGGGAGCAGTTGATAATGGAGCTCAGACTGAGGGACTGGGGGCAAGGAGCAGGGGTGGTTTTCCAAGCCACGGAGGGAGGAGAAGTGTCACCACTGGGGACAGCACAGACGAATGATCCTGACTGGGGTTGGTGAAACCCCGTTAACAGTTAATCCAACGAGGTGGCACGAGCTGGGGCTTGAAGAAGTGAATATGATTTCTTCCAGCAGAAGTGTAAGTCCAAGGGAAGCATCGAGGGAAACAAGAACAATGAAGAGTCAGCACCATAAGGCAGGGTGAGAGCAAAATAAATAAATAAAAAAGAATAATGAAAAGTAGTTGAGAATGGTGCATGCAGAACACTGTCATTAGTAGTCTGGTGCCCCTCTTGTGGGGAACTGTCTAAAAAGAAAATCTTTTATTTTGTTACTTAAAGCCAATTCTACTATTTTTTAAATCGTTTGTTACTATTATATTAAAATAGAGACAGGGTCTTGCTATGTTGCCCAGGCTGGTCTCAAACTCCTGGGCTCAAGCAATCCTCCTGCCTTGGCCTCCTAAAGTGCTGGGATTATAGGCATGAGCCACTGCCCGGCCCCTTCTTACTCTTTAAATTGTTAGAAAAAAAAAACATGTTTTAAGGCCGGGCGCGGTGAGTCACATTTGTAATCCCAGCACTTTGGGAGGATGAGGTGGGTCACTTGAGGTCAGGAGTTTGAGACCAGCTTGGTCAACAAGGTGAAACCCTGTCTCTACTAAAAATACACACGGGCGTGATGGTATATTCCGGTAATCCCAGCCGTTTAGGAGGCTGAGGCAGGAGAATCACTTGAACCCAGGAGGCGGAGGTTGCAGTAAGCTGAGATGGTGCCACTGCACTCCAGCCTGGGTGACAGAGTGAGACTCTGTCTCAAAAAAACAAAAATAAAAAACATGATATAATTGGGACAAGAAGCAGTGTGTATTGCACTTGGCAAAATCGTGGAATGTACAAGTCACTAAACCACCAGTCTTCATGGAAAGGAGGGAGAAGATTTTAAATTTTTCCCAGACAAATTAGTGAGCTTCTATTGCTGTATAATTGACAGTCAAATGCACTCATTTCAAGCATGCAGTTTTGTTAATCATACATACCTAGGTAATCACCACCCAATTGAAATACAGAATATTTTCATTACTCTAAACGTGTTTCCTCATCCCCTCCCAGCCACTGTTTTGATACCTGTCACTATAGCTTGTCCATTATTTTCAGCATAATGGTCTCAGATTATTCATGTTGTTGTATTTATCAGTTTATTTCGTTTCATTGCTGAATAATACTTCATTGTATGGACATACCAGAATTTATTGATGTGCTGGCTGATAAACTTTAGATTGTTTCCAGTTTTTGGCTGTTAGTTGCTGTGAACATTAGTGTTCAAGACTATTTGTAGTCATGTTTTGCTTTCTTGTGGGTAAATACTTAGGTGTGTAATTGCTGGGCCGTAAAGTAGTCTGCATTGAGGGTTATAAGAAACTGCCTCACTTCTCCAATGTCCTTGAACCATTTTGCAAGTGTTCCAGTTGTTCCACATCCTTGACAGCTTGGTATTGTCAGCCTGACTGCTTTCTGTACACAGTTTGTAGGGTTAGTATTTGGCCAGAATCAAGCTTGTGATGAAGAGTTGCTGAATAGTTTTTGGATTTTTTTTTTCCCCCAAGACAGTGTCTTGCGCTGTCACCCAGGCTGGAGTGCAGTGGAGCAATCTCAGTGCAAGCTCCACCTCCCGGGTTCACGCCATTCTCCTGCCTCAGCCTCCTGAGTAGCTGGAACCACAGGCGCCCGCAACCACGCCCGGTTAATTTTTTTTGTATTTTTAGTAGAGACGAGGTTTCACCGTGTTAGCCAGGATGGTCTCGATCTGCTGACCTCGTGATCCGCCCGCCTCAGCCTCCCAGTGCTGGGATTACAGGCATGAGGCACCGAGCCCGGCCTAGTTTTTGGATGTTTAAAAATATTTTGAAAATTCACCTGAGGCCAGGTGCTGTGTGTAAGCCCAGCCCTTTGGGAGGCTTAGGCAGTGCGAGATCATTTGAACTCATGAGTTCGAGACCAGCCTGGGCAACATAGCAAGACTGTGTCTCCACCAAAAATTAAAAAAACAATATTAATCAGCCATGGCGGTGCATGCTTGTAGTCTCAGTTACTCAGGAGGTTGCGGTGGGAGGATTGCTTGAGCCCAGGAGTTTGAGGCTGTTGTGAGCCATGGTTGCACCATTTCATTCCAGCCTGGGTAATAGAGCGAGACCCTCTCTCAAAAAAATAAAAATTCACATGAGAAGAAGTGTGTAGTTATTGAAAACCATCTTGATGAATGTGTTTATCATCTCCTCTTAGTTTAAAAATGCTCCTTTACTCATCTTCCTGAAGTTATGGTTCTAACAAAAAAATCCCTCACTTTTCACACATGGTATAGCTTGCTATTACAGTGAAGTCGTTAGAGGCACAGTCTGTTTTCCCCTCCTGTACTCAGTGACCTAACTGATCTGGATTCTCAGCCTGCGTCAGGCTTGAAGGAGCACTTAAATGAAGAAGGGGAGTTTCTTGGATGAGAGGAGGAGCCTTGGCCCTGCAGTGAAGGGGTGCTGCAGAGAGCTTGCTAGGTCAGAATCGCTGCATTCAGGAGCAGGGTATGGAATGCGCAGCCAGACCCTTCCAGCTCAGTAGTGGTGGGACACCGTCTCTTGCACGGTGCCTACATGCATATTCTAAAATGTTGTTTTCTCTAGTAGTAACACAGAAACCACAGAAATGAAGAAAAGAAGTTAATCCCTTGTTCCATTACCCCACACAAATGTTGTAAATATTTTGCTGTAATTTTTTTATAGTTGTTCTTTCCTTCCATTCAAATATTTTTGTAATCCTACTGTATATACAATTTTTGTTTTTCTGTTTTTTTACCGGACAGTGTCATAGCATTTTCTTATGTTATTACATATGTTCCATAATAACAAATTTTTTGAAACCTCTCTCATTGCCATCTTTTCTGAAACAAATGCCCTTAGATTTAGGTTTCATAGTGAATGTTGTAGGTCTGTGTGATGAGGCTTTTTTTTTTTTTTTTTTTTTTTGAGACAGTCTTGCTCTGTCGCCCAGGCTGAAGTGCAGTGGCGCCATCTCGGCTCATTGCAAACTCCGCCTCCCGGGTTCACGCCATTCTCCTGCCTCAGCCTCCTGAGTAGCTGGGATGACAGAGGGCCGCCACCACGCCCGGCTAATTTTTTTTGTATTTTTAGTAGAGACGGGGTTTCACCACATTAGCCAGGATGGTTTCGATCTCCTGACCTCGTGATCCGGCCGCCTCAGCCTCCCAAAGAGCTGGGATTACAGGCGTGAGCCACCGTGCCTGGCCGAGGCTTTTTATTTGATTCCTGTGTCCTTTTTTCTATAATAGCAATTTTAACAGGTATGTGATTTTTCTATACAGCGAATGTATAACTGCAGTTTTCTTTAACTATTACACAACATTTAAAGATTTGTGTTTTCTTAGGAAGGATTATCAAATATGGAATCTATGGGTCAATGGAAATAGACATCTGAAAGTCTTCTGTTGTATTTTGCCAAATGATTTGCCAGAAATGGTAACAGCCCTGAGTCCCAGCGAGGCTCAGAGAGCACCCCAGGACCCACTGTAACATTTAAATATTAAAATTGGAACCAGAGCCAATTTTAGTTTAAGGAAGTTTAAGTCGTAATATTATGTATTTGTTTATGTTTTGAGACAAGTCTCACTATGTCACCCAGGCTGGAGTGCACTAGCACAATGTTGGCTCACTGCAACCTTTGCTTCCCGGGGTAAAGTGATCCTCCCACTTCAGCATCCTGAGTGGCTGGAACCATTGGTGTGCGCCACCATGCCCAGCTAATTTTATTTTATTTTTTTGTAGACACGAGGTCTTCCTATGTTGCCCAATCTGGTATTGAACTCTTGGCCTCAGGCGATCCTCCTGCCTCCACCTTCCAAATTGCTGAGATTACAGGAGGCATGAGCCACCATGCCCAGCCTAAGTTGTAATACATTTTAGTTTGAACTAAAAGCAGGACACCTTTAGAAAGACTTTTTATGTGTAAAGACAAGTATAAAAAGTTTTACAGGGCACCAGTGCCTGCTCCGGAAGTTGATCTTTCTCTGTCTCTTCTCTGTGTGAGTAAAGCATTGTTTGATCCAGTGCTTGACTTTGCCATGTTCCTTTGTGACTCCTATGCCAAGTTGCAGTAGTCAGGAGTTCTACTGCCAATAATAGGCAACAGCTGCCACTTAGAGTATGGTCAGTGAACTGAGGGATTTGCACAGGCCCTTATTAGCTGTGTGGGGTGGTGGGCACCTGTAATCCCAGCTACTGGGGAGGCTGAGGCAGGAGAATGGCTTAAATCCAGGAAGCGGAGGTTGCGGTGAGCTGAGATGGTGGCACTGCACTCCAGCCTGGGTGACAGAGCAAGATTCCATCTCAAAAAAAAATAAATAAAAACAAAAACCCAAAAAACCTGCTAGCTCTTTGAAGGGACAGATGTTTGTAAATGAAGGAATTAGTGGGCCGAATTTTTTTTTTTTTTTTTTTTTGAGACGGAGTCTCGCTTTTTCACCCAGGCTGGAGTGCAGTGGCGCAATCTCGGCTCACTGCAATCTCCGCCTCCCGGGTTCACGCCATTCTCCTGCCTCAGCCTCTCCGAGTAGCTGGGACTACAGGCGCCCGCCACCATGCCCGGCTAATTTTTTGTATTTTTTATTAGAGACGGGGTTTCACTGTGGTCTCGATCTCCTGACCTCGTGATCCACCCGCCTCGGCCTCCCAAAGTGCTGGGATTGCAAGCGTGAGCCACTGCGCCCGGCCTACTAGTGGGCAGAATTTTTGAACGGATGTTGTAAATGTTTGCGATAAGGCCTTGTTAAATGTATTTCTATTTATTTAGTAAACATTGAGTTCTTAGAATTTTCCAGAAGGTTGTTCCTAGCCAGGGAGACAGGTATACAAACTGATTATTGGTATTAGGCAGTGTCATGCAGGCAGACTTGATCTCTCTTGACCTCCTAAGAATGGTCCTTGAGACTGGACGCTTCCAGAAGATGAAGAGTTCTCACAGCCTGTGCTGGATTTCTCACTTTATGTGGGAATGTGTCTCCCTGTTTCAGAATCAATTTGTGGTCTTTTGTTCTGCTTAAGTGGGTGTGTCATAACATCTGGCCAACTCCTCTGCTATATTTGTCCTCTGAACACAAAAGGGTTGCATGCAGGCCAGTGACCCGGCATTGGCTGCCAAGAGGGAACTGCTGATCACAGGGCACCAATGCCTGCTCCAGGAAGTTGATCTTTCTCTGTCTCTTCTCTGTGTGAGTAAAGCATTGTTTGATCCAGTGTTTTGACTTTGCCATTTTCCTTTGTGACTCCTATGCCAAGTTGCAGTAGTCAGGACTTCTACTTCCAATAATAGGCAACAGCTGCCACTTACAGTATGGTCAGTGAACTGAGGGACTTGCACAGGCCCTTATGAAAGCTTCCAGGAAAAGGAAGGCCAACCACTTTAGGTTAGGTGCACCCTAGAGGGAAGGCAGTGCCTTTTTTTTTTTTTTTGAGATGGAGTCTTGCTCTGTCGCCAGGCTGGCTAGAGTGCACTGGTGTGATCTTGGCAGCTGCAACCTCCACACCTCCCAGGTTCAAGCAATTCTTCCGCCTCAGCCTCCTGAGCAGCTGGGACTATAGGCGCCTGCCAGAACACCCGGCTAATTTTTTGTATTTTTAGTAGAGATGGGGTTTCACTGTGTTAGCTAGGATGGTCTCGATGTCCTGACCTCGTGATCTGCCCACCTCGGCCTCCCAAAGTGCTGGGATTACAGGCGTAAGCCACCACAGTGCCCTTTAAAGGATGAGAAGAAGTTAGGTAACGGGTCACAAGGTTAGAGAAGCAGAGTGAAAACCTGCTTACCGTGGCAAAGTGCAGGGCCCAGTGCAGTGTGTTGTGTGTGCCTGTGTATCACATACAGATTTGCTGGAGTGGGGAGGTTGATGCAGGACATGGAAGGGAGATGAGGCTGGAGAGATAGAACTTGTTCTGTTGGGAGTCAAGAACCAGTGAATTGTAGAACCAATAAATTGTACACTTAAAGCTGGGGTGGTGCATATCTCTGATGTCATGTGACTTCAGTGTGAGGGCCTCAACCCAAGTTTTGCATATAGTGAGTGATATAAGGGAAGGACTTTGTCTCCTGGAAGACATCTGGGAGCCTGGGACAGAGCAGGCATCCTGGAGCAGAAGCCGTTTTAGAGAGAGCGTAATGAATTGAGATAACTTTTTCTGTTTTGGTGGATTAATAATTTCTTGAAAGAGGAAACCTATAAATCCAAATTCAAGAATTTAGATAACCTGAGAACGATTAGAAACTGCCTAGCAAGGTCTTTTGTAAGCTTTGCCTGGTATAGAACCATCTTATTACTTCATGCCAGACCATTCGTGTAACCAGATGTGTCATTTCTTTTTTTTTTTATTTTATTTTTGAGATGGAGTCTTGCTTTGTCGCCCAGTCTGGAGTGCAGTGGCGTGATCTTGGCTCACTGCAGGCTCCTCCTCCCAGGTTCACGCCATTCTCCTGCCTCAGCCTCCCGAGTAGCTGGGACTACAGGTGGCCGCCAACACCCCTGGCTAATGTTTTGTAGTTTTAGTAGAGACGAAGTTTCACTGTGTTAGCCAGGATGGTCTCGATCTCCTGACCTCGTGATCCACCCGCCTCGGCCTCCCAAAGTGTTGGGATTACTGGCGTGAGCCACTGTGCCAGGCAGATGTGTCATTTCTAATAGTAATGAAGCTAATTGATATAGGTAATAAGATTTGTAGGGTAAAGCATTTTAGGGCCATTTCAATGGAAAACAATTGTTCAGCATTGGCATAGGTGCTGTGTGATGTAATGGAAAGAATACCGCATTTATTGTTGGAAGTCTTGATTGGAAGGACATTGCTGTATGATGAAGACTGGGTTCAGAAATATATGTTTCAATACTGAATAGACACTTTGCCACTTATGGTTATTTATTTATTTATTTTTGAGACGGAATCTCGCTCTGTCACCCAAGCTGCTGCGGAGTGGCACAATCTCAGCTCACTGCAACTTCTGCCTCCTGAGTTCAAGTGATTCTTCTGCCTTAGCCTCCTGAGTAGCTGGGACTACAGCTGCATGCACCATGCCCAGCTAATTTTTGTATTTTAGTAGAGACAGGGCGTCACCATATTGGCCAGGCTGGTCTCGAACTCCTGACCTCATGATCCACCCTTCTTGGCTTCCCAAAGTGCAGGGATTACAGGCGTGAGCCACTGCGCCAGGCAGGGTTTTATTTTTATTTTTATTTTTTTTGAGGTAAAAAGATCAAAACCATCCTGGTCAAAATGGTGAAACCCCATTCTTTTTTTTTTTTTTTTTTTTTTTTTTTTTTTTTTTTTTGAGACGGAGTCTCGCTCTATCGCCCAGGCTGGAGTGCAGTGGCGCGATCTGGGCTCACTGCAAGCTCCGCCTCCCGGGTTCACGCCATTCTCCTGCCTCAGCCTCTCCGAGTAGCTGGGACTACAGGCGCCCGCCACCACGCCCGGCTAATTTTTTGTATTTTTAGTAGGGACGAGGTTTCACCGCGGTCTTGATCTCCTGACCTCGTGATCCGCCCGCCTCGGCCTCCCAAAGTGCTGGGATTACAAGCGTGAGCCACCGCGCCTGGCCGTAGGGTTTTATATTTAAAAACCATTTTATACCTCACACATAGAGAAGGACCAAGGACCACATCTGTCGAGCCATTTTGTAAGGCTAGACTCGTGCACAAAAGTATTTCGGTAATGTTTTCAACCTCCTTTATTTTCTGATCTTGTTTCTTCTCAACCCAAAAAAGATGTTCCGCTTTAACTTTTAAATAGTCAAAATCAAACACCGGTGCCTTGGTCAGTAACATTTTTTACTTCTTTGAAGTAAATGCTATTTTTTTTTAATTCTTGGCATAATTCCTAGCCTAAGTTGCTGCACTTGGGCATTTGTAGTGTGCATTCTAATAGAATCATTTTGGGAGTATTTGAACGTTGTGCTAGAGAAGACAGCAGCAGCAAATCAATATAACGCGATATTTTCTGCATCTCTGGAGCTCCTGGTGGCATTTATCTTTCTTCATACTTTTTTATTTGTTCTTACTTATTTTGTGGTTATGTTTTACAAGTGGTTTTTTAATGAAAAGTTGCAAAACCTAGTACAAAGAATTTCCCAAATGTTAACCATGCATATTTGTGTGACAGTATTCTCTCTCCCTTATCCCTCCCCATCATCCTCCCCACAACGCATAGTTTTTATAATCCTGGACCGTTTGAGAATATGTTGCAAATATAATATCCCCTTGTCACCAAATATTTCAGTGTATTTCCCAAAATTAAGGATATTTTGTTCCCAAGCCATAGTACAGTAATCGATAAGGACACTAATACTGGGAGGCCTTAAAGCTGCTACCCGTGTCCCTGTAACATGTCCCCATTGTCCTCTGAGCTCTTACTTCCTGACAGACACATCAAGGTGTTGTAGGTTCTTCTTGGGTGTTCCCAGCCCCCTGTCTCGATCACTTTATGGTTTTTGATGCTGTTGTTTCTCAAATTTCATTTTCCATTTTGGTTTCCACTGCAGTATTCATAGCACCTCAGGGCTGGCCCTGTGGCCTTATCTTGGCTTCCTGCTTACATCCTGTGACTGTCTCCATCCTCAGAGTGTCCCCTCCTAGTTTGAGTAACTACAGTGAATCTGAGAAGTCCTCCAGTCTTTCCAGTCTGTCGTTGTCACCTAAAGCATCTCCATAGGTGTCGTGACAACTAGATGTTTGTAGGTATTTCTTTTTAGTTGTCATTCATTGACACTGCTAATCTAGTTATTATTATTTTTTAAATTATTATTTATTTGAGACGGAGTCTCACTCCGTTGCCCAGGCTGGAGTGCAGTGGTGCGATCTTGGCTCACTGCAACCTCTGCCTCCTGGGTTCAAGCAGTTCTCTGCCTCAGCCTCCCCAGTAGCTGGGATTATAGGCGCCTGCCACCACGCCTGGCTAATTTTTGTATTTTTTAGTAGAGACGGGGTTTTATCATCTTGGCCATGCTGGTCTTGAACTCCTGACCTCATGATCTACCCGCCTCGGCCTGGGATTACAGGCATGAGCCACTGCGCCCGGCCTGGTTGTGTTTTTATAAGTCAGGGTCCTTTCCCAGACTCTCCACATACAGCAATCTTTTTTTTTGTTTGTTTTAAAAAAGAACTCAAAAGTGGTTTTTTTTGTGTGGATGGGATCTCGCTGTGTTACCCAGGCTAGTCTTGAGCTCCTGGCCTCAAGCAGTCCTCCTGCCTCAGTCTCCTAAAGCACTGGGATTTACAGGCATGAGCCACCGTGCTTGGCCAGCAACTAGCTTGTTAAGGATGTTTGGCCCCTACTCAGTGGGGTTGGTAAGCTCACCTCATCCTTTTCCTTTACAGGATCTGTGGCAAATCCTAGCCCCCTTTGAATGCTTTTCAGACTTCGTTTCACACAACCCTCCTGTCAGAGTTAGCAGGAGAGTGGAAACAAGTACTAGATTATTTAGTAGACCCTAGATTTTCTCTACCAATGTAAAATATTTTTACCGTTGAAAATCAGCATATGTGTAGTACAGAAAATTTAGGAAGTGGAAAAAGAAAAAAAAGACTGGGAAACTACAACATTCTCAATGCCCTCTTATATTTATTCAATGAAATCTATGTACAAATAGATCTAAGACAATTGAGTCAGATTTAAAATGTAATACGTTTTCCTTTCCTCCTCTTAGCTCTTTAACAGAAACATAGTAGCCAAGACATTTTAGGGAGCTTACCCAACTTTTTCTTGAAATGTAGCAATAGAAAATGGTGTAATCGGAATGCAGTCAAAATTGCATTTAAATTGTAGTTCAAGTCATTTCTTTTTATTTGATTAATTTGCTTTATTAAATATCTTGTCTGGATTCCCCTCTCCTATGCTTGCAAAATAGTAAAAAGAGAACAAATTAAAAAGAGAAGAAAATATTCTCGCAAGAAATGACTACTAGTTTTCATTAGCAGTTGTTAGTGCAATGACAGTTCTGATGAGGTTCCCAAGAGCACTTATTACTACAGTGAGAACTCAGAATTCCATGAGTATCTTTTCGGGCTCGGTGGTTCACGCCTGTAATCCCAGCACTTTGGGAGGCAGAGGCAGACGGATTATCTGAGGTCAGGAGACCAGCCTGGCCAACATGGTGAAACCCTGCCTCTAGGAAAAATACAAAAATTAGGTGGGTGTGGTGGTGCATGCCTCTAGTCCCAGCTACCCGGGAGTCTGAGGCGGGAGAATTGCTTGAACCCAGGAGGCAGAGGTTGCAGTGAGCCGAGATCATGCCACTGCACTCCAGCCTGGGCAACAGAGTGAGACTCCATCTCAAAAAAAAAATTTTTTCCTTGAGTTTCTTATGTTTTGTTAACTTTCTGTTATTTGTACAGTTGAAACCTCAGAGGATTAGGATAATTGCCTTTTCCAGTTTCCCTGAGCTGCTGAAAATAAACTTTCATGTTTTTACTCTCCATACTCAGTATAGTTTACATTTTTAAAAGTGAACATTTATACATGTATTACTTACAAAACACTCCCTTCTGTCAGTAAAGACCCAAATCAATCCACTAGCAAAATAGAACAAGAGAAGTTAGTGCTGGGTATCCTTAAATGTGTTCTGAGAATTATTTTATTTTAGGGGGAGCAGGTGGAGCAGAGAGGATGCTTTGGTGGTGAAATAATTTTGGGGTACTTGGATTCTAAGAGGATCATGGTGTACACGAAAACATCTGAAGGAAAGAAACCTGGCTATCTATCTGTACCCGACATTTCTCAAACTTCACTGACCTGTGAGCCTTAATTTTGAATACAACCCCTTGGACATAAGGTTCTCTGAAGCCTACTTTGAGAAGGACCAAAGTCTTGTAAAGAATGTTGAGTGTAGATTGTGTCCCTGCTGGCAACACCTAATTTGTAAGGATGAGGGCATCAGTAGGGTAGCTTGTAATCTTCATTGGGCTCTCAAATTTTAGGTGTCTGTACAACAGAGGTGTGTTTGGTAGAGGAAGGGATGACTGGGATCGTGAGTTAAGGTCTTGCATACTGAGGTGGTGAGGCAGTTTTAGAGGGAACCAAAACATTTGTTGAGTCCCAGCTTTTCATCATGGACTCCTGTGCTTTGTGTCAGAAATAGGTGTCATCTCTTTTTCTATAGGAAGGAATTTATAGTTTGGAGAAGGTAGAGTTGGATTTGGAACCTCAGTTGGCCTGCGTTGAGAACTGCTGGTTTCCTGCTCAGTTAGGCCAGTTAGGGGGAAATAAGAAGACCGCCAAAACCTGTGGCTTGTGTCTCAGTTCCCTTTCTCCAGCCACTGCACCAGAGTTTGGGCGCCGCACAGATGGTTCTCAGTGGCAGTTCGCAGAGCGGTCCTCATTTGGCCGGAAGCTACTCAGGCAGCCTCTGTTTCCTCACTTCAGTGGGGTGGGCTTGGGTGTGGGCGAAAGAGATAAGATATTTAGCAGTGAGTCATTTTTTTCTGGTAGTTTGACCTGGTTGCTTTGAGGATGATTGCTTCATCCTTTCTCGTACTTTACCCACTGTCCCTTAGGAAAATGGGGGTCCTGTCCGGCCAGCGTTGTTGGTATCTCAGGCCCTGTGGATGTGGGATTCTGCATATCTGTTGAACTGCCTGTTTCCTCCCAACCTCCAAAAGGTTATAATGTCCCCATTCTTCTATGAGTGACCAACATGGAATGCCATGTATGCTCAAAATAGGATTTCTGATTGGCCCAGTGTTTGTAAGAAGAAACCTCTGATTTAGGGTGTGCTTCTTTATCTCCTGCATTTGGGGTTGGGATAGGCTGAAATCTGTTGGAAAAATTTTCCTCAGTGAAGGTTGGATGGGTATTCTGTCCTGTGTTTAATTCTTTGACCACAGGACCTTTTCTCTTGTAAGCACTTAAAAACCTCTAAGGCTAATAATAATAAGCAAAGCCTGGTCTGATGTTTATTTTAAGGAAAGGTGTATAATAATATATGTGTACAAGGAAGGAAGCGGAGAAGGGCCTGGGAGTAGAAGGGATCATTCCCCTGCAATTGGATAAGTGACATTTAAGCTGCATTCCATGTAAGCTTTTGGGCCTGGAAACCTTCCCCTCCCATCTTCTTGAGATACTGTGCTTGTTGTGAGCTCATTCAGAGTAATAAACTGTACCCGTAATTCATGAGCTTGCAAGGCCTTCTGTAACCGCTTGCAGCCGGGAGACTAATGACAACATTTGAAATTACAGATTGCTCATTTTGGAGTCTATCTGTTTCGAGTTATGAATGAAATGTATTAGCCACTTACTGGATAGTAGAACCTGTTTGCAAAGACCCAGTGTCCTCGTGTGTGTGTGTATGTGTGTGTGTGTGTGTGTGTGTGTGTGTGAGAGAGAGAGAGAGAGAGAGAGAGAGAGAGAAGGGTTGGAGAAAGACAGCAAGCAGCCCCCCTTTTATCTATGATTCTTAGAGGTGTTACAGGATGCAGTAACCATGAGGACTCTGGTGTTAAACAGAAGTTGAATTCTTACTTGGAAAGTTTAGGTCTGGGACGGAAGGGTGACAGAAAAAGGTTAAGGTTACCCACACTCTATCAGTGATAGTTATCAATGAGTGACTGTTGGTAGACAGCAAGCAAATGATACTGGGGTAAGAAGGTTCTGGATATAAAAGAAATAGGTAAGGTTGCAAATGTAGTCTCTCTATAAACCAGATACTCAAAAGCAAATGTTTAAAGCAGCGTATAAGTAACTGGGTTGTCCATAACTATTTCAGAAACGGCTACAATTACTCAAATCCCAGGTCTTTAAAAATTCCAAAGGAACAGCAAGGGCCACATAAAGGGGAAAAGCTACAAAATGGTAGGGTGGTACCTGAGTTAGCAAATGGAAACTTGAGATCTTTTTTACTATAAAATTTTTTTCTTTTTTCACAGATTGCCGAGAGTATTAGCCGACCTTTAATGCATTTAGAAGTGGCACCATATTAATCATGTGCATTTCACTTTCTGTCATGAGTTCTATGCATTTTGTCTTGAAATCACTCATCAGTGTGATATTTAGAGGTTTACTACATCTCATTCATACCTTTATTTTTTTTCTAGCCCTCTCAGGTTTCATCTGAGTGACTAGAAGTGCTGTTTATTTATTGACTGTGGAGGTTAACTTACACTGATGGATGATTGCAGTCCATTTTCCACTAAGCAAGTGTTACATGAAATGAGTATTGTTGACCACATTTTATTTTCTCTTGTGGAATTAACTCAATAGTCTAAGTCCTTAAAAGTAGTTTTTATGGGATGAGTCTCTTCCTTTTCCCATAGTGATTTGATAGGAAGATGGAATGAAAAACAGTAGTTGTCTTGTATATTTGAAACATAAGGAAAATTATGTGGATACTCAAGCATTAAATTCAGATCAGTAAATAGGGCTGCCCTCTTTGGTATGTTGGTAAACATGTTTTATTATTAGCTTGAGAAGGAAATGCCTGGTGTAGTGACTAAGACTGTAATAGGGAAAGAGAACTACTTACTTTTCTGGAACAGTGAAAGTTTTGATTAACATAGATGATCAGTGTTTGTGAATTGTACATTGGTATGTGTTTTTGGTTATTGGTAACTTACGGAAAAGTATATGTCAAGAGAAAGAATAGTTGATAGCTCTTTGGACATAGGAGGGAAACGTGATACCTTTTCATCTTTCTGAATGAAAGATAATGATTCATGATCTCAGTTCTTCATTTTACAGGTATTTTACCATTATTACCAACATGTTACTTGAAGAGTAATGAAGAGGCTGGGCACAGTGGCTCATGCCTGTAATCCCAGCACTTTGGGAGGCTGAGGTGGGCAGATTGCCTGAGGTCAGGAGTTCGAGACCAGCCTGGCCAACATGGTGAAACCCCGTCTCTACTAAAAATACAAAAATTAGTTGGGCATGGTGGCGTGCACCTATAATCCCAGCGACTCAGGAGGCTGAGACAGGAGAATCGCCTGAACCTGGGAAGCGGAGTTGCAGTGAGCTGAGATTGCACCACTGCACTCCATCTTGGGTGACAGAGCAAGACTCTGTCTTGGGGGAAAAAAAAAGAGTAATGAAGAGAAAGCCATTGTTGACTTAGTAGTTCAAAGCCTAATGGTGTTAAGTCCTGTTTTTGCCTTGATAATCAGGAAGATTTATTCCTGTGCTTTATATTGATTGTGGTCACTGTACTTTCTTTTACATGTTTTCGTACTTTGCTAGATATGTTAATTTTTATGGTGACCCACTTTTAGTTAAGTGAGAATTTCTTTCTAAATCAGGGCTGTCCATTGCCTAGGATGGCCAACCTTAAGGCAAAGGATAACATATAACCTCATTTTGTATCTGTTTATTGTGATCACAGGTTATTTGTTGGTTATTTATTTTTTGAGATGGAGTCTTGCTATGTTGCCCAGGCTGGAGCGCAGTGGCGTGATCTCGGCTGACTGCAACCTCCGCCTCCTGGGTTCAAGCGATTCTTCTGCCTCAGCCTCCCAAGCAGCTGGGATTATAGGCACCTGCCACCATGCTCAGCTAATTTTTGTATTTTTTCGTAGAGAAGGGGTTTCAGGTTGGTTTTGAACTCCTGACCTCAGGTGATCCACCTGCCTCGGCCTCCCAAAGTGCTGGGATTGCAGGCATGAGCCACTGCACCCGGCCCAGGTGGTTATTTTTCAAAATGAACAATGGTTATGAAGTTAAATGACAAAGGATTTTGAGTAAATTCGAAGTTATGGCAGGAATTATAATCCTAATTGATAATTTATAAAGGTAGCCTACAGAATTTTAGGTCTTACTGTGACAAACTAGTAGCAGCTGGTTCCTCGACCAGCTTTCTGGTGGAATGTGTGATGATGATGTAAGGCATTCATCCTATAGGCAGCGCACCTCGAACTTGAACATTCATAGGCATCACCTGGGGATCTTGTTGAACTGTTGCACATTCTGGGGTTCATTCTGTTTCAGGCAGGGCCTGAGGGTGTGCATTTCAAATAAGCTCCCAAGTATGCTACTGCTTTGCCTTGAGTAGCAAGGCTATGGGCAGTAATCCTGCACGGGCAGTGTGGCTGGCCAGAGGCTCATTGCATCACATGCAAAGCCACTTAACTCCTGGCCTTCCCTCTTTGGGGGTGCTTTTTAAGCCTTAGGGCTTGATTCTTTAAAAGTCCAACATTTTTGCTTGTAGGCTTTCTATACATTTATTGGAAGCGCTATTTAATATGCTTCTCACCTCTTTGCCCAGCCAAATAATACCCAATGTGAGAAGAGTTGCCCCTCCTTTGTTATTATTTCAACATGTGATTAACACAGTTTGGGGATGCTTTGAATACTGACCTCAACATTTCGCTCCCAAGGAAAAAACCCAAACTCAGTCACCATTGAATAAAGCAAGCTTATTGAACAAGGAAATAGAAGTTTTCAGCAATTTGACAATGGTATTTCAGGTACAGAGGTTACTGTTTGTATTATTAGTGTAAGGTGCCTTCTTTTTAGTTCACCTGGGCGAATCCTGGCTGCAAGTTTAATAATAGGTAATCTCGAAACCAGCATTAAACCCAGGGCATAATTTAGTGGTTGAGAGCACTGGGTTGAGACCTCAACAACAGTGATAATTCGTTTAAGCTGTGTGACTCCAGGCACGTTGCTTATGTTCTCTGGGCCTCCGTTTCTTCAGCTGAGAGATAATCACAGTCTCAACCTTCGTCTGGGTTGCTGTGGGGATTAGAAGAGGTAATAAATGTCAACTGCTGTAAACAGTCCTAGAGTAAGTGCAGGTGACAGTGGTTACTTCCCCTAATAACCAGCCTTGATAACCAGCTGAGGGAGGGCTCAGGGCTCAGGAGCCTCAAGATCAGCTGCCTGTCTCGCTGCGCAGCCTCAGTTGTCCCAGCCTCCTTTTGTTCCTTTTCCTCCTTCCTGGAGCTGGTGGTAGAGAATGGACATAATTTGCTGATCCCCCTCCCCCCCACTGTAACTTGGGTAGTTAAACATGCACTTTTTGGTAAAATCTGGAGAGGTAATAATTTATTCACTTTTTTTAGAGGACTCTAAAGCCAGAGGATTCCAAGCCTCCAGGCCACCTCTCCCAGTCCGTCCAAGTTGCAGACACCAGAGAGCAGCCAGCTCATGGTTACAGTCCTTCTCTGAAGCAGCTAGGCAATCATCAGAAGGCCCTTCACAGACTCCCATATCTAGATGAGTGATGCTTTACTTTTGACCTTTGTAGCTTGGCCTTTCCCCCTGTAACCCTTTAATCATCTCTTTAAAAAAAATCAATCAACAAATATTTATCGAACGTTTCCTTGTAGGCTTTAAAATCCACCCGTAGGCTGCTCTGTGACTCTTAAGGATTTCTGCCCTGCATCCAGAGAGAATGCAGTAGCTCTGGCCAATTTACTTAGTATCTGCTTTCTTAGATTATGAGCATTTTCTGTTTTTCCTGGGAGTCCATGGGTGTATCCAGTGCTGGCAGGGGGCACGATCAGGTTGCAAGGTTGCGGTGGTGCATCTTGTCTGCTTGGTGAGGTGCAGGGAGGGGCGGAGCAGCTGTTTCCAGCATGTGTTTCGCTGTCTTTATTGGCCCTTTCCTTTCAGCTGACTGCTTTTTACAACCAGTTGTGATGGAACATTTAACACCTGTTTTAGGGTCACCACAACCAAGTTTTCTCTTATCACTGATTGGCAGGAGGGATAGTCTGGGTTTTTTTGGTTGGACAGGGTTTCTTGCCTACAGTTTCCAGCTGGTTAATGAGCCTGGGCTTGAGGAAGTTGTCAAAGGCCTTCCATCTTTTAAATGTTGGCCATGTAGCTAGTATTGTTGAAGAAAACGTGAAGAAGGATTTTAAGAAATGGCCATTGAAGATTGATGTTGGCTGGTCATCCTGCACACTGTCCCTCCTTTATGTAGCGTAATGCAGGATTTCTTACTCAGAGAGCAGCTCCGCTGTGGGCCTACCCCAGGAGAAAAGGATGCAGGGAGAGTGCTGGCACTGGCTAATTCTGTCACTCCACTTTGGAGAGGGGGAAAGCCTCCTGAGCAGCTGAATGCCTTTGGTTGTTTCCAGTTTAGCCACGCTAAATTTCATTCTTCATCCTCCTCCTCTTGTCCTACAACATAGCTTAGCTTAGAGTTAAAATTGGTTTCATTCTTTAGTGCTGTGTTTCTTTCTCTTCTTGTTTGCATTTGTGGATGAGTTTAGGTTCAAGCTAGAATGTGGTTCTGATGTGTGAGTAAATCACCTCATTTTCCCCTAACCACAGCCTCGTCACTGGGTACTTGGTAGAAGCAGACACCATTGTTGACTGAAAATAACTGGAGTTCAAGGGGTCTTCGGGGTTCTTGCCTTGATTCCTCCCCATCGCCGTCTCTTTGGAGCACTTCTCCAATATCTAACTGTTAACATTCTGTGTGTGAGAGATATATTATGTATTAACTGTTTAAATAAAGTCCTGTGAATTCCTTGGACAGTGTATTATGAATTTACAAGGGAGTTCACTGTATCTTTAGGTATTTGTGTTATATGCATTATCTTACCCGTTAATACATTATTCTGAACTTTTGTAAGGAAAGAATTTTCTACTATTCATCTGTGGTTTTGGTTACAGTTTTTAAAATGCAGAGACAAATTCCAGTTCCATTTCTGGTGGCCCACTTGTGGGACCAAATCTATCTTTCTAAACGTCAGATTTTTAGAAGCTCTACCAGTAATCCCCGAGGCTTACAGTTTTCCCGGGTTTCTGTTGGCAAGTAACTTCAACTTTTCGTACTTGGAGATCACAAGTGGCAGACGCTCTTAAGTGCTTCACAGGTTGTTAAGATTTGAGGGGGACAATCTCCTTTGGTGTCGTTAATCATCCTCAGCAGTAGAAAGAACAAAAACTCAAGAATACCTTCCCCCTAGCAGTGAGCCAGCCAGCCTCTTTTCTCATTAACAACATAGTCATATTTCTTTCTTTCTTTTTTTTTTTTGAGATGGAGTTTTGCTCTTGTTGCCCAGGCTGGAGTGCAATGGCATGATCTCGGCTCCCTGCAACCTTCGCCTCCTGGGTTCAAGCTATTCTCCTGCCTCAGCCTCCCAAGTAGCTGGGATTACAAGCGCCTGCCACCATGCCCAGCTAATTTTTGTATTTTTAGTAGAGACAGGGTCTCACCATGTTGGCCAGGCTGGTCTCGAACTCCTGACGTCAGGTGATCTACCTGCCTCGGCCTCCCAAAGTACTGGGATTACAGGCATGAGCCACCGCGCCCGGCCCAACATGGTCACATTTCATAAGGATCATACTGTTTATTTAGTCCACATTCTGGGGAAAGGGGAAAAATATCCTCTTCCTTAAACTTAATTTTTAGGTACTTGAAAATTTTTTTTGACTTTTGTTAAAACCTAGGAATAAAAACACAAGGGCAAGTGGAGTGAAGGAAAATGGAAGGTGGGGAAATAGGCAGCTTATTTTTTTTCCTGACCCCACCCATGTACTTTGAAGTTAATATATATATTATATTAATTATATTATTATATATAATCAATTATATTCATAAAAATTATATATATTTTTAACGTTAAAAAAATTTAGACTGGGCATGGTGGCACATGCCCGTAATCCCAGCACTTTGGGAGGCCGAGGCAGGTGGATCACAAGGTCAGGAGTTCGAGACCAACCTGGCCAACACAGTTAAACCCCGTCCCTATTAAAGGTACACAGAAAATTAGCTGGGTGTGGTGGCAGGCGCCTGTAGTCCCAGCTACTCAGGAGGCTGAGGCAGGAGAATCGCCTGAACCCCGGAGGCGGAGGTTGCAATGAGCCAAGATAGTTCCACTGCACTCCAGTCTGGGCTACAGCATAAGACTCTGTCTCAAAGAAGAAGAAAACATTTTTTTCTGTCGCCCAGACTGGAGTGCAGTGGTGCTCACTGCAGCCTCTGGCCCCCAGATTCAGGTGCTTCTCCTGCCTCACCCTCCCTAGGAGCTGGGATCACAGGCATGTGGTACCATTTTTGGCTAAGTTTTGTATTTTTCGTAGAGATGGGGTTTTGCCATGTTGCCTAGGCTGGTCTCAGACAACATCAGGTGATCTTCCTGCCTGTGACTCCCAAAGTTCTGGGATTACAGGCGTGATCCCAGTTTTGTTTTGTTTTTAGTATATTGCAATTAATGTTTACATTCAAACTTTAAAATTCCTTGGATCTTTGTTTTCGGGATGGGGTTGTGGTTCTTCTCCCCCACCAGAAAATGTGATTTAGCTGCCTCATTTTTAGTATTGAAAACTTTGCAGTTTGTGGGGAGAAATTTTGTATGTTTCTGTACTTCAGCTACTAGGTTCTCCCTTTAATTATGTGATTAGTTTAATTTCAGATTTATTACTAGGAGCTCATGAGAAATATGTTCATTGCCCAAATTTGCTAGGACAGCAGAGCCTAGTTTCATCTAATTTGCAGAGTTCATTATCATGCATAATTCATCGGTCCAAGAAATTCAGACTCCTAGCCAGCGTAGCTTAAAACATAATTATTTTCTCAGGAGCCAGTCAGGTGTCAACTAAAACAAGCACTTGATAAGCTATAGAACCTGACATGGTTTTGTTCTGCTCAAAACTTTCGAGTTTCCATTCTAATCTTGATGCACAGAATGGCTGGTAACGGTTCTTCCTCCTTAAATTTTTCTGGTTTTCTGAAAGGGTGCAGGGAATACCCTCACCCCTTAGCAGCTTCTAGTCCTCTTCCTTAATCCTTTAACTCTTTTCTCATTATTATACTAGTGAATTTTGTTTAATTCCTTTGTGCTGGTTTGGAACAAGTGCCATGTTAAATATCATTTCTATGATGGAGTGCATTCTAGGTTTTAAACTGCAGGTTTATAAATGAACTTTTAGAAGGTGGGCGATTTGAAAGTGATTCTGTGTGGAAATAGAAGCCAGAGGGGCCAGATTCAAAGGCCATCTGGATCTGGAGCCTCATTTATTGTCACCAAGAACTGGATGTTCGTGCTGTTTGTCATTTCCCTCAACTCAGCCTCTCTAAAGATAATGGCTTTTCACTGAAGCCTAAATGTAATGCTTTCTTCATTCCCTTACTTCCCTTTAAAATCTTGCATATAAACATTGATAGAAATCCAGAAAGAGAGAGTCCTGTTTTCTCCCCTGTGGTTAAATAGTGACAGTTGATCTACTGAATACCTTCCTTCCTTAAAAACAACGAGATTAGGTAATTACAGCAAATGTGGTCATTAGCCTCATCTGCTCTTATTATCTTATTATATATTTGTTACTGTGAGAGCCAAAAGATGTGAGGATAAGACAGACTCTCCCTACTTTGAAAAGACAGGAATTGTAAAAACACGTTACTGTACCATGGTCACTAATGGAATCCACAGTTTGATCCGCCATGAGTTTTGCTTATTGGTGAAATTTGTTTTCTTATATTTTGTGAACAGTAAATAGGCTATGTGCTTGGATAATAGTTAGGCTAATATAGGAAAGTTTAATCATGGCTTTTCTCAAGTTTAATTTGAAAGAGTGCAGTGGGGAAGTCCCCTGCAGGGTGGAAATCGTAGTAGTTGAACATGAGTGACCTTTTTGGTTGACTGACTGCCCTTCCTGTGAAGCTGGCCCAATATCTTTCCCCTGTCAGGATTACTTCCTGTCTCAGCCTGAATAGTTTAAGTAGCTGCAAGATTGATGTTGGATATCTCTGGGAAAATTCCATTCTCTTGAATTTAACAGAATACCTCTTTCCATTTCTTTCAACGTGTTCCATTTTTGACCTCGGAAGGAACTAAACATTATTTCTCACCCAGCAGACTCATTGTTCATCTTCTTTGGGCTTAAAAATCCTGTGTTCCCTCAGTCATTTCTTTTATGAAGGTTTCAGGTGCGTCATTATTCTCTATGTGGAGACTGTGTTAGTATCTTTAAAAATTGACATCCCATGTTTTAAGCATCTAGTATGCACTATAAGTAGTATGATATTTTGCATCCATTTCACTCAGCCACTCTGCTTCTAGGAATTTGGCCACAAGGATGTGTAGTAAGTATTTTACTATGTATCCCAGTGAAAAATGGAAACCAATAGGGGATTGGTTAAATTATGGAACATCTGTTCCGTGCAGTCATTAAAATGAAATGGTAGCAAGAATGTTGACTGACATTAAGTAAGTGAAAAAAGCAAGTGAGAAAACAGTATTTACAGTTTAATTTTTTTGTTTTATCTTGGAAAATTTAGTAAATATATGCATACATATAATATATAAAGCATACATATATAAACACGTGTGTGTGTGTGTGTGTGTATATATATGTATGTATGCTTTGACAAATGAAGTGGTGGTGTAGGCACAGGTGGGAGGGGCAACTAATCCACACTGAGGGATGAAAGAAGACTTGAAGGATGGGGATTAGCCAGGTGAAGATGGGATTGGCCAGCAGTGTGTTCCAAAGTGAAAGTGGAAGGCCCAGAGGTGAGAAGTGGCATGGAGGAGTTTAGGAAGAGGGATGAATGCTCAGGAGATAAGGCTTATCTATATTTTCTCCAGGAAACGTGTATTACTCTGTAATAAACAAAAAAAATGGTACCTAGAAAGCTTCCTCTTCTGAAGAAGAAAGTCAGGGAAGCAGCGGGAAAACAGATGGCTTTGTTGCTTTAAGGCTGTGGATTTTGGACTCTTAATGAGATTAAGGCCAGGGAGGCTTTCCCAGGTTGGCTGGATGGGCTGGGGCTGGGTGTCTCTGGTGAAACAGATGAATTCCAGATAGGTAATTTAATTTCCAGAGGTGCCGCACACATGCCTTTGCCTCCTGCTACTGGTTAGAGCAAAACAAGCATGTGATTTATGTAAAAATACATGAATATTAGTTTTTATCAAAATCCTGCAGAAGAAAAACAGTAGAAAAAATGATGCTTCCTGCCATAGCCTCTTTGTGGAATGAAATTAAGAAAATCAGTATTCTTTACAAATGACTAGTCACAGTGGAACTGGTCTGTTGAACCTACCGTTTGTAGATAGCATTAATAGATCACCCTCTCCCACATTACTCCAACCATAACAGAAATAGTGATTTACATAGGAAAATGCGAGCTGAATTAAACAAGGATGGCCCTGAATTCTACTGTAGGGATTCTTAAGATGGCACAAGCTAGGCTATGAATGCCTTGGCCTCCCCTCTTCTCCCCTGTTTCTGGGTCATGCTCCCCTCTGGATTTCTTGCTGGGTAGTTCTGGAGGGAAGGGGATGCCCTTGTACGTAAGCATCTGCAGGTGCAGAGATGGGATGGGCCTAAGTGTTCTGAGATCTTCCAGGAGATGGGATTTCAATCTCCAGAATTCCCATCCCCCCTTGGCTCTTTGGTGGCCCAGTTCTGGAAGTTGAGATTTAGACCAAGATTATTGTCTTAAAATAAATCTTGGATGTGACTCCTGCCAGGATGACTTGTAAATAATTTCATGCCAGAAACCGAGCTGACTTTGGTTTGTGGGCTGGAGGTGGCTGATTCCAACTCTGGGAATTCATTCTAATTTTCAGTGCCCTGTTCACTCTGAGTTGTCACGGCTGCCTGCCCAGTCCCTTTGTGGGAAATGGGAACCCTCATAGAGTGAATGTGAGGACTTCACATCCTTTGGGATGCGGGTATTTTAGTTCCAGGGCTAACATGGCACAGTTGCAGTGAGGTAGTTGCTATAATAATTCTATAATAAGCTGTTGGTCTCAGAGACCCTTCCGCGTGGCGCATCAGTGGGGCTTGTGACAGTAGGAGTTGGAATCTTAGAGGATTCATATCACCCTTGCTCCTAATCCAGTAACCCCTGGCAGTGCCCATCACCAGCCTCACACCACCTTGTACCAGTCATGAGCATGGTGAGTCTCTCTGGTACACTTTTACATTAGAGAATGTCTGAAGAGGCTGGGCACGGTGGCTCATGCCTGTAATCCCAAAACTTTGGGAGGCCAAGGCAGGCTGATTACCTGAGGTTGGGAGTTCGAGACTAGCCTGACCAACATGGAGAAACCCCATCTCTAATCAAAATACAAAATTAGCCAGGCATGGTGGCGCATGCCTATAATCCCAGCTACATGGGAAGGCTGAGGCAGGAGAATCGCTTGAACCCGGGAGGCGGAGTTTGGTGAGCCGAGATCACGCCATTGTACTCCAGCCTGGGCAACAAGAGCGAAACTCCGTCTCAAGAAAGAAAGAAAAAGAAAAAGTCTGAAGACTTGTGAGCAAGCTTTTTCTCCCCCATAGGTGAATATTCAGTCTGCCTTTCTGCGCAACACAAAAGCAAATTCCTAAACACAAGCCACAGATGGCACTCTGATTCGGCTTGCAAAAAAGGTAACTGTTTTTTTTTTTTCTTTTAATATTTTCCTTAAAAATTTTTTTCCTCTTAATACTCTAAGCCCCAAAAGGGAGTTTGTATTGTAAAATATTCTTTAATAAGTCACTTTTAACCACATGAAACTTGGGGAAATTTTCCACATTTGGACCAGGTCCCTGGATTATATTGCCAGAGGTGTGGCTTTTGGTATTAACTTTTATTTTATTTGGATGGTTACTTTCTAGAGAAATCAATTTAACCTAAAAAATTGTCATAGCTCATTCTACATACGCACCCCTACTGTTCTAGATTTAAAAAACAAAAACCTTCTAAGTCAGTTTTGATTTAGAGACGGAGTCTTGCCCTGTCACCCAGGCTGGAGTGCAGTGGCGCGATCTTGGCTCATTGCAGCCTTTACCTCCCAGGTTCAAGCAGTTCCCTTCCTCAGCCTCCTGATTAGCTGGGATTACAGGCGTCCGCCACCACATCTGGCTAATTTTTGTATTTTTAGTAGAGACAGGGTTTCACTATCTTGGCCAGGCTGGGCTCGAACTCCTGACCTCGTGATCCACCAGCCTCAGCCTCCCAAAGTGCTGAGATGACAGGCGTGAGCCACCATGCCCGGCCTCAGTTTGGATTTTTAAAAAAAAAATCGTACTGAAGTAAAATTTACACATGCAGCCATTTCAGGTGTACACTGTGATAACTTACGACAACTGCACGCATCTGGGTATTACTGTCCCACCAATATATGCACCTCCCGTCACCCGAGAAAGCTCCCTTGTGCTCCTGTCCTGTGCCCCCATGCCAATGCCGACCTTTCTTGCACTGTAGATTAGGGTGGCCTGTTGTAAATGCCATATAGATGGAAGCACTTTTGTGTCTACATCCCTTCACTTTGCTTTGAGATTCATCCAGGCTGTGTGTATGGTTTGTTCCTTCCTCTTATGGATCAGTAGTCTCCTCTCATTTCTGTCTGTGTTCTTCCTGTGACTCGCTCATTGTCTGTGTTTCTTTTTTTCCCTGTAAGCCTGGCCCGGTCCTTTCGTTATTATTCCCTGTAGTCTTTTTCTCAAGTGGGCATTAAAGCAACCTTATCTTTCACACACACTGAAAGAACCTAGTAACAGAGATGATCCAGCCAGATTCTGCCCTTACCTTTACCCCTCATCACCCCACTAGGGGACAAAACAAGCAAATATACTGACAGACCCAAGCCTTGTTGTTCCGACGAAACACTGGAGTTCTCTCGGTTCAGCATCTTTCCCACAAACCGAGCTGCAGCCTCCACTTTGAGAATAGTGCCTTCCATAAAGTCTGTGGGAGTTTTCTGTTTATGTTGCTTGTTTTTAAACAATCTTCTTGGAAAAGAATTCAGTGCTGTTAATGGATTACTGTCGGAGCTTTTTTGTACATTACAGAGTTAGGCAGTGGACACCTGTCCTCTGCTTCCTGATCTCCTTTTGATGGTTAGGGAGAATATGTTGACTTAGAATAGCAAGGAGCCATGGTACCCCAAGGAAACAGGAAAATCTCAGTTTTCATGGATGAGAAAGTCCCATTCTGTTGTCTGTGTGTACACTGTAACATCTCATTTTTAGTTGTATGAAGAAAGCGCTGTGGCTGAGAACCAGTGTTTGGAGGTTGGGGTAGGGTAGCCTGGGTTTATAGTCACTACATGTCCCAGCTCCCCAAGCCCTAGGAGGTACTGCACAAGCAGTACAGACAGGGTCTTGCATTTGTGCCTCTTCATTGGTGACTTCCCATTTTGAAGAGTGCCAGCTTTTCTGGGAAGTCTGCTGCCAACACTGAGCTGAGCCAGGGTTGCTGTTCACATCTAAGCAGGCAGGGTGTTGGTGCCGCGGCAGCGTGCTGCCCTTGAGAGCACTGTGGAATTTGCAGCATGCCGTACAGATTCAGAAATGGTGTATTTTTCTTGTGGCATTAGTGTTTTGACTTGCAAATCTGGAAAAGAACAGGAAGTCTTGGTGGAAACACTCTCTGGCTGATGTGTAGAAACTTGTGGAGTTAACTGCATTTTAAGCACCAATTATAGAAAATGAATTTCTTCTCACTATGGGAGAATACGTTTGTCATCTAAGCCTCTTCTCCTAGGTGCAGATGATCCCTGCCCTGGGCCTAGGAGAGTAGACATTGATAATTATCTTTGGCCTGTCTCTCCCCAAATATCTTTATACCTTCTGCTGGCCCATGGCTGTCCAGAGGCCCTCATGGAGGTGCTGCTTTTGTTTTTATCTCTTCATTTGGGGAGAAAATACTGCATCTGGACCCAAGGCCCAAGGTGTCCTGATGTTGAGTCCTTCTAATTCTGGGTAGCCATGAACAGTGCTGCTGTTCATAGATAAGTCAAGGGGATGGGCTTAAGGTTAAGCTCAGGTAGTGGATGGCAGAGGCTGTATTCAAATTAATCTTCATCCACTCTGCAGGTTGCTGTGGCTCCTGTTTCCCCCACTCCTGTGCTCTGCTGCTGTGATTCTGTCAAATTACCCATTTATTTATAACATTTGTCACTACTTCAGATACCTTATTTGTTATTTGTGTGGTTTTGGTTTTCTCTGCTAGAATATAAAGTAATAACAATAATTTAAAAAACTGAAGCGCAAGAATCTTTTTGTTCTTGAGGTGAATCTTCCTGCTCATAAATTTACCTCAAGCACCTGGAACGGTGCCTGGCATGTGGTACTTCAGTATTTGTTAAAATAATGAATAATAAGTAAATAGCATTTTGAAATTTGCTGTCATCTAAATTATGATTTGTGGTGTTACAGTTCTTATAGGCAGGGTTTAGTTTTAATAAATGACATTGGGAGCTAGTTATAAATCATACGTTAGACGTAGTTTAATCAGTTTGGTGCTTGTGTATAGAAGTGGATAGAATCCTGGAGATGCAGTTGAGGCCTCTTAAATGAGAGGAGAGAGGAAACTTGGATTGGAACAGTGTCACAGACAATCCATGGTACATAGATGCCAGAGGTCAACCCTGTAGGTTAGGGAAGGTTTGGGGACTGTGAAATGAATGGGCAGCAATAATTAGTGAATTATTATAAATTGCCTTTATTACTGTTGGTTTCCCGACTACTTCAGTAAAACCAAAAAATATGCACCTACTTAGCCTGGTGTGTTTAGTCGGGGTTGCCATTATAGAAAAGCCTTTCAGAAGAAACAGAAGAGTGATCCTTTCAGCAGCACGTATACTAAAATTGGAACGATACAGAGAAGATTAGCATGGCCCATATGCAAGTATGACACGGAAATTTGTGAAGCATTCCATATTTTTATGTATTGGAAAATCAGGTTTGGATTATGCAGTTTCTAAAATCAAAGAATATTGCATCCTCAGCAATATGTTTTGAATAGTATTTTGCCTTAGAAATAATTTGTACATAATAAATAATACCTAAGAACAAAAGGAAATAGAAGAGCAATGTGCTTGTCCAAAAATTCTCAATGTGTATAAGTGAATTGATTCTGCCAGAAATAAGAGTTTAGACATGTTTTTATTGCAAACAACTTCCTTCAGATGCCAGGTAGTAGGCAATCTACAGGACTAGGGAGGATGAGAGATGTCCCTTTAGAATGCTCTTTGAACCCATGATGGATGAATTAGCAAGGTTGATGCCCATCTATACCAGCTGGCTTTCCAAGATTTATGTGACCTGTTGCCTTGTCTTGGAGAACTCCAGTCTCTCTCATATAGCTTTATCTTTGCTGTGGGAATCATAGTGCAGTCAGTAAACCAAAGGGTCAAGTGCTCAGTCTGCCATTTTAACACAGAAAACTTACATATTTAGAAGTAGTCACGTATCTAGAGTGTGACTGGAATACCTGAATAATTGAGATGAGATACGGTCAAAAAAGTGAAATATCTTCAGCTGCTTCAAGTCACTTTTTAGGCTGCAAATCCCCAGAAGTTGTGGTTGTCCTAAAGTTATGAAAATAAATGAGTGGTGTTTCGCACAGTTCTGTCTTATGTTTTTTCAACTTGAGAGTTCTGTTAAAATTGTTAGCAGAAATGGGAAAGTGCATTAATGAAGCAAGCAAGTCCTGTAGTATGTGCTAACTGGGCCCAGTGTGCCGTCTGTACGTTTAGTACGTTCATTAGTGATTTCAGACATGAGTTTCTTAGGGCTCCCAAATTTATGAAAGAAGTAGGTGATGACTTCCAAATTCTTTGTCTTCAGATTGATTCCCCAGTGACTGAGGTCATAAGCTGGAACCAAGATTAGAAAGAACACAGTTTACACGGGTCCTGCTTCCTTTTTTTTTTTTTATCCCACAAATGTTATCTTCAGTATTTTCTCAACTAATACGAAAAGTACCACTGGAGTGGGGTCTGCTGGCTTGAAAACATATGTGAAATACAGATTCTATGGGTTTTTTTTTTGACATGGAGTCTCACTCTTGCCAAGGCTGCAGTGCAGTGGCACAATCCCTGCTCACTGCAACCTCCGTCTGCCTCCCGGGTTCAAGCGATTCTCCTGCCTCAGCCTCCCTTGTAGCTGGGACTACAGGCACACGTATTTTTAGTAGAGACAGGGTTTTGTGAACTCCTGAACTCAAGTGGTCTGTCTGCCCACCTCGGCCACCCAAAGTGTTGAGATTACAGACGTGAGCCACCATACCCGGCCAGATTCTATGCTTCTCTCTCAGATTTAGTTGCTACCCTACAGAGGTGGCCAGTTAGGAGTATTTCGTAATGAAGATTATGTCTTTAATCATTGTGAGGTTTGTTGCTGAGGACAGTAGTCCTTATGCTTGTGCTGGTTAGAAGTGAAGACATTTTGGACTGTTCTTGCTATTTTTTTTGAGACGGAGTCTCGCTTTGTCACCCAGGCAGGAGTGCAGTGGTGTGATCCCGGCTCACTGCAACCTCCACCTCCCAGATTGCTGGGATTACAGGCACCCATCACCATGCCCAGCTAATTTTTGTATTTTTAGTAGAGATGGGGTTTCACCATGTTGGCCAGCTGGTCTTGAACCCCTGACCTCAGATGATCCTTCTGCTTCGGCCTCCTGCAGTGCTGCGATTACAGGCGTGAGCCACCACACCTGGCCCACAGCTATTGTTTTTAACACAGATTTGAAAGCAGTATGATTTGGTTAATAGGATGGCTACGGCCAGACACCCTAGGTTTGAATCTCAGCTTTCTCTGTGGAATGACCTTGGGCAAGTCATTTAGCCAACGTGTGCTTCAAGTTGCTTGCGTAAAATGGGGATAATAGTACCTTTGTTATAGAGTTGCTGTGGGGTTTCAGTGAGTGTATGTTTGGTCTAGAATGAATCTCTTGTAGACAGTCTTGAGTATAATGGGTTGTGATTTTGTGCTTCTTGTCCCATCAGTTATTTATAATTAGAAATGGTACTTTGTTGCATGTACTTAATTTGATTTTATCTATTTAGCAGTAGAATTTTTTTCATCAGAAATAATTTCTTCCTGTCCCTCTGTGAAATCCCCTTGAGAAAGGGGTAGGAAATAGCTCTGAGGACGAGTTGAAAAATAATCGATCTGAAACACAACAGACAATATTAACATGTCAGTTTTTTCTGTTTTGCAGGAAAATGCAAGTCTCATTTAGGATAATAGTTTGATTTCCCGAGGTGGCTATGGTTATGGTTTCATGTAACTGAGAGTCATTTAAAGGTGATGCATAGGTTTGCAGGTAGAAATACAGTTTTGCTTGAAATCTGGGGTATTCAACCGACATTGTGGTAAGAGTAATTTCCCCCCAAAACTCCCTAGGAAATTTTTACCTTTTACTTCAGTAAACCTGGAGTCTTGCCTCTTGAACTTAAAGTGAGGTTGAACTTCATCAGTAAAGGTGAGTTTTCCCCAAAGGTACCTGAATGCTTGCCGTGTAACTGATGGGTCCATAATCCACTGCCAGAAGGTACCCTCTTGCGTCTCGGAGGTGCTGCTTCTGAAGTATCTTTTTTGGGTTTTAGTTGGAGTTTCTTTTGTTGAGGATTTTGAATCTCAGAAAATGCCATGGCTGCGTGGCTGTTTGTTTTAGCTCCACACCCTTCATCTTCAGGGTGGACGCACCCTTGGGTGGCATTGCACACAGCTGGTGTGTGGAGAGCCGATCCCTCCAGGGTTTGTTTCTTTAATACCAGACCTGCTCCCACAAAACTGGTGTATTTAGGTGTCCCTTCTTCTGCTGTTTGTTGCTGGCCAGCAGTGCCTGCAAGTTCTAGCAGATGAGGTGAGGACGGACAGGGAGGTAGAGGCTAGTCTGTTTGTCTTGGTGCTGGGGTTCACTGAAGGTGCTAGGTTTTGAGTTTGCTCCAGAGTAGTGAATATTATCAGCTGGGAGAATAAGAATGATTAAAGCGTGGTGGTGCATGCCTGTAATCCCAGCTACTGGGGAGGCTGAGGCAGGAGAATCACTTGAAACCTGGAGGCGGAGGTTGCAGTGAGTCGAGATCCCGCCACCGCACTCCAGCCTGGGTTACAAGAGCAAAACTCCGTTTCCAAAAAAAAAAAAGATTAAACAAATAGGACTTCTCCATTTGTATTCAGACTTCAAAGAGAAAGCTGAACTCCAAGGCCCAGCTGGAGGACACGAGGATCCAGCCAGCATATTAGATGTAGGCAATTGGAGAAGGACAGGGAGACAGCAGTGAGGTGCAGGGCGATGAGGCACATAGTTGTCTACATGAAACAGGCAGGTCTTTGTTTTCGTATCCCTAGAATGGTTTCCATGTCCAGCAAGAACTTCCAGATTTTTGTTGTTTTTTGTTTATGCTTTGGTGATGGTGGTTGCTACCACCTGGAGAAGAGCTGCCTTTGCAGCCCCACAACTGTGCAGTTGCTGGGAGTGAGCAGGCTGGGAACCACACGCTCTTGTTCCGACATTCACTGGAGGCACCCCCCTCCCCTTTCCTTACAAGGCATCTTAGAGGATTGTCATTTGAGGCAGGCGGGATTCACTGGTGTGACTGTTTCAGGACTGGCTTGTCTCATTAAAAAACAGTTTTTGGAGCAGAAACAATGAGGGTTGGGAAAGGCAACAAAAGCCTCTTGAGATTCCCGGATTGCTCGGGATGTTATAAACAGTAAGTGCTGCTTTTGATCTTGGAGGGTGGTGTGGGGTAGGCGAGAAAGGGGGTGGTGGTTATTGGGAAGAGGGCTGGAGCCAGACAACCATAATGGCTTGTCCAAAGGCTGCTGCGAATCCCAGTGGCAAAGAGCTCTGCACTTCCCGCTAATTTCTGTTTTCTTTACTGTGGCTGGCTTTATTAAAAGGACATAAGGAAGCAGCCTAGACATTCAGTCCAATCAGTTTTCTAGGGTAGCAGATGAAAAATAAAATTGGGCCTTTTGTAGTTACAGAGAAAGTAAGTAGGATGGCTAGCTTTTATGGCTTATTCACTTTCTTGCGGGGAGAGAGGATGCTGTCTGTCTCTCATATGTATATAACATGCTTGGAATGCTATAAGTTATCAAAGAGATTCATTAGACGAGCACAGATCTTTCATTCTGTCTTGAAACATGGCAAGGTTTGAAGTTGGTGGGCCAATGGGAAGCTGTGCTGCCTTGAACAGTAATTTTAAAAGAGTTGCTCTGACAGTCAGCATATCTTTTGTAACTTGTTCCTCTCTGTGGTTCTGCAGTGGCCATTTTGTGTCCCAGTGACATGGAATTTCTGTGTTTCTTTTTTCTTTTTTTTGGAGACAGTCTCCCTCAAGCCAGTTGCCCAGGATGGAGTCCAGTGGTGTCATCTCAGCTCGTTGCAACCTCTGCCTCCCGTGTTCAAGCGATTCTTGTGCCTCAGTCTCCTGAGTAGCTGGGAGCACAAGTGTGTGCCACTGTGCCCTGCCAGTTTTTTTGTGTATGTATTTTTAGTAGAGACGGGGTTTCACCATGTTGGCCAGGCTGGTCTTGAACTCCTGTCCTCAAGTGATCCACCTGCTTCAGCCTTTACATGTGTGAGCCACTGCATCTGGTCTGTCCATAGTTTCTGGAACACAATTAGGAAATGAGATCTGTGTTTGAGGGAGAAGCAGGAAAAGTTTAACCTGAGGATGGCCCTTTATATGACGAAAAACTACCTAATCAATGGTTGCAGATTATGTAAATTAAAATAGTGGTGGGTCCTTCTTAAACAAATTATGCAAATTTGATGCTGTCATCAAGGCTTCTTGCTTCACTGCATCATTTACCTTTTGATTTCAGAGAAGTTTAGCCCCTTGACTCTTTCCTTATTTGAACTGGAGCTAAGCACTGAGATATTTCAGCCATACCCTTGTTAGGGAGTGTATCTATGTAAATACAAGTAATTTTAAGTAGACAAGGCTGTATTAGTAGAACCTGGTTACTTTTATCTTGCCAGTTTCTTCCATTGTTTTATTAGTATGTTTCAAATATTTACTATGGTGAGCCGAATAGCTTCTGATCTGTGTGGATCAGTATCCAACAAAAACTGACTAGAAGAGACTGTGGTTGTGGAAGCTTGTGAAGGGAATGGAAAATGTATTACAGTATTAATGTCCTCTACAATTCCAGTGACGTAGTAATTCAGTTAAGACACAGGTAAGGCATTGGTTATAAGCTGGCAATTCAAGTTAGGTTAACTCTGTTTCTTTTCCATCATAAACCAGTTGAAAAGAGGAAGACTTTACATTTAATTAGGTAGTTCGTAGAATGTAAGTGTGAGAATAGAAAAATATATTTAAGAAACTCAGTGATTCTACTTTACACAAATTAGAGTGGATTGGTAGCTTTGGGGGTTTAAGTGGGTTGAAGAGAAGGTGAAATGATGACTGTTCATTATCAAAAGCATACATAAATGTGATTAGTTTATTTTGAAACCTACTGTACTTTAAATTCATCTGGTATTCATTACAATGCAGTTCTTAAAGAAGATGAAACTGTATAGCTAATAACCCAAATGTTTCCTTCTTATCTAATCAGGAATCCTTCTTTAGTAGCTAGATTAGATGTTATTCAGAAGGGATAATATAGGAAATAATTACTATATTTCATTTGTGGAGTTAACCATATGGCCTCTAATTCATTTCATATGCAATATATGTAAACTAGAGACCAATCTATAGTATTTTCAGCCATGGCCATGCAAGAATATGATTCTCTCTCTCTCTCTCTCTCTCTGTGTGGGTGTGTGTGTGTGTGTGTGTGTGTGTGTGAAACTTGCATGTGAAATATGACTTGCAGTTTTTAGTAATTTTGTGATATTGGCACATTTTCTGATCTTGTTTGGGAGTTTTATGAAATGTTAGCATTCGAATTTGGGGATGGGAGGCAGTGTATCATATGAATGATTTCATTATTGTAAGTAGTATTTTGCAGTGGTTAGTGTGTTGTGAGCAGATTGAAAATGCCAGGAACTTAAAAGAATTTTAGGAAGAAAATAACTAGATCTGTGCAAGAATTCAACAGTCTGATTACTCAGTGTTATCAATTACAAAACACCTGGCCCTGTGCCATGATAGATATACTATATATCAGTATAATCAGTATACTGATTTTATATCAGTATAACCAGTATACTGATTTTATATCAGTATAACCAGTATACTGATTTTATATCAGTATAACCAGTATACTGATTTTATATCAGTATAACCAGTATACTGATTTTATATCAGTATAATCAGTATACTGATTTTATATCAGTATAATCATACACCTTGTGGGGATAAAGGGAATGAAGCGAATGTCATTTTTTTACATCACAAAGAAAAATCATGAAATTATTAATAGTTGTTTGTGAGTTGTCCACTCTGTAACTGAGGCTAAGTATGAACTAATCAACTAACATGAGTGTTTTGGAATATTAATTACAGCACATATTTCATTAATGGGAACCTGCAATTCAAATTATGTTTGACCAGGAAATATTTAACAAGTTTGTAAACCTTTTTTGATTGGGCCTTGAAAAATGATTTGTAGCTTTTTATTCCTTCTGCTCTGTTTCTTAAATGTGGGTGGCAGTGAAATCAAGTTCTCTATTCAGAACCAAAGACTGTGACTGTCAGGGGGTTTATCTACTTCATAACTTGTCTTTAGAAAACATGATTTCCTTCACCTTCTCCTTGTATTTACAAGCCAATTGCTTGACTCTTCTTTGGGTCAGTGGCTAAGTAATGTAACAAGAACAAACAACAGAAATGCTTTCTTTGAAGGTGTGAGACTTCAATAATAGAGTGTGAGTTAGAATAGCAATCTAATTTTATAATTGGAAGAATTTTTTTTTTTTGAGGTGGAGTCTCACTTTGTCGCCCAGGTTGGAGTGCAGCAGTGTGATCTTGGCTCACTGCAAACTTTGCCTCCCGGGTTCAAGCAATTCTCCTGCCTTAGCCTCGTGAGTAGCTGGGGTTACACTGCCCAGCACTACGCCCAGCTAATTTTTTGTATTTTTAGTAGAGACGGGGTTTCACCACGTTGGCCAGGCTGGCCTCAAACTCCTGACCTCGTTGTTCGCCTGCCTCCCAAAGTGCTGGAATTACAGGCGTGAGCCACCGCGCCTGGCCTGGAAGAATTCTTTAAGTATTAGATTTAGTGTCTAGTGGTTAATGGGAGAACAGGAAATCTGCATAGCTCCTGTTTGGTAGCATGAAAAGCACATAATTGTAATTTCAAATATCCAAACAGGCATGTAGAATCATAGGGTCATTTGTTGCAGCTTAGTTTTCAAGGAGCAATAAGAGTGAGGAAAAGGTGCACAGGCTTCTGTGCTTCTGATTCTGAGACGTGGTTAGAGGGCACTCGCCAGGCATGGTGACACACTCCTGTAGTCCTAGCTACACAAGCCATATTCACTATTCATCACTCTCTGGACCAATTATTGATTTGCAAGTTCCTGTGAAATGTTTTACCACCCAGTGTGTTTTGTCTGTGTACAGGAAGCACTGTATACACACTGGCTAGGTGTGTGCTTTAAGTAACATTCTTCCCTGATGCCTTTTCTTCAAAGTGGGAGATACTGGTAGCATCTACCTACCCTGCAAGGATTTAATGAGTTTTAATGACATGAGAAATGCTTAGATTTCAGGGATTTGTCTAAACCCAAATACCTGGGCCATATTTTTAGCCAGGAGTCAGGGAATATCTGCACTAAGCCACTGGCTGACTCAAAACTTCTCTAAGTCATTTAGCCAAACAGCAAATTAGGGAGCCAACAGCTCATTTTGGGGGTTATGTTTTGTATGAGAAGTTGGTGAACCCTGGGGGTAGCAGTAGGGGAGATTTCAGCATAGAGAAGAGGGGTAGTGATTTCCTAAACCACTTCCAAATTATGTGTTCAAACAAAATAAAACTTTCCCCCTGAATTCCAAATTCCAGAATATTAGGCATAACCATAATATAAACATAACAGCATACTCTTAAACCAGAGAGAAAAATTCCAAGCTGTTCTGAATTATCTGGTTCATTTGAGATTGGACTGTATGCAATTTGGTCGTAGCAGCAGGCTCATTCTAGCAAATGCTAAGGTAGCAAACACCAGGACTGTAGGTTACTTTTCCTCACAACATTCTGGTTGTATGTTTCCTGACACATTCATTCTGGCTGTTTTTTCTTTTCCACTCTGTGGTACGAAACCTCTTAGATCTGTGTGGGTGGTGGGCTTTTGCCTGCCAGGCAGACAGGCACAGCCTGGTTTCCCAAATGCATTTCTCCTGCATTGCCTTCCCTATCCATTAAGCATATCTGAACTGTGTAGGATTAGCTGTGTCTTGTTCTTTCCTTTTCTTTCTTACAATCACAGGAATGAGCCGGGTGTGTGTGTGTGAATCATTCTAGCCCAGCCTGGGTGTGCTACAGCACCGGGAAATCCTGCCCTCTTGGCCTACCCTCTTCATAGATACGTGGCTTGGCCTTCTCTCTTTGGTGCTTTTCCCTTGACAGCAAGCTTGTCATCTTTTGTCTTGAACTTTATTGCTCAGAGACCACCCTACTGCTGTCCTTTTACTTCACATCTTCAAATTCAGTCACATACTGAGGTACTAGGGGTTTGGACTTAAGCATAAGACTTTTTAGGGGACACAAGGCAGCCTGTAATAGGCGTGGTGGCAGGCGCCTGTAGTCCCAGCTACTCAGGCTGAGGCAGGAGAATGGCATGAACTGCAGAGCTTGCAGTGAGCCAAGATCAGGCCACTGCACTCCAACCTGGGGGACAGAGCTAGACTCTGTCTCAAAAGAAAAAAAAAAAACTGGGGAAAAAAAAAAAAAGAAAATCCTTTTTGATTTGTATGAAGCCCAAGGTATTATCATTCATCCTTTTTGTATCCTAGGAAATCTTTGTATAAGATAAGATTGGAAGGATTATTTCTTGTATTTCCTCTTGGGAGTTTTATAATTTTTTTCCCCACATTTTGCTTGTGATCACTTTAAAAAGAAAAGCTTCACGAATTTGCATGTCATCTTTGTACGGGGGCCATGTTATCTTCTCTGTAATGTTCCAGTTTTAATATATGAGCTGCCAAAGTGAGCACTATGACCCCCCTCCTTTTTCTTTTTCTTTTTTTTAAAAGACAGTCTTTGACCAGGCTGGAGGCTCACTGCAATCTCCGCCTCTGCCGTCTAGGTTCAAGCAATTCTCCTGTCTCGGCCTCCCAAGTAGCTGGTACTACAGGTATGCACCACCACGCCTGGCTAATTTTTGTGTTTTTTGTTTGTAGTTTTGTAGTCTTGCTTTATTTTCCAGGCACGTTGCAAACTCCTGAGTTCAAGTGTGATCCTCCTGCCTCGGCCTCTCACAGTGCTGGGATTGCAGGTGTGAGCCACCACTCCCACCAACTGCTTTTTGAGTTAATATTTGTTCGGAGCAAAGTATGGGTCAGAGGTGGTTTTGTTATTTAAAAAAAAAAAAAAAGAATGTCTTTTGTTGTTGTTGTTTTAAACTCTGAAAGCAATCCCTGCCCTTTGTCAAAGAATTTCAACAGCCCAGAAAGGAATAAAGTGATCAGTTGCACTCGAGCCTGCCTAAATCCCTTGCTGGAGGAGATGCTTTTAGAGTTTTTCTATGTATTCGTATGTGTGTATAATTTCGTTTTTTTTCTTTAATGAGGACCATACCACAATTTCAAAACTTGATTTTTTTAACTTAATTTAGTCACCACCTTTACTTCCTCTTCAAACATGGTTTTTCTTCCCATTTTCTTTCTTTATAAAGACTCTTATAATCTATACCTTGTACCTGAGGGAATTGTGTTATTGTGAATTTTGACTTTTATTTGCAATAAGAACTTTTGAATTGAGACCCAGTATTTGTGGGTGCCTGTGTGTGTGTACACACACAACTGAAACAATTTCAGCTTAGCCTCACTCTCTGTGTTATGCTGTAATCTGTCCTTTTTTCCCCCTATTTAATTTAAAAGAAAATTGCTTGCCAAGAGACCCAGCATATTGATTTCCTATTAGGGATCAGCAGTCTAGAAAGTACATCTTGAACATTCACAGCTTGTCCTGAATTTAGCTGTGGGAATGTCTAAGGGCACTTTGACCAGTCCATACTACACAGAGACCCTTTCTTCATGATGGTGTGGTGTGCAGGAGGGTGTTCAGGGGTGACACGATGTTCTTTTTGTCAACTTAGGACTTTGATTTCACCTAAGAATAAAGAGGGCCATAGAAATCTTGCTAAGTCAAGGAAATTCTTGTTTACCGCCATAGACTTTGCTCCATCATAGCGGTTCTCAAACTGTCGTCTAGGGATCCCTAGATCATATGCCCTTCCTGGGAGTTTCCAAGGTGAAAAGTAGTACCATGGTAAAAACCGAGATAGTATTTTCTTCATTTTCTCACAAATGTGCAGTGGGCTTTCCAGATACTACATGATATGTGATACTGCATCAGATTGAATTGAGTTATGAGAACTGTGACCCCCGTTAAGCCAGATATTAAAGACATTTGCAGAAGTGGAAAGCAGTGCCACTTTTCTCACAGTTTTTTCAATTTGTAAAATACAATTTTCACAAAAATTTTATTTCTGTTAACATGTAATGATTGTATAATTTTCTAAATGAATTAATATAAAATTTGTTTTAATTTCTAGTATGGTGAATATCAATGTGTATATGAAACCCAGGTAAACAATAGCTTCTTTGAGTCCTGAAAATATGCAGTACACTTCTATGCAGCCTCTCCTAATTGCAGAAGTATCAGCTCATGGTGAATTTTGTTTCATTTACACCTTTAAGTGAAGCAAATCTCAGACATTTTTTTGCCGGGTGGAAGGTGGAGACAGGGTGGAGTTCAGTGGTGGTGCCATCATAGCTCACTGTGACCTCAAACTCCTGGGCTTATGCAATCCTCTCGCCTCAGCTGTCTCACTAGCTAGGACCGCATGTGTGCAGCACCATGCCCAGCTAATTTTTATTTTTTGTAGATGGGGTCTCGCTATGTTGCTCAGGCTGTCCTTGAAGTCCTGGCCCCATGCCTTAGCCTTCCAAAGTGCTGAGATTACAGGAGTGAGCCACCACGCCTGGCCTGTCAGTATTAATGTTTTTATTTTCTTTGGAGACAGATTCTGGCTCTATAACCCAGGCTGGAGTGCAGTGGCTTGATCTTGGCTCACAGCGACCTCTACCTCCCAGACTCAAGACAGTTTTCATGCCTCAGCCTTCCAAGTAGCTGGCACTGCAGTTATGTGCCACTGCACATGGCTAATTTTTGTATTTTTAGTAGAGACATGGTTTCACCATGTTGGCCTTACTGGTCTCAAACTACTGGCCTAAAGTGATCAGCCCGCCTTGGCCTCCCAAAGTTCTGGGATTATAGGTGTGAGCCACCACGCCCGGCACAGTATTAGTTTTTAAAAGCTGTGAATTCTATTTAGAGAAAACATACCCATGATACTGATAATATAATGAGTCAAGTATTCAGATTTCCCCTACTGTCAGTCTCATGTTTTAAAATAAGGTCTATACATTGATACTGGTTGGGTTGATAAAACATGTTTGTTTTTAATCTCTCTCTCCCTGTAATTTGTTGTTCTTGAGGAAATGAGGTCACTTGTTCCAAGGGCCACAGCTTTTGAGAGTGAAGGTGGGTCATTTAATCTGGCAGCAACATTTGGGCCCGACCTGAAACACGGCTGATGGGTTTTGCTTTGGGATCTGTTTTCTCCCCTTTTCTCTCTTATTCTGTTAGGCTCCTTCCTCCTTTTTTGGGGTTGGCGCTGTTTCTTTTTTAAAAATTTGTTTTTTAAATAGACAAATAAAAATGGTAACTTCTAGGTTCCTTTTTTGTTTTCTTTTTTAAGAGACGGGCTTGTCCTGTCACCCAGGTTGGAGTGCAGTGGTGCTATCATAGCTGGCTGCATAGGCGCCTTTTGACTCGCCTCCACCCCACCCCTGCACATTTTCATATTATAGTCCCTTATCAGTCTCAGGGCATAACTCTGCAATATGTGTAATGTTCAGCTTACTTGGTGAGGCTACGAGGGGGAGATCTGATGATGGCATCTCAGACAGGTGTAAATGTGAGTGATACTGCATTCAGCTGCCATCCCTTCCATTCTGGAAGTATGTGTGTGTGTGTGTGTGTGTGTGTGTGTATGTGTGTCTGTGTGTGTGTGCATGTGCGCGCATCCCCCCATGCTGCCAGTGGGTGATGGGGAGGAGTGGAGAGGACTAGGAATGAGGGAGGGAGGTCATAAAGGACACAGGAAGCCTAGGAAAGAAGAGCATGTCGCAATCTCTGGGGTAAAACAGCAGAGCTATAGAAATTTGGTTCTAGGACGTCTTTATAAAAGGAATAAATTCAAGAAGCAGATGAATGGGCTTGGTTGTGAACTGGACTGCAACACAGTCTCTGCCCTCTGTACTTTCACATTCTCGTCCTTCAAGACTCAATGTTATGTCTTTTGTGAAGTGTTTTTCATCCCCCACTTAGATGCATTCTCCATGTTGGAGTAGCTCTGGTGTGCACCTCGCTCGTATTTGTCTCCACACACATTACACAGTATCTTGTTTGTTTTCAGAGAACCCCTACCATCCCAGCCTAGCCACCTTTGATTCATCTTCTTAGTGGATTGCCAGTGAATATTTATTACAGGCCTAGGACGTGTAGCTGTTCAATAAGTATTGGTGCAATAGAAGACTCTCTCCTGTGTGAGAGTTCACGAAGGGAACCAGGAGGTGAATTTTAAGAGTCAGTGGCTTTCAACACTCCTGGAAGGGCTTTCCAGCCTTGCAGCTCCTAAATACCCTTACCTTACAGTGTTCTGAGGTCCGAAGAAGCAAAGATTACCCCCCTAGAAAGTCACCTGTATGGAATTCAGGTAGCGATAGAGCTTCTGAACAGGAATTTCAAATTCTCCAAAACATAGTAAAGCTACTATTTACTGGGCACCCACTGTGTACGAGGCACTGGGCAGGATGATATGCTTTACATGTATTACTTGCAATTCCTAATAACACCAGTGCCTGCAGGTTGCTGTTGCAGGTTGCAAGTTACTGTGCTGCCTTATACCTGTAGTTACTTGAAATGCTGAAAATCGAAGGTAATAGAAAAACTTGCTATCGTTTAGTGTCATTGGGAGGGTTAAGTGATTAGATGTATGGGGCTTAGAACATTGCTAAATTTTATTGACTGCTTACTCCTGTTGTTCCAGAAGCAGAATTTGACATATACAATTGTTTATCTAGGTTGCCCAATGTAATATAGTGTTAAAGCCAGGACCAAAGCCTCCTCTACTCCAGTCTTCAGAACATCCACACAGTCATAATGTGTGTCTGTGGCCTAAAAGTAAGAGATTCAGATGGTGAAGAAACACCTTCCTCTGTTTAAAATTCACATCGACTTCATTTACACCTGTGCAGCACATGTTTATACGGCATGGGCCATTGTTGCTGCAGGAAGGGTACCTGTCAAGTATGTAGAGTGCAAAGGGCCCTTCCTTAGATATCTAGCTGCTGAGGCCCCAGCTGTGTGGGGATGGGCATGGAGGCACCCCCCTTGTTCAAGAAGCCTATGAACAGTGACCAGCAATAAAAGCCAGAGAGATCTTCAAATGTAATATCTTAATAATGTAATATCTTAATAATAATAATAATTTTCTAGTTCTTCTTTTTCCCTTGGGGCCACATGAGCATCTGTACACCTATTGTAAACCCATTGTCTCAAGCGAAGTAGGTCAGAAACAGGATTTAGAAACCCAAAGAAACAATCTTTGTTGATGCTTAAATTGAATGAGGCAGAAACAAATGTCTCTTTAATATGGTTTTTTTTTTTTTTTTTGATTATTTTGGTATCACCCCAAGCCTGTAATTCCCTCCTTAGTCATCATCTTACTAGCCCTTGGGACTCTGGCCTGGATTCTTCTGCTTTGTGGTTGTGATTAATCCTGCAATGAGTGGATTCGGGAGGGATGGGCCTGGGGAAGTCAGCTGCTGCTAGCAGTGAGCAGGGGTAGGGTTTATAGGGAGAGTTGACATCCTGCTGGGATCTAACAGAAAAGTTTGACGATTATTGTGCTGAATAAACCAGCTCACAATTTTGCTGTTTGACTCAGGGCAAGCTCACTGTAAATCTCAAGGAGTACTGGACTGTATGATGGCCTCTTTTGCTGTCCTTATCCCCATTGGAGGATGCACAGATTAGTTAATGTCTCCCTTTCATGAATGCATCTTTTATCTTTAATAAGCGGGTTAAACCGCATGCGCTCTGTCTACTCTGTGAAGGTCAGCCAGCCATTTGGATTTTCTCTTCCCATTTCTAGACTGCTGACAGAGTTCCTGTGCAAAGTTAGGAATCGCTAGGTTTTAAAATGTTTTCTTCCTTTGCCCATCCATGAAATGCCCTTATTCTTGAGGGGAGGAAAAAGAAGGCATGAGTCTCTGTTAGGTTGCAAGTATTGTCTATTTTTTGGGAAAGATCTTTGTAGAATCTGGGTGGTGACTCATGTTGTTTTGTAGTCCTGATGATTTAAAAAACATATCTCGTATATTTCTTTACATACAGCTCAGAGCTTAACATTGAAATAGATGTTCAGCAGATTCTGAACTTAAAACCCACTTAATTTTCACTGGGTTTCTGGGTTTTTACTGCGATTAAACTTGACATTCATTTAAGGAATGAGTTGTGATGTTCTCTGGTCATGACCTAAGGAAAAGGATATATATGTGCTCTAGGAGTGAATTCTGGTGAGAACGTTTGTATTCTTTCCTTTCCTCTTTGATTTCACAAGTCAGGCTGTAACTTTAAAAGAAACTGTAGGGGCTGTTCCCCAGGTTATTCACAAAACGAGTCTTTGTCTGCTTTTTCATTCACCATCTGGTTACAAAGCTAAATTGGAATCGTGCTTGTTTTAATTATTTTCTACTTGTGTGGCCAGGAGGTTATTTGGTCTGGTGAGGTTACATTATAAGCCCGCGCACTCATTAATACCACTGAATCCACATCCTGCGCCAGCATTGGAATGGTTAAGTTGATCCACTTGTGTGGCCAGAGTTTGATACAACACAGTGGTCACGACCACATTACCGGAGGAAGTATGGTGTGTGGGTTTTGCCCTCTTCTTTTTTCATTTTTTCTTCCAATAATGTTAATTGTTTCAGTGTATTTTTTCTTCCAGCAGAAATATGACTTAGGTTGTCAATCTTAGATTAGTGCCTGGTGTTTATTAAAGGGACAATATATTTCAAAAATCAGTTCTAATATATTAAAAGCATAGATTGTAAATTAGGAAAACAGTCAAAACATTTAACATTTTGAACATCACAGAATGAGTAATGGAAATAGTGTAGCCAGAAACCTCTCTGTGCGGTCGTTATTCTTGGTGAATCAGCCAAAAGATGCAATCATTGCTAAGAGGTATTGTTTAATACTGGGGAAGTCACATCAAAAGCTTTCTCAAAAAATATATATTTTAAGTCCTTCTTCCATTCTTCACTTTCCTGCCTTGGGGGAGACTGAATACTTCAAAGTAGTCAGTGTTTTTAAAAGGTGACTTTTTTCAGGTTCTGGGAAAGAGTGTTATGTGTTGTAATTAAGTAATTGTTTCCTAAGGTAGTCCTTAAGTACGAGGACATCTCACTAGACTTCATTGTCTTGTGAAAGGAGCAGTAGTTCAGGAATTAACTACTCATTTAATAAAGCAAAGGGGCTGGATGTGATAGCTCACACCTGCAATCCTAGCACTTTGGGAGGCTCAGGCAGTTTGATCAGTTGAACCCAGACTAGCCTGGGTGATATGGCAAAATCCTGTCTCTACAAAAAAATGCAAAAATTAGCTGGGCATGGTGGCACACACCTCTTATCCCAATTAGGTGGGTGTCTGAGGTAGATGGATTGCTTGAGCCCAGGAGGTCCAGGCTACAGTGAGTCATGATTGCACCACTGCACTCCAGCCTGGGTGGCAGAGAGAGATCCTGCCTCAAAAAAAAAAAAAAAAAAAATAAATAAATAAATAAACAAACAAACAAACAAACATAAAAAAAAAGCGGCTGAGCGCGGTGGCTCACGCCTGTAATCCCAGCACTTTGGGAGGCCGAGGCGGGTGGATCACGAGGTCAGGAGATCGAGACCATCCTGGCTAACACGGTGAAACCCCGTCTTTACTAAAAATACAAAAAATTAGCCGGGCGTGGTAGCGGGTGCCTGTAGTTCCAGCTACTTGGGAGGCTGAGGCAGGAGAATGGCGTGAACCCGGGAGGCGGAGCTTGCAGTGAGCTGAGATCGTGCCGCCGCACTCCAGCCTGGGCGACAGAGCGAGACTCCGTCTCAAAAAAAAAAAAAAAAAAAAAAAAAAATTGAGTTGTTCTTTTAAAATATAGTATAAACTCATCTACTAAATCAGCAAAATGAAATACCTTGGCTCACAAAAAAAAAAAAAAAAAAAAGAACGATGGGACCCCCCCTTTCTGCAGTTTCGCTTTCCGTGGTTTCTTAAAATCAACAGGTGTCTGAAAATATTAAATAGAAAAATTCTAATTCATAAGTTAAAAAATCCTAGACTTAATGTCCCTACTTCCGGACTATATTGTTCTGTTTGATATTTGGGAGCACACCTGCTAAGCCAGTCCATTAGAGCTGCATGCTTGATGCAGGAACTGAGGCCCTCAGAAGGGCTGCTTGAAAATAGTCTCAGTGCCAAGCTCGAAACCAGTTGCCCTTCGCCATATGTCAGAGTGAGGAAGGAAGGCTGGGGGGATTAGAATGTGCTACGAAAAAATTCCGACAAAGAATGAGAATTTTATGCAGAAACAACTATTGATAATTTATTAATATTTACAGGGCATGTCAAGTGGTTCTGTGAGAAAAACCAAATTAGCAAGCTACCTCAGGAATTTAATTTTTAGATATATCTGAATATTAACTGGGGCTCAAACATGCCACACAATTCTTTTAGTAATGAATTAGAATATATCATGTAATAGTGTTACTATCCAAGACTCCTAGTGTTAACACCAAATCTTAATTTTCATTTCATTAACCTGGCAGGTATTTGAAAGCAGCATTGTATCAAAACAGCTTTATTATGTAGAAGGAGCAATATTTAATAGCTCTGTTCCAAATTACTCCTAACTTCCCTGTATTTCTGAAGGAATATTTATTATAGTGACAAAAGCCTGTACAGCAGCTCCAGGAGAAGAGACCACAGTGTTTAGAAAAAGAAATTGGCTTGCAGCTGTGGTGGGCGCTGCTTGTGTAAGTCCAGCTGTCCCCCTTGAGCTCCTGCCAGTCTCATAGGCCTTCTAAGTTGTCGCAAGACCTGAACAGTTCACTTGTCTAGATCCTGCAGAGCTGGAAAGAGAACAATTTTTGTGTGTGTGGGTTTGTCCTAAGAAATAATCCAAAATAGTTTTCAGTACATACATTCGTTGTCTGTTTACTCCTTGTTTCTTAAGGTTCTTCCCGTATTCTTCTGTTATTTTTAAAAACAATAACAGCTTTATAGAAATGTAATCCTCACACCATAAAATTTACCCTTTCTTTTTTCTTTTTTTTTTTTTTTTTTTCCTGAGTCGGAGTCGCCCAGGCTGGAGTGCAGTGGCGCCATCTCTGCTCACTGCAGGCTCCGCCTCCCGGGTTCACGCCATTCTCCTGCCTCAGCCTCCCGAGTAGCTGGGACTACAGGCGCCCGCCACCACGCCCGGCTAATTTTTTGTATTTTTAGTACAGATGGGGTTTCACTGTGTTAGCCAGGATGGTCTTGATCTCCTGACCTCGTGATCCACCCGCCTTGGCCTCCCAAAGTGCTGGGATTGCAGGTGTGAGCCACCGCGCCCGGCAAATTTACCGTTTTGAAGTATATACAACTCGGTGTTTTTTAGTATATTCACAGTTAGGCAAGCCATTACCACTATGTAATTGTGGACTATTTTCATCAATCTGAAAGGAAATCTTGTACTGATCAGCAGCTATTATTTCTTCCCAGGCCCTAGCAACCACTAATGTCCTTTCTGTCACTGGATGTTCCTATTTTGGCTACTTCATATAAATGGAATCATATGCTATGTGGCCATACGTGTATGGCGTCTTTCACTTAGTATTATGTTTCCATGTTCTGCGAATCGGTACTTAATTTCTAATCTCCTTTTTCAGTTTTTAAAATGGAGGTTAAATACACATAACACCAAATTTATCATTTTAAGCATTTTTTGTGCTTACAATTCGGGGGCATTGACAACATTTGCGGTGTTGTGCAACCATCACCACTCTCCATTTCCAGAATGTATTCCTCATTATTGCTGGAAAAAATTACATTGTTTGAACACTCTGCATCTTATTTATCTAACCATCATATATTCTAGCTATTTGAGTGCCAGATTGGTTCAGTAATATATGAGTGAAAGAGAATAGCATTCTGCATGATCAGAAATGAAATTCAAAGTTGGTGCCATAACATACAAATGACCAGGGAGTCTTGGGGCCAGGGAAACCTAAAGGTAATCTTTTCAAAGGAGCCATCTGTCAGGATGTTCTGGAGAATACGAAGGGTGCTCCCTCCACCCCGAGACTCGTTTGGATGAACACACAAAATATATTTAGTGGGCAAACCTTTAAAATATGACATCTTAGTGTGTGGAAGTCCATAACCCCAAAGGAGGGCTTGCTCAGTACATGCAGAGGTGTTCCCAGAGCATGTGTAAGTCTGTATGGTTGTGCAAACAGGAATTGATCTGACAGCGTGAAGACACGGCAGCCTTCTCTAATTAAAGCCTCTTGATGACATTAAACTGTGTTGCTTAATTACAATAAATCATACATTAACAGATCATGTCTCCGAAGAAGCATTGTCAGCGTGCTGCATAATGGAATAAAATTTGACCTTGTAATCACAGGGGTTCCTATGGAGCAGTGGCTTATGTCACCAATAGGAACATGAGCCCTAGAGTTACTTTGGCAGAAGTCAGATCTTAGAATGCTTCCTTATAATTCTGTTTCTATAAAGATGTTTTTTCTATATCGATACGTATTTTAATGTGAGGATGCTTTTTATACACCTTGAAGGGAGTAAGGTTTTCCATTCATTCCCTGCCACTACTTTGCTGATCACCCCCTCTTCATTTCAAGCTAGTCTGGATTTGGCGTAATTTTTACAGCAGTTTTTGCACACTCTTTTACATGTGCTTGCTCCTTTTGCTGTTTTCCATTGCGCTTTGGGGTACCAGCTTTCTGACTGACAGATGGGCCAAGTCAGGTACAGGCTGTTGTTACCAAAGGGCATCTTCCATCATGTTCTGTTTGTTTCTTCAATACTGTACTATTTGAGAGAGTGTACAACTCTAGATACAGAAGGCCTTTTGAAATTCTACACAAAATCACAATAAAACATAGGGTACTGCGGGCCTGGGGAGATTCTAGTTCCTGTTCGAAACTGACTACTACTGCCATTTAAAGAACTGGAATATAACTGCATATCATACCACCTAGACTCATGAATATTGTTATTTTCATTGGTTTAATTTTCAAAAATTAGTGGTATTAAACCACTGGGATATATTTAATTTCTTCATGATGCAGATTATTAAACACTCACTAGCCTTTTTTTCTCTCTTGATTTTATAAATGGTAATTGAAAGTCCATAGATCTTAGGTTTGTGGAACTGGAATGGGCCCCCAGGGGATATTCAGTCCATACCCCTCTTTTTTTTTTTTTTTTTTTTTCTTCCTTCTTCTTCTTTCCAGAGACAGTCTCGCTCCTTCACCCAGGCTGGAGTACAGTGGCTTGATTTCAGCTCACTGCAACCTGTGCCTCGTGGCTTCAAGCGATTCTCATGCCTCAGCCTCCCAAGTAGCTGGGATTACAGGCATGTGCCTCCACGCCCAGCTAATTTTTGTAGTTTTAGTAGAGACAGGGTTTCACCATGTTGGCCAGGCTGGTCTTGAACTCCAGGCCTCAAGCGATCTGCCCACTTCGGCCACCCAAAGGGCTGGGATTGCAGGTGTGAGCCACTGCTCCTGGCCCACACCCCTCATTTTTCACTTGACCATGTTAGGTATGTCAGAGTCACCTTGCTTCTGGCAGGTCAGGCTCCTATAGTGCTGTTTAGAACTTCACATTTGACAGGTTTGACTGTTTTAGAAGTTCTCTGCTCTTCCTTCACATCTGGGATGCCATCATTCATTCTTTGTTCTCTTCTGTGTGAACATGGTCTTGTTGAGTTCCCCTTTCTCTGCCTGCCTGTCCACAATGAGGTGTCCCTGGGGGTGTCTTTTCTCCTAGTGTCCACTGTCCACACTACAGGAGTGTGCTGGAGACTCCCAGATTTTCTGTCTGTGCATAAGCCTTAAGCATTCCTATGTGCTGCCCAGTGTTTCTGTGGACCAACAGCTGGAGCAGGCTCTGTATCTCCTCCTCCAGAGCATGGCCCCTTTGGCATGATGGCTCACCCCTGTAATCCCAGCACTTTGGGAGTCTGAGGGGGATGGATTGCTTGAGCCCAGGAATTTGAGACAAGCCTGGGCAAAACCCCATCTCTATACACAACACACAAAAAAATAGCCAGAGGTGGTGGTGTGTACCCGTGGTCCCAGCTACTCAAGAGGCTAAGGTGGAAGGATTGCTTGAGCTGAGGATTGGAGGTTGCAGTGAGCTGAGATTGTGCCACTGCACTCCAGTCTGGGTGACAGAGACCCTGTCCCCAAGGGTGAATGAATGAATGAATGAATACTACACTTGATCTTAGCCAAAAGGCTGAGAAGCGATAATGAATGAATGAATGAATAAATAAATAAAGGCATGGCCCCTTTATCATCCCAGAAGAGAGATGATTCCGGTGGTGCCATGGAGATCAGTGGCTGCCTTTTCCTGAAACTGAAAAACAGGGAATCTGAGGGAGGGAAGGAGAAGTATATCAAGCCTAACTAACTTATTTTTGTGTTTTACAACACTGGTGGTTCAGTAATATTTCGCTATTGCGAAGATTTCTGTATATTGTTGTTAAAAACAGGAATCTAAGATTAAATGTTTGTGACTTTTCATGTTTTGGAATGAACTACTTTGGTCAAACTCAAAAAGTAATGCTTGCTAACTTATAGTTAGAGCTGGAGTATACATTTTAATTCTGCATTTAAGACAATATTTGTAAATGCCTGTGTACAATGACATATAATAAGGGTCTTGTAGGGAAACCATTTTGTCTGGGGAAAGAATGTTCCCCAGTGTTGAACACTACTGTCTGGAGCTTGTTAAAAACATACCCCCTTCAGTGTTCTAATTTAGCATTGGTTCACTAGTAAAATTCGGGATTCTTTTTTTTTTTTTTTTTAAATAGATTTGGGCGTATACAGTTCTGTACATTTCATGTTATTTTTACATTTGTTTTTAAAAATTAAGAGGTGAGGTCTCACCATGCTGCCCAGGGTGGTCTCCAACTGGGCTCAAGCGATCCTCCCACCTTGACCTCCCAAGGTGCTGGGATTACCTGTGCGAGCCACTGTATTTTTTCACTCTTTTACTGTAATTGTTGTGCAGTCAGGATTGGAGACTTAGTGATCTGGTTAGCAAGTTCTCTCGCCAGAGAAGAGTTAACTTATTTTTAGTATTTAGAGTGTGGTTCGGTAAGTCACACATAAAAATCAATTTGTTATTTGTTATCACTCCACTTAAATGTGTAATGGGAACGGTTCCATTGTCCCCCTCGCAGGGTGAGTGTAAACGAATGTGAAACTGTCGGGCCTGCCTCTCTTCCAAAACCCTGCCATCTCTTTCCTGCAGCTGAGGCTCTGCTTCCCTTCATGCAGTTTTAAACCACCCTAACTGCCGATCAAAACCCCCAGACTTTGTCTCTTCTCTCTCTTATATGAGAGAGGTTTGAAGGGCTCTTATCTCTTTCCTTACCGTGTTAAGAGTTTTCCTATATTGGCAGTATTACTAAGTAAAATGAGCATTAGGCTCAGCTGCCAAAGGTGCACATCAGACCAGATGTTCCTAGAGGTGCCATGTGTCTCCACAGCTCGACAGACGCAGGCACTCATGGCTCAGGGGCACCTCCTGTTATCCTTTCCTCTCCCAGCTTGGGTGGCTATGCACGCCTGCAGCAGGCAAGGTCTGAGCCCAACAGCCACGATGGGGGAGGTGGGTGGTAGAAAGCCATGGTGGTAGCTGAAACCTTACAGGGCCAATGGATGGGCACTTCTCATCTGCCACACCAATGGAACCCCTGCCCGAGGAATTCAACCTGGTCTGAACTGGGAAAAGATATAAGGATTGGGGGGGTCCACTTGCACTAAACAAGGGGCTTTCTCCCCCCACCCCCCTGAATTTTCCCCTTTTTGCCTCTTAAACTGTTTCTCTCTTTTTTTCCTTTTCTGAGTGAGAGGGGGCCCCCCTCCCAACTCTGTTTCTGATAGGGAAGTTAACGAAGGAACGGCCCCTGCTGGCTGAGAACTGCAGATTTGAGAGGGCACATTTGAGACACTACACAGATACAGCCTCTAAAATGCTTTTTCAGTCCCAAACTTGATTCGAAGCTTCGGGCAGAGGCCCTGGAAAGAAAAACCAGGTCTGAGGGTTCCGAGGCCAGACAGCAGGCACAATGTAAATAGGAAGGACCAAGTTCTGCCAACCAAAGCCTCCACCTCACGGAAGGACACCACGCTTCATGGTGTAAACAGGCCCAGGGAACCCAGTTTGCCGACAGCAGGGAGAAATGGAGGCGTAGGTGAGGGCAGTCAATTCCTATTCTCCAGGTTTTCTTTGCTTCATGGGTATGTACCACAGTGGTACCTATGGCTGGCCCAGGGATAAGAAGTGGAGAGGGAAAGGAGGCCACTCGCTTTCTCTCTCTGTCACAGCCCGAGTTTTTGCTGAAAGAAAGAAGGGAATGAGGGACGCCGCTATTCCCTGTCTTTCAGAATGGGCAACCAGTTCTCTTCACCACCTCCAGCTTATACTCCTCTGGAGTGTGTCCTAAACCATTGGGACTGCGTCCTAAACCACTGGGACTGCATTGACTCTCAGAATCTGGAGGAAAAATGCGTCGTAGCCCTCTGCACAAAGGTTTGGCCAAATTACGATTTACAGAAAGGACTGGCTTGGCCTCAGAAAGAAACCATTCATTTTGATACCATTCGGCAAATCTGTAGACTTGAGGACAGATGGTCTGAGGCCCCATATGTGCAGGCTTTGTATACCTTGCCAACAATATAGGATTGATCCAGCCCTCCTGTTTGCTGTCTCAGGGAAGGCTGCAAGGGGCAAGCCTAGGAAAGTAAAGAGGCACTCCCAGCAGAGGAACCAGCTCCCTCTAGCCCTGCCCCTCCGGTCCACCCCAACCTCCCTGAAGTGAGAGCTTCAGCCTCTCGCTTGCCCCTTCCTAAAAATTCTTGCTCTCAACAAGGCCCAGTCTCACTCTTTCCCCTCCAACAGATGCCCTTTGAATTTGGGCCCAGTAAGGCCCAGTTACCCTTCTCCCTACGGGACTTAAAGCAAATTAAGGGGGATCTTGGCAAGTTTTCAGATGGCCCTGATAAGATATATAGAGGCTTTTCAGAATTTCACTAAAATATTTGAACTCTCCTGGAGAGAGATTATGTTACTTTTGAATTAAGACCTTGACGAACACCGAGAAGCAGCCTGCTCTGCAAGCAGCAGAGAGATTTGGGGATGAGCTTTACATCACATACAGCATCAGGGAAGGGGGCAAACATTATCCAACCGGAAGAGCAGTACTAATGGATGACCCTAAATGGGATCCCAGTGACGAGGTGGAAGACTGGAAGCAGAGACACTTTCAGGTGTGCATAATGGAAGGCTTACCTAGAACAAGGACCGGGCCTCTCAGTTATACTAAGTTGTCCGTGATTGACCAGGGATTTGATGAAAATCCCACTGCCTCTCTGGAAAGGCTAAGAGAGGCCTTTGTAAAAGCACACCTCTGTATCTCCTGATTCAGCCAAGGGACAGCTAATCCTAAAGGATAAATATATTACTCAGGCAGCCCCTGATATCAGGAGGAAGTTGCAAAAACTGGCCCTGGGACCAGAAAGTACATTAGAGGACCTCTGGAAAGTGGCTACCTCAGTCTCTTATAATAGAGAAAGGGAGGCCTGCGAAAGAGAGAAGGTGCAGGTATTCCCAGGGTGCAACTGTTAACTGCTAAAGTTATGGCAAGAACAGTTATCTCTCCTGCCCCATCCACCCTGCTTTCTAGACAGAGTTTTGCTCTTGTCACCCAGGCTGGAGTGCAATGGTGCGATCTCGGCTCACCACAACCTCTGCCTCCTGGGTTCAAGTGATTCTCCTGCCTCAGCCTCCTGAGTAGCTGGGATTACAGGCATGCGCCTCCACACCCGGCTAATTTTGTGTTTTTAGTAGAGACAGGGTTTCACTATGTTGGTCAGGCTGGTCTCGAACTCCCAATCTCAGGTGATCTACCCGTGTGAGCCTCCCGAAGTGCTGGGATTACAGGCATGAGCCACTGCAACTGGCCCAGTTATTTCTCTTCTAAAGTTTATCTGCTCCCATACAAAGTTTCATTTCTTTCACCAGAGTGAAAAAACTTGGAGTACAATGTTGCTGTTAGTATATTTCACTTCTTATCTCTATGATCTTTGGCACTAATTTTTTTTTTTTTTTGAGATGGAGTCTTGCTTTACTGCCCAGGCTGCAGTGCAGTGGCGTGATCTTGTCTTACTGCAACCTCTGACTCCTGGGTTCAAGCAATTCTCCCTCCTCAGCCTCCTCAGTAGCTGGGATTACAGGTGCACGCCACCACGCCCAACTGACATTTGTATTTTTATCCACTGCACCCGGCCTCAGATGCCATGTTCTAATGGGCTGTGTCTATAAAGTTATTAAAGAACAAGGGCCAAGTAATTTGGGGTGCCTGTGAAGTGCTGAGCATGGCCTTTCCAATTTGTGTGCACCTTCTTTGGTTCTTACTTTACAAATGAAGGAAGCTGATGTCCAGCAAGGTCATACAGCAGGTACAATCACGGGCTGATGTCTGAACCTAATTCTCAATCTGTGACTTCTGCGACATCATTGTACTTTTGATACTTTGTCATTAGTTGGGTGTGTATTTTACTACCTGGGAGTAGTTATGAACAACCAGTTTGGTGCTAATGAAAAGTAGTTGTGATTCCTCGACTAGATATGCCAACCTTCAAGTTTATAAAGACTACTCTCATCTTGCTTTGGCTGGTCTTTGTAGTGGGTGGATATTGGAGAAACCGATGAGGTGATATATATGAAACAATATATTGGGACAGACTTTTATTTATTCATTCCTAGGACTTAGGAGCCCTGCTGGTGTTCTGTACTTGTCCCCCATTTATAGCCATAATGGTAGATTTAGATTTATGAAGCTGATGCCGTGATCTTTATTTCAATCCTAATTGGTCGTTTGCTGGTCAGAAATGTGTCTCTTTCCTCTTCAGTGGGAAAAATGTGAGTGTGAATGTAAGATAGTTTTAGATAACACTCAGATGGCCTTATGACCTATCTGAAGTCCTGAAGTCAGCTATGGGATTATGATGTTTGCCTCCAAGCTGTGTCTTGGGAAGGGATGAGTCTTTCTCTGCATAGTAATTTACACCTGGTCAAAGGCCTGACCACCTCGAAGCAGGAAGCGGTGCTCATACACTTCCTATATCCAAGGACAGTTATCGCTTTTAAAAAAAAGTGAAACAAGAGACTGTATTCAAAAGGAAGTCTTTTCGTTTATACCCACGCTCTCTTTCCTGCCCATGTGATGTTAGAAAAAGTGTTATTTTCATTGTTACATAAAAGTTTTTGATGGTTTCTTCTGTGCAGTTTTGAGATGTTTCCTAGTTGATGGAAAAGTGTAAAAAATTCATGCAGAAATAATGCGTGCTGCCCAGCCCATTTTTTCTTGCTTTTTGTACCTACTGTTTACATAAATGTTTTCCCCTCCCATATGTTCTTTTTTACTCTTCCACATTTGAGTGGAAAATATTTAAAAAGTTTTCTTATGTATACTTATGATTTTACTTGGAAACAGCAAGTGTAAGGTCTAGAAGCAGAGGGGCTTTCAGCTTCTCTGCAACACACAGGAAAGTAGACACAGTTTCTAGGGCAGGCCCCAGCCTCCAGGGTAAGATAGGCATGTGCCAGCAACCTTGCCTACCCGTCATGACCTTGCCATATTATAGGTAACTAAGTCATGCTTCAGCAAGGCTTCCCACACTTCATTGACTGGACCTTCTGTTTTGTCATCAGAGTAATTTATATTTGTATATAAAATTTCTTGGCTGGGGGTAATACTGTACTCTAGCAGTGACTGAAGAGGTGCCAAGTAAGTTTGCCACCTATTGTGGGTTTAGTCTTTCTTGTTAGTAAATGGCAAAGAGAAATCGATGAAAGGCAGAGTTTAGAGTAGTGCCTGCTTAAGGGCAAGATCACATAGTATCTGCATTGATAGACTCAATAAATGTTTAAACAAATGAAATGACATAGTTTAATATTATGGGAGGGTGTGTGATACTGATCATGACTCAAACTGTAGAAAGAAGAGTGAGTATTCTTTCATTATTTCAATCCTATTTAAGTCCTGTTGAGTACAGTTTGATACCCTATTTTGTATTTGATTTACGAGAGCAATATATTTTTATCTTAGAACATTTGGGCTTTCTGCTAAAAAAAAAAAAAAGTTGGGGGGACAGCATTTATACCACTCAGTGATGATTATTAACATTTTGTGGTATCCATTTTTCTTTTCTTTTTCACCAAGTTGGGTGAAACATCAAGAAACAAAACAGAAACAGTCCCCGGAGCAGCATTGCACATGCTCGGTCTCTCAAAGTCTGGCTTTTAAATAATTTTCTGTGTCTTTCTTTGTAATTGGGTGGAGAGTGTTCCACTGGGCAGCTGAGTTGAATCGCCACAATCTCTCCACTTGGCCTCTGTGCAATTTATTGTAAACATCTATTGTCTCCCAGGCAGTATGTAGTGTGATCCCTCTTTGTGCCCATTGTGCCCATTTAGCCTCTGGGACTACCCCCCACAAGGGTGGAAACCTGGGGCAGAGCAGACACTAGGTACTGTCCAACTAGGGTGGTTGGATACTCCAGGTTTGTCAGCCCAGTCACTGTGCTGCATTGCCTCCTAGAATTTATTAGCACCTACCTAGCATTGGGGTATCTAATTCAAACTAATTAGAATTAGTTTGATCTAATTCTGTGCTGTTGAAAGTAACAAAGTAGTGAGCTTAGTGCACCTTCATGATTACCTCCTTATGATAAAAAGGAGTGAATTGCTTATTCAGAATATACACATTTTTAATGGGAGGTATTCTATTAAATTCTATTAAGTTTTCTAGTTTGTTAAAATTATAGAAAAATTTGTGGTTTATACTGGCAAAATTTTCCATAAAATTATTCAACTAGCTTCTTCTTCAAAGTGAACATTATTATGCATCTTGACTTTTTCCCACCTCGTTATTTTGTGTCCTTATTTACCCATAATTTAGGCATTTAGTACTAGTTCTAAGTTAGGAAGTTATTGCCGAGGTGCTTTGATTGAAGACGCCTTTACTGAGTCCTTGGGAAGTAAAATAGTGACGGTTAGGCCTGGAGCAGTGGCTCATGCCTGTAATCCCAACATTTTGGAAGGCTGAGACATTTTGTGGTATCCAGTGTTTTGGGCGGGTTACCTGAGGTCGGGAGTTTGAGACCAGCCTGGCCAACGTGGTGAAACCCCATCTCTACTAAAAATACAAAAATTAGCCGGGTGTGGTGTTACATACCTGTAATCCCAGCTACTTGGGAGGCTGAGGCAGGAGAATCGCTTGAACCCGGGAGGCGGAGGTTGCAGTGAGCCGAGATGGTGCCATTGTACTCCAGCCCAGGCGACAAGAGCGAAACTCCGTCTCAAAAAAAAGTGAATGGCTGCTTTACATTACAGTCCTAGTTCAGGATTAAAAAAAAAAAAAAAAAAAAAGCTCATGAGCAGGCTCTTCAAATTTTGGTTTTGTGATTTCTGGGGTTTTCCCATTTAATTCCAGATGGAAGGGTGTCATTAAGTTCTCTTCAAATGTAACCAAATTTAGTGTGTATTATTATTGCTGGTGGAATACAATGATGGTGAATATCCCATTAAAAACTCCTCCCTAGCCCCTAACCACATTGAAGTTACATTAAACAGTTGGATGTGTACTGAAAGTAGGATAATCTCTTGCTATAAAATTAGGCTATTGTGCAGTCAAAGAGGCCTCTGCCAAGTGTGGTTCCATTTTGGTGTCTTTGGAGGGGGAGGAAGGACAGCCGATATCCTGTCACTGTGTCCCCCAACATTGAGCAGATGTTCTCTGAGTTAATGTTGCTCTTCAGTTATCTTTGACAGAAGCAGGGTCTGGTTAAGATCAGATTGTTTCGACTAATGTACATTGATCTTGGCATAATGATTACAAGACTGTAAGCCAGCTAGACAAGCAAGTGCTGGTGGTGAGTTGTTAGATTAAAAAAACAAAGCAATTGTTTTGAGAATAGCTTCGGTGCCCTGGACTTACATTACAAGACATTGGTTTTGAGGTATGCTACTTTTAGATTTACCTGAGAGGACATTTTACTTAATAAATAGCTCCAGACTATTAAGCTCGGTGCTGCTGATCCTGCTGAGAGGACCCGGGCCTGAGAGTTAGTGGGAGCCATCCTTTCAGACAGCCTGGGGGTCGAATGCCAAGTTCTCTTGAATTTTAGGAAGTACATGATAATCTGTTCTACTTGGGAGTAAGTAGGGATTTTTTTTTTTTTTTTTTTTGTAAATTTCCAAGGATGGCTGTGAAACTTACTTTCATGGTAGTGGTGGACCCTTGAAGCATTTTTGGAAAGTAGATGAAAGAGGGAGATGTTTACTGTTATTTTTATTCAGTGGGTGGTGCTTGAGTGGTATAATTTCCTCTCTAACATTCTGTCATGTTCCATGTAACTTAGATAAAGCACACTCTGGCATATAGGAATTTCCCTACTTGCTTACCTTGGGATGTGGAGTGTGTGTGGCTTTGTCAGACTCGGCTGATGTAATGAAGAATGGAATTAAAAACATGACTGAGAGTCCTACTAAAGTCTGAGCTCTCTGGTTTAAAAAAACCCAACCCATCTGTATTGCGATGTCTCACTTACCATATACAGTTCACCCATTTAAAGTGTACAATTCATTTTTTTTTTTTTTTTTTTTTACTGTTTGTAAGGTCGTGCAAGCATCACCACAATTTAATTCCAAAGCATTCCCATTCCTCAGCCTCTGATTGTAGAAACAAATTATCTATGACTATTTCTTACCATGAGTATGTAGATTATTTGATGCACAGCTTCTTATTTTACCTCCTTTATAGATTTCCACCCAGGAAAAAATTTTAATCCCAGGTTGTCTCTTACTTTTTTGAAGTTTTCTGTAATAATTTCTTAACTGTTGTAATTCTGTGAACATCAACTGAAATGTAATTTTATTAATAGCTTGTTCTGTAAAAATGCTATTAATAATAATAAAAATATCAAACATTTTGAAGGCATTGCTTTACCTGCTGTTTTGGATTATGATCATTCTTTTGTGTGGATAGTTGAAGATTTTAATTTTTTGACAAGCTTAATTGAATTAGGGAAGTAAGTTTGCTGCTATTGCAAAATCATATAATGCATGTTAAATATCAGTTATCAGTGTAATTTGTTTTTTTAATGCAGCAGCAGGTTTCTAGGCTTAGGAATGATAGTTGGCAGGTTTTCCTACTGCTTTCCTGTGACGCTTGTCAGAAGCTTCTAGTATAGTTTCTTCATTTCTAAGCTTTCAAGACTGATTGTATGCTGCTTATCTATATATGTAGATAAGTTTCTTGTCTTTCAAGGTCTTTTCAAGAGGTGCTGGAGCAGATTTAGGAATGCAGCATAGTCTAATATTGTTAAGCAGGGATGTGTACCTGAATCTCTTCTGGAAGTACAAAAATTCACCAAGTTGGTACCTCTGGCTACCCAACTCTGATTTGGAAAACTAGGGTGATCTGCTGTCACTTACGAGTTGCACCTCAGCTAGAGAACCGTTGTTAATTTATTTGTCCTCTAATTGAAAATCTGGAGCTCGAGCTTACTCATTGATCTTGGTCTAGTTACTGTATTCCCATCCTTTCCTGTGTAATTGAGAAAGAGCTTTTGATAGGAAGTAGTATATGGAAAAGTGTAATTCAGCCTCTTGGAATTTTCAACCAAAATTCAGTTCATAATTAAATATATTAATTTATTTAATATTACTCGTTCCCATTGCTGGGAACGAAATAAGACCATGAGTGCATTTTATACATTTTCTAGCTTTTGTAAGTTTGCATCCTTTAAAATACAGATTTTGACTTTATTCCTCTTAGATGCAAATTTTCTGAGGAAGAATTCCATTTTCTTACGTTTTGTTAGAGTTACATGGGCAACATTGTAGTTCTGCACAGCCTTGGGTTGCTGGGAGTCTGTTACTGGGTCATTGAGCCTTGGGTGGACGAGAAGGCACACATTGTTGAAGCCTTGGGAAGGGAACTGCCTGGGATTGAATCTCTCTGCTCTGCTGCTTATCCAGGTTTGCAACTTGGAATAAGTTAGCCTTTCTTTCACGGAGTGGTGATATATGAAACATACATTCCGTAAGTGTTCATAGTTTTGTTGTCATTCAGCTGTCTGTATTAGAAATAATGAATTATTATTCAGTGATTTTTCTGTCTGATAACAGTCTGTTGTTTTGTTGTCAGATGTAGATTGGAAGCTTAGAGGTTCAGGGTCTTTCATCTAGTTAAATGTGCATTAAAGCATCTATTTGGTGAATGTTACTTTTGTGGCATAAAATAGTTTAAATGTGCTTCCCAAAGATCCTGGCTTCCATTAAGGTATTCATTTATTCATTAGGAGAGTAATTCATTTTTTATTACACAGTAGCTTATAGCAGGTGTTAGAAACTCCAGTTAACACTAATGGCAATCAGCATTTAACTTTTTTCTTTACCGTCTGCTGTTTTGTGGTTTTCCACCATTTATTCTTAATTGTCATATATATTGGAAGTAATTAAATCCATGAGTCGCCTCCTCTTGTTATAAATGTTTGCACCCCTTTTAAGTTTGCTTGGCTTTCGCAGATTCTGGTTTCAATTAACATGCTTATGCTTTTCTGGTTTGCAGGGCAGATTAGTAGGCTTTGGTGTGGCTTTTTTCTTCCTTTCTGCCTTTACTCGTTTGGTTGATGCACCTGTGTACCTAACCCACTTCTCTGGGAGAGGGGCTGTGGAGCCATCGTTTTAAGCAACAGTTTTGTCTTGATCTCCAGGAGCCTTGCTTCATTTTGTTTGTTCTGCTCCAACAACGTCTGGATGCTTGTAGTGACCAGCTTGTAGCGGTCAAGTTATTCCTATGGAAGTAATTGTAATTTTATTTTTTTTGAGACAGAGTCTTGCTTTGTCACCCAGGCTGGAGTGCAGTGGTGCGATCTCGGTTCACTGCAACCTCCACCTCCTGGGTTCAAGCAGTTCTCCTTCCTCTGCCTCCCAAGTAGCTGGGATTACAGGTGTCTGCCACCACACCCATCTAATTTTTGTATTTTTAGTAGAGACAGAGTTTCACCGTGTTGGCCAGGCTGCTCTCGAACTCCTGACCTCGCGATCCGCCTGCCTCAGCCTCCCAAAGTGCTGGGATTACACGTGTGAGCCATCGTACCCGGCGGTAATTGTAATATTTTATATCAGAAGAAAAGATAGGTAGACTGTTTTCTTAAAGCAGTATTTGAGTGTCATCCTTGAGACATTTCATGGTTAAGAACATGAGAACACATGTTAAGTAACTAAATATTCAGCAGCTACTATATATTTAAGTAGTTGGGTTGAGAATTTAGCTGTAATTTATGGGCAGAATGAGGATATGGGGAAAAGAAGGACCCAGGTAGGTGGTGAAATGCTATCCTAAACCTTTTGGAAGTATTTAGAAAGGAAGTATGTTGACGAAATGCAGGACTTAACGAGAATGTGTGTGGGGAGGTGGTGGGAAGCATGGGAGAAGCACACATGCTTGATGATGAGAGAAGTGATTATTTTGTTTCATGCAAGCAAGCATTCTTCTCAGTATTTTAACCTTTTAAACCATCAGAATTCATTTTGCCTTCCCTGATTACTCACGTGGTTGGTGAGCATTTGAAAAAACTATTTTATTTTCCATGATATGTGTTTAGATTCCCGGGTATACTCTCTAATGTATTATTGTTGAGCTTGTGAAAGAAAATGAGATGAAGAATGAGATATTCTTCACCAGTTACACCAATGACTTTTTAAAAAATAGAATTCTGTTGGGATTTAAACATTTCCACTTTGTGTATGTTGGTGGTGATGGCTCAAAAATCCCTTTTACTGGACAAGGAAGTGTATTCATTTATTTTTCAGACAGGGTCTCGCTCTGTCACGCAGGCTGGAGTGCAGGGGCGCTGTCACGGCTCACAATAGCCTCTACCTCCAGGCCTCAAGTGATCCTCCCACTGCAGCCTTGCAAATAGCTGGTATCACAGGTGCACGCCACCATGCCCAGTTGATTTTAAAAATGTTTTTGTACTGATGCTGTCTTCCTATTTTGCCCAGGCTGGTCTTGAACTCCTGGGCTCAAGAGGAAGCATCCAAAGTGCTGGGATACAGGTGTGAGCCACCACACCCAACTGCAAGGAATTTTAGTTATTTTAATTTATTTTTCTTATTATTATTTTTGTTTTGTTCTGTTTTTTTGAGATGGAGTCTTGCTGTGTCACCCAAGCTGTAGTGCAGTGGCGTGATCTCAGCTCACGGCAATGTCCGCCTCCTGGGTTCAAGCGATTCTCCTGCCTCAGCCTCCCAAGTAGCTGGGATTACAGCCGCCCGCCACCACACCCGGCTAATTTTTATATTTTTAGTAGAGATGGGTTTTCAGCATGTTGGCCAGGCTGGTCTGGAACTCCTGACCTCGTGATCAGTCTGCCTCAGCCTCACGAAGTGCTGGGATTACAGGTGTGAGCCACCGCACCCGGCCAATTATTCTTTTATTTCTATTTTTTTCTGTGAATATTCTTTGCAGTAGATAATCTTTGTGTGGAGGGATTGTCAGTATTTTCTAAATTATATTTTATAAATTTCCATGGGCTGGGACTGGTTCAGAGTCTATATAAGCTCGTAGAAATGGTTTAAAGTTTGAACTTGATTTAATATTTTTTTCTAGAAGGTAACTTGTGGGTTTTCTTTTCCTCTTCTGTTCAGTTATACTTGAAAAGGTAGAGAGAATTGCTCTTGCTTTCTTCTCAAGTATAAAAATGTCAAACATTGTTCTTTATTCTTCACTGAAACCATTACAGGTAAAAAGCCCACAATCAAGCTTTTGCAGACCCATCTCCCAGCTAGATGAGAAGCAGCTGCAACAGGAGCACTAGTGTGGGGAGCTCTAACCAGAGTAGGCTTTGCTGTTTAGGTTTGGTAGTTACTATTTTCCACCTCTTTGTGAATGGAGACGTGGAGGCGGATGAATTAAGCCAATTAATTGGAAAAGAAATATTTATTTCAGTAGCATACCATCTGAAGCAATAGGTTGGAAGTTTAAGACTTGTTAATTAAGACCATGAAAGAACTCCATGGACAATGTTGAAAAGGGTTTTCACGTTAATTGTGTGTGTATTAGGAATGGAAAAACGTTTTCACTGAGATTCCTGAAACCATATTGCAACATGAGGTCCCCTCTTGACCTTGCAGCTTATGTTGGTCTGCTTTTCAATGTTAAAAGAAAAATGTGGATCTCATCTATGAAGTCATAACTCATTTAGGGGTGATGTGATAGATAGGTCCTGTTAGTTTTGAAGGACCTAATTGCCATATTAGGTTTTATTTTCTAATCCAAGATGGTGACTTTTTATTGGAGATGGGAGATACTAAACAAAAATGTTCCATCTGGATGGAATTTTATGGGCAGGTAAGTTTTTAGTGTCTCCATCCACAACCACAACAACATTATGTGCCCTAATTAGCTAGGTGCGTGAAGTGGGCCTAACTGGGGTAGCCAGTGAGAATGACTTGGACGTTTTCAGAAGAATTATTTGCAGGTTGGAAAATTCTCACTTCTATTTCTGGGATTGTTCAGTCTGGAGGAACAGTACAAATTAAAGTGCACTGTTTTAGAAGTGGGACTGGGTTTTGGCATTGGCAGCTCCATAATTGCAGTTTTGGCCAAAGATCACTGATGGCTCTTGGCTCACCACGCATGAGGAGCTCCTGCAGGAATGCTGAAGAAAAAAGGAAGGGATTCCAATGAAGGGAAGTAAAAACCAGAGCAGAGACACTGAGCTTCCCAGTTCCTCTCCCCCACCACCCCTTAGGCTAGTGCTGCATTCTATCAAAAGACAGAAGGAAAGATGAAGGCTGGGGATGCTACCTCCTTCCCGCAAGCAATGCCTTATTCTGGCCTTCAGCTTAACACATCATCTCTTCTAGCTTGAATCCTTGCAGGTACTCTTTTTTGGAGATGAGACAGACACCGTGGAAATGTATATACAATGACAGAGTTTATTCTCAGGCTGTGATTCCGCATCTTTTGCCAAGGATGTCAAATCTGGATATTCTCGATTCTTGTGGTCCTGTATTATTGGTCACATGAGGAAAGTTAACAGAGATTGGTTGAGTGGAAGTAGCTGGGCCCACCATGTCCTGGATCTTAATGTTGGATAAGTCTGCTGGATTGTTTGTTGAACTCTGCAAGCCCAGCATCTGTTTTAACACGTGGCTGGAATTTGGGGAGACAGCCCTTTCCATCAAGCTTGAGGCTGTGACCTGAGGCATACATCAGTAACGTCACAGAATCATGATCAGTAAGGTCTAAGGGTAAAGTCACAGAATCATGATCAATAAGATCTAAGGGACTGGGAAACCAATATGCTGTTATTTTTGTGCTGCATGTTGACCAAGCACCTGAAATGAAGGAAATAAGCTGTGTTTTGCAGGATTTCTGATGAAGGCAGACCTGGCCTGGCTCACTCAGTTTCTCCATGTCTTCAGCTGAAGATGTTAATCAAAACGTGCATCTAATCAGGTGTTCATCTTCATTAGTAACACGGAGACTCTATAGCTAGTGGGAAGAACTTTGGGGTTACTGACTTAGTTGATTCCAAGATGTGCTTGGTATTACATTTTAGAATGCCTAAAATGACAAACAACCCATTTGCATCAGTCACCTTGTTTTCATAGCCTGAGTATGAGTGAATTTGGCCCAGGTTGTTCATAACCTCATCACTTCCTTACAGGCATCGTTGGGCCTTCACAGATTGCATTTAATTGCTATTTAAACAAGATTCACATGGATTTCATTTCAATGCCAAATCATAGCTTAAGTAGTTTAAGGTTTGTTTTTTTTTTTGAATTAACAAAGGCTTAGAAACTGAGTGGCAGCAGGCTGTACATTTGATTTTAGTGCAATACTTGGTGTGGGAGGAATGACCAAAATTTCACTTTTGATTGCAAAACAACTCCCAAATATTTTTGGCAACCTAGTAATAGGAAGACGGTCCTCAAATAAAGTTATGTTAGGTCCTCAAGGATTGCTTACTTATTGCAGGGTAGCTGGAGGCAGGAGAAACTGCCACATCCTTGTACCGAAAGAGATTTCAAAGTAAAAAAAAAAGCAGTATCTTGGATTAAGGGTTACTAAATAGCAGTCGTGTTTTCAGTTTGAGTGTTATGTAATAAAATACAAATTTCATATTTGAAGGTGTCTTTTTGGTTAACGAAGAGGATGTTGCTGAAGACCTACTGTGCTCATCAGGTATGAGGAAAATAGAGGTCACCCCAGGGAGCCTATAGATTAGTAGCTGAGCCAAGCATTTCTGAGTAATACCAACAACAACTAGTGCTCTAATAGGGTCTGGTGAAAACTTCTCTGAAGTTAAAGAGATGCTGAAAGGTGAATATGAGTGTGTTAGGGGAAAAGCTGGGAGGATTCTGGTCAACCTCTTGTTTTTGTTCCCACCAATAGCTACCAGGTAGGGATTGCTGGATTAAATAAAACTGGAAACCTTCCTTCTAGCTGGGACCCTCATGGAAAGACATTGGACTCATGGAGCAGGAGGCCTGGGTCTCATTCCTGCCCTGCTCCAGAGGGCTTCAAATGATCAGGTCTTTCTGGGTCTCACTTTCCTCATGTAAAATGGAGGGGTGGCAAATGTTGGTGCACGTGTAGCGTCTGATGCTAGGAGTAGGTGCATTTATATCATACAAGGCTACTGACTTGCACCTGTGTTCTGGGAGCCAATCCTATTCACCACTGGATTTAATTTGATCTTCCTGGGGAAGTGACCAATGTATGGATTTAACTGGGAAGTTATTCTGGGCTTCTGACGAGTTGCTGTGTGGTCTAGAGAGGCATACACTTTTGTGCAGCCTTATAAAATGGGATGTTTTGGCATCTATAGCTGCTTCCCTTGGCAGGGAGCGACAGCCTGAGTCACTCACCCTCTTGCTTCTTCCAAGTGCTCTCCACTCCCCGCTTCCCTCTGCTGATGACATACCAGGAGATTCTTCAAACCAGTGTTGACTTGGCTTGAGAGATGGTATTAAAGAGTGATTACTACTGTACATATTCTTTTAAAAAAGGATAATCACTGCGCCGAGTCTGAGGCCATGAGGCATTTAAAATTGATGTTGATATTTCTTTTTAATTTTTTTCAGTAATAGTTCTCCCTCTTTTCTCTCCGACGTAAGGGAGGAACACAGCTAGCTCTTCATTGCAGGCTTATCTTCCCCGTTGCCCTCCTGAAATCCTGTTAGTTTCTTGAACCCAAATTAATTCATTGACATGTTATTCATTATAACAGAAAATATTAAAGGCTGCTAAAATCTGAGCCATCATGCTTAGCTGAGATTCCTGAAAGACTATAATTTTAACAAGGAAGGCTCTCTTGTTAAGAAACTATGTAGCCCCCCCGCTTCCCCACCCCGTTCTCAATATTAATGTTACATTGTCCTCTGTCTGTAAGCTGTTTCCTGATAACGTGCATTGTCATTGGAGAGGAAGACTATTTTTTTCCCCAGCTCAGATGTAAATTACTAAGTAAAAAGTCCCCAGAGGACCACATGACCACATGATCCAGGAATGGGAATAGTGAAGGGAAGGCTCCAAGCATGGACTGGGAGGTCTAAGTCAGGGATACAAATGAAGCTCTGCATCTTGGGGTTTCCTTGCAGATCCTTTTCCTGGGCTTCAGTCCTTTCCATCTTACTCTCCCTTAACGTCCCGGAAACATGAAGTTGTCTGAGTGTCTATTAAGTAGTTCACTTGGCTGTCATGTAGGGAGCAGACAATGATGGTGTGCTTCCAGCTGGCAGAACAGTTCAAAGGCAGGGTGCAACCTCTGCTTTTTCCCCCTCAGACGTGATTGTAAGTCTAAATTCACTGTAAATAATGTGTACAGTGGAATAAGTTTTGTAAATAAATACGCGTAGCATAGCGCCACAAGGTTACTTATTGCAGCTGCAAAGGGCTATTGAGACATCAATACATCTTTTGCTTTTATTGCTGAACAATACTCTGTTGCATGGATATGTCCCATTTTATGCATTCATCAGTTGATGGACACTTGGCTGGGTGGTTTCCATGTTATCGTCATGATGAATAATGGCACTGTGAATATTTGTAAGCAAGTTTTGCTGTGGACTGGTTTTCACTTTTGGGTGTATGCCAGAGAATTGAATTTCTGGGTCACGTGGTAACTGTTTAACCTTTTGAGTAATAGCCTTTTGAGTATTTTTCAGAGCCACCGTGTCATTTTACACTCCCACTGCTGTTTGAGGTTCCAGTTTCTCTGCATCCTTTCCAATACTTGTTGCCTGTCTTTTTAGAAAAATAGTTATTGTAGTAGATGTGAAGTGGTATCTCATTGCTGTTTTAATTTGCATTTACCCAGTAATGATGTTGAGCACGTTTTCATGTGTTTATTGTTCACTTATATACATTACAGTAGAAATCTTGAGCTTAATTCATATCGTTGTACCTATTCTGAGAAAGCTTTGATCCATTCATATCTTATTTAAATTTCTACTTAAATGGTGGTTTTAAAAAGAGCAGTTTGGAGACAAGAATGCTTATGTTATTTAGGAAAAAATAAATATCATTATCGAGGAGGGTCTCTTTCTGAACAACAAAATTTTATTCCAAAATCTAATGCCAATTGATCGTGGTAAATTAAGTGTTCTAGTTATAAGCTGCTGGCTCAGACATTAGGAGCCTGTCACATTAGAATGATCCTATTCCTGATGGGAATTCCATGTTTCTCTTTATTGAGAACTCAGAACAATTGTAAACCCCTTCAACCAATTCTCTACTCCTTCTACCTCTTCAGGATTTCAATGCCAAAAAAAAAAAATTCTTTTGAGTCAAAACAATTACTTTTCTGTTTCTAAAGAAACATAACAGAGATGGTAGTTTTGCATCAGTTGGAGCCGCCAGTTATTTTTGACCCACTCAGGTGTTCATACTTCGTTAGTAGGAAATTCAAGGAACTGATCTTTTATGTACAGTAAAATAAAAACAAATGGGGAAAAATATGCCACTTATGTTCCTAAAGCATACAGTTTAAGATAACATTCCCCTCTGTGCCAGCATGTCCCTGTATGGCCTTTTCATTGTTCAGTATGAGGTGTATTTCAATGGCAGCAAGTTCAGTCTTGTTCACAGGTGTATCTAAGTAAAAGGGATTTGCAGATGGGATTGATCAAGGATGATCAGATGAGAAGAGTATCCAGGTGAGCCCAATGTAATCACAAGGGTCCTTATAAAACAGAGGTAGGTGGATCACCGTCAGAGCAAAAAATGAGACGAGCAAACAGGACCGAAGCAGTTTGAGGATGGATGAGGGGGCCACAAGCCAAGGCATATTAATGGCCATTAGAAGCTGAAAAGGGCACGGTATTGGATTCTCTCAGAGCTTGCAGAAAAATCCAGCCTTGCTAACACCACCAGCACAGTGAAACGGATTTTGGACTTCTTACTTCCAGAACTGTAAGAGAATTTGTGTTTTAAGACAGAAATGTGATAATTTGTTAACAGCAGCAACAGGAAATTACTGCATACTTTAATGCTTTCTTTGTCCTTTATTAACACAGGGGTTAGACATTTGATGTACTGCTTAAGTAACAGTGTCAGGCACACTTCTAAAAGCTTTCAGTGTATTATATACACAGCAAGCATTGAAGCACAGATAAGGAAATCAGCATGTACTTAACATTGCCCAAGATCATAGAGCCAGTAAGCAGCCAGCTGGGATTTGAACCCAGACCACCGGACTCTCAAAGTTTTCAGTGTATCGAATGCTACTTAGATGGGTTTGGCCACATGACTGGTGAAATTCAGCTGGTCATGTGGTTTGGAAACATAGAATACATACCCCTACAAGTAAGAATTGTGTGGTTGATAAATGCTGTAAAGAATGTTAAAGGAGTCACTTAGACTGGGGTATACGCTGGTCAGAGAAGGCTTTGAGGACGGTGATATTTGAGAACTGAATATTAGAAGAGCCAGGGAGGTGAATTTCAGGTGGGGAACAAGCACAAAAAAGTTGGTTAGGCTATGGATTGCTGACTGTGATAAGAGTTCAAGAAAGAAATAATTGAAAATCCCGAAGAATGTTCATTGAGAGCATTATATGAACCCTCCCTCCCATTGTGTGGATTTGGTCACTGACTGGGTGTCATGCAAAGGGTAGGAGGGGAACAAACCTTACACATTGGCATTCTGCCCTTTGTGAGGTCTCAAAAGTAGTTAGTATAAGTTATAAAGGAATTGTCTGCCTGTACTTTGTATTGATAAGCTACTTTTTAATTTAAGTGATACTTTGTTAGAAATTGTCAATGAACTTGATAACATCAAAAAATGCAAGCTGATATTTTGGATCACTAAGGCTGCAATATATGCAGAAATCTTAAAATTTTTACTCAAAGTGATTATGATTTTGTTTTGCCTATTAGGTGATTTTATATCTAATGTTAATACATTCTAGAACTTTCATATGGGGATAAAATACTAATAATACTAATAATTTCATTATTCACAGACAATATTTCAAAAGTAATTTTAAATACAGTTTGATTTTAGGTTAGTTGATTTATTTTTGCTTATGTAAAAAATCACATAAGATTCACTGTTTTAACCATTGTAAAGAGTACAGTTCATAGACTTTTAGTCCTTAGTGCCTGCCTGCCTTCCTTTCTCTTGGTTTTTTTTTTTTTTTTTTTTTTTTTTTTTTTGAGACAGTGTCTCACTAGGTCACCCAGGCTGAAGTGCAGTGGTGTGATCCTGGCTCACTGCAACCTCTGCCTCCTAAATTCAAACGATTCTCATGCCTCTGCCTCGGCCTCCAGAGGAGTTGGGACCACAGGTGCCACCACGCCTGGCTAATTTCTGTATTTTTAGTAGAGACGGGGTTTTGCCAGGTTGGCCAGGCTGGTCTCAAACTCCTGACTTCATGTGATCTGCCCACCTTGGCCTCCCCAAGTGCTGGGATTAGAGGCGTGAGCCAACGTGCCCCGGCCACTTAGTACATTTCTGGAACTTTTTCATCACTCTCAAAGAGAAACCCGATACCCATTAGCAGTAGTCCCCCCTCCTCTCTCAGCAACCTCTGGCAGCCAGCAATGTATTTTCTGTCTTTGTGGGTTGGCCTGTTCTGGAGACGTCATAGCAATGGAATCCTGCAATATGTGGCCTCTGTGCCTCCCTGTTTCCCTACGTATGTTTTCAAGGTTCATCCACGCTGCCCCATGGATATTCTTTTTTACGGCTGAATATCCTATTGTAAGTATATGCCATATTTCGTTCATTTATTCGTCATTTGATGGACAGTTGGGTTGTTTATACTTTTTGGCTATTATGTATAATGCGGCTGTGAACATTTGTGTTCACGTTTTACATGAGTGCCCAGGAGTAGAATTGAATAATTCTATGTTTAACTTTTTGAGGAACCCACACTTGGCCTAAGTAGCTTTCCCACAGTCGCTGTATGAGGTTTCCCGTTTCTTCATCTTCACCAGCGTCTGCTGTTTTTCTTTTTGTTTTTACTATAGTCATTCTAGTGGATTTGTCTTAAGTTCACATCTATGGAATCTTTAACAAGTACATATATTTTAACTTCCGATTTGTCACGTAGTACATTGTGTTTCATATGTAAGGGAAAGCAATTTTTTTTTTTTTGGGCAAATTCATAAATATAAGCTTGAAGTGGGAAGAAATGTATTACAGTTTTATTAATGTGCACATTTTGCTAATGTAAAATACAGGAACAAAGTAGAGACAAGCGACTGAGTTGTTTTCATTATCTCATATTTTGGATTCTTGATATTTATGTTAAAAAGTTTGTTTTTGGGCTGGGCACAGTGGCTTACGCCTGTAATCCCAGCGTTTTGGGAGGCCAAGGCGGGCGGATCACTTGAGGTCAGGAGTTCAAGACCAGCCTGGCCCACATGGTGAAACCCCATCTCTATTAAAAATACAAAATTACCTGGTGTTGGTGGTGCGTGCCTGTAGTCCTAGGTACTTAGAAGGCTGAGTCAGGAGTATCACTTGAGCCCAGCAGGCGGAGGTTGCAGTGAGCCGAGAGTGCACCACTGCACTCCAGCCTGGGCAACAGATTGAGACTCTGTCTCAAAAACAAACAAAAACCAAAAAACTTTGTTCGTTTCACAGTTACTTGGCTATGTGTTCTAAGTACCTTTTGCTCAGTGCAGAGTGAAAAGACCATCTCTAGGGAACGAAGCCTTACTGTGGTCCAAGACTAGGGGCTGCTGCAGCCAGACGTCCTTCATGGCCTAGGAAAGCCATGCATTTTTTCATTGAGTTTGTAAAGTCTTCATGAAGTATGCTGAGTAAGTGCAGCCATAAGCATACATCACATGGGATTTTGCAGTAATGAAGTTAACAGTTTTTACAACAGTGCAACTTTGGATCAGATAAAATATAGTACCAGTTTACACGGGCTTGGTTTCTGAGGCAAATGTGCCCTTATTTTTATGCTCTGAATTCATTCTTAGTCTTCAATCACAGGTTCATTATGGATGTGATTTAAACATTTCATGTCAGTGAACATAAATTATAACTTCAAACTGATACTCAAAATGGGTCTAGTGTGGGTCTAGATGGACAGCTGTCTTCAATGTTCATTTAAGAGGTATTTGGAGACTCTGAAGCTGTTTGTAAAGGGAAAAGTCGCTCTAAGCAACTGTTATGTATTGATTTTTTTTTTTTGAATTCCCGCAAATTGAAAGACCCTTGGTCGAGAAATTCTGTATCAAATTTAGGGGAGATAATCAAAATCTAGAAAAATAAGAAATCTTTTCTCAAATCTTTAGACTGTAGATTGTGGGATTTTAAAGAAATCTTATGTTTCTCCTGCAGAAAGTGAGCTGTTACCGGATGCTATGTCGTGTCTTTTAGGACGACGCTGGCATGCTGTATATCCTTGCAGCAGCCCTCTGCAGACCCACGGACACCCCCTTCTTTTGTTTAAGCATCTTCCAGATGTGTTTCTTTGTATCGCACTGAGAAGCAGTTCCAGTCTTCGGAGTTTACTGTTGTCTATGTAATTTTGTTTATGATGTTTTTGTGCTAGTGGGTTTTCTTGTGCTCTGCATTCTGACTGAGGAAGCCCATCTCCTTTTTCTATTTATGGTAATTACTAGAGAGCATTTTATTTTGGCCTGTGGGGCGTGTCAGCTGTGTTTCTTTGTGTTGGCATGTATGTTAAAATTGGACAGTGTTCTCTTTGAGGTCAGGGCTTTTGTAAGATGTTCTAAAACGTTTGTCAAACCTCAACTAGCTTTAAAAAAAGTTTTGTTTGTGTAATATAACCTGTTTACTATTTCTTCTTTATAAGCGTTTCTATCGTCAGCTTTAATGTTAGTAGGAAGAAAAACTGTTTCTCATCTTCGTATATTGACTTTAATTAGTGATTAGTTTCTGGTGATGAGATATATTGAATCAAAGATGGTCTGGTTTTTCCAATCTCTCCTTTCTGCTATTATTAAATAAATGAAGAATCACAACACAGTTTCCCGATACTGGTACTAACACGCTGTTTTTGTGTTTTTGGTGGATCAGGACTGAATTACTTCTGACTCAGAGATTCAGTTTTAATGAGATTTTCCTCTTTGAGTTGGGGCAACAGAAGCTTTGAATGGATGATAGCAGATTGATTCCATTTCTTGAAGCCAACAGGTGCTCGTTTTATGTTTCCATGAATGAAAACTTGTGTCCACTGTAACCTTTTTGCTGCTTTTGAGAATAGTGAATTCTCATTTTCAGAGAATTACTGTCGAGAAAAACATGTATCAAGCCATTCCCTGTACTCTGTTTAAACAGTTACCTGGTTTCCTTAGTTACAAAGGTTTCCCTTCTTTCTCTCTACAGTTAGTTACTAAGCTTTTATCGAGTACCAGTCTTGATGTTAAGGAGTTGTCAGAATATAGATTTTTTTATGCCACGAGGCTGATTTGGGAGGTGGCGGGACTGAATTCTAGAGCAGCCATTCTGAGTTTATAAGATCTCTGGCACAGGCCATACCCCGACCAGTTAAGTCAATGTGAGGGTGAGGAAGTCATTAGGTGGTTTCCAGGGCGGCCATGCCTGACCACTAGTATTCTAGGAGAGTGCTCCCAGTGAGTGCTGCAGAAGCTTGAACACAAACCACCAACAATGGTGATAAGAAGACTTGTTAGAAAGGTAGGAATGTGGCTTTCCAGGAAATGCAGTGAAGAATGTTTTAGGGAGAATCTTTGCTTCAGGAGCTCAAGGTTTATGGAAGAAGAAATTCAAACCACAGTGTGTAGGTATAGCAGCAGGGTGTGACTCGCAGGTTGGTAAAATAGAAACTTTTCTGAGTGGGAATGATTTTCTGCAGTTTCCCTGCAAGTCGTTGGGTTTACACCTTTGGATGTTGCGCTGCTGTATACTTTAGTGTTCCGACAGCTTTTCTGACGGTACGTCCTGCCCCTGATGTGGCATCCAGAGGTTGCTCTTCTGGATTCTTCCTGGATTCATTGACTGGAGAGAAAGTTCATTTCACTGACACACAGTTTTCTGATTTGCGGCCACCTGAAACCTGAATAGTCTTGGTGTTGCTCAGAGAGTATCTCATGACTATATTTTTAGCTACCCGCGTGGGCAGGAGGCCCTAGGCAGTGTCACTTCACTCACTCGGCCTCTGCATTTTTCTTATTTGCATTGAAAGCCTAAATATAAATAAGGCTATCTGTGGGTAGGGGTGGGGGTGTGTGTTAAGAGAGAGGTGGGTGGGGTTGATTATAACCTCAGCAGGTATTAGAATTTCCCCACCAGCAATGAGGGATGGATTTCTTTTTCCTTTTTTTTGTCTTTGAGATGGAGTCTCCTAGGCTGGATTGCAGTGGTACAATCTCTGCCTCCTGGGTTCGAGCAATTCTCCTGTCTCAGCGTCCTGAGTAGCTGGGACTATAGGCACCCACCACCACGCCTTGCTAATTTTTGTATTCTTAGTAGAGACGGCATTTCACTATCCTGGTCAGGTTGGTCTTGAACCCCTGACCTCAGGTGATCTACCTTCCTCAGCCTCCCAAAGTGTTGGATTACAGGCGTGAGCCACCTCGTCCTGCAGACTGATGAATTTCTAGGTCCTCCACTGTTACATTAGCAAAACCAAAACTTCATCTCTTATGAGTTAGGGCTTGTGATGTCAAATGTAGATTTTCAGAGAATGGCTCTTGAGTAATTTCTCTTTCTATCCAAGACTGTTCTGTGTTAGTCATTCTTTATATTTTATTTATTTCTATTTTATTCCTTTACAATATTTAATTTTTTTTTTTTTTGAGACTGAGTCTTACTGTGTAGCCCAGGCTGAAGTGCAGTGGCGCGATCTTGGTTCACTGCAGTGCCTCCTGGGTCCCGGTTCAAGGTTCAAGCAGTTCTCCTGCCTCAGCCTCCCAAATAGCTGGAATTACAGGCATGTGCCACCACGCCCAGCTAATTTTTGTATTTTTTGTAGAGACAGAGTTTCACCATGTTGGTCTGGCTGGTCTTCAACTTCTGACCTCGTGATCTGCCCGCCTCAGCCTCCCAAAGTCCTGGGATTACAGGAGTGAGCCACTGTGCCCGGCCTATTTATTTTATTTTTATGAGACAGGGTCACACTCAGTTGCCCAAGCTGGAGTACAGTGGCTCGATCATAGCTCACTGTAACCTCAGAACGCCTATATTCAAGCGATCTTCTCACCTCAGCCTCTTGAGTAGCTCAGACCACAGGAGTATGCTGTCATGCCTAATTTTAAGTTTTTAGCTAATTTTAAATTTTTGTTGTTGTAGAGATGAGCGTCTCTTGCTATATTGGCCAGGGCTGTCTTGGACTCCTGGGCTCAAGCAGTCCTCCTAGCTTAGCCTCCCAATGTGTGAGAATTACAGACATGAGCCACTGCGCCCGACCTAGTCTTTCTTTTTTAAAGCGTCGTTTTCCCAAAGGCTCTGAAAACCTTGTTAGCCAAAAAAAAGGCACAGCAAGGTCTGCCACCCTTGACTTGGCTTCACTCCTCACTTTTAAATCAATAGGTAAAGGCTTTTGTTTGTTTGTTTAGTTTTTTGTTATTTTGCTCTTCAGTAAATTAGGGCACCTAAATTTAGATTCTGGGTTTCAATTAAAACCACCCAACTACATTCATGTCTCTGGACTGAACTTTGATATTTTCTCTAGGGTCTGTAACAAGTAACAGCACATTGAAAAATTCAGTGGAGGTGACTCCATTTACCGAGATGAAAACCTTTGGATGTATTCGACTCCCTTTTTTCACATACTCCACATGCAGTCTATCAGCCTTCTCTTGGCCCAGTGTTGTAAATGTTCCAGAATTTAACCAGTTGTCAGTCTTTTGCACCACCCTGGTCCTCATCTCTTCTTGTACAGGTAACTGCCTCAGCCTCCCTTGTTTTTCCACACCACTGTGTCCCCCATGATTTACCCTCAACACTGCAGTCAGTGCTTGAAGTCTGCTACTTCTTTGCTCCCAAGTCTCCAGTGGTTTCCCATTTAGAGCAAATTTGTTATCTCCCCCACTTCCTCCTCTGTCCTTTCACACACATCACCGAAGTGTAAATGGTAAATCTCTACATACGTCCACTTTGCTTATAACACATCTTTTGTTTCTTGTATGACTGGAAATTGTAAAGATAGGAAGAATCGTAACTTTGCTTCTTGATAGCCATATTTGCTTTCCCTAGCAGCTTTAACTTAAAATGAAGTTGTATGTATGCCATGCCACCTTTTTTGGGGGGATGGGGGGTGGGGTCCGTCCTCATGGCTTTGGGTAAGCATGAATTTCTTCATGAAACCCCCAACTGCCACATTATTCGAGTGCTATAGAGCTAAACGACTGCAAGAAACCTCATTCTGCATAAAGGAAGAAATGTTGGAACTGGCTGGGATGCACGGACCAAAGAAAAGGTTCAGTTTTGCTGAGGTGGCTGAAACAATGGTGATTGTTGCAAAGTATTGTTAGAGGTAGAGTTAAATCTTGTCTTTGGATTGGGAGCCTTTTTTTTTTTTTTTTTTTTTTTTTTTTTTTTTTTTTTTTTTGAGATGGAGTCTTGATCTCCCAGGCTGGAGTGCAGTGGCGTGATCTCAGCTCCCTGCAAACTCTGCCTTCTGGGTTCAGTTGATTCTCATGCCTCAGCCTCCAGAGTAGCTGGGACTACACATGTACCAGCATGCCCTGCTAGTTTTTGTATTTTTAGTGGGTTCTGCCATGTTGGCCAGGCTGCTCTTGAACTCTTGACCTCAGGTGATCTGCCCAGCCTCCCAAAGTGCCAGGATTACAGGCATGAGCTGCCCCACCAGGCCTGGAAGAGGAGTCATTTAACTTGTCAAAAATATATCAGTTTAAATGTTATTGAGGTCTTGTCCCAGGGTTACATAGGATCATGCATTCTTTGCAATGTAGAACGAACAGCCAGCCTTAGGTCAGTAAGTGAAACAGACATAGCTGGTAAATTAAGACTACTTATTTATTTCTAGTTGCCAACACATTGACATGAAAAAGAATTGAGAATGGACTTTTATTCTTGTCTCTTGAGAAAGGCAACTCTATTTACTGTAGCATTGCTGTTGAAGTCATGATCAGTATGCAGTTAGTAAATACTGGCGTTTGTTTGGGCATGGGGTCTGAAGATGAGAGCTTTTGCCCCTATGAGATGCTCATACCTTATCAATTAGGGGTGTTGGTAGTTGTGTAGAAATTAAAGCCTGTAAGGGAAGTTAGGCTGATGATAGGTCTTTATGGGCTCTGCAAGGAAATTTGGAGTTTTCTTCTGTAGATTCTGGGGAGCCATGGAAAGGCTTCAGTAGGGGAAGTGGTGACATGGATGGAGTCATTGCAGCGTGGCTGTGTTTGTAGAGAAAGAACGTGCGGTAGATGGTTGGAATTGGGATTAGTTGGTGGTAGAGATATTTTAGGAGATTTCTTGTCTTTGGAAAGAGATGAGATTTATGTTTTAAACAGGTATCCAAGGAATTGAGAGACAGACAGGATTACCTGGATTTTAAAAGCAAATGTCAACAATGAGAAAAAAAGTGCCAAGTCCAGTTTGGGTTTCTAGACCGGAGTAGCCCGGAAGGTGGTATAGAGAGGGTTGTGGTGGGGAGGGAGGAGATTGTCAAGAAGATGATTTAGTAGTCACTGGTATTTAGATTATGATTGAAGATAAGGGGAGGGCAGAAGAATCAAACTTGAAGGTGGTGGAGGTGATGAAACAGCAGAAAAGGTATTTTAGTGTGGCAGGAAAACCAGGGGAGAGTCCAGTTGCCAATAAAAAGTTTGCGTTAAATTTGGCATTACAGTGTTTCTCATGGCAGTGAGAACAGTTTTCCTGGAAGACTAGGATGAAAGTTGAATACACTGCATGTCTGCTGTTCAAACACCAGCACTTCTCACGTGTAATCCCTGAACCAGCAGCATTAGCATCACCTGAGAGAATCTCAGCAAAAGGAGGCTGTGCACAGTGTGTTCACAAGCCCTGTGTTTCTGATGTCTGCTCAAGTTTGCCACCATTGCCTTAGATAATTATTTGTTTTACACATGAGCCACTGTAAGATTCACAGAATTCCAGAATTGGAATCCAGGCTTCTTTGTACCTCTCACTCACTGTTCTCTTTCCACCTGCCACCTGTTTCCCTGTGTTGTGTCTTGGAATGGCCTTCAAGTGCCTGCTATGTGCTGGACTCATTGCTATGTCTCAGGAACATAAAAGGCGAGTAAGACACAGACTAGTCAGAATGTCATCTGTACTACTTCACACCTCTGAACCTCAGTTTCAGAATTTAAACATGTTTGTGTGATAAGTATGCTAGTTGTAAAATGTGGAAGAGAATATGTACAGGAAATGTGTGTGACCTGTCACTTGGTGGACACACGTTATTAGTGGGAAATGCTTTTTGGAGGGAAAATGTGCATCAGAATGGTTTCTGGAGGCCCATACCTGTAATGAAAGGGTGCCAATCCCAGGGTGGTTATTAATTATTAGGAGGGCTGGAGGACACAGGAAGGGGTTAAGGCATATGAGACAACTTCACCTGTTTCTGGAAATATGTCAGTTTATGTTAAGTCCAAGGACAGAGTTTATTTGTAGACTTTCTGTTAGTGTGGAAATTTGCATAAGATAGACAAAAATAAACGGGTGGTTTGTAATATAACATGACCAGAGATAACCAGTCTTGTGACAATGTATGTATACTTCTGTTTATTTCCTTGCTGGGGTTCGGGTGGGGTAGTTATTGTTCAACCGAAAAAGCCAGCGAGTCAGTCAGGCATTGATTGATCTCATAAAATGATCCCCCAGCAGTGTCTCCTGGGTCCTGGTGGAAGAAACAGCGGCACTAACTCCTTGCCATCACCCACAGGTCCGTAATTCTAACCAGCCCTGTCAGTAAGGGGCAACCATGAATCAAATTTTGGCCACCCTGTGGGTACTTGGAGACTGGCTGGTGGAGTGGACTGGTTTTGTCTGGCCTTAATCCCGGAGGCTTTATTTTATAGTGATTTCCTTAGAAAAGGATTTGAAGGTGTAGGAAAGCAGTGTGTCTTCAAGGCTTTGCAGACAGACTTTACTTCATCTTCAGAATGTCATATACGTTTCCTGCAAAACCCCTAGAGGCCAGATGTGGCCTGCAGGATTGGAACCACTTCCAACCAGGAGAGTTGTATGAGTGGATGTCTGCACTTTGAATAGTTCTTGCCTGCTTTTAGGCTCTAATTTTCTTGTAAAAGATTTCTCATCTCCCAGTTTTCTTGGTAAATGGAGTAACACATAAGGCACATACTTTGAAGACTCTCAGGGACGTAGTAAAATGCACTATCACGTAACACACAATGTCAATTGAAACCCTATCCAATTTAATGCAGATATGTCAGTGCTGTCCAAAAGAACTTCTTGTGATGACGGAACCCTTCTGTAGCTGTGTTGTCCATTGACAGGTGGGGGGATTGTGGCCGTTGAGTAACTGAAATGTGACCAGCATGACTCAAGGACCTTAATTTTAAATTTTAATTGAGTTAATTATAAGTACTTACATGTGACTAGTGGCTACTATATTAGACGGTGGTGGCATTTGGGGATTTTTTGGGGGTATATCATAATGAACATAAAAAGGCATTAGTGATTAAAAGATCCAAATATTAGAATTTCTTTGTAAGTAGATTAACATAAATTCTCAAGAAAATTCTAGTAACATAAATTCCCAAAATGAAGTCATATAGTTGAACACTAACTGGCATTGGTGATATTGAACTATTTATTTGATTTGATTTTTGAAGATACTGGCCAATAATTTATTTGTAATTTGATTTCCTCGTCACCACTCCTTCAGTGAAGGTACATTGACAGTCCAGGTTTCTGTTAGATGCTGGAAGATAATCCTGCTGTAGATCTTGGGTCTTTTTTGATTACGTTGAAAAAGCGAACTGTCAGATCCAGCACTGCGGGAGGGTTTAATGCCGTGTTGCGTGGTTCTGGCTGCTCTGTTCCCTGACTGCACCCTTTAACCATGAGCGTGTGGACGTCTTGCTGCCATGCTGCTGCCTTGACGACGGCGGATGTCTGACATGCTCAGACGCAAAAGAGCTGACTTGGCAGCTGCCCAGCAGATTTTTATAAAGACTCAGTTGGTGGCCGGAGATTCAGCCTGTCAGAGTTGTGTTATGCAATAAATCGTTTTCAGCAGAAGTTCTTAATCCAATTTCAGCTGTAGCTTTTTTTTTTAATAGGCAGTAATCAAAGATAAGTACACATTATTTAATGGGAGTTTGGAAGAAGTAAAACTCTCCTTGCATAAGCATTTTCAGGCCGTTTACTTTAACCTGGGAAACATGTCTGTCTGAAGAAATTTGCTGCTTCAAGTGCTTTTAATTTAAACCCTAGGCAAGGGAACGTCATTCACAAGTTCAGTAAATAAGTTTCTTCTCTCAAGATGTTTCCTGGCCCCTTATTTCCGTTTGTGAATGTTACCCAGGCTTTTTTTTTTTTTTTGGAATTAAATCAATTGGAAATTATTAGTACTACTGTTGCTTTGTTAAAAGGGAAGAAAAGGTTATTTTAGACAAAGTTGAAGTTGCACCTTTCTCATTTTCCTTCATCACCCTCAACGCCATTTTTGTTTACACTTAATCTGCGGCAAGAATCAACATTCCCTCCCAATTTTTTATTTGGTGCTTTCGTTTTTCTCTCAAACTGTTGCTGGAACAGGTTTGGCGTTATCAGGCAGCCACAAGTTGTTTCAAGTAGGGTGATTTAATACCAGGTATATGAGAAACACGTTCTGAAAATAAAAGGCATTCATGTACAGGATTCCAGTCATTTATCCTTGGGAGGAGGAAATAGCTATCAATCCTTTCCTTGTCCATGGGCTTAGTTTTTTAGAATGTTTTTTTCATTTGCTATTCAGCTCTGTACAGCTGTTACTCAGATCCACCATCCTTTTTTTTTTTTTTGAGATGGAGACTCACTCTGTCACCCAGGCTGGAGTGCAGTGATGCAATCTTGGCTCACTGCAAGCTCCGCCTCCCGGGTTCACGCCATTCTCCTGCCTCAGCCTCTCCGAGTAGCTGGGACTACAGGCGCCTGCCACCATGCCTGGCTAATTTTTTGTATTTTTAGTAGAGACGGGGTTTCACTGTGGTCTCCATCTCCTGACCTTGTGAACCACCTGCCTCGGCCTCCCAAAGTGTTGGGATTACAAGCGTGAGCCACCGCGCCCAGCCAGATCCACCATCCTTAATCCTGTGATATGACATTGCATGTTGGTCCTTTGGGCATTGGAGTCAGGAATAGCACTTCTTTTTCTTTTTGAAAGTAGCCACATCCCTCTACCTGTAGAGCTGGAGAGCTGGGGAGTAGGATATATGTGGTGGAGGGGGACGGGGTGGGGGGGGTGGGGTTGGCAACTCATCCAATTGCCTTGTCTTAGCATTTCTGTGAATTTTAATAAAGAGGCTCTGTGTTAGGAGATCTTCCTACCTGTGATCCCGAGTGCTCCTTTCCTCACATCTCCCAGGCCCCCATCAATTCGAAGGCGATTTCTGCATTTTAGTTGGTTTTACGTACTAGGGGTTGTGAAGAGCCTTTGATGTCTTGTGCCCCTGCCCAGTGGAAGCAGTATTGTTTTTTTTTGCAGCACCTTCCGTAACTGTGCCTAGGTTGCCACCTTCTGCCTCTTTATCACCAGGTTGTTACTTAAAACATTGGTGGGGGGGTCTGAATTCCAACTTTAGAACAGATGTATGTCACACTTACATCCAGGACTTACAGTCCTGCTATGTCTATGTTATATTTGTTTTATAATATTTATTGTAGTGGCTTTCTTTTTGGTGATATGGTTAAAAAGTCTTTGTGTCATTGTAGGCTTTTTTTTGTTTTGTTTTTAATTGATTCAGATTTCCTTGAAGGGGCCTGGACCCAGTTTCCACGAGGTGTTCCCCTGTCATTACTACCAGTGCCCTTGATTTGGATAATAAATGACTTGACCATTCTACCTGTGAAGCATGAGTGTCTTAAGTAGTTTGCCTGCAAGTGATAGGAAATTAACTGTCTTCCATTTTTAAATAGATGTAATTGTCAGAAAATTGATTTTTAATTGATCAGAAATGTGTTTTCCTTTAACCCATGCTTTTTCATCTTTGTTTCCTTCTCCCAAATCAAGATGGCCTGAATTTGAAACCATAATAAAAACCAAGGTATGAACAAATTGCATAACGATGGTTTGCCAATTCTAGGCTAGTAATAGAAAATTCCTCCCCCTACTCCCAATTCTATCCCTACGACTACTAATAGTATTTTTTTCATATATTTTTTACATGAAGCCTCTAAAAACCAGTAATTTTAATTTTGCTTTTACTTAGGAGTCAGTGTGAGTTACATATTTAACATTTCTGGCTACTAACACATTTCTGAGTTTTGAAATTTTACTTCCTGATCTGACTGACTACCATGGACTGACTACCAATGCTACATTTGCGTCAAGACACTGGAATTCATCTCTAGAAATAACTAAAAGTTTCACGATTACTTCCTTTCCCCCATACCTTTGACTCTAACGGGAGAAAGCAGTGGTGTGGACCTTATACTAAAAGAAGGCTGAGCAGAGAAATCATGATTATTAAATGCAGGTGGTGCTGAGCTCACTGCCCAACAGTGAGCCCCCAGGAGAGGGTTTGCTGTTAGTACAATCATGATGGAGTTTTCAAGTCTTTCCAGTCTTTGCAGGTGACTCCAAGTATCATCCTCTGGGTGGCACCCGTTCTGCAGGCTTTACTGACCTGGATGTTCCTGTTTTCTTGCACTAATGTACTTGAGTCCTCTTTAGAGATTTTTGAGGGCCCATATTATTGAAGAGTTGGCTATCACTGGAGAAGAGCATCCTGTAAAGGCTTTTTCTTGGTGGGTGATCCAACCAACCTTGAGACAAATTATAAGAACTCTTGGTGTAGTTAGATACTATATCAAAACTATCTAGTTTTTAAAAGTGTGGATCATGTACCTTTTTGTCTTGTAAAGCAGTTCATTGAATACAACTTGGTTGTATTATGCACACATAGCTTTCTGTCAGTGGCCTGTACAAGGTTTTAATTTTGATGTTTTTTGTTTTTTTGTCTTTAAAATGAGTAGAGGAGAGCATCACAGGAAAATAAAATTGTATCACTGGGAGCTGTGCTTTTGGTTGGATTGGGTCCTTCCTTTGGTTCTTGTTTCATGGTGATGCAATACTTTTACTTACTTCCTCCCCATCCCTGCAAAGAAACAGTCACCATGGAGGATATAGTTAACTGCAAACTCATGAGATCCTGCAGTGTAATGAGACTGTGCATGGAAATAGAATTATCTTCTTGTATGTGTTGGATCTGTTCTGGAGGATTATTCACATGTTTGAATGTATATTTAATTCTGGTTGTTGGGTTTTAAAGAGAAGTCATCCCAAGTTGAGTAACCAAAAGACGAGGGTTTGAGAGACCGTGTCACGTAAGGAATGATTAAAGGAACTAGCATTACTTAGTGCCATACCCTTTTGGGTGTTTTCCACTGTGCTCTTTGATCACTGAAAAGGAGTCAAAGGAAGATTTCTCAGGGTATATTTATATAGACATCTGAATTCTGACAGTAATACTGGCCACATGGGATGGACGTTTGAAGCATTCGTCTTGGAGGTTTCATCTTTTCTTTCTGATGGAATATAGGCACAGGATGGGGTCCTACTTTGCAGAGCAGAGATTCTGAAACTTGACCGTGTACAGGAATCATCTGGGCATCAATGCAGATTCTGAGCCCGTAGATCTGGATGGGACCCAGGAGTCTGCTTTTCTAACAGGCTACCGAGTGGTTAAGGTACAGGTGGTCTGTGGGCCACAACTCGGAGTTGCAAGGCTATGGAAGGATATGTTGAATCTCTAGCCCGGACCGTCAGCTGTGGAGAGTTGTTACATGGTGTTGGCTGATAAAAGGCATGTGATGCTGTCATGTGCTTACTTTCTGAGCTCTGGTATTTTATGTGTCTATTATAGAACTCGGAACAGTGAGTGGTTCTGTTCTCCTTTTTGCCTTTTAGTAAAAAGACTCACAGTCCGGGTTAGAGATAACTTGCAGTGCCAAGTTGTGACCTTCAGACCACCTGTACCTTAACCACTTGGCACAGCGTTTTTTACTAATTTTAGTAAATTTAGTAAAAAAAAAAAAATTATGACCATATACAAGTTTGATTCCTGACCAGTTGCTCTTTTTGATAAGGAATTCTATTATTTTCAAAAGTGACAGTAATCCTGCAGTTTAAAAGGAGCCATCCCTTTTACTCTAAAGGGCGTATTCCTGTGTTCTCTATATTAAGCTGACCAGTAAACCAGAATGGATGGGGTGCTTGGTTTTGTGGGCCATTCTAGAGTGGGCCAAGAAGAGGTCTGCACTGTCAAACCCTGACTGATTCTACCAAGGGGCCTGAAGTGGTTTACAGAGGGCAAAGGGGATAATTTGGATTTTCAGACAGTGAGGTGCAAATGGGTTATTAGTTGACTTGAAGGTATGATTGGGAATGAATTATTGGATTTAGAGAGTGAGGCAAGAGCATCATGAGAGATTGCTGGAAATACAGGAGAAAGAGTCTGAACAGATGTTAAGTGTGGTAGGGGAAGAGTAGCTGGAATCATTGTTCAACATTTAGCAAATGGGAGCATGACAGAGTTCTTACGTATGTAAGACCGTGTGGACATCTGGACATCTGGACTGGCACTTCTTCTTAGAAAACTGCAAAGTGGCTGAGAAACGAGTGGTAGCAGCCACTGTGGAGGAAGGATGTCTCCCCTAGGACACCAGCCTCTGCTGAGAATCAGTGGTGTGGCTGAGCCCCTTGGGATTAGTCTCTGTGGGGAGTGTTTTATGAGGATAGCAGTGTGACTTCTGGCACTGGATGTTAGACACTGAGATTAGACACTGGCTGGGCAAGTAGGGGTAAATAAATGTCAGTGGGAACAGTGAGACTGAGCTTTGTTGAGTTCCTAATTGATACCAGAAGTATTTATTCAGCTCTTGCTGTATCAGGCATGTTTTAGGAGCTGGGATACAGTGGTGAACAAGAGTAATGATTTCCTTGCCCCATGGTTAAATGGCTAATTAAATAAGACAGCTATTGAGAAAATGCAAAGAAAGCTCTGTATTGGGTGTATGTATTTTGAGTTTGCTTGACCTCTAATGATAGAGTTGTATCTGGGCTGGTTTTTTTGTTTGTTTGTTTTTGTTTTTGTTTTTTTTTTAAGACTTGCTCTGTCACCCAGGCTGGAGTGTGCAGTGGCAGGATCTCGGCTCACTGCGAGCTCCGCCTCCCAGGTTCATGCCATTCTCCTGCCTCAGCCTCCAGAGTAGCTGGGACTACAGGCACCCGCCACCACGCCCGGCTAATATTTTGTATTTTCTTTTGGTAGAGATGGGGGTTCACCGTGTTAGCCAGGATGGTCTCGATCTCCTGACCTCGTGATCTGCCTGCCTTGGCCTCCCAAAGTGCTGGGATTACAGGCGTGAGCCACCGCGCCCTGCCATATCTGGGCTGTTTTTGAGAGCGTTCAGTACTGGTTGATCCTGAATGAAGAATGATATAGCCACAGCAGAGTTAGCATTAAACTGGAAGGATATTTCTTCTGGCCTTCCTCTCCCCCATCTTGGATAGGTTGAGTGCAGGCACACCTTTGCTGTCTGCCTCTGGGATTCTGCTAGAGGAGTATAAGGTAAGGATGATTCACCATGACTCTACAGTTGGGAAAGGCAGCTTAATTGGGACTATTTGGAATTATTACCTACTGGTCTATCTCTTGTGAACAGCACAGAGTCAACCCATCTACTAGATTTGTGTCTTGCATCAGCATTGAGGGAGCAGGTGACAAGTCTCAACCAGCACTGTAGATTACAAAAGAACACTTGTGTGTTGTGTGTGTTTTAAATTTGAGTTTTAATGTGTAGCATTTGAAACCCCATAATCGGTGTCATGGATTTGCTTCTCCTGTATTTAAAAGTACTTTACAGGTGTAATGAAGCTGCTTGTGTCAGTAACTGAACCTTAAATGCGCTTCCTTTCCTGTAGCTTTCATCTCACATGGTTTATGTTTTAATTAGACATTAGTTGTAGGGGAATAATTCTCTCAACTGGATCCTGAAGTCAGGATGAAGGCACCAGCCTGCACAGGACGCAGTAAATCGTCATGGGAGTTTTACATTGAAAGCTATTTTGGGGCCTTATAAATTATAAACTGTGTACATGTAGGAAATAATAGTTTATAATCTCACGTCATTGTTTGTTGTGGAGATTGGAACAATGAGAATAGGAACCTGGTGGTGATGAAGAGAATTCTGACAGCCTTTATGAATAGACTGAGGCTGCTGAAGAGGTGGATTTCAGCCTAATAAGCATTAACTCCTCCTGCAGTTAACACTATCATTCAGTTGCAGCTAATATATTAGGAGAGCTTTCTTGCAAACCCAAGGGAGTTACTGTAAAGATTAATTCAGCTACATCATGCTTTTCATGTGTTGTGGTGTCAAGTCAGCTGCATTTTACTCAGGTTGGTTATTTGGGTTCCTCCATTTTTCTGGTTTTTAATCATTTGATTGGGAAGGTCTCCAGTGACCTACACGCAGTAGCAGGTTAGAAATTGTGTTTCTCTTGTTAGGTTGAGGCAAGGTTTGCTGGCTTCTCTTAGCCTTCATGTCCGAACCCTGACTCCTACCCTGGTCTGTGGATGTTTTGGCTGTCTTGGGAGAGCAGGCAGGAAGACAGGATGTACCTCCTCCTTCTAGAGGCACTGCCCAGCAGTCGGAAATCTCAGCCTGGCAGGCTTCTGCGAGTGAAGGATGTCAAGGAGAAGGTGGAAATCCTAGTTCTCTCAGGCCTTTCTTCCTCTTGCTGTAGAAGATGGAGAATTACTCTGATTCTAGGAAATCCTTGAAGCTTAACGAAAGTGCAGCTTAAGTTATTTAGGGCTTAGAGTCTCTATGAGGTTGGATTTCTAAAATGAAGTTTGTATTTATGCAGAGTATAGGAATGTAAGTGCTGGAGGAGACCTCAGATCATCCAGACTTCTCATCGAGTCCCATGGAAGTTTTCCATGATCCTTCAGTATTAGGGAGGAAAAACCAATTCTTCTGTATAAACCAGTAAAACAGCACCAGACTGCCCATGAGATTTTCGGCCTTCTCCTTGAACAAAGGGAACCTGAATATCCAAAATACCCAAAATCATGATTTTACCTGGGATATTAATTTTTTTATTATTATTATTTTTTTGATGGAGTTTTGCTCTGTCTCCCAGGTGGGAGTGCAGTGGCGTGATCTTGGCTCACTGCAACCTCCGCCTCCCAGATTCAAGTGATTCTCATGCCTCAGCCTCCCAAGTAGCTGGGACTACAGGTGTGCACCACCACGCTCAGCTAATCTTTGTAGTTTTTTTTAGTAGAGACAGGGTTTCAACATGTTGGCCAGGATGGTCTCAATCCCTTGTGATCCGTCCGCCTTGGCCTCCCAAAGTGCTAGGATTACAGGCGTGAGCCACTGCGCCCAGCCATTTTTCTTATTCTTTTAAGGCCCAAAGTATCTGTATGCTTCCATTTCTTATTTATTTATTTATTTATTTGAGACTGAGTCTTGCTCTGTCTCCCAGGCTGGAGTGCAGTGGCACGATCTCAGCTCACTGCCACCTTTCCCTCTAGGTTCAAGCAATTATCCTGCCTCAGCCTCCTGAATAGCTGGGATTACAGGCGCATGCCACCATGCCTGGCTAGTTTTTGTATTTTTAGTAGAGGTGGGATTTCACCATGTTAGTCAGGCTAGTCTTGAACTCCTGACCTCGTGATCTGCCCATCTTGGCCCCCAAGAGTGCTGGGATTACAGGCGTGAGCCACCATGCCAGGCCTGCTTCCATTTCTAAAAAGAACTTTTATAAAATGCTTAATTAAGTCTTTGATGTAGGTGTGTGAATGTAAGTCGTCCTTAGATTAACAGCTACAGAAGAGAACCTCTCAATATCCTTAGCCATGTGAATCATCATCTATTAATAAAAACTATAGCGACTTAATCTTGCTGGTTCTTTAAACATGTATCTCTTCCCATTTACCTTGCTTTAGTGACTGTTGTCAACCATGTCTTTCTTTCCACCTCTTGCTCTGTCTCAAGTCTCTGTACAATTTTCTCTTCCCTCTTTAGTGCTTTTAAAATTTGAGTCTTTCTTTATATCTTTATGACTGGAATTGCTGGAATAGTCTCTGGGCTGGCTATTTGTTTTTGGTCAACTCTGCATTCATTTTGTTAATTCTTAAGAACTTGTATTCAATCTGGAGCAACAGACATGAGGTTGCCAGTTTGAAATGAGACCTTCAAGATCCATCATTAATGTGTACATTAAAAAAAATTAATGCCAGTTGTATGCCGCCAAGATCGATTGCCTCCTTCTGCAGTAATCTCTCCTTTTATTTGCGATTCTTTTACTTAATTGGCCAATGCGGATCCAATTCCATGTCTTCTGACTGGACTGTAATGTAAATTCCTTGAATGCACAGCACCTATATCTGCTGTATCCTTTGAGCTCCCAAGGGAGACAGCAACATTTTTAAGAGTTTTAAGTATTTCTCTTGCAGTGTACATTCTGGCATTGCTAACTTTATAAAACTCAAGTAAAATGATTCATTATTCTTCTGTTAGTGGGTATAACAACACCTTTTTCTGAACTTTGTCAGGAATATAAAACTGTATTACTAGTTGATGAACGTATTTGATTTGGGGGCGTATAAAGAAGTGAGATGGTTGTGTGTTGCTTTCATTCTTTTTAACAGCCTGTGGATTCACTTTTCTTCGAGGCCTGTTCAGAAAGGTCATTGTCCCTCTACCTTTTGGGTGTAATTCTGACATTCAGAACTGGGTCGTGGTCACACAGTACTTGTTTGGAAATTTCTTTAAAATAAAGTTTATTTTGACTCTGAATATTGGTTTGCTTTCTATTCAGTAACTCCTCTCTTTTCTTATGTTTCTCCAGGATGACAGTGATGGGATTCCGTGGTCAGAAGAACGGGTGGTACGTAAAGTCCTTTATTTGTCTCTGAAGGAGTTCAAGAATGCCCAGAAGAGGCAGCATGGGGAAGGCATTGCTGGGAGCCTGAAAACTGTGAATGGTGAGTTGACTCTTGGAATATCTCATTGGAATGTACAATATCTCTGGGCATGGACTTGTTTCTGAATTGGATGTGTTCTGGCAGCTTGTGCTTCCTGGTCTAGGCACCTAAGGGCAGTCTGTAGGCTAGGTGAATCTGCACTCCAGACATCCTGTTGGGTTTATAGGGTTGTTTTTGTATTCCTTTATGTACCGCGTTATATAGTGGACAAAATACCTTAGTCTGTTCTGTAGATCCTGTCTTGCTGGTTTTTCTGTATGTGTATGTCTTTCCACACTGGTATGTGAGCAGAACTCTTTGATGATCTTGCTGAAATGTGGAGTCTTTAGTTCTTGTCCCCGGGTTGTATAAGAAATAGCCTAAAGCTTTCTGTCTACTGCTCTTCCTGTTCTCTGGCTCACGGCTTTCTCTTCCCTCCTTCCTTCCATGCTGGGCAGGTTCCTGCAGTGGGACAGCTTTGCATACCTCTAGAAGTGTGCTTCTTCCTGGATGATTATCAGTTGGCTCCTTGATGCCTGGAAAGAAACTTGTTCCTGTCTGAGTTTGTTCTCATGTCTGTTTTGAACAGGGTTCGTATGGTGCAGATAAAGTCATCCAGCGAAAAGTATCTGAGGACAAACATTTGCTTGTAGTTCACTATTTTATTTCAGGGGAATGCAGTGACATTCTATAATCTCTTGTGTACTTATCAGGATTACAGTTAAAGTGACTGAATTGACCATGTTTTGGTTTATGGTTCCTTGGGGCAAGGAGATGAGAAAGAGCAGGTTCTGTTCTATTTTGAGAGCTGTGGCTCTGGTCTTAGGAGAGTCACCACATATGGGGTACTTGACAGTTTGTCAGGGTACCAAAGGATAGGTTCGCCATGACTTCCAATTTGTTTCCCACCACCTTAGTTGTAAGGTGAGTTGTCTGGCAGCCTCCTGTTGGAATTGGTGCTCACAGGCACTAGTGCACAACAGTACCTGTTGCTGCTCTGTTTCCGTGGGGCCATGGCGGAGTTTCCTGAGATGACCTCTCTGAACTTCACCATTCACCCTAGTTGTGCTGTTTCCTTCCACTGTTGCGTGACTTGAAACAAGAGCCTCTGTCCACCCTCCCGGGTTTTCTTTCTTATGGGTGACTTGCTTTTGGAGGTCAACCATTAAGGCCATAGTGGCTCAGTCATGTGTGCGTCCCTCAACAAATCTCCGCCAACATGTATTGGAAAGGCCCATTTTGAGTCTTAACATTTGCAGAAAACAAAATAAGTTGTGGAATCTTGCCATAGCATCCAATTTAGACCCTCATAGCTGCTTTCCTAAAAGGCACTCTGCCTTGTTATGTGGGTCTCCAGCAGACAGGGACCCTAGCCATTCGTTGCTTGTAATACAGTAAACTGAAAACCTTGTGTCTAATTGGAGAACATTTGATGTGATACAGATCGTGTTTATTGTCATTGATTCACGTTGAAAGTAGCATCTTGCTTGATTAAATGTAGGGGGTTGGGTATGAAGGGGAGTATATCACTTAATCCTAGAGTTTAGAGTGGAGCAATGACTGCTCTGCTGTTAGATTGTATGGTTGTGATGCTCTCACGGTACTGTTCAGGAGTGGTGTAATGCCTTAGTGTTTCTTGGAATTGCCAACAGTGGAAACAAAAACACCCATATTTTCTTAACTGGGAAACACCAGCTTTTAGAACAAGAAGTTACCCAGATGTTCAGGATTTAATAAAGGTAGAATTTGAGGAAATGAAGAAAAACTAAAGTTTGTCATTCCAGATGCAACCAGTGCTGTCAGCCAGTTGGCCAAATGTAGGTTTAGCTCTGGCATTGTCAAGGGATTGATGATACTGAGGAGAAAATCTGTTGGCAAAGATGCCCCCAATGGGATCACTGAAGTCTTTTTATTTATTCTGTCACCACCTTCATAAAGGAAGGTTAGTTTTTGTCATGGTAGTTTGCTTTTCATCCAGATAAAGACTTTTTAAGTCTTTAAAAAAATACAGAGACACCTCGGCTTCTCTTTTGGTTGTGAAATTGCTTGTGAATATGCCATTTTCTAGTTTGTGTTGGTTTTTATGAAGGCAGCGTTCTAAGGTTACCTTTTTGTTACTCTGCATGTGGGATTTCTATAGCAGTTCTGAGTAAACAGATCTCCTTGTTTCAGGACTTGAGTGTGCTTTAAGAATCATTATTTTGCTTGGTGTGGAGGTTCATGCCTGTAATCCCAGCACTTTGAAAGGCCGAGGAGGGAGGATTGCTGGAGCCCAGGAGTTCAAGACCAGCCTGGGCAACAAACTGAGACCCTGTCTTTACAAATAATAGTAATAATAAATTAGCCAGGCATGGTGGCACATGCCTCTGGTCCCAGCTAGACAAGAGGCTGAGACAGGAGGATCACTTGAACCCAGGAGGTCAAGGCTGCATTGAGCTACGTTCACACCACTGTATTCCAGCTTGGGCAAGAGAGTGAGACTCTCTTAAAAAATCATTATTTTCAAGGCAGCTACCATCTTAAACAAAGTGTACTTTCTGATTTTGGGGAGCTACTTGGAATCACTGGAAACCAGAATTGGTATCATGGGAAGAGCTCGTCTTCTCTAGGTGTTTTGGGGGAGCATGATCTAGAGAAAGCTCGAACAGTAGGGAGCAACTAAGACTTTTGGGCTGGTGAGGTTGGGAGTAGGGGTTGTTGTAACTGCAAGCTGTGTTGTGCATATGTATATGGACGTGTATGTGTGTCTTTATGTATTTATGCGTGTATGTATATGCATGCTCTGCTGAAAAATCCCTTTAGTTTGAGTGGATACTTTATAGTCAGCCATCACTCATGTCCTATCTCATAGAAACACTTCCTAAATGTCAAATGAAACCAGAAGATAGGTTAGTGGGAGTGGAAACAGGGTGTATTAGTTTGTTTTCATACTGCTGATAAAGACATACTCGAGATTGGGAAGAAAAAGAGGTTTAATTGGACTTACAGTTCCACATGCCTGGGGAGGCCTCAGAATCATGGAGGGAGGTGAAAGGCACCTGTTATATGGAGGCGGCAAGAGAAAATGAGATTTTGTGAGACTTACTATCACAAGAATAGCACGGGAAAGGCCAGCCCCCATGATTCAATTACCTCCTCCTGGGTCCCTCCCACAACATGTGGGAATGCTGGGAGATACAATTCAAGTTGAGATTTGGGTGGAGACACAGCCAAACCATATCACAGAGGATGGACCGTCATAATGGTAGTGGTTTTTTTGTGAGACGGAGTCTCCCTGTCACCCAGGCTCGAGTGTAATGGCACAATCTTGGCTCACCACAACCTCCACCTCCCCCGTTCAGGCGATTCTCCTACCTCAGCCTCCCAAGTAGCTGGGATTACAGGCATGCACCACCACACCTGGGCAACAAACTGAGACCCTATCTTTACAAATTATAGTAATAATAATAAATTAGCCAGGCATGGTGGCACATTTCTTTTTTATCCTTAGTAGGGATGGGGTTTCACCATGTTGGCCATGCTGGTCTCGAACTCCTGACCTTGTGATCTGCCTGCTTTGGCCTCCCAAAGTGCTGGGATTATGGGTGTGAGCTACCCCTCCCGAGCCAGGATGGGTAAGTCCATGCAAGATGTATGTTTTTTTCAATTTTTTTCTTCTTCTTCTTTTTTTTTTCTTTGAGATGGAGTTTCCCTCTGTTGCCAGGCTGGAGTACAGTGGCGCTTTCTCTGCTCACTGCAGCCTCTGCCTTCGGGTTCAAGTGATTCTCCTGCCTCAGCCCCCAGAGTAGCTGGGCTTACAGACACGCGCCACCACACCCAGCTAATTTTTTTGTGTATTTTTAGTAGAGGCGGGGTTTCACCATGTTGACCAGGAAGGTCTCCATCCCTTGACCTTGTGATCCGCCCACCTCAGCTTCCCAAAGTGCTGGGATTACAGGGGTGAGCCACCCCGTCCAGCCCTCAATTTTTAATTTTTTTTTTTTTTTTGGTTAGTTCCCAACCCATAAGATTCCTTTTCAAATGTCAAAATGTTTCCACTGGTTCGTTAATTTTTAATTGTCACAGAAATTTGTCTGGTGGTAGAGTTGTAAGATTGTCCAGTCCAGAGCCATTGCGAGGAGGTGACGTATGATGCTGTCCAAGCAAGGATGAGAACATGTGCCTTAACCCCAGAGAGGGGTGGGTGGTGGTGGAGCTTCTGCCTCTGTGTCCTTTCATGCTTTCAAAGTTGGGGACAGTGACATGCCTCTGAGAGCCCTGGCGCTTCCATCTGTAAACTGAAAGACCTATCTAACTATGGGGCCTTTATGACTGTTAGATGTGGTAGTGACTTTCTTAAAGTCAAACAGGTATTTAATTCACAGGAGCAGAATTAGAATTGCAGCTCAAGTCCTGTAACTTTGAATCTAGTACTTTTTTGCAAGACAGAATGCATGAAAACTACATTGGATCTTTGCAACACGAATATTGAAAAGAAGATGTTTTGTTTTTTCCCGTTTCCAGCGTTGTTTCTGGATCTTTGATTATTGGAAAATATAATTGGATGATTGGAGGCTTTCCTGGGAAAAATCATTTGTTTTTACCATGATATTTAAAAATAACAGCAGAATGGATTTTACAGAATTTTTATCTAATTTGAAAATAAAATACACATGACATCTCCTGAATCATTGGTATCCTGGTGTGATGAACAAGCAGCCCTTTGCCCTTCATCTGTGTGAAGGGGGTCGGGTATCTGATGCCTGGGAACAATGTGTGGACACTGCAGCTTGTATCTGAGCAGGTGAGCTCAGCTGCCCTGGTTCTGCAGGTCTGTGAGTAGTAATAACCTAAGCAGACATAAGATAGTGGAGACACGTCGTTTTTCATGTCATAAAATCCATGTTTGCTATCAGTCTTGTTTTTGTGGTTTTACAGTGACAAGGAATGAATTTTTTTTTTTGGCCCTACTATTGGTAGGATATGTGAGTTATGAACAGCCTCATGAGTTGTCTGTGTAGCAACTGATGCCATCATTACAGCTTGTTGGTTATTGCTGGGCTTAAGCGTGAGATGGTAAGATTTGCTGATTGTGAGCCTTCTATCTACTTTCTGTTGTAGATAACGCCACTTTTCATGGATGTAATAAATTGACAAAAGCTTTGGAAAGGACTAGCAGAGGCTGAGACCTTGGCCACTCTTTGAGGGCCCTTGGCCTGCTGGGGCTAAAATTAGGGACATTTAAATAATAACATGCTGCACAAATAATGAGTACACATAATTACACAGTCAGAGAGGGGAGCTATTAGCTGTATTTGAATTTCATTTGCTTCCTATAAATGTCATCTCAGATCAAGTCCTTTGGCCAGCAAAACACTCTTGATGAGATTTAAGGGACCCTGGATTCATTTCCTTAAACTTACCCCAGGCACTAGTTGTGATGGCTAGCCTACATTGAGTTCTCACTATTTGCCAGTTATTGTTCTAGTACTTTAGCTGTATTTTACTCATTGAATCTTCAGAAGAAGCAATTTTGTAGGTGAGGAAACTATATACTAAGAGTGGATTAGCAATTTGCCTACCCAGCTATTAAGTGGAAGCGTCAGGATGTAAGACCAGGCCTTTTGGATTAGAGCTCCCAAGCTTGTAGCCACCACTTAGATAAGGAGAAGTAATTTTGGATCCTTTCATAAAGATAGCATTCCAAAAATAAGAATTTGTAGGAAGACTTTACTTTTTTTAAGTAGGTATTTCTTTGGAAGGAGGTAAGTGGATTTTTATTTTTTGGTCGGGGGCCAGGGGTGAGGGGATGGAGTCTTGCTTGCTCTGTTGCCCAGGCTGGAGTGTAATGGCGCAATGTCTGCTCGCTGCAACCTCGGCCGCCTGGGTTCAAGTGATTCTCCCACCTCAGTCTCCCGAGTAGCTGGGATTACAGGCATGTGCCACCATGCCTGGCTAATTTTTGTATTTTAGTAGAGAGGGTTTCGCCATGTTGGCCAGGCTGATCTCAAACTCCTGACCTCAGGTGATCTGCCCGCGTCAGCCTCCTAAAGTGCTGCGATTACAGGCATGAGCCACTGTGCCTGGCCGTCAGTTAGTGAATTTTTTATTGGGAAAAAGAACCTTAGAAGGCATGGTAAGTATTTATTGACCATGTTTCTGGGCTTTATATATGATTTGTAATTGAATTGATAGAGGGTATCAAAAATATAGACTGTGAATTGGTTTCCTCCTCTCTTCAGGCAGACACACAGATGCATCCATTAGGTTCCATTTCCTCACTTAGAGTTTTGTGTTTTTAGTGCTGTTGTCGTTCTGGCTGGTTGGAACTCACTGGAGGGATGGTGCGTGGATGTTGGCAACAGCTGCCAATTTGTAGCCAAGGACCAGTATTGGAAGCGCAGATGTAGGACATTCTGTAGCCAACACCCCCCCAGGCTCCTTTAAGAAATATAATTTTGAACTCCTTTCAGAATCTTTCAATCATTTCCAAAGATTCTTGATGTGTGTGGAATGAAATGTGGGCCCAACTGTGAATTCATTGTTCACAAAATACATTCACACAAGTCATAAAAACGTATTTGTGAGTCAAAATAAAAAAATGTCAGGTCACATGGTCTGATTTATGTAAGTTTATTTATGGGCCATATTTGAAATGAGTGTCTGGGGTATAAAGTGACCTTCCCTCTACGAAGGGGAACACCTGTCCCTTCTGTTTTTGCTGGAGACCTTCAGGTCTAGCTGTTCTAGAGATGGTGCCTACTTTATCATTATCATTTATTATTATTTATCATTGTTATTTTCTTCTGAAGACGGTGGCTTATGGGCCGGGCGCGGTGGCTCACGCCTGTAATCCCAGCACTTTGGGGGGCCAAGGCGGGTGGATCACGAGGTCAGGAGATTAAGACCATCCTGGCTAACATGGTGAAACCTTGTCTCTACTAAAAATACAAAAAAAAAAATTAGCCGGGCGTGGTGGCGGGTGCCTGTAGGCTGAGGCAGGAGAATGGCATGAACCCAGGAGGCAGAGCTTGCAGTGAGCCAGATCGCGCCACTGCACTCCAGCTGGGGCGACAGAGGGAGACTCCATCTCAAAAAAAAAAAAAAAAAAAAAAAAAAGGTGGCTTATGCTTCAGCTTAAGTGTTGATGCCTGTGTGCTAGTCTCCTCCTCTGCAAGCTGTAGGGAGACCAGTTGCAGCTTGAGTTTTCTCTAACACTCCCGTGTCCTGGCCCCCAGACTTTTTTCTTTCCCTCTCCTGTGTCCCCTGATGTGAGGACACACTCTGTGTGAAAGAAAGCTGGGTGAAATGAAGGGCTTCAAAGTTGTTGAAAACAACTTATTTTTTCTCTACAAAGCAAGCTGCTTTTGTTGTGGAAAGGCGAGAAGGCTTGGGCTCTTTGTCTTTCAGCTGCTTTTTTGATGTAGTGATGTAGGTGGGGCATTTCTCAGATTTTCATTTTGTAAGTGTTGGAGTTTTTGTTATGTGGGAGGCATTGTGGGTATAAAAACTGAGATCAAGTTGCTTATTTTGGTCAAGTCCTAATACCTTATTTCATCCCTTCTAAGATGTCATTGAGTGATGCACCATTATGTTATGTATCAGTAAGCAAGAACAAAACAGCACTTCCAATTATGGATGTGGGACATCTTAATTATGAGATGCATGTTTTAACATGAGAAAAATAGGTACAACTTAAAATCTGTGAAGCAGGATAAAATACCGTAGGATAAATGCTTTAACAACCAAATGTGGCCGGGTGCTGTGGCTCACGCCTGTAATCCCAGCACTTTGGGAGGCCGAGGCGGGCGGATCATGAGCCTGGCCAACATAGTGAAACCCCGTCTCCACTAAAAATACAAAAATTAGCCAGTCATGGTGGCGCACGCCTGTACTCTCAGCTACTCAGGAGGTTGAAGCAGGAGAATTGCTGGAACCCAGGAGGCAGAGGTGTGGTGAGCCAAGATTGCACCACTGCACTCCAGCCTGGGCAACAGAGTGAGACTTTCTCTCTCAAAAAACAAAAACACACAAAAAACCCCAAACAGGTGTATGGGTGAGTGCAGGAGGCTAGCAGGGAGGCATATGATGTCAGAGGCCCAGTCCTAAGATACAGGAAAAGTTGCATATCCATGAGCCTTGCAAAGGGGCCTTGAAAGATGCAAGAGTTTTCTGAGCAAGACCTTGGGGTGGCAGGGGTCAGCAAATATTTGACTGGACTGTTGGTGTCATAATCTAGTGGGACAAATGGCTGCAATGGCTGGTTTCTGTGGCCAAGTCACTTGTACTGGTCTGACGCCAAAGGAGTGGTGTGCAAAATTAAGGACTGCTAGAGCAGGAAGAGTCTTTTTAGAGGTATATAGGTCAAACTCATCATTTTACAGATGAGGAATTTTGAACCTTGATGAGAAGCTTAACTGGAAGGAATGGATCATGCTGAAGCCTGATTGGAACCAGAAATCCAATTTAAGTGACAGTGAGGCGCCACGCTTCCTAGTAGGCATGGCTGCTTGCACGCATTTCCTGGAGCGCTAAGAATGGAGGTGCCTGAGGAGGTTAATGTGCTCCTCTTTCGGGTCACTTTGTGCTTGACACTCACTGCCCCTCTCTCTCAGCCCGCCTCCTTTGTCAGTTCTGTGAGCTGGACTCTGTTTCCCTGATTACATCATCGTTCCTATCCAATCCTGGACGCTTTAGGAGGGACACAGCACTCAGGTAGTGTCACCTGGGTAGTGGAGTCTGTATGTGTAGGGCAGAGGAGGTGCTGTGTGTAGGGAGGGAGAGCAGTCTGAGCTCTAGTTGAGCCTATTTGCTTGTGCCGGTTTTTATAGAAGTTCAGTTTCAAAGAAGTGAGGAAGGCAAATGGATGGAAATTTGTCGTAGTCTAGAATTTTTTTTTTTTTCTTTGAAACAGGGTCTTGCATGTTTCCCAGGCTGGCCTCAAACCCCTGTGCTTAAGCAGTCTTCCCACCTCACCTTCTGAGACACTGGGACTACTGGCCTGTATCATCATGCCCAGCTTGGGATTTTTTTTTTTTTTTTAAAGCTGAAGTTCCTTCTATAAGAGTCTCTCTAGTTTCTTTGCAGATGAAATTAATCACTCACGCTCTATGACATCACACTGGCAATTATCCGTCCTTCGTCATTTACCTCTCTTTACTGGTTCATTCCCACCATTGTAGAAACATGTTCTTATTTTTCCCATAATAAAGTAAAGCCTCCCTTGTTCTTGCATCTCCTGCCTGCTGTATCTTTCTCTTAGTTCATAGCAAAATCCCCCATAAGAAAATGTCTAAAGGGTTTGTCTCCATGCCCTTCTATTTATATTCATATTAATATCTTCCAGCCTTCCTTTGCCATTCACCTTTAAACCCCTCACGTTGGGCCACTTATCAAGGTCAGTAATGATTGCCCAAGCCACATTTCCATTATTCTGGGGTGTAATTGCCCATTTAGCAGCATTTACCATGATTGAACATCTCCTGAACACCACCTGCCTGCTTGACTGCTGCATTTTGATTTTATTATTTTATTTTTTTGAGATGGAGTTTCGCTCTTGTTGTCCAGGCTGGAGTGCAATGGCACGACCTTGGCCCACTGCACCCTCCGCCTCTCAGGTTCAAGCGATTCTCCTGCCTCAGCCTCCTGAGTAGCTGGGATTACAGGCATGCGCCAGGACGCCTGGCTAATTTTGTATTTTTAGTAGAGATGGAGTTTCTCCGTGTTGGTAAGGCTGGTCTCGAACTCCTGACCCCAGGTGATCTGCTTGCCTCAGCCTCCCAAAGTGCTGGGATTATAGGCGTGAGCCACCGTGACCGACCTATTTTTTTATTTTTTAGAGAGAGGATTTCCTTCTGTGGGCCAGGCCCGAGTGCACTGGCTCAACCACAGCTCATTTCAGCCTCAACTCTCAGGCTCATGCCTTAGCCCCCTGAGTAGCTCGGACCACAGGTGGGTGCCACCACGCCCAGCTAATTTTTAAATTATTTGTAGAGACGGGGTCTCCCTGTGTTGCCCAGGGTGATCTTGAACTCCTGGGCTTAGCTGATCCTTCGAAAGTCCTGAGATTACAGGTGGAAGCCACTGTGCCTGGCCCACTTTGATTTTTTTTTTTTTTTTTTTTGATAGGCCTCATGAAGTTAAGATGTCCCAAAGCCAACTATCTGTGAGGTCTCTCATCTGCTTCTGTTCTCCGCTTGCCCCTTCTTCCCTTTTTCAATAAGCGGCAGTTCCTTTGTTCTGGTTGCGGTGGCCAAAACCTTCGAGTCATCTGTTACTTTTTTCAGAGTCTTGGCATTTAGCTTTAGCTAACCTGTTTTACTATTTATTTATTTAGAGACAGTGTCTTGCTCTGTTGCCTAGGCTGGAGTGCAGTGGGGGCTATCACAGCTCACTGCAGCCTGGGCTCCTTCCCGCTTTAACATCAGCCCCTCCCCCCGCCCCCCAAACTTTGCTGGGACTACAGGCATGTGCCATCATGTCCAGCAAATAGACACTGTGTTGCCCATGCTGGTCTCGAACTCACGGGCTTAAGTGATCCTCTTTCCTGCCTTGGCCTCCCAAAGTGTTAGAATTACAGGTCTGAGCCACTGCACTAGTCCTTAGTGAACCTGTTTGAAACTCACAGTACCATTTGATTCTGAACTTGTACTACTGCTCCTGTTCCACGTTGTCATACTTTCTAGCTTAGGTTATGTTGCAGCCTCCCTGTGCTCTCTCAGCTTCTGCCTTTGTATTCCTCCTGGCAGCAGCCAGCATAAACCTTTAAAAATGCAAATTAGGCTGTGCTATGCTCTGTTCTGATTCTGGCGTATCTGCCTATCCTCTTAATGTGAAAGCTAAATATCCTCATGGCTGGCCACTTGATGGGGCCCCCATATCACTCTGTTCTCATTCTCTCTGTCCCTCTCTCTGCCTCACCCACTCCAGTCTTCCTGGTATTTTAAATACACAAAGCATACTCTGTTCAGCTCTCGCTGATGATCCTTCTATTGAGAATTCTCTCCCTTCTGGTATCTGTGTGACTTGATATCTCTGTATGTTTCAGCTTCCCCTTCAAGTGCCCCCATACCCCAGAGTGTTCCTTGATGTAACATCCTAGTAAAAAGGGTATCTGCCTCTGTTACTCCTTAGCCTTTACCTTATGAAGTCTGTCTGCACAGCATTTCTCACTGCCTGACATTGTAGTACTGTGAGGGAGGGGTGTGTGCGTGTGTTTATTCCTGTCTAGCCACATTAGATTGTAAGCGCTTCGAGAAGAAAATTCATTTGTGTTGACTGCTGCTTTTCCCTGTGCCTGGGATCTCTGAAGTCTGTGTTGTGTGAATGAGCATGCAGACGGCTCAGTGGCCCACCTGCATGCCACCCACGTCTCTGCCGCCCCCTTTCCAGCACCTCTTGTTGCCATGCTGTGGATGTGCCACTCTCTGTTCAGGGGACTCAGAGTCTGCCAACTGGGACTCCAGATTTCATTTTAGAAATGCTCACACCGTGACACCCTAGGCCCCCAGATGTCAGCTCATCTTATTTTCCCCATTGCCAGAGGGAATGTGCATTCATAATTGTGTGATATGTCTCACTATCATAGAGATTCTTGGAATAGGGTCAGCCTTGTGTCCTTTCTTTCTGAACCACATTCGTCGCATCCCTGTTTATGTACAAGGTATGTTGCTTGGTGGTTTAAATTAGAATTGAGCTTTTAAGAAAAAGTAAAAAAATTATGTCTCTTAATTCTCAATTGATGATTTTTGTACTTTTACTAATCTTTTTGGGGTTAATTTAATGGGCCTCAGGTGTTAAGCAGCTTGTACAAGGCCACCTAGCAGAGAAGTGGTCAAATCAGGGTTTGAACCCAGGTCTTCTGACTCCAGATACCTATCTATCTCTCCCTCTCCCCCAACCCTCTCCCTCTTCCTCTTCTCCCCCTCCCTCTCCCCCCCCCCCACTTCTGTGTGTGTGTGTGTGTGGGTGTGTGTGTATGTGTGTGTGTTTAAACTGAGGAAAGCCTGTGAAACCACATATCTCGAGTATACCTTGTTGTGACAAGTGTACACATATAACCAAGTGAGCAACACTCCAGTGTAGATGGAGTACCTTCCTATCACCCTGAAAAGGTTCCTCCTTCTCCCTTCAGTACAGTTGACATGTTTGTTTGTTTATTTAGAGACAGAGTCTTGGTCTGCTACCCAGGCTGGAGGGCGGTATAACCTCAAGATCTGGCCTCAGGTGATCCTCCCTCCTCCTGGCACTACAGGTGTGAGCCACTTCGCCTGGCCAGTTGAGGTCTTTAAATGTATTTGCTCGTTGTGGAGTTCCTCAACACCACTGTCTGTATTTTTAAGAGCTGTTATGCTTATGGATGGGTTTATGATGTTTGTCCAGAATGTGCTGGATGTCTGAGAGCGTTGGGGGCTGAAAGTGCCTCAAGGCCAGAGGCCCATGTGCATCCCCTTAGCAGCTCCAGAAGTGGCTTATGTAGGCACAGTGTTTGAATAAGAACCCTGCGACTGGAAAGATGGTGGCATTCTCAGAGTCAGACTGTCTCTTAAACTGGCATCACGGTTTTTGTTCTGAACTGTTGTGTAAACCTGGAGCAGATGGGCTTTGGAGCAGGCTTCATTCTGACTGTCTTCAGTGTCACCTTACTCGTATAGCATGTTAGCCACCACTGTTTTTAATCTGTGAGTATTCGGAATACTCAGCCTGGGTGTGTATTAATATTAATAATTAAAAATTCTGGAGCTAGGGTCCCAGACTTGGCTTTTTTTCCCCAGAGGCACTCTGTAGAGACATCCGTAGGTCATGTCTTTTGCTAGTGCAGTGTGTCTTTAGTTAGATTGAATCCTGTGAGGAGCCCATGATCTCCTTGTCGCCCTTAAGGATGCAAAGACAGTGTACCTGTGGTGGGATGGGATTGCTAATCATATTCTTGTGGCTGTGGTGAAAGTCTGTATATTAGTCAGCTCAGGCTGCCATAATAAATTACCTTAGACTGGGCTGCTGATACAATAGAAATTTCCATTTCTCACAGTTCTGGTGTCTGTAAGTCCAAGATCAAGGTGCTGGCCAGCTGGGTTCCTGTTGAGTGCCCTCTCCTTGGCTGGTTCCTCTGAGTCTTCCTCCTTATGCGAGGCCTCCAGCCCTCTCAGGTCAGAGCCCTGTGCCCTTATGACCTTATTTAACCTTGATCACCTTCTCATGGACCTTAGGGGTTACAGCTTCAACAGAAGACTTTGTGGGGCGCACATTACAGTCTCTGCAGGGCCTTGGACATGGTGACAGTTTTATTCCGTTCCAACTGTAGATTAAATTAACCTCCATGTTAATCTGCAGCATGTTTTCTTTCTTGCTTGTGTGATACTAGAACATTTTCCTGATAAGTCAGGAAACGCTTAGAGCTGTTTAACCTTTGAGAAGCCTGGATGGAGTGACTGCTTTTGAGAGGGGGATGGCAGTTGTGATGGTCCTGGAAGGATGTTTCTGTTGTCAGAGATTATTTGGGGAAGCATTGTGGAATTATTTGTGGACTTTTGAGGTTGAGGGAATCCTATTTGTTTAACAGTAATTCATCTTACCTACCTTTTGTGACTCCCAGCCATTTTTTATTCTTGACGTGTAATAGAATGGAAAGACCCTGCAGGGTCACCAGATAGGGCTTCCTACAGCCAGAGGTGACTTGTTTGTGAATAGGATTTATTAACGTTCTTTATTGTAAAGTGATATTGTCCCCTGCTAGAGAAAGACTTAATGTGTTTTCTAAATCTTCGAATTCTGTGATATGTGTATTTAAGAAGCTTTAATTACTATCAGATTTATTGTAACGGACTAGGGTAGTTTTGCTGTGCTTGTGAATGTCTTAGATCTGATTTCCCTCAAATTTAGAGGGCCCTTTACTTAGATTTTGGAAATAACCTGTTATTACTTGAGCCACATTAAATGTTTAGAGTCCTGTATGGTATATCTTTAAAAGCCAGAAGAGTGATTACTAGATATGCTTTTGGGAAATTACCCTACAGTTCATAAATCCCTTAATTTACAATTTGATTTTTAAGCTCACCTGCTGCCAAATCTCATCTATCCTTCTAGCTTCTTCTATAGGCTTTAAGATGTTTCTGTAGAGTCCCAGATTTAGCTTCTTCATAATTTCTTTCCCAAGGATGATAAAAACAGTACAGGTCTATCATTCAAGGAGGTGTGGGAATGAGGAGAGAAACATGAGCTATTTTATAATGTATTATAAAATATATATATAATTTTTCTACAACAAACTATAATATAAAGTATATAAATATTTTATAATATTTTATATTCACCAGTGACATCCCATTCTTGATTATAAACGGGCAAGGCCAAACCTGTACCCTGCCATTGACATCCAAGGAGAGCTGTCTCTTGTGTTTCAGGGTAACTCATGCCCCGCATGCTTTCAGACCCCATAGCTTCTCTCCCTGACCTGTTTGTTACTAGTGTTCTTGCTTCCTTTATGCTTTGGAGCTAATGGCTGGTTCAGCTCTTTCTGTGTATACACAGAAAGGTTGTCTTCCTGTGTGATCTGCCCTGCCCTTGTCATCTGGGTAATCCTTAACTGAGTCCCTATTTTCTTTTTGCAGATAGGCGGGTGCCTGTTCATCATGCTTGGTACTGCCATCTTGGTGACGGGGAGGGACATGTGCACTGAGGCTCCCAGGCTAGCTTCTAGTGGTCTCTGAAGTGGTAGTTAGTCTCCTTTTAGCTTTCCGTGGCTCTCAAAGTTAATGCTGCCATCTGATACATGAAGGCAGTCCAAGGTCTCCATTTTGCAATCATTTATTTAACTGTCTTTTATATTTAATCAATTTATTTGTTTATTTTTATTTTTTCTGTTGCCCAGGCTGTAGTGCAGTGACGCCATCTCAGCTCACTACAGCTTGCACACAGCGCCCCCAGCAACCCTCCCACCTCAGCCTCCTGAGTGGATGGGACTATAGGCACGTGTCACCACGCCTGGCTGATTTTTAAATGTTTTGGTAGAGATGGGGTGTCATTATATTGCTCAGGCTGGAACACTGTTATTTTTGATAGTCTGCTTCCATCCCATGTGATTGGGGTTTTCACCAAGCGACCCATGCTTTTGAATGCTTATTTGAAAAATAGCATTTTGCCTACTTCGAGAGTGAATTCAGAAGAATGAATCTAGAGTGATCTGTTCCCTAGGGGCTCCCCCAGCAGTGTACCCTCCGTGAGATGACTTTGTTCCTACTGTCATTTGAAAGGGCCTTCCAGTTTGCTCAGTTGGAAAGTGTTACAGAGTTTTAAAGGGTGAGCTGGAAGGCTCTCAGCTGGCACTTTCTGAATCCCTCTGAGGAAAATGTTGGCAAACTCTCCACTCTGCCTGAACTCTTTTCATAAATGGAGAAGCCAGGAGTTGGGAAACCACCACACAAAGTGAGGTCGAACCCTCTGTGGAAACGTGTCATTATCCTAGCTAAGACAGTGGACTATCTTATGGTAATATGATGGTATGGACCCCCTCCCACCCTTTGATGTTTTGATGTTTCAGAGAGCCCTTCAGTTCATCTTCCTACTACCAAAAATAGAAGTGTGTAGTGCAGCAATTTACAGTGTATTTCTATTTTTAACTGGAGAGCCTTTTTTCCATGAGATGCACATGGCTTTTAGTTTCCTTCTTTGACAACTTAAATGAAGAGGGCGGTGCTTGAGTGCTTTATTCAACAGGTGTCCCACCTTCTAAGGAAAGTCCACTTTTTTCACCCCCTGTCTCCTGCCCTTCCCTGTTTCAGAGAACAAGTTTCCACAGTAAGGAGGAGGAGCTTGCCATTGATTTATTCTCATGTTTGTTGTCATGTGTCCACTTGCATTTCAGTCTGATGAAAAACCCAATGTGAATGCGCCATGGAGCTCGAGAGGTTTCCATGCTCCTGAGCTGTCTGACTGCAGCGCCTGTAGCCACTTCTGCCTAGTCCCCAGAGAAGCCTAGATATGGAGAAGAACCCAACAGTGCGTGTTGGTGTGGGGTTCTTTATCCATTCATCGCTGCACTGCCGCACACTCAGGTCAAGCAGGGACGTCCTTCCTAGCTCTGTCCATGTTGTGCAGCCCACGCTTGGTGCTTCTAGCCTTCTGGGGTCTCCCTTTATGGACAAATTCCAAGGGAATAGGTTAAGATTGCCATCAAGTGGCTGTTCTTGGTAGTGGATGTTGACATCCCTGTTGGCCGATTTCTTAGCCCCTCTGTGAGAAACTCTGTCCTTTTGTGGGGGTAGGCAGTTGTTGACAGAGCTCAGGACGTCTCTGGGAACGCAAGCTGGGCTTTCTCATGTGTGCTCTGTAAAACTGAAGGAAGACTGGGTTGTCCTTGGATCCGTGAATACAGACTATCAGAGATTTCCTGGAGAGAATGGCTGGGCATCTACCTCCTGCCAGCTCAGGTCCAGTAGGCCGCAGTCCTCCAGCTCTGCTAGTGGAAATTGTTGAAGGATCACACTGTCATCCCTATAAGTATAGTCCAGGGTCCCACTAAGGGTTCAAAGAACCCACAAACTTGATACCACCATCTGTTTGGTTTGTTTGTTGTTTTCCATCTCAGAAAAAGGGATACTAATTTTTTTTCCTCAGAGGTGGTATTCTTACGATTAATACAGTTGATTTATTTCAGGTTCTTAGTGCCTGGAAGAATGTAAACATTTAAAAGGGTGATCATTATTGAGGCTGTAGATATACATTACCCCATGACTTCCTATTTGTGCTGTAGCTTTGTCATGAAGCAGGACACCTAAGGAACGGTTTTCAAGTTGGTTTGCCCGCTTCCTAGCTTCTGAGTGCCAGTGTCTTGTAATTAGGCCTCACCCTAGGACTGGGCGAGCTGAGAGTGCTGTGGCTCTGACAAGCATGGAAGGAAGGATTGCCTCTCTAGTTTTCCCCAACAAGGCATCCTCAGTGGTGTTGGTGAAAGCTGCCCTGTAGGCGTAGTTGGTGTTAGGTTTGTATAGGAGGGGTACCCCACAGACTATTGGGTTCTGCAGTCTCTGAGGAGCCCCAGCAGAGAGTTTCAGAGCCAGCATATGTGGTATGTAATGGAGGCTAGATCTGTGCCAGCTGGGTCTGCGGGGAGGCCTGAGACAGACAGAGGGGAGAAAGTGACTGTGGGAGAGCATCTGATGGGGACAAGCTCTTAGGGTCAACAAAAGAAAATTCTTAAGGCCTATCTATTTTAGGCAGCTTTTTAGAAATGATAAAGGCTGTGTTATGCAACCATTCACTTTGCAATCTGTCAAATCATATTAAACCAGAATTCCTGGACTGTAGCCATCTCAAGCAATATTGAATGCATCAAAAATTTGATATGTTGGAATGGGCACTGGATCGTAATTCTAGTTCTACCATTAACTGGATGTCTAGGAGCAAATCATGCCTTCACTGGCATCCTCCTTATGTAAAACAAAACACTAGATCTCTGTCCCATTTGGTTTTGTTTCAGTGCTGAGTGGCTTTGGGGTGTTGAAGGCATGCTCCTGCTCTCTCACTTTGGTGGCTCTATCATGCTTTTGGGTCAGGGAAGCATTTGGATGCTTTTGCAGAATGTGGTGGGAAGTGAATGAGAAGTATTCTGGAGGAAATGTGCTCTTCACGGCTACTGACCCTCTCCTTTGGTGTGTGAAGGCACCAATGCAGTGACCCCAGAGTGGTGTGTGTGTGTCTGGAGGTGGCAAAATGTGAGTCCAACTTGGCCTAGGTTTTAGTGGCACTTTGCCCAGAGTATTAGTTGATGATTGCTGTCCTTCCTTTACTGTCAAGCCAGATTAAGGTGGCCTAAAACCATTTCTAATAAAAATCACCCTTTGGGATATTCGTTTGTATATGAAGTTTTTAGTTTTCTGAATAAGCCTGGGGCTCTTTAACAGTTCCAATCTCTGTTTCCCCTTCTCCCCTCCCCTACAAGCTAGACTGGTTACCACCTCGAGCCATCTGCTGCTGAATTTAAGGTGATTTGTCAGCCTGCTGCTGCATTTGCCCCTGAAAAGGATTCACCTTCTGTCCGACTTGCCCTGTTTATGGGGGAGGTGGCGAGGAGGGGGTTCTAAGCTTGTAACAGGGTACAGCAGAGGAATGAGGGACTGCTGCAGACATGGCGGCAGACATGTTGGTCAGCATGGTCAGCAGTATAGGTCATTGCTACCCATTAGAACTGTGTGTGATGTTGGAAACTTTCTGTGTCTGTGCTGTCCTATATAGTAGCCACTAGCTGCCTGTGCTCCTTCAACTTTTGGAGCTTTGCTGTTGTGATTGAGAGACTTTTTTTTTTTTTTTTTTTTGAGACAGGGTTTCGCTTTGTTGCCCAGGCTGCTGGAGTGCAGTGGTGTGATCTTCACTCATTGTAACCTCCACCTCCCAGGTTCGAGCAATTCTCATGCCTCAGCCTCCCAAATAGCAGGGATTACAGGCGCCCACCATCATGATCGGCTAATTTTTGTATTTTTAGTAGAGATGGGGTTTCACCATGTTGGCCAGACTGGTCTCGAACTGCTGACCTCAAGTGATCTGCCCACCTCGGCCTCCCAAAGTGCTGGGATTGTAGGTGTGAACCACCATGCCTGGCCAAGAGACTGAATTTTGTATTTGATTTAGTTTTAGTTAATGTAAAATTAAAAAGCCATGCGTGGATAGAGGCTATCAGTAGTGCAGCCATAGAGACAGGATACGCATGAAATGGTGGTGAAATTCTTCCTGTGTATCCCTATGCTCTGTTCTTGCTTTTGGCAGGAAGTCATTCTGGGTATTCTTTCAACTATCCTCGTGGTGTGTTATGTAGACGATTCTGACAAAGTTAAAAAAAAAATTGATTATTTTACTAAAATGCCTTTTAGTCTTTTGGGCAATGTTAGAATATGTTTGCCCATGGTATCTGTGCCACTATATTGAGAAGATAATAAACTATAACCTAGCAATTTATTGCTGAGTTCAAAATTATCTTTGTCTACCTTTAGTCATTTACCTTATGTAGGTTTTCCCTTAGCTCCACGTAAATAATGTTGGTAGCTCCATCTCATTTCCATCATTGAGTAATTCTCTTGTGATTGACTCTGCTTCTGTGCTGTTGACACAGCCAGTTTCCCTGTGATACCATGTAAATTTTAAAAATTCCTTTCACCATATTACTAAAGAAAGTCATCTGAATTGTGGAAAAATTCAAGATTTCAGAAAACTGTAAAAGATTGCCACTGGAGAAAATACCATAAATGATGTTCCATATTTATCGTTGCAGCACTTGGGTTATTTCTGGTCTTCTCCATGATGTATGAAGCTTTTAAGGAAAATGCCAGGAAGAATATACACGAAATTGTTAACAGTGATTACTGGTATATTGGGACTTGGATGATTTCACTGCGTAAATAAGAGGAGGATTCTAGGTAGTTTTGACATTTATTTAAATGTTTAGTAACAGAATGAGGTTACGTTAGCAGGATATAAAAGGCACATATTTTGAGAAAGACGCAAAACTGCTTTAGTTACAGAAACAAAATCAGCCTCCAAACAAAAAAACAAAAAACTGTAAAATTGTAATTAATAAAGGCCTAAGTATCTAGAAAACATCATATGTCTAGATTTCTGTGTGTTAAATTCAGTGCTCGTGAAATTATATTTCATCTGAAAATCTGAAGATGAGGTCTTCTACTTCCCAGGAATTTCTCATTTTAATCAGTGAGTGCTGAGATCTCATAATTTAAAGTATATGAGCTATTTCTAGTCTAATAATTTCAAATATAAAGAGATGAAGAGTTCTTTGACACATTTGCCTTTCCCAGAGAATGTTGAATGTTAGGTGCATTGTACGTAGGGTGGGATTTCCCAGATAAGAGCACCTCAGGCTTACGCAGCCCTGGATTGGCCTTGAGACACAGCTTACTCTTCAACAGCATAAATGCATTGCGGCATTGTGAGGGTTATTGAGATGAGCAAGGCGAACGCAGTGGCTCATGCTCGTAATCCCGGCACATTGTGCAGCTGGGGTGCCTCGGGAGGATCGCTTCAGACCTGGGTAGCATGGCGAAACACCATCTCCACAAAAAATATAAAAAATTAGCTGGGTGTGGTGGCGCCTACCTGTAGTACAGCTACTTGGGAGGCTGAGGTGGGAGGATTGGTTGAGTCCGGAAGGTCGACGCTGTGGTGAACCTAGATTGCGCTACTCGACCGCAACCTGGGACACAGAGCAAGACCCTGTCTCAAAGCAAAACAAAAGATGAGCAAGACTAAATCTTCTTCTTGAAGGAACATGACAGTTGGGTAAATGTTAGCTTCGTACGTTTTGAAATTATATTGGAGTAGGACCTGTCAAATGGAAAGAGGAGCAGGCACTCTCTAGGCAGAGGAGAGAATAGTCAGAAAAGGGAACAAACAGCATGTGCAAAGGCCTTGAAGCTCCAAGGGTCAAGTAACGCAGAGAATGTGTCAGCTGCCACACAGGGAGGACTCAACCCAGCTACCCTAGCGGCTTCATGCAGTAATTCAGAACCAAAGCATTGCTAATCTGTCTATTGCATGGCCCAGGAAGCCGATGTAGAATAATTTTTTTCTTTTTCTTTTTCTTTTTTTTTTTTTTTTTTTTTGGGAAACGGACATACAATTTAAACCAGTCAAAGAAGTGGCAAAATAATTAAAACAAGCTACATTGAAATTTTTGCTTCTGTCATTAATTTGTTGTATTAACCAACAAAGTAATTATTAGAAGCAAATCATTGCTTCTGTTATTGGTTTGTTAGTATTAATTTCTAGAAATTACTGGATTGTAGATTTGTTAGCCTTCATTTCCAGGTTGCTCTTTTGAAAGATTTTATCAGTTAATCACACTAGCAGCATATGAGGGTACTACTTTTGTCAGAGTCAGAAATTTGAAGAGGTGATTACTCACTCTTCAGTTTTGACCTATCAGCCCTTTGTTTCAATGCTTTTTTGGGGGTGGTAGGGGCACGGAGTTTTTGCTGTTGTTGCCCAGGCTGGAGTGCAATGGTGCGATCTCAGCTCACTGCGACTCCGGGAGTCCTGAATAGTTGGGACCACAGGCGCGCACCACTGTGCCCGGCTAATTTTTTGTATTCTTAGCAGAGATGGGATTTCATCGTGTTAGCCAGGATGGTCTCGATCTCCTGACCTTGTGATCTGCCCGCCTCAGCCTCCCAAAGTGCTGGGATTACAGATGTGAGCCACCATGCTTGGCCTAATTTTGTATTTTTAGTAGAGATGGGATTTCTCCGTGTTGGTCAGACTGGTCTTGAACTCCCGACCTCAGGTGATCTGCCCACATCGGCCTCCCAAAATGCTGTGGTTACAGGCGTGATCCACCGCTCCCAGCCCTTTTCTGAGATGGATTCTCGCTCTGTCCCCAGGCTGGAGTGCAGTGGCGAGATCTCGACTCGCTGCAGTGTCCCTCTCTTGGGTTCAAGTGCTTCCCCTGTCTCAGCCTCCCCAGTAGCTGGGACTACAGGCGTGCACCACCATGCCTGGCTAATTTTTTATATTTTAGTAGAAACAGGGTTTCATCATGTTGGCCAGGATGGTCTCAATCTCCTGACGTTGTGACCTGCCCGCCTTGGCCTCCCTAAGTGCTGGGATTACGGGCGTGAGCCACTGCACGTGGCCTCAGTGCTTTTAATAGACAGTTTTCCTTTCTTCACTATTCCTAAGTAGGTAAACAGCTTTTTTTGTGATTCTGGTTCAATTTTACTTGATACTATTGAGTAATGTTTTCAAAATATTCTGAAAAAGGTTGATCATTCTGTTTGACTTGGCATTATTTCTGTGTTCACCTTCAGATATGTTAAGTATATTTTATTATATGTTTCTTTTTCCAGCCAAAAAGCCAACAATATATATTGAACCAAAATTTGAGTGTTTTATTACCATGAATGCATGTAGGTAGCCCTGTATGTTTACAGTGTAGCATAAACCCTTTTACTTGTGTAATTAATGTGCCCAACACCAGTGTTGTCCTTATTTCCATTTAACAGGTGAGGAAACTGAGGCAGAGAGAAGTCTTATGATTTTTCTTAATCATTCTTAATCATAGCTGTGTGTGTTATGATCCACTAAGGTTTTTAGTGCAAGGTGTTTATCAAATAAGTATTTTTTAATTTAAAAAATTCATGTAGAATACAGTAGTCCTCCCATATCCACGGGATGCCTGAAACTGTCGCTATTACCAAACCCTATATATACTGTGTTTTTTTTCTTATGCATAAATACTGTGCAGTGCAAATCATTCACGTCCTGGGGGCAGGATAGTACAAGGTTTCAGCATGCTACACAAAATGGTGTGCAATTTAAAACTTATGAATTGTTTATTTTGGGGATTTTTAAATTTAGTATTCTCAGACCTTGGGTGACCATGGCTGACTGAAACCTTGGAAATCTAAAACCCAGATAAGGAGGGCTACAGTGTTGTCTTTTTTGATAGCTTCTGAATTGGAACGACCACTTTAATTGTAGCATTAACAACCCAGTTAGTTTCACGAGTTTGCCTACCGTCACCCAATCCGGGTCACCCTGCTATGTTCTTCTAATTATTGGTATTATTTTATAATTGTACGGTGTGGCCTTGTCGACGTGTTAGCTATCGGGCCAGCCACATGCATTACAAAGTTCAGCAGTGTTGGTGTGTCAGGAATTACCAAGCCTTCTTGGAAAGCGTTCAAGCCAGAATCTGTGTGTACCTAATTCTGGTTGGTATAGTGCCAGTGTATTAACTTTTATTTCAATAAAATTCCAACAGGTAATATTTATTATTACTATACTGCTGCCATAGAGTGCCCACACTTTAATGATGTTTTTGAAAGTCAAATATTAGCATAGTAGATCATCTTTCTGCATTAATTTTTATCACACCCTATGTGATATGGTCAATACTACGTAATTTCATCCATATAACACAGAAATATCATTACAAATACATGGCTAATGCTGTGTGACCATTAAAATTCTATATTATGTGAAATTCTCTGGCACCATAACCTTGTACTCTCTTCTATCACACGACAATCCACACCACCCTACCCCTCCTTTGCGATTAGTAGTTTTGGGGAAATTATTCATTGCATGGTACTGAAATACCAAGGCACCAACTGGGGTTGGTCCTGGGGTTGAGGTGATAATTAGGTGGATGGCAGCCGTGAACCCGGTTGGCTGCATAGAATTACTGTGAATATGAGATCCCTTCTGAAAATTCTGACTTCTCCTGAATTAGAGTTAGTAGAGTTCCTTGGTCTCTCTTGTGACGTGTTATAGAAGGTCTTTAAACATTTTGGGATTACAGTGGTAACATTACTGGTGCAAAATCAAAAGTTGACACCTGCTTTGGAAACTGATTTGCCATTCAACTTGTAAATTTGAACATTTGCATATCCAAGGATATCTACCACTTCCAGTCCCAAATATTATCTAAGGAGAAACTCTAGTGCATGATTTCCTGGAGACTCGCAGAGAGGAATTGCAACATGGTTCATGATAGCAATAAACTAGAAGCGCTGTAGATGCCCTTGGACATGAGAATCATGGTGGAATACCCACCATTCATCAGTTGTGTAGTATTAGAAATAATCCATTGTGTAATAATGAAAATGGATAGGCAAGAGATATAAGCAAGGCCGTGGATGGATCTTAGTAACTTGATGTTGAGTTGGAAAAAGCCCAATTCCCATTGGAACCTGTTTTGTAAAGTTTATAATCAAATGCGGTGAAACAAAATGCTATTTATATATGTTTATGTTACAATATAAAAAAGCACATAGGCAAGGCTTTAGGTTGTGTTTGAGTAGTTGGGTTTGGCTGCAGGTTCACAGATATTCTTTATATCCTTAAAAATTAAAGTGGATTGATTATTCAGAGGATTTTCGTTTAAGATTTATGACTTGCTCTGATATTTCACTATTGAAACTTAGATGGTGGTGCCTTCATCCTGTTAATGAACATGGATGGAGCCAAGAAAAGTTCTTCCCCAGTCTTTCCACCCTCTCTTCTTTCTTGTCTTTAAATATTGTAAGTTGTGTTGGTATTCCTAAGCTGAACCTATTTCTTAGTGTTATTCTTGGTCTTCCAGAGGATGCTGTGAGTCTAATATGGTAGTTTGCATGTTTCTTCTTTAGTAGGGGACCAACATTTCATCTAAACAGTCTAAAACTTATGGCCATTTACAACGGAGAGTTTTGTTAAGTCTCCTTCCCGGCCTCACAGACACAGGACTGACTTGCATGTACTGTATTTTAGGAAATATTGCCTGCATGATCAGGAAGTAATGACGACGGTGAGGCTTTTCTTATTTCTTAAAATTTAAATACCCATTTCTCTTTAGTTGACTAGAAGAGAAGGAAGCAGTGGAGATAGTAAAGGGGCAGATAGTGTTTTATTAGTGCTGATGCCTGTGTGCACTCTGAGTGTTTGAGTGACAGAACTGGGGGTGTTCAGGAAAACCACTAATCATACGTGATTGTGAAACTTCATTTCTGGCCAACTGTTTATGTCTCGGCATTTCTACTTTTCTTACCAACCTTGCTGAGAATTAGCATACATCAGAATATCTGCCTCAGGTCTCCTTTCCAGTTCTCTGCTATGGGTGCTGTTGATCATTGAAGCAGCCAAAAGACATGTCCCAGTAGAAGGAAGAGGAAAAAGGCCAAATAGTCATCCCCTGAATGTTCTTTAATGGACTCTGTATGACTTACGCTGTGGTGGGGAGCATGCCAAACACTTGTTCACTGTTAACAGGAACATGCTGCACTGTGGAGCACTAAATAAGGGTCTGCTGTGGGGGCTCACCCTGGCAACCATTGGAGAGCAACTCTTTTCCAGCCTTCTATGTTCTGTACGGAATTGTATATTGAGGTTACCCCACCCCTTCTTCCCCAGTGCCACTGGTTTCTCGGATAGCCTCCTGTCTGTTGAGACATAGGAGCTAGCTCTGTGACCTTTGCTAAGAGACAAACTTGGTTTTAGCCACAGTTACATCATCTGCGAAGTGGGGGAATTGTAGTAGAGTATCTCTGAGGCCCTATATATAATTATGATTTTAAAGTGGTGGATATCAAATAGACACTAAGGAGGACCATCATCTAGCTTCCTGATATCTGTCTGTGTGTGCGTGTTTATGTGTATGTATGTATATATTTATGTTTATATATTTTTGATGTAAGAAGTTCTGGCATGTTTATGAGCTTTAGTTATTCAGCAAACAAGAGTTGGTCATTGTGGAGAGAATACCCATTTGGCTTTGATTGCCTGCTTGCCTGGGTGACTTTGCTCTTGAGCAAAGTTGACATCTACCTTCAGGGTTTTTGTGAGGTATAAATAAGTTACTGTGTGTGAAGTATTAGAACCCAGAAGGGCCTCGTTAGATGGTTCAACAACTAGGAAACAAGAAACTGAAAGTATTAGTAAGGCATGTTTCCAGTTCCTCTGGATGCATCTGAGGAAAACTTCCAGTGCCATGTCGACTTGGCCACCATCTTCCTCTCCTTGGAAGGGCATGAAGAGAAGCGTGTGGTAGTGTTGAGAGCATGTGTTTTGGACATTATCATTGCTGGTTGAAGTTCAAAGGCTTCAAGAGAATTGACTTTAAAAATCAAAAAGCTATAACATATGAAAGGAGATGTGTACTTCAGTTGTCTGAGGCCAGGGAGCTGGCCAGCCCTCAGTTGGACTCCTGCCTTTTTCACCCCTCCCAGCAGCTGCCAGACCACAGAGCCGGTTTTGTGAAAGATCCTCAAGAAACAATGAGAGAAAACAGCTTCTGTTTGATTAGATTAGATCAATTTATGTGCCTCGGGGAGGGGCCTGCGCAGGGCAGGGGGAGGGGTGCCCCTGTGTTGTTGGTGGGGGCAGCGGTGGCCCATGCGGTCACTTCATAAGTAATGAGGCTCCGTGGAAGCTGGAATCAGTGGAAGGGGGAGGGCGGGCTGCAGGAGGAGCATGTGGAAAGAGATTTCTGCAGTCTGTCTGGAGAGCTGCCCAGGTTTCCCAGCCAAAAAAACAAATAAAAATAAATAAAAGGCAAGTGCTGAATGACACAGATTATGATATTAAAAAGGGATGCCATTGAAACTGCGCCCTGGAGTCCGCTGTCCGTGGGGGTGGGGTGTGCTTGGCAATGGGGTGGGGGCATCTGACCGGCTGGGGACACAAAAGTGTGCACAATTAAACTGTGAATGTCCCCCTCCCCCCCATATGTCAGAAATGCTATACTTCGGATTTGTCTGCATTGCAGGTTGGGGAAATGGCAGGATGAAAAGCTAGTGGCTCTTTTCCTTTTTCTCATTTTAATTTATCAGGGTTGGGGGAGCCAGCCGGAGACCCCTCCTCTTTGGTGTTCGATTCCCTCCCATGCACATAAATAACCTTCTCTCCTGGCTGCCTCCCCTCCCCCTCGGCCCCATTGCTGTTCTGGCCGTCCTATTGCCGCGCGGAATCTGCACTGCCGCTTGCTTATTACGTACAGGGGAGGATTGTTGACAAGTGCTCCGGAGCCTGCCTCACTGCGCTCTTCCTCCCTCCCTCCCTCCCTCTGTCCTTCTTCCTCTCTGTCTCTGCAATGATCCGGCTCTGAGGATGGCTGCTCCACGGGTCTGTCAGGTGCAGTTTTTGGTGGCTTATCTTGAGGAACCTGGGATAGAAGGTCTGTTCCTATAAATAAAAGACAAACCAAATAGCTCTAGATTTGTTTCAGGCTGGTATGGCTTTTGTTGGAGAAAAAGGCCTTTGTGGGTTTCCCTGCTGGGGTCCTGATTAAATCCATTGTGGATGGCAAGGTGCTATATATATATGAGAGACTATGTAAAAAGTGTTGCGATTTGCTTAATATTAATATTCTTTTAGCTTTGATATCCTCCCTAGGGGCAATGGTGGCTCCTGCAAAGGCACTGTGGAAATTTACAAGAGAGAATTAATGTCGCTCTTAAAGCATTAAGCTCTGTTGACCATTTTGGCCAAATCTGCAGTTTCAATCAGGCTTGTATGAATTTAGACATTTCTCTGGAGACTGAATGCCATCCAGCTATAGCTGGTCCCTTTTATTTTATTACCAATTTATCTGATCATTTCCCAGCATTTAAAAATAAATGTTTGATTAAAGTTAATTAGTTCATCCTCACCATAGCTCTGGTTTCCTTCATAAACAGCATGTTTGCTTTCATTTCCATTAATCCTTTCTTTTTCTACCTCTATCTTCTTTCCTTGAAAGATGGAGGAAACTGAGGCATGCAAATAGATCCTGAGACCTGAAGTGGTTCTGGATTGAGACCTAAAAGCTTTAAACTTCGAGTGCTCTTGATTCTTCCGAATTTCGTGCATTAATTCATGTCTGTATTACTGTCTGTAAACACAGATGAATTTGAGGAACCTTCAGTGTTTGGTGCCTCAAATCTTAGCAGATTCCATGGCCACATTCCTATAGTACTGCTTTCTGTACTGCTTCCATTCATTATATTTCAGTAGTGGAAAGAATGCTGCTCTGGGAGGCAGTAGGCCTTTCTGAAGTTATTTGTTGTCAGCAGGTTTTTTCTTTTTTTTTTTTTTTTTTTAACTTTGAATGGACTACTTAATCCTCTCTGAATATATTCATTTGAAAAGCAGGAGGGCAGTTGATTTCTTGATATGTGAATGAGGTAATAAGGAAACTGGGGAACTACTGTCCCTCCTAGTCATGCTACAAAGAAAACAGAACTTAGAACTTCCAAGAGATTCCTTTTATCCTAGGGAATGAAGGCAGCCCAGAGAGGTTTAAGGGCAAAGGGTGTGGCTGTTTATTTATCTACAAATTATGGTGTCAATCAGGACACAAAGTTTGTGGAGCTTTGCCCATTTATCATTACAGATTAGTACAGAAACCGATAACTTTATGGCACTTGTCGATTGAGTTAAAGCAGCAGCTTTGCCTGTCTTTGGAGAGCCTGGCTCAAATTGGATACCTGGTTTCTTTTGGTACCTTACATTTGTGGGGTAAAGATGACAGGAAGCTTTAGAGACCTAAGTACATACACACTTGTAATTACTTGAAGGTAGAAGAATATCATTAGCTATCTGTAAACATGCTGTGTTCATGGACATCTCCCTTTGAGAAGTGCAAATTCTGTGAGATGAGAAATCAAATTTGGGCCTGTTAGTTTATCTGAACACAAGACTTTCCACATGTTGGGCTCATTTATCTGTCTTAGAAAAATTCTCAAAAAAAAAATGCCCTTGTGTTTCCGTCTCCTTCATGTGACTGAGTTCCCTTGCTCTGCAGTGATGCCATTGTTCTGCCGCTCATGGTTACACATCAGCCTAAGCCCACTGTTGCCTTGAGTCAGTTTTCTTCTGTAGGCGGCTTTTGACCTTGGAGGTGGTCAGTTCTGGGCCCTCTGTGGCGTGGAATTCTTTTCATGAGCTGATAGAAGCTCGAGTTGCATATCCTAGGGGATTCCAGGGATTTATGTTTTGGTGGGTATTTATAACTGGGTTGTCTGGTGGGTGTGTGTTTGACTGGGTTGTCAGTGTAAAATTAAAAGGGTGTTGAGATGAAGTGTGGACCCAGAGCAGTTACGGCCTGGGATAGAGTAGTCATGGGATTGAACAGAAAACTAGAACTGCTGATTGCAGAGCATCGCGGGTGTTTATAATTCAGTCATTATTATTATTCTAGGTACGGTACTTGTTCTGATTGTTATAAAGGTCATATTAAGGATGAAGAAGGAGTGAAGAGGGGAAGAGAGTAGGGAGGATGAGCCCTTGCCCAAAGAAGTAACAGGGAGTTGTGCCAAAATGAGCGGTACATTATGTTCACACTGGTGATCATCAGAGTTTAAATAGCTTCTGGGCTGGTTGGGAAATCTTTCCTGAAGATCACAGCTCTTTGTTTTTGTGAGAGGTTTTGTGTTGAATAAAGTTAAACTGTCAGCCTTGTTGTCTATTTTTATTTATTTTTGTTGGATACTCTCAGTGAGCAATGTTTTCTGTCCCCCTGGGATTGTTGGTTAGGATGTGCGAAGGGCAGGTCTTTTGTCTTTTGGTGGTTCTTACTCATTTGGGGTCTAGATAGCAAGAATAGGGCCCATTCTAGTAGTTGCAGTGTTCTGCTTACCTCTTCCTCTGAGGAAATAGGAGATGTCTGCTGGGTTTGTTCCTTTGTAGCTCAAGGCATTTATTGCCTTCTGGGGCCCAGGGTCCCATCTATCTCAAAGGTAGTCATTTACTTGGTTCTGAAATTGGAAAAAAAGGATGGAGTCAGGCATTTTCCTTATCTACCCAGTGACCCAACTTTTCCATGTTAATAATGAACACCATGTCAGGTTTTAGTATCTAACACTTTCTCAAAAAATTGTGCATGCAAAAGAGGTGTAGATTGTTGAAGGTGTGTCGTGGGGGTGGATTCTTGTGGTGGTGAGCTCTTGTGAGATTGTTGATTTACAAATCAGTATTTACATCTGTTTTTGGAGGGGTTAAATGTAACAAAAATATGTCCCCCGCGTCCAACTATTTATCCTCCCCATCCCTGCCTTCATATCTTGGGACTGTTTTAGGGAGTGATGGATGGGGGTGGTTTTGGATTGTCTTTTCTTGACCCAAATGGGAAATCTCCATAGCTGATTTGACAGTAGACAAAGGGGAGCCCTAGTAGCCTCAGGGGCTGGTCTCATGAAAGAAAGGGATAATTATTTTCCATAAGCCGAGGTATGAAACCACTTTCATTTGCGCCTCCTTGACCACAAGTGTGCCACCGACATCATGCCTCATGACTGGCATTTGTTCTCAGTCATACCAGCATGTTGATCTGGTGAGCATGTCAGTGGACAAGCCTGGGCTGTGCTCTGCAGACCCTGCGGCCTGCTCGCCCCTCTCCCTGGAGCTCTGTGCTCCATTGGAAGCTTCACATGCTGACCCGCATGTGTACAGGGATGGGCAAACTCCATGTTCATATTGAACATGCCAAGCAGGCCCAAAGCCAAATCTGCCCTGGCATCGGAATGCCTACCCTGCTTAAAGAGCAATTCATTTTTTTTTCTCTTTGCAAAACCTGAGTGAATGTAACATTTATTTTTCACTATCAGTGGCAGCAAACCCTGCATTCTGATGACCTCAGAGAGGGCCCTACCTCAGCCATGGGGGCTGCTTTTATAATTTTTCTATCAACTTAAAGTGCTGCGTGTGTGCACACCCACACACACACACACCCACACACACACACACACACACACACACACACACACACACAAATTGCTGCTGAAAATGAAAGCTCTCTTTGGATGCTTGACTGTTTGATATGTAATGTGATAACCTTGTCTCACAGTGACAGGGTGACAGACGGCATTGGCTCTATAATACAGAATTACCTTTTGTGCATCTTTTCTACAACAAAGCTAAATACATTGACTCACCCTAATATGCTAATGACTTTGGTGTGCTCCAGATGTTTTAGAAGCCCTGGAACAGCCTCAAAGCCCTCCTCGTTTTTCCTTTCTTTTTAACCCTTCTTTTGGCATTGCTTTTGTGGAATAGAGCCATTGGCTTTTCCTTTGGTTTTCTATTGTCATGTATGTGTAGCTAATGAGACAGGACCGGTAAAACTTCTTTGTGTCTAAAACATCATAAAATGATATAGACTGCATGCTCTAGTCCCCCCCCGCCCCCCCGCTTTTTTTTTCCAGATATTAGAAAAGAGTTGTCTTCTGTCCATACATCTGTGTTCTGAAATCTGTCGTTCTCATCCGTTGCTTTAGAAGTTCCTTCAGCTAAAGGAATCTTTGGCCTAATTTGTGTTTCAATTTTCCCAACGCCCATCATATAAGGCAAGAGGGAGAGAGCCATACACTAGTATCTCCAGTTTCCAAGAACAACAGGAATTCCTGTTCCATTTTGATGCTGCTGTTCCACACTCAGAAAGAAGCCTGTTTTGTTGTATTGTTTTGTGCGGTCTTTTCATTTCTTGCTAATTTGGGAGATGGGGTGAAAAGCTCCTGAATGTGCAGAGCTGCTGATGGCAGGGTTCTGTTGTGTTCAGTTTCTTTAGAGTTCTCAGCTGCACAAATGGACACTGCCTTGTGGCTAAATGGTCTTGGATCCTAGACGCACTTCTCCTGTCAGCTGATGGTGACTAGCTGAGGTTGCAGGCACAGTAACCAAGCTGCCTTTACTGCAGTGATTTACAATTTTCAGCTCATATTTATTGCTTTTGTGAAAGACAATAGACATGGTTTAATTTAAGTTCAACCTACTGAATATTAATAGAGGAGAACAAATGCTAATGGGATAGACTGAATCTTTGGGCCATTCATTCAATTTCCTCTGTTTAACCTCCTCTCCCCAACAAAGGTTTGTGTTGGTTGGGGTGGGGGAGGTGGTTGGAAAAATAAAAACGGTTTGAGTGTGTGAAGGAGGGGATGCCATTTCATTATTTTTCGTTGACTAAAAATAATAATTTTAACAATTGGTGGCAGGGCTTTGTTAGGGGAGAGAAAAGGCAGTACATTAGCTTGGCTAATGTTATAATAATGGCTCTGTTGCCCTGTGGCATCATACTCCATCTTGCTGACCTGGCCCTCCTGGATTGGGCAGGCTGTATGATTGGGCTTAAAACATTCAAAATGAAATGTGGTAGTCAGTACAGGGGAGATTGGTCGCCGGCGCGGGGGTTAGATAAGGAAAAAGCCCAGGTTTGTTCAACCATGTAGGCTGTCTGACTATAAATAAATGTAAATGTTTTCTGGGCTGATATATACAGAATGGAAGTACTCAAATTGAAAAAGTTGATCACGTGCAGAATAAAGTCAGTCTTGCGCCTTCATAAGGGCCAGTAAAATCTATGGTCCTGGCCAGGCGTGGTGGCTCACGTCTGTAATCCTAGCACTTTGGGAGGCTGAGGCAGGTGTGTATCACAAGGTCAAGAGATCAAGACTGTTCTGGCCAACATGGTGAAACCCCGTCTCTACTAAAAATACAAAAATTAGCTGAGCATGGTAGTGAACACCTATAGTCCCAGCTACTCAGGAGGCTGAGGAAGGAGCATTGCTTGAACCTGGGAGGCGGAGGTTGCAGTGAGCCAAGATTGTGCCACTGTGCTCCAGCCTCATGACAGAGTGAGACTCTGTCTCAAGGTGGGGGGTGGGGGGAGCCTATGGCCCTTTAATTTGTATAAAGGCAGTTCCTTATGTATGGGCCCCATTTTATGAACCTGGGACGTGAATGCGATTCTCTTTTAGTTCAGGTACTCATTGCAGTCCTCAGAATGGTGGAAAACTTTGGAGTTCTCGGAAGATTTAGTTTGAGGGCCTGGAACAATGGAGTCAGTACTTTGATTTCTTTCTGCTCAGTCATGCCTTATCAGAGTAGCCTTATCTGTTTTGCATTTTGCTCACATAAAATCGTTTAATATTCCTAGGTATTTTTCATGCGTAAAATCTCTTCATAAAATTACCCCTAATTTGTACTTAAACAATTGATTTGCAGGGTGAGAGGGTAGTTGGGGAGAACATTACACATCTCTTTACGTTTATGCTTCTTAGACATGCACTTTTTTTCCAACCTGTTACTTTTTTGAGTCTCTATTTGTCACGTTAGCTGATTCTTGTAACTTTGTGACATTTTGCAGGCAAGCGTCTTTTTTTTTCGGCAAAATTATTGATAAAAGGTACATGAGGCCATGTGCGGTTTTCACGCCTGTAATTCCACCGCTTTGGGAGGTCGAAATGGGCAAGGATTACTTGAACCCAGGAGTGTGAGACCAGCTTGGCAACAAAGTAAGACCCCATGTATAAAAAAAAGAAAAAAATTAGTGGGGTGTGGTGATGCACACTTGTAGTCCCAGCCATTCAGGAGGCTGGCTTGAGCCTAGGAGGACTGCTTGCACCTAGGAGGCTGAGGCTGTTGTGAGCATGTCACTGCACTCTAGCATGGGTGACATAGCAAGACCTTGTCCCCCCGCGCCCACCCCCCCCCAAAACAAAAGTCCCCAGAGCAGCCAAAGCAGCATTAGTGTCACCTGGGAATGTGTTAGAACAGGGGACACTTGGGGGGTGATTCGCATGCATGCTCAAGTTTGAGAAGCACTTCTCTTTTCAGTCACCCAGATTCCTTTTGTCAGGAGGACAGAAGCAAAGCTGTCATCAAAAAGCTTAACTTTCTTACTTAACTGCTAAGTCATTTGTTCAGTCATTCTTTCATGCATTCACCTCTTATTCAGCTAAGACTTCAGCTGCTGTTACATACCAAAGGGTATAGGAACCCTTCCCAGTCTTCCTGAGCTGCTCCTAGTCCTTGTTTAGTTAGTTTTTAATACCAATATAGCTCTTCTTCCTCCTTGTCCTCTTCCTCCATCCCCACTCTGTGTTTTTAGGCTTACTGCAAATCCCAACTTTCTTCTTGTTTTGGTATTGCAAGCTTGCTGGCTGGCTCCATTGGCTCACTCGTTATCCTCTCCATCACTTTCTTTTCTTCACTTATTACTGAGTGATGCATATGTCTGTGTTTGTCTCTCTCCTAATTTTAGATTTTGATTAACCTGTATCCCCAGTGCCCTGGCATATAGTATTTGTTAAGTAAATGAATGGATAAATTCAGAATTGATCCCTTTTTTTGCCTTCTGTGCTTTATTCTCCATTATGTTATTCCCACCTTGTGCTATTGAAAAAAGGAAACTTCAGGACAGGTGCAGTGACTCATGCCTGTAATCCCAGCATTTTGGGAGGCTGAGGTGAGTGGATGCCTTGAGCCCAGGAGTTTGAGATCAGCCTGGGCAACATGGCGAAACCCTGTCTCTCTACAAAAATTACAAGGATTAGCTGAGCCTGGTGGCATGTGTCTGTGGTCTCAGCTGAGGCAGGAGGATTTCTCCAGCCCAGGAGGTCAAGGCTGCAGTAAGCTATGATTGCGCCACTGCCCTCCAGCCTGGGCAACAGAGCGAGATCCTATCTGAAAAGCAAAAAGAAAAATTTGAACTCAACCAAGACGATACATATTTACGATGTGCATCCTCTTTTTTTCCTTTTCAGTTTTACATCTGGCTCTTTAACCAGCATTTTTATTTTCAGTTTTCTACCCGTTTTCTCTATGGTAATTTATCCATCTTCTCTTTTTACAGATAAGATAAATATTATGTTCCTTGGCCAACTCTAGTCTCAGTTAAATGTCATCTGTATCCTAATTGGGTGGGGGAGGGGATCCCCCACTCGCATCGTGACACTACTAATGTGCTCTGAGTGCTGATCAGTAAAGATGTTATTTAAACTACATACGTAACTTTAGTTTCTGCAGTCACACTCAAAAGAAGTAGGTGAAATAAATGTTAATATATTTGATTTTACCTAATCCAAAATATTTCCACAATTAATGTAACATTGTCAACGACATGTTACATTCTGATATTAAATTACCATTAAGTACAATTAAAATTTATTTTCTTATCCACACTAGGCATATTTCAGGTGCTCAGTAGCTGCACATGACTCGTGGCTACTGTAATGGAGAACATGGCTTCAATCTCTGAAACACTGGCCATGCTTTTATCCTTGGATTCTTAGATTTCCATACAGTTGTTTCCTTCTCCCCTCACAGTGCAGATTCCCAGCATTTTCTTTGGGGGTTTTTGTATGTTTCTATTTCTGTATTGTAGTCACAACTCTTAAAGCCTCATTAGTCGAAGTGAATAACCGTGTGTTTTATTTTCAAGCTTATGTTATCACTCATACTCTGAATGATGTAAAAATAGATAACTGGGGAAATGCAAGCAGAAACAAGCCAGGTCCCAGGGCTTTGTTGATGTGTACTATGTTCATTCAGAATGTTTATATATTTTTAATCAAATACATAGAACACTGTGTTCTACATAGTGTTTAGTACAACTAACAGAAGTCACTTTCTGAGATACTTCAGTCGCAAAGACTTAGTACAGAGAAATGAAGTGTGCATAAAATTGGTGGAAGGACTAGAAGAGCAAAAATCAAGGGGCCACTCTGTATTTTTGGCTTCAAGATCAAGCACCATAAAACTGCAGATGCTGTGCTAGCAGTGCTGCTACTGCCCAGCTCTGGTTGCCTTCGAGGGTTGTGACTAGACAGTGGACAGCGGGTCGAGTCGCTGTGGACATGTGTATGAGTGGAAGCTTCTTGTTGACAGAACTTACATTGATGTAAGGAACTCTGAGGCTTTTTTATTCACCCGTTTCCCTATAGTGTGACCTTACTGCTGGTTAAAATACTTCCATATCAGTTAGTACATAGCTGCTTTTTAGAGCCCCCAAGGGCCTGCAGCTTCTATCCACATTTTGGTTACTAAAAGCACATCCATGAGCACCAAGACTCCCCTGCTTATCATCTGCTATCATAGAGAATCTTTATCCTTTGAGATGATCAAAGGCAAATCTGGTTACAATCTAATCTTATAGATGGCTATGAAGAAAAACAAGTGGAGTAGTATTTCTAGTTAATATCTAAGATGTGGCTACAAAGATAAGGATGCCTTTTCTTGTGTGGCAGGTACTGGTTCCTGCAGGCAATTCCAGAAAGGATTTTCAGTATCTGTAGAGTCAATATTTACCACTTCAAGAGTGACTAGTTTGATAACAGATACTCCTTTCTTTCTTTCAACCCTTTAGCTGCAAAAGATGTTTATGTACTCTTTAAAAACGAATCCTAAAGTATAGTATTATAATTCCAAATTTCTGGTCAAATTTCTTACTGTTGAAATTGTTTTCCTCTTAGGCATTTCACTCTCTTTAAAGGTCTCAAATAGAATGAGGTTTTACTTTTCTCCACCCATTCAAAAGGGATGTGTGCTTTTAAATTCTCTTCTATCTACATTCTTGTCTGTCTTCATCAGCGTTGTGTAGGGTTAACTGTGGTAAAGTGCTGCCTCCTGATGTGATGTATTTAAGTGTTTGTCCCCTTTTCTCACCTGTAGGGCTCCTTGGTAATGACCAGTCTAAGGGATTAGGACCAGCATCAGAACAGTCAGAGAATGAAAAGGACGATGCATCCCAAGTGTCCTCCACTAGCAACGATGTTAGTTCTTCAGATTTTGAAGAAGGGCCGTCGAGGAAAAGGTTAGTACCCAAGGCTGAAAATATTGGTACCTTCAACCAGGGACTGCAAACTCAGCTGCCAGTTTTCACCACATGATAATGTGAGCCCATTCACCCAATCTCTTGATTTTCATAGAGGAGCCAGAATTATGAGGTTTCGTATCAAATGTCTTGCTTTCTAAGTATTGTCTAATAATTAAAAATGGAAAAAAAAGTGCTCTGGACTGACAGCACATGTTCCTGCTGGAACAGTTAGCCAAAGAGTTGCCAGCTTGTAATGCCTGTCTTAACTGTTCATTTTAATTGATTCTCAGCAGCAGTCATCTTGAGGAATATATATATTAGGTGATGTTTTGCCACTTCTGAAAAGAGATCTTTCTAAAAATTTGAAGAAGTAAATGTGGTGTTTCTGAGACGTTTTTTCCTTGTCAGGAAAGCTGAAATTACACTGTGTATTTTTAATCCCTTGCTGTTTTACCAAGTTCCAAGTTAGTAGCTGTGGAATTGGTGCTTAAAACTTAGAACAGCAGTTATTTTTATGTGGCTTTCCTAAATAAGCTTAAGATAGTTTGGTAAGGAAGTTGGCTTTAGTAGTTTGATAACAGTTTGTGGTCAAACAGTGGCAGTGACGTTTTATAATAATGATTTTACTTGGGTGTTTTTGAAACCCTTTGCCTAGTATCTACCCTACTTCATACCTGATATGTTATTTCCTTTTTTTCCCTCTTAGAATTTATATTTCCCTTTGTTCTCTTTATGTTTACCTGGATGATTAGCTTCATGACTTTTTCTTAGAATTTGTTAGTTTCGGAGATTGAAGGAAAAGAAAAAAAAAAATCCCCCTTGTCTGCTCATCTCTGTTTACTCATTCTGGAGAATTTACTTTTCAGAAACAATCTACATGTATCTAAGGAAGAACAGAGTAGAGTGAAAAATTAAGAGAAAAGGACAAGATTAGCCATGTGTAGATATTTAAAATTCCTGTTTTCAGGTCTGAAATTTGAGATGCATAGCTCAAAGTCTTTATTTTCTCCATCATGAGGTGTCGTCTTTTAAATACATTGAATCTGTATTCTTCTCTCATTTTCTCTTCATCCTCAGCACTTTGTCTTAGAAGATGTCATAAGATTCGTTATTAGTATAGTTAGGATCTTCCCGTGTACTGAGCTTTGTATGTCACTCCTTTAAAAAGAGTGTCTCAGTGATGAACCTGTTATGTTACAGATACTCCATAACAAACATTCCCCTGTTCCAGTTTAAAGCGTGAATTATCACAAGAGAGTGATTTTAAGGATGTGTAAAAAATTGTGTCAGTAAATATATTGGAATGTGTGATGATATTATCCGTGTCTCCAACATGGGCATCTGGCATGCATCGGCATCAACTTTCATCTCCGTTTGGGGAGCAGAATTCTGAGTCTGGGCACCCACTCCTTTAGCTATGCGGCTGACCATCACCCTCACTTCTGGCTGAGAGCTGGTCAGCATCCGGGTGCAGTGATGTGTGTTGTAGGCTTCATTCTTAAGGAGGAGGGACTCTCTGTCGCTAACTCATTGTGATTCTCTCAGAAGATAGTGCTGCTGGCTTTCTCTTTGTATGGGACCACAGTGTCATGTGGCACCTGAGCGCAAGGCAGTCATTTAAGTGGAATTCTTTAAGGTAGTAGAAAAGAGAAACTCTTTTCAGAGTTAGCTGAAGGAAAACTTAGCCATGGCAAATCCTTTTTAATTATTAATGTGTCAAGTATCTTACTGAATTAAGGATTCATTGCAACCTACTAACTTGGTTCTGGTCTCGTCAAGATTTTCTGTGGATTAAGGTTTGATAGGCTTGGGTAGATTTTGAGGATGGCTGGGGCACTCTTGATTATAAGAGGAAGATTTTGTAGCCTTCAAATGCGTAGTGTCATTAGGGTATGCATTTCTCTTTTTGGGGGGGTCGAGGGAGACAAGAGTCTCTCTGTCACCCAGGCTGGAGTGCAGTGGTGCAATCTCAGCTCACTGCAATCTTTGCCTCTTGGGTTCAAGCGATTCTTATGCCTCAGCCTCCTGAGTAGCTGGGATTACAGGCACACACCACCATACCTGGCTAATTCTTGTATTTTTAGTAGAGAAGGGGTTTTGCCATGTTGGCCAGGCTGGCCTTGAACTCCCGGCCTCAAGTGATCCACCCACCTCCGAAAGTGCTGGGGTTATAGGCGTGAGTCACCACACCCAGCCAGGGCATGCATTTCTTGGGGTGTTGCAGGGTATGTAGCAAGCAAGCATAAAATGATAACTTAAAACTTGAGGCCTTAAAGAACTCCTTTATTTTGATCCTTCTTCAGTATTTAGTGGGTTGGGAATGAACCCTGCCTTCAAAAGCAGAGTAAATGACTTGAGACCTGAATTTCCAGAGCTTGGGTAGTATACTGTTGAAACTGTAATACGTAACCTGTCTTCAACTCACATACAGAATGCCTTTTCTAATAGGGTAATGGAATGTGCTGACTCTGAAGATGAGAAGTTGAGCCTAAAGTAACTACCTATAATGGTTAATTTTAAAATAGCATTAGTGGATTGTTAAACAGATGCTGTTTTTTACTTGTGAGTTTTAAATTTCCTAAACATTATACATGGGAAGAGCTTGTTGGTGGTTTTTTTTTTTTGTTTTTTTTTTTGTTTTTTTTTTTTTTTTTTTTTTTTTTTTTGAGACTGAGTTTCGCCTTTGTTGCCCAGGCTGGAGTGCAATGGTGCGATCTCAGCTCACCGCAACCTCTGCCTCCCAGGTTCAAGGGATTCTCCTGCCTCAGCCTTCCGAGTAGCTGGGATTACAGGCATGCGTCACTATGCCCGGCTAATTTTGTAGTTTTAGTAGAGACAGGGTTTCTCCCTGTTGGTCAGGCTGGTCTCAAACTCCCTACTTCAGGTGACCCGCCCACTTCAGCCTCCCAAAGTGTTGGGATTACAGGTGTGAGCCACTGTGCCGTGGGGAAGAGCTTTTAAGATTGACCATTTGCATTGTCTTTTGGTCTTTAGACTTTGTAGGAGAAAATACCGATTCCTAAAAATTCATATTGTTGTAGTTTGTTTCGTGTTGCTGTAACAGAATTGCTGAGACGGGGTAACTTTAGAAATACAGAAATTTATTGGCTTACATTTCTGGAGGCTTGGTATTCAAAGATTGAGGGGCTGCATCTGGCAAGAGCTTTCTTGCTGCATTAGAACTTGGCAAGAGAGCACAAGAAAGTGCTAAGCTTGTTTTTTGTTGTTGTTTGTTTTTCTTTTTTAAGTTTAGTTTTTAAAGAGATGGTGTCTGGCTTTGTTACCGAGGCTGGAATGTAGTGGTGTGATCCTAACTTACTGTGTTCCCTAATGCCTGGGCTGAAGGGATCTTTGTGCCTCAGACTCCTGAGTAGCTGGGACTACAGTCAGTCACATGCCTCCACGCCTGTCTAAGCTTGCATTTATAACAAACCCACTCCCTAGACAGTGACATTATTCTGTTCACGAGGGCAGATCCCTCCTGATGTAATCACTTCTTAAGATCTCACCCTCTCAGCACTGTTGGATTGGGGATTAGGTTTCCAACACATGAGCTTTGGGGGACCACATTCAGATCATACTACAGGGTCATAATTTATGTACTTGCTTTGGAAAGAGCATTTTTGCTTTATTTTTTAGAATGATACGAATTGCTAGTTAGCTATTCTTGTACATTTAATTACTCCTACTCTACACATCCTTTTATGTGCATGATTTTAGAATCATCAGCAAAAAAATATGCCTTTTGTCTACAGTAGGGTGATGGGGAAAGGGGAAGACTGAGAGGGATTTTATGTGCTTGACTTCCTTCTTATGGAAAATAAAAATCTATGGTGGAGACTGATGCCAGCCTCAGTTCCAACTTTATCTAGTCTGCTTTTCCAACCTGCACATTGAAGCAATTACATTTTTCTGATGATGCTAATAACATGTTTTAATTCTTCAGTTAAAACATCCATGTGTTTACTTAAGTGTTATTTTTCTGCAGAAAACCCCCTGAGTCAGATTTTGCTGTGTGTATTTACTGCCAGTGCCTTTACTTGACACTAGGGATCTTTTTAGCTATAGAAACCAGTGGAGTCCAGAGTTCTTGAGGGTTTTGGAGTTTTCTCAAGTTTCTAATTCTCTTCCTCAGAATTTTTCTTTATAGAGGCAACTACAACAACAACAAACCTCAAAACCAAAACGGGTATATTTTTACCTAGCCATTGAAAGGACATCTGAGATGCCCCTTTGCAAAAGGAAAAGCCAGCCCCGCTTCAGAATCTCTCTGCCGTATTCATGGAAAGGGCAGCCCAAGAAAAGATGACCGGAGATTCTGTGCTCGTGGGACCCTGAAGGCTGAGTCTTGTTTTTAGTTCTAGATGTTTTCTTTTTCTTTTGATCATTGTGGTAGGTGAGGTTGTTTTTTCTTAAATGATATATTTACGTAGTTTATAATTTATATTGTTTAGAATGGAACCATTACAGAGACTTTCATCCTGTTCTGAATGTGAAGGTGGCCTTGCCTATCTCCTTTCTCATTTTGCCCTTTTATTCCACTCAGTTCTTCTTGTAAAGTGTGTGTTTGCCCCATCAGTCTCTCAGTATGTGTAGAAACCGGAATGGATGGATTTTGGTCATTTGGGTGTGGACTTGTCAGAAACTCTTTGGAAGGATGGTTATGGAGATGAGGATTATTTGAGGAATGAAAAGATACTGTACAGTTAATTTGGTGATGGTACATTTTTAGATGTAAGTAAATACGAGATCTGAAATGTACGATTCAAAAGAGGTCATCTGAGTTGGCCACTAAAATTGAGAGCAAGATTAACTGTATATTTTATCTGTGGGTGAGTTGAGGGAAGAGGGTAGAAAAATTTCAAGAGAACGGTGGTTCTTAAGCGGGTCTTATGGAGACTGTGGTGCAGCATAAAGAGTATAGACTGGGGCCAGGCTGTGTGACTTGTCATTATATCTTGAACATTTACTTGTTGTGTTATATAATGCAACAGATAGTGTATAATACCTGTTGGGCAGGTTATATAATATGTCTGGGCCTTAGTTCTCTCATCTGAAAGATGTGAATCACAATAATAACTGCCTGATGGTGTTTTGTGACCTGAATATATTAATTCTTGAAGAGAATTTTGGTGTATTGGTTGGGTGCAATGGCTCACGCCTATAACCCCAGCACTTTGGGAGGCTGAGGTGGGCCAGTCACTTGAGTCCAGGAGTTGGAGAGACCTGCGTGGGCAATATGGTGAAACTCCATTTCTACCAAAAAATACAAAAAAAATTAGCTGGGCCTCTTGGCATGAGCCTGTCGTTCCAGTTACAGGAGGGTGAGATGAGAGGATCGTTTGAGTCTGGGAGACGGAAGTTGCAGTTAGCTATGATCGCCCCCTCACACTCCATCCAGGGGGACAGAGCCAGACTCTGTCTCAAAAAAATTTAAATAAGCGAATAAATAAATAAAAATAATTCTGATGTATAAACAGTACTCTGTGTGTTAGATGTTAGTAGCCATTGTCAGTATATGTGACACATGAATTGCTACATGTGAGTATGCACATCCTTTTGAGACTTCTCTGACGTGTTTCAGAGGGTTAATTTACACAAATGATGATTTATATCTTTCCTCTCTGTCAGCCCTACCACAGCCATCTGTAGGCAGATGGAAATGTATGGGTACTCCCTCTTTTGAAGTTATTGAGTCACAGGAAGGACCCTGTGGTGTATGGTGTAAATTTCCTCTGCCGAACTTGTTGCGACCTGGTATTTGCCTGAATGGAGCAGGCAAGAGTGGTGGGGTGAGCAGATTCCATCATGGCTGTTCATACATTAGTCATCGCTTCACCTTAGGGAGAGACCCAGAACCCTAGTGTTTAGTGTTGAGATCTCTTATTAACTATATTCTTTTCTTTTCTTTTTTTCTTGTAAGACAGAGTCTTGCTCTGTCGCCAGGCTGGAGTGCAGTGGCCTGATCTCGTCTCACTGCACCCTCCGCCCTCCTGGGTTCAAGCAATTCTCCTGCCTCAGCCTCCCGAGTAGCTGGGACTACAGGTGCATACCACCACACTTGGCTAATTTTTGTATTTTTAATAGAGACGGGGTTTCACCATGTTGGCCAGGATGGTCTCTATCTCCTAACCTTGTGATCGCCCGCCTCGGCCTCCCGGAGTTCTGGGATTACAGGCATGAGCCATTGCGCCTGGTCAACTATATTCTTTAGAAGAGTATATTGCTTTTTGTATACTAACGGACTTTAAAATAAAAACTGTAAGAGTTTCTATTTAACTAGTGCAGGAGTACAGACTCTGTCTCTGTGGGGATGTAACTTTTTTGTTAAACAAAGAGCTGCTGTATTTTAGTTAGGCTTTCGATCCTATAGGACTTAGTTTAAACACCGTTTGTCCTATTAGATTGAATTTTGAATGTAAAGAAGTATTGGAAGTGTATGGATTTCGTAACTCAGTGTACTCTGAGATATATGACATGCCTCTGGATATGAAGACATGTTGAAAGTGGTGAGAATTCTCTCAGGCTTTTAACAGGTATGATATTCACAGCTATATTGTCTGTACTACTGTGTTCCTTATTCTTTTTGGTCTGTTACTTTGATGGTATAAAATACTTTTATTTACTTCCAGTTTGAAAGGAAGATAAGCTCAAATGTATACGAATCTTGCTTGATAGCACGCATGAATTGGGATTATTCAAAGTGAGCATCCTTAAGAATTAGAATTATATTAAATAAGTGCCTAGTTTTTACTCATTCCTGTATCAAAAATAAATTAGTAGTATAATTTACTATTAAATGCAAAAAAGTGAAAGCAAAACAATCAGCAAAAATCAGCAAAAGGCTTAACATTTCTCTCTCTCTCTCTCTTTTTTTTTTTTTTTCGGAGACAGAGTCTTGCTCTGTCGCCCAGGCTGGAGTGCAGTGGCGCAATCTCGGCTCACCGCAAGCTCCGCCTCCCGGGTTCACGCCATTCTCCTGCCTCAGCCTCTCCGAGTAGCTGGGACTACAGGTGCCTGCCACCATGCCTGGCTAATTTTTTTGTATTTTTAGTAGAGACAGGGTTTCACCGTGGTCTCGATCTCCTGACCTCGTGATCCGCCCGCCTCGGCCTCCCAAAGTGCTGGGATTATAAGCGTGAGCCACCGCGCCAGGCCCAAAATGTCTCTTAACTCTTGATTTATGTTTAGAAGCTTCCACTGACCAGGTTATTTGGAGTTTATTTTGTTGTTACAACCTGGAGATCTATTTTATAAATAAGAGAAATAGTATTTTAATTTTCAACTTTAGAATTATCATGGGTGAAATGTATTCTCTACTACAGAAAGTAAAGTGAGTAAGAGATTATGATGTGGCAATTTTGAACACAAAAGATGTGAAAGTAACTATAAAGTAAATATGGGTAAATCTCACCTATCTGCTGTTTCAAGTTATCTATGTAGTTGCCATTTTTGTTTCTAGTATCATTTTCATTTGCTTTTGCTTGAAGGATTTTTAACATTTCTAACATTAGGTCTGCTGTTGATCATTCAGCTTTTTATATCTGGGAAGATCTTATTTCACCTACATTAAAGAAATGCTTTTGATGATAATTGTAGAATTACATGCAGTTATACAAAATACACCTTCATTTCTTATAGATATTTTTGCTGGGTATAAAATTTTAGGTTAATAGTCATTCACTATCAGTACTTCAGTGACGCTGCTCCACTCTCCTGATGTGCATCATTTCTGTTGAGAATCCTGTTGTCATTTTCATAGCTTTGTAGGAGCAATCATTTACCACAATTTTCTTTTGAATCCCTTACTGGTTTTAGGCAATTTGATGTGATGTGCCTTGGCATAGTTTTTATTTCCAGAGCTTGAGATTCATTGAGTGTATTAGTTTTGTAGATTTCATTTACTATGGAAAAATTGGAGCCATTATTATTTTCAAATATTTTCATGTGCATTCGTCTCCCCTTTGGGGACTTCATTTTCATATATATGACTGAAGTTGTCCCATAGCTCATGTGTTTTGTTCCTTTTTTGATCTGTATGTTGCATTTTAGTTTATACCCTAAATCTGCTGGTAAGCCTATTGAATATATCTTTCATCTCACATATTGTTATTATATTTTAGAAGTTACAGCCGGGCACTGTGGCTCACGCCTGTAATCCTAGCACTTCGGGAGGCCTAGGTGGGTGGATCACCAGGTCTGGCCAACATGGTGAAACCCTGTCTCTACTAAAAATACAAAAATTAGCTGGGCGTGGTGGTGCACATCTGTAATCCCAGCTACTCAGGAGGCTGAGGCAGGAGAATCGCTTGAACCCAGGAGGCGGAGGTTGCAGTGAGCCAAGATTGCACCACTGCACTCCAGGCTGGGTGACAGAGCAAGACTCATCTTAAAAAAAAAAAAAAAAAAAAAAAGAAGTTAGATTTTGGTCTTTTCATAATCTTCAGTGTCTCTAGTAACATGCTTATTCTTTGGTGTTTCTTGAACATGTGGAGTACAGTTACAAGAGATATTTGAGTATATGTGCTATTTTTGTCTTCGATTATTTACAAAACAGTTTTGATTGATTAATCTTCCTCCTCATCAGTCATATTTTCCTGCACCTTTGCGTGTCTGGTAGCTTTTTATTAGTTGACAGACACTGTAAATTTTTCTCTGGCTGTGGGAAATGTTCATATTTCTCTACATATTCTTGAGCATTGTTCTGAGATCTGATTATTAGGGAACAGTTTGATCTGTTTGGATCTTGGTTTCGAGCATGGTAAGGTAGAGCCAAAGCAGTGTTTACTGTGAGGCAATGTTTCCCTGCTACTCAGGCAAAAACCGTTACAAGTATTTTACTTGATGTCCTATGGATTATGTTTACCATGTAGGCTAGTAAGAATGGGCACTATTCCTGGTGCTTTTACAATTTGGATACTGTTCCCGCTAATCCTTTCTGGAAATACTTTCTCTTGGGTAGCTTCCTAACACAAATGTGCTTGTTAGTACTCAGCGGAAGACATGAGGAGCGCCCTTGGCAGATTCCATTGTTGTCTGTATGGCTCTGGCCTCTGTTGTGCTCTGCCTTACACATTCTATCACCTTGGCCTCCCCTTGTGTTTCTCAACCCTGGCTCTGCTTGCCTTTTCCATAACTGCTGCAGCCTGGACATTCTCTCAGGGCAGTGAGCTGGGGGGATCATTTGTTTTCCATCTGTCAGGGATCACTGTATGTTGCTATATGGTGGCCATTGTTTTGTGTGTATTTTTAGTTCTTTCAGGCAGGCAAGAGGTGTAAATCCTGTCTAGCTTCACTAAAAGCGGAAGTTCTGTCTTTGAATGTTGAACGAGAGTGTGAGAGAGACACATGCCATCAGGAAATGGAACTAGCCACGGTCATAGCTTTTCATTTAGTTTTGTTAGTCTTTAAAAAAAAAAAAAGGTGAACAGCGTAAGTAAGCCGTGACTCCAAGAAAAAAATTTCAAAATTAATAAACATAAACATTCGGCCTATAATAAAAATAGTAAACTCTATTCCATAATAAAGCCTGTGACTATTAGAAGTCCTTCTTTGAAGCTATGGAATCTGTCTCTTCCGTTAGGAGGAACTGACCTTAGCCTAGATAATATTGTGCTAAAAATTTTTACCTTAATTCTTTTGAAATACCTGTTTTTAAGGTTTTACCACCCTCACTTGGCAGCTGAGTTAATAGGATTTGGATCTAAGCTTTCACATCTATAATGCCTGGACTTTGCCATTGTACCGTGTCACCTTCCATGAGTTGTAGCAAATGTAGGTCTGAATTTTCAGGTGTCATCTGGACAGCAGTTGGCTTGATAAGCTGTACTAGGGGTTGGAGTGCAGTTTGGACTGGGGGCTGGCCTGGTCCACAACTGTGCCGAGAGGCACCTCTTGCTGTCATGCCTAGTGTTACTCTTCAGCCCACCTCTTCTAGTAAATAATCTCTTTTCTGCCAAGGGATGTATTCCTTTTTTTCTGAAGTACATGAAATGCCTTTCTTCATTATAAACCGAGCGATGGATAGAAAGGGGAAAAGTTTTAGCTTATCTTGAGCAGAACCTATGGCTCCCGAAATCCTCTCTTGGGTCCTCCAATGTTAGAGGTCCTTTTGTGTAAGGACCCCGGAGAGACGCGTGTCCACGATGTGAGAGCTGGGAGGGCCCAGCTCAGCTGACTGTTGATTCAGGTAGCTACTGCAAGTAGATCTATGATTACTTGTTGATTTAAGGGGGTGGTTCTCTGTCCTTCTGGACGAATACTCTTTTTCTTTAGTTTGCCTGCAGTGAGCTGGAGTTGGTAGGTTCGGGGGTGGCTCACATCACAGTGCCTGCTTGTGCATATTCACCTTTCCCATGGAAATCTTCCAAGTTTGGGAGGGAAGTTTGTATTTCACGCACTGTACCTTCACCTTGATCAGCAGGGTGAACCTGAGTTCCTGGGTTTCGGTGTCTGAGGTTGGATACTGAGGAAGCGTTCTCTGAGTGTGCCAGCAGTTCTCGCTGGGCCGTGCGTGCTCAGTTTCCTGGAGGCTGCACATGCTGCTCGTCGACATTCGTGGTCAGGTTCTTTCCCTGCAGCAAAAACCCTTGGTTCAGACCTTATATAACTCACAATTTCTCACCTCTGCTCTAGGGTACCCAAGACGGTGGCTGTGTCTCCCCACTTCTGCTTCCCCATCATGAAATAGAGCCCCGCCATGGGTGTCTACAGAATAGATGAAGCTGGTCAAATAAATACAAAATCTGACTGGTTTTGCATGGGCTTCCCCTCTCCCCGTCCGTCTCTCAGAATTTTAACTGCTTGGCAGAATACTGCTTATGTGACTCTGTTTTGGGATTATAAAACAATCTTTTGTATTGCTCCAGTTTACAGGAAGCAGCTCCTTTTTTCTCATTAATGACACCTGTTGTTGAGTCCATCTTGTCTTCTCATGGGTTAGGCCTACTTGACTGTGCTACCAAGGCTTACAGGTGTAGCCTAGTCTTTTTTTTTTTTTTTTTTTTTTCTTTTAATTTAAACATTTATTTGAGACAGGGTCTGGCTCTGTTGCCCAGGTTGGAGTGCAGTGTTATGATCTCGGCATATTGTAACCTCTGCCTCCTGAGCACAAGTGATCCTCCTATCTCAGCCTCCGAGTCGGTGGGACTACAGGCATGTGCCCCCATGTCCAGCTAATTATTTGCATTTTTTGTAGAAGTAGGGTTTCACCATGTTGCTCAGGCTGGTCTCGAACTCCTGGGCTCAGTTGATCTGCCTGACTCAGCCTCCCATTGTTGAAATGACAGGCGTGAGCCACTATACCTGGCCTGCATCCCAGTCATCTGTCATTGGAAAGAAAGCTGAGGTCCAGCTCGTTTTTTGGGGTTGGGGACAGGATAGTGGTTTTGGCTTTTGGGAAGAATTGTGCAACTACTAAATTCAGAAGGATTAATATAGGAGGTAGAGTTCAACATCATAGAAGGAAGAGTTTGGATGGGGAATGTGGTTTGTTGGTGTAACACTGTGGGGCAAGTTGTTCCTGAGTCATGGGACAAAGACAGGCTGGTATTTTAAGTTGATTTTTATGGGTCATGTGTGGGTAGATTTGTGTGGCTTACGTGGCAGGATGGACTGCAGGTTCCATTTCAAATTATTACTACCTAGATCAGGATAATTAAGTCTGAGAGGTACCTCTGTATGCTTGACCTCACCCTGGGCTGAGCACATACGTTTTATCCTTGAAATGGGATATCTGTGTGCAGGATGCTGGAGAAGCTTGTCACTTCTCATCTCCACTCCTTGTTGGCCTCTGTTACCCTTGGGGCCGTGATAGGGAAGAGGTGTGAACACGTGTCTGGGGACCAGTGTTTTGGGTTCCTGCAACTGTGAATACCTTTATGGTGCTGCTGTGCCTTTTCACGTTCCCCATCTTTGGGTGGAGCTCTGTTTTTGTTTTCCCAAGACACCTCCTCTCCCGGAGGGCCTTTTTGTTACCTCTGTCCCTTTCTCTAGTGGTCAGGCTTCATCCACTCGTTGGTCTGCGTTGTTTGGCCAGTACTTACATCTGAGCCCACGTTCCTGAACTCTTTCTGGAAGGCACACAGACCTGAATAGACCTGTATGTATTCATCCTTGGCTGCCTCTTTTTTTTTTTTTTTTTTTTTTTTTTTAAGAGATGGGGTCTTGCTTTGTTGCCCACATTAGTCTCAAACTCCCAGCCTCAAGTGATCCTCCTGCCTCGGCCTCCCAAATTTCTGGAATTACAGTCATGAGCCACTGTGCCCGGCCCTTGACTGTCTCTTGATCTTCAAGCCCTTCTTGGTTTATTTTGATTTGGAATTGGTTTACACCAGGAGTTCTCCCTCCACAATCCTGCAAATGTTGTGGCTTAGTGTCAAACATGTTTTTCTAGCCCAGTTTTATAATTAACCCTTTGATTAGAAATTAGGAGAAAAGAGAAAAATTTATGATCATAGATTCATATAGACTGGCCTTGAATCTAAAGTAATACTCTGTCCCTGGGAGAGTCAATTATCTGAAAGAAGAGCAACTTTGCAGAGTGGCTCTGTTGATGTTAATAACAGGCAAACACTTGGCTGGGCATGGTGGCTCATGCCTGTAATCCCAGCACTTTGGGAGGCTGAGTTGGGCGGATCACCTGTGGTCGGAAGTTCGAGACCAGCCTGACCAACATGGAGAAACCTTGCCTCCACTAAAAAAAAATACAAAATTAGCCTGGTGTGGCGGCGCATACTTGTAATCCCAGCTACTAAGGAGGCCGAGGCAGGAGAATCGCTTGAACCAAGGAGGCAGAGGTTGCGGTGAGCTGAGATCGCGCTGTTGCACTCCAGCCTGGGCAACAAGAGCAAAACTGTATCTCAAACAAAACAAAACAACAACAACAAAAACAGCAAACACTTACAGAGCATTTATGATGTTCTGTCCACTTCCACTGTTTCACATTTCTTACGTATGTTAGCCCATTTTATTCTCATAGCAAAATCATTAAGATCGGTTATTTTATTATCATCCCCATCCTACAGATGAGAACATTGAGCCAGAAGACTATACTTGTCTGGGAGACAAGGCTCCCCGTATGTAATACAGACTCAGTAAATGATGTCTGCTCACCTTAAATAAGTCAATGGAGAGCCATCATAATGTACTGACAACAAAGAGAGAATACTATAGTTGTACCTTCAAAATTTTGGAGTGGCCTGAGAATTCTGGGGTATGGCAAAGTGATTCCATTTTAACCTTCAGAGGATTGTGACCTCCAAGGAGCCACATATACATGGGTGCTAATTTGTTAATGAAAATGCATGCTGATAGTTTTCTCGGGTGCTGAGATGCAGCTACATATGATTGATTTAAGCCTGTTTTGAGCCATAGGAAATCTGCATCGCGGGGAAAGTAGAGAAGTAAATAATTTTTGTTGCGGTGTACTGTGGTATGAATGTGCCCCCCAAATTTCATGTGTTAGGAACTTGTTCCCCAATGTAGAGGTGTTGGAGTCATGAGGGCTCCACCCTCTTGAGTGGATTAATACCTTTATCATGGGAGTGGATTCCTTATAGAAGGACAAGATAGGCCCCCTTTTGTCTCTCTCTTGCCATGTGTTGCCTTCTACTATGTTAGGTAATGGCATGAAGGCCACCACCATATGCTTGTCCATCAGTCTTTAAAATTGTGAGAAATAAATTTCTGTTCTTTATACGCTACCCAGTGTTAAGTATTCTGTAATAGAAGCCTCAAATGGACTAAGAGTGCAAGTGTGCTGCAAAAGAAAGATGCATGAAGTTTGTGGAACACAAGCAGAGTGACTAGGGAAATTGCGGCAGCTTCAATATGGTCATGTGTGCGCTTCATTTCCCATCTCTGGGAGATGTAAAAAGAGGAGGAGACCCTTTTAATGTTGTTGTGCTCTTCTGGGTCAGTCAGTCCTCTTTGACTTCCTAACGACATGATGTGAGTTGCCAGCTGTGGGTTTCTCAGCCAATCTAATGCAGGGAAACAGGCCTGTACCTGTTTCTCTGAACCTGGTAGCTGGGTGCAGTGTAGTTATAGTAATAACATGATGAGCTTCTTGAGTGCTGGAGAGTTTGCCGTGGGAGGGGACAGCAGCTGCTTGAGACCTGCCACTCAAGAAGGGCCAGAGTTTTTGAGATTGTGCCTCTTGATAATCCTTGAGTGGGGCCGAGGTTTGACAAGTGAAGGGTTCTTTGTGCTTCTTAACAGGCTGCTTCTAGAAGGCGTTGTGTGCTTCAGGGCATTCTCTTTACCGATGGACTTCACAAGCTGGCTGAGAGAGAAGGCAGGATTAAATGATAAACTTTTCTTTACCAAGATGGTGAGCTGGAGGCAAGATGGTTAGTTGATATTCAAAGGGACACACGTGGATGTTGGGCAGGCTGCACCTTGGACAGGCTCAGCTAGGCAGACTGGAAATGACCAGCAACCCAGGTGGTTTGTAGAATTAAATGAAATAACCTGTCTCCGTACTATGTAGGAGGTTACTATGGTTAAGTGTTGGCTCCCAAATCAGTCTAAGCCAAGATGTGCTCAGAGGCACTGAATCAATATTTGTTGAATGGATGTGGACTGACAGCACTAGCTTCCTTCAGTTATAGTAGAGAGTAGAAGAGCTCCAAGAGGGTTTCCTGTCTTCACCTTAGTAAATGAAAAACAAACCCCGATCTTGCTTGCTTGCTTTTTTTCCCAACCCCCAGAGGAAGAGATGACTTAAGCCTAATAGATTTTTGGATAATTACAAAGAATACAGGAGATTTTACCATTTGAAAGCCATCGGTGCCATTTTATGGTTTTGATCAAAAGTCTTATTTATAATATACATTTACATTGTTTATGTGTTTGTTAAAGAATTACATAACTGGCCTGAGTAATTGGGGGTACATCAGCACCTTGATATATTTGGAGTAGCACTTTGCAGGAATGTAAAGGAGGGCTGTGTCTTTCTGGCAACCCTTTGTGGCTGTGTGCAATTTATTTTTAACCTTGCCATTTATGCTCGTCTTCCTGAAATTTGTGTTTTAAGAATTTGAAACCTGGGTCTTCTTTCTTTAACAAGTTCCTGTTCCTGCTAGACTTGGGTCTGTCTCTAGAGAGGTCTTATTAGATACTCAATTCTTCTGCATAAACCTGCACCACACTCCATCCTAAGAGTTCAGAGCGTGTGAGTTGTAGTATGATGGAAGGAATGGAAAAGCCTGGACCTGCCGCAGAATGTTTGCATCCTATGCAGGTTTAGATGTTGGCAAACACTTGTTGGGACTCCATATTCACCCCCATCATTTGCTTCAGGCTCCTGGCAAACATACTAGCTTCTTCTGCATTTGTTTATTTTCCAGGAAAAAAAAAAAGGCTGGAACTTCATTTTTATTACTGCAGTGGCCATTTCCTTTTTCTGTTACCTCGGAGATCAGATTGCAGGGATATCACTTCCACCTCCCATGTAAATTATGGTCTAGTATGCTTTGTGGTTGCCATGGAAACTGCTGGATACAAGTTTCTTTCCTTCCTCCTCTAAGCTCTTGCTGGGCTTTTAAACAGTAACATTTCTGTCCCATCCCATTGCCCTCCTTGCCTTTTCACACCCCTAAAGGACAAATCTAAACACCACCCTGATCTTTTTCAGCAGTTTCTGACCCTCCTGGAAACATTTGATCAGTTCCTGAATCTTCCTTAGTGTGAATATGTAGACACTGGTTCCTGGCATCTTACATGAAAGGCACTAGATGCTGGAATTGTGAGGGCTTGGAGTCACCTGGTTTGTGAAGGAGGTGACAGCCATTAATGTCACTTGTGGTTCGCATGTGAGTGCTTATATGGGGTTGTTAGACATGCCTTTTTTTTTTTTAATGCAGACTGCTACTTGATGTTAATACTTCACTTGACTGCTTGGTGCAATTGCAAGCAGTGCACAGTGCTTTGACTAAGATGGGAATTGAATGTTTCTTCTTACTACTGTTGCCTTACACTTCCTGCTCCCTCACTGCCTCCCTCCCATTTTATTGTAGGATGGGGGTTTGGTGGGTGATGAAAGGCAGCAACCAAAGTGGCTTGTTTTAGATGAAAATTGGGTTCATTTCTGCTTTTGGAAATTTTAAGGAGGGGTTTGTATGGTAAGTGGGTTTTTTTCCACACAATAAGATAAATATCATGCAAGAATATTTTTTCCTTTAGGCTCAATGGCTTTAATTTGCAATGATAGAATCTTCTCTTTTTTGTGTATATATATATATATATATATATATATATATAATTATTATTATATATTATTATTATTATATTATTATACTTTAAGTTCTAGGGTGCATGTGCACAACGTGCAGGTTTGTTGCATATGTATACATGTGCCATGTTGGTGTGCTGCACCCATTAACTCGTCATTTACATTAGGTATATCTCCTAATGCTATCCCTTCCCCTCCCCCCACCCCACAACAGGCCCCGGTGTGTGATGTTCCCCTTCCTGTGTCCAATTCCCACCTATGAGTGAGAACATGCGGTGTTTGGTTTTTTGTCCTTGCGATAGTTTGCTGAGAATAATGGTTTCCAGCTTCATCCATGTCCCTACAAAGGACATGAAATCATGCAGTGATAGAATCTTCCAGTGCCAGTCATGGTGACTCATGCCCGTAATCCTAGCACTTTGAGAGGCCAAGACTGGCGAATCACCTGAGGTCAAGAGTTCGAGACCAGCCTAGCCAACGTGGTGAAACCTTGTCTGTACTTAAAATACAAAAATTAGCTGGGCCTGGTGGCACACACCTGTAATCCCAGCTACCTGGGAGGCTGAGGCAAGAGAATTGCTGGAACCCGGGAGGCAGAGGCTGCAGTGAGCTGAGATAGCACCACTGCAGTCCAACCTGGTGGACACAGCGAGACTGTCTCAAAAAAAAAAAAAAAAAAAAAAAAATTCTAGAGTATAGTCCTCATTAATTGTCTTGATAGCTCCATCCTGATACTTAAAGCTGTTCACAGAATTGGTTGAAAGCCACATCATCCATATGTGATTGTCCTGCATGTGTTTGGGTGGGGCGAGGAGTAGGTAGTCTTTGCTGTCTAGGCTATGCCCACTTGAGTAGGGATGGTCCTTGTTTATCTTTGTATCCCCAATGGTGGCAGAGTATCTGCTGTGGAATAACAATTTGCATGTTTTTGAGTGTGTAAACAAATTCTAAGAGTAGCTAAACCAACTATTAGGAAAAGGAATCTTTTTCTTGTTCTTTTTTTTTTTTTTTTTTTTGAGGTAGTTGTGGTCTCACTCTGTCACCCAGGCTGGAATGCAATGGTGTCATTGTAGGTCACTACAACCTTGGATTCCTGGGCTCAAGCAGTCATCTTGCCTCAGCCTCCTGAGTATCTGGGACCACAGGCACATGCCACCATGCCTGGCACACATTTTCATATTTTGTAGAGGTTGAGTCTCAGCGTGTTGCCTGGACTGGTCACGAACTCCTGGTGGCCTCAATTGATCTTTGCACTTCAGCCTCCCAAAGTGCTGGGATTACAGACCTGAGCCACTGCACTCAGCGGAAAAGGAAACATTTCTAAAGGGGTCATCACATTTCAGAGGCAAATACTCCTGTTTAGAATTGTTCTGGTCTTTTGCACACTATCATCTTGGGAGGGGGTGTATGCACGTGTGTGTGTGAGTGTGTGTGTGTGTGTGCGTGTGTGTGTCTGTCTGTCTGTCTGTCTGAAGTAAAAACCCATTGGATTTGTTCTTTTGAAGGAAAGAACTGAGTACACGTTTTTGGTAGTGATACATACTGTTTTGTCTCCGGCCCTGCGAGAGAGAGAAATGTACACAAACATTTCTACATCCTTCTACCTGGGTACAGAAACTCCACATCTGACCATAGGGAAACCAAAATGTACGGTGTAAATTTTACTCCTTGGTACATCTGATTAGTAATAAGGAAGTGCGTATTTCTAGCATCACAGCAGGCTTGTGAGTCCTCAGACGTCATTATAATGTTGCCGAATTGCTAGCAGCCCTCTCTAATTAGTCATGCCAAGAGAAGGCAAAATTCCATCTTCTTGCATGAAGATTCTCTGGTTCTTACCTTGGTGCCAACTTAGGGTTAACTCCAGCTTTCTGGACTCTTTCAAATTTAAAAGCATTTAACCTCAGCATCTATGTCATGATAATAAAATAATGTCTTATAAGGATGCCATTAAATATATCTGACGTTCTTCCTAAGATTGTGTTTTTTCCTTAGGTACAAGTTGTACTTTTGCTTCCTTATCTTCCTGGAGTTTAGTTATCAAGACAATTTCTGTGACGTTAAAATACCATGTATGACCACTTTATAGAATATGTCAAGTATGTACAATTGACCTTAATGTTAATTCATTTCGTTTACTGTATAAAAAAATGTGGAAAGAAGGAAAACATTTAAACAGAAAACAAGAACCATGCTTGATACTGAGTTGTTTTCCTGCTGTTTATATGTAGTTGCCAATTATATGTTGAAATACATGAGGCCTTTTGAGATGTTGCTTCTCTTATATGAAGTACTGTTCTGTTGAGTATATAACAGTATAATAGGCCAGGTGCTTTATTGAGTTAAGTAAATTGTTTTCTAATATGATTTAAAAAGTGCACTAAGCAAGCATTGGGTCGGGTGTAGTGAGATGTCCGTCTGTGAAGTGCTTATTGATAATCTGGTGGTAAAATCGCTTTTGTCAGTGCCTACTTACCTGGGGGTTGTGGGACTTGTGGGGAGTGCTTTCCAGTCCAAGCCCACTTAAGCTTCTGCTAACTCTTGGGGGAATGAATGGTCTGTAGGGGCTGCTTTGAGTAACTGCACATGATCCAGGCCAGTCTTGGGGTACTTTATTATTCTGTCAACTTGGAACTGTGCAGGATGGGATTCTAGCAGTTTCTAAATATATGTTGTTTTCAGAGCCATTCTTTTTCTGGAATGTAGTTACAAATTTGTTCAGCCTGTTACTCAGCCCCCAAGAAATATGTTTGCATTCATTGTGACAGCCTGTAGACTATTGGTACCGTGCAGGGCTGTAATCTGCTTGTTGTTCCAGCAAATGCCATTGTGTAATGTGGACTGGCACTTGGCCTTTCTGGAGCTTGTAGTTTTTCCCCTTTGTGGGGAGTTGAACTGCCTTTGCCATAATTTCTCTCCTGATTATCATTTCTTATGCCTCCTGCAATTCAGTCTAATTGAACTGTGCTGGGATAAATAGAGCCCTTACAGATCATGTGAATGTGAGATCATCCCATTCCCTAAATGAGGAATCTATGGCTTAGATAGGACGGGGTGCTGTGAGTCTTCGTGATTAATGTTTTGAAATGATTTAGGAACCCAAATGCACGCTGATGTTTTCCATCAGGTGCAATCCATATGTCTCCTAAACGATGCCCTCCTGCTGTTTGGGTTTTGGGAATTGTTTGAGGCCAAGGAGAGGAGGGTATGGCTCCTTCAGCTTTACCCTTCTGAAGGTCATGAGGAATAATTCTGACAAACACCTTGAAGACAGTGATGGCTTGTGCCTTCTGTGTTGCTGTTACCACTGCCTCCACCACTTTTAGTGTAAACAGGCCCTTTACATATTATTCACATATCTTGGTTCAAGCCTCAGAAGACCAGGATATAATTTTAAATTGCAATTAGTTAATTGAAATTAAGTTTCTAAAGAAAGTGTTGAAGACTCTGATCTTTTTCCCTTTCAATGAAGCAATTTAAGCACTGTAAGAAATTTACAGATGTCAGTTTGGATAATGACCCCTTAGATTTTTTCCAGAGAGGTTCTGTCTCCAGTGTTGTCCCTTTATTCAGGGACATTGAATCAGAGCTGTGAAGCAGTCTGTTTTGCGGCTTCTGTTGAAATCCTCTTAAGCCAAGTCACTAAAGGTATGCCACTGGAAAGGACTCTTGTCTCTTGTGAAATAAATCCAGTAGGAAGCCTGTTCCCAGGAATGCCTGGTTAGGTACGCAGGCCCACTGTGCTCAGTAGTGCTCCTGCACTTTCGCTAAGCCACTGAGACCCACAGTTCAGCTGGTACCAGTTGTTAGCGGTGGAGGGTGTCCAGGTTCTTGGCGTTTTGAACAAAGAATTGGACAAAACACACACACAAAGCAATGAAAAAAAAAACACAGATTTATTGAAACGAAAGTATACTCTACAGGCCGGGTGTGGTGGCTCCCATTTGCAATCCCAGCACTTTGGGAGGCCAAGGCGGGCGGATCTCTTGAGGTCAGGGGTTCAAGACCAGCTTGGCCAACATGGTGAAACCCTGTCTCTACTAAAAATACAAAAATCAGTCAGGCGTGGTGGCTCATGCCTGTAACCCCAGCTACTCGGTAGGCTGAGGCTGAGGCATCACTTGAACTTAAGAGGCAGAGGTGGCAGTGAGCTGAGATTGCGCCATTGCACTCCAGCCTGGGCAGACTTGGGACTCTGCCATCTTCCAGCTACCCTCACCTTCAAAAACAACAATAACAACAACAAAGAAAAAAATACACTCTACAGAGTGGGAGTGGGCTGGAAGCAAGTGTCTCAGTAGCACTGGTTGCAGAATTTTCTGGGGTTCAAATACTCTCTAGAGGTTTCCCATTGGTTACTTGGTGTATGCCCCATGTGAATGAAGAGGATGAAGTTAAGTTTCCTGCCATAGCTGGAAAGTTTGGAACGTTAAAAAGCTATTTACTTGGGCTAGAAGGTTGGCAGTTTTTCCATTTGGTTTAGTTCTAGGAAGTCCTTAAGCTCTCTCCCTCCAGACCCTGTTCTCCTACTGCAGAAGCACAGGTTTTCGAATAAAGTTAGATGTTTGGTTTGTATCTAACCTGTTAAAAGCTACTTAAAAGTGTCTAAGCCTCTCTGTTTCCTTGTCTGATAAATGCAACCATTACACCTTATAGCATTGACTCTAACCCAGTATTTCTCACATGTAAGCATGCATCAGAATCATCTGGAGGACTGGTTAAAACACAGACTGGCTGGGTCCTGCCTTCAGAGTTTTTGATTCAGTTAAGTCTGAGGTGGCGCCTGAGAATTTGCATTTCTAGTATGCTCCCAAGCGATTCTTTTATTGCTGGTTGGAGAATCACACTTTGATAAGCACCACTCCGAGGGCTCTGTGTGATTTAAAGCACGTATTATTACCCTTAAATAATAAGCACCCATTCTATACATAGTTGCTGGGTAAGTGAACAGTGATTATGTCTGTGGTTAAGAATTTTTAGGGCCAGGTAGCCACCCATTTCCTTATAGGGACCTTTTCCTTTGCGTGTCCCCAAATGTTTCCTTCCTCAGCTTGTTCATCTGCCTTGTGCAGAGAAAGAAAAGTAATAATGTCTTTCCTTCCCTTGCGGTTTATTTGAAATTATTTATAGTCTAGTTGTTGGCTGCATGCCTCCTCCCCAACCCCCATGTCTGTGTGTGTGTGTGTGTGTGTGTGTGTGTGTGTGTAATTTCAGTTTAGGCAGTCGCTTAGGTGGCGTGCATCCTACCTAAGGGCATGTCATCCAAGTGAAAGTCTTTTCCTGATGTAAGCAACTTATTAGAGCAAACAATGTGATTTAATCTTGGATTTCCTTTGTATTAGGCGGTCATATGCTGGCTTTAATTTTATATTCATAAGATGATTCCCAGCTTCCTGTGGGTTGCAATACATGGTGTTTCCCTTGACCAGGTTGATGCACCCACTACTGCCCACCCACATCAATTGCGTCATACACGACTGGGGATGCTTTTCTCCATTCTTTTGGGAATATGGGGGGAAAATTTGACAGTGCTTTCTCCCTGATAGTTGTTCTTTTCTCTTATAATTAGCATGAGTGGATGATACTGTGGCTGACAATAATGCAATATCCATCATACCCCTGTTTTTTAAATTCTTTTAGGCCATAAGAGTTTTTCCCATAGCCCTCACTCTCCAGGGTGTGTGTGTGTGTGTGTGTGTGTGTGTGTGTGTGTGTGTGTGTGTCAATGGTAGAATAGGGTTGAGAATATTTATGTATGTGCCAGTGCACTTTAATTTCCCTGGTTTCACATGTTTCAACTTGCACGAGACAGTTTATACCCAGTGGGGGAATCTGCCTGTAAAACACATGTACCTCCATAAGTCTGTCTCCACCCTTCACTATGTTCCTAACAGTTTTTTTTATTTTTATTTTTTAAACAAAGGAAGTTTTGTTGTAGATCAGAGAATGAGAGATGACACTAAATAATACTGTAGCTGTCCCTTGATGCACAGAATTCATGCTTCTGTGACGGACAATTCCATATACTCCTCAATCAGTGACTTATCTTTTAAAATGGAATTTGTTGTATTTTTAGCCTGTGGGGTTGTTTAGGGTGGTGGTATCTTTCAGAGAGTGTTGCACATAGATAGATTACGAGGAGCCAGTTCCCTAGAGGAGCTCATGGGGAGAGAGATTTTCAAAAAATTCTTAGAAGGGCAAATAGGGTCAGCTGTCATCTTTGTTTATTTTAACCACTGTGAAATGTGGAAGAGAATGCCTTGGTTTTTCATTGTCATGACAACAGAGACTCTTCACACCCCTGGGCACAACAGGAAATGAACCCATTCATTTATCCAAGTGTGAGTCTCAGAATCCCATTATGTGAATTCCATGGAGTGTTAATTCAAGTATTTTGATAGAATGTTATTGTGTATTCTCCAGTAGTATTTAATAGTTGACTAATCCTACTCAATACCCTTCTTGATCTGCTGTTTCCTCATCTATCAGAAGGAGATAAGATTTTCATCTATAGGACAGTGTTTCTCAGCTTTCTGTATCTTGGGCCTTAACCTCTGCTGGAAGAGGACTTTGAAGTTTCGCAGTCTATGTAACTCATGAAATTTTTACTTTTTAGTTCGTAAATAGGTTTGGGTTTCCTTCAATAGAAAAATGGTTTGTTACTGCCAAGTAAAAGCCTTAATTCTGGCTAGTTTATTTTTGATTTCTAGAAGCTCTGTTTGGTTCTTTTCGAATGTTAGGTTACACTCAAATGTTAGTTTCAATGTTTGTTCAGTGGTAGTTTCAGTGTTCACTGTTTCAGGTGTTAGTTTCCTGTTACGCAGATATTTTCAAACTTTTATTTAACATAGTGTGATGTTTCAAATTACTGACTGACATTTTTCCAGTTGGACATCTGCTGGGTTTTCCTCATGGTGCTTTATTTCCCCTGAATGTGAAAAGTTGTTTTGGGGGGAATTCATTGAGGCCTGAGATGAAAAAACTCTTCTTAAAGAGGGTTCATGTATGTTTTTGCTACATACCTTAGGGTATCATCAGTCCAACATTATTTAAACTAAATTCAGGGCTTGAGAGATGATTTTTATATTCCAAATCCTCGTGAAGGCCACTTAAGTTTTATAACTTCTCAGGAAAGATATCCAGCCTTTGGGAACCCTAGCTGAATGTAAGAAAGATGTCTCCTGTTAGAGCCCCATTTTAGGGATTAGAGGGTGGTAGGATGTCACCTTCCTCCCAGTGCCAGTGCTAGGGAAATCAAGTTCAGGTTTGTTTGTGTCAGAAGCACAAAAGTGGGGTCATTTCTCCACGGGTAGGTCTGGGTTCTAGCTTTTGTTCTTAGAATTTCCATCGGTAATTTCTTGTCTGTTTATTACCTCATTGATGCCTTTAATGACTTGCTTGAATATCTTGGCCTGCTGTATTCCTGGAAATGACTCGTGATGCCATGCTTTGCTACATTTTATTTTTTTAATCTTAAATACATTTTACTAATTTGAAATCGAGTAGATTAACAGTTTAAGCTGTTTGGCACATTGGAGTTACAGTGCCTTGAGGATTAATTCAAAATTCTTTTTTTTTTTTAAACTTTGAACTTCAGGGGTACAGAGCAAACCAATCCCAAAGCTAGCAGAAAACACAGAAAAAGCTTTGCTGCATTTTATGGCTTCTAGTGAAATGGGGAAGGTTTTCTTGTCCCCCTCTCAGGGCGTGCAATGGAGGAGTGGCTCACTTCTTCAGTGCCCCGCTGCTTATACCTATAGGGTATAAGCATACAGACGGGCAGGTTGTGGGGTTGCAACCCCACGGCAGTCTATAGGGGTGAATGTTTACAGCTGAAGCCCCAGTGGGCATGTGTTACAAGGTGCTCCTTTAGTTTGCCGTCTATAGGCGGCTTGTGTTAGCTCAGTTTAGACCCCCTTCCTTGAGGACAGAGGGATTTCTGTAACCCGTGGTTGTACCCTTGGTGTATCAGAAGAATCGGATCACACGTGGGCTTGGAAAATGATCGCAAGGTTTTATTGCATAGAAGTACCTCTCAGCAGATGGGAGAGCCAGAAGGGAGATGGTTTTCCCCTGGAGGCGGCAGGCTGGTCGATGGCTTGCTGGCCTGCCAGTGCTTTTCTGTGGCCTTGCTCTCCACAACCAGCTGCTTGTGTTGGCTTCCGCTGATGTGTTTCTCAGGACTTCCAGCAGCTTGTGTGTATGCCTTGCTAAGGTCTCGGGTTTTTGTAGGTTTTCATAGGCACAGGATGGCGGCGTGGCATATCAGGGTGATCTTGGAAAATGCAACATTTGGGCAGGAAGGCAGAAGTGCCTTCCTCACTTAGGTCTTGGGAGTAGAGCCCTAGGCAAGGGCCACGCCCTTCCTCTACCCAGCACTTCCCTCCCCACCTTCCCTATGATTTAAAGGGACCATTCTCTTCTATTCCCAGCACTTCTGTATCACTTGTTGCCTACCATCTGCGATGCCCTGTTTGAGAAGCATGATTAGAAAAATCCCAGCGATCTTTTCTGTTTCTAGTGGTGTATGGACTCCTGCTTGGAAGGCTTTTCTTGTGATTTTTTTCCCCCCATAATGTTTATATTCTGTGTTTTCCTATTCAGTTATAATGAGTTCAGTTCAGGGGAGAATGAGGTTCAAGTGGACTGTGCTTCCCTGAGAGAGCAATTGAGTGCTCTCCTGGTCACATAGGTCTTGCACTTCTGGCGCTCTAAATGGAACCCTCCCAGCACATCCAGGTCCTTCTTAGAGCCTGACTGCAGGCCACCCTGTCCTTCAGCCGTGCAATTTTACGGTTTTACTGTTCAGCTTCAGCATAGATTCTACCTGGAAGCCCAGGGGTGTGTGGAAGCCCAGGGGTGTGTTCTTCCTGGAAAGGTCCCTTGTGGTGAATGATTGAGTTCCCAAGTCGATTTCTGTCCCAGAGGGAGGTTGTTTCAGGGACTGGTTGGGAATGGCAGTCTCCACTGACTCCGTGGTGTAGTCTAGGTCATACTTTATGTTGTGATGCTGTGACTGGATTATGTCATACTTCATGATACCTAAGGATTCCTGTTCAGACCTGAAAGGCAGAAACTGTGTCTCCTTGTCTCCTTCATTATGCATTCCCTAAGGTCTGTCCCCTTTCTGTCCAGCTGAATCATACCATGCACCCTTGGCCTCAGCTCCTTATGCACTGTCCTTGACGCTTACATTGTGGAAGTCCTCCCTTAACCTAGTTAGTTACTAGGGTTGTCTATCTGCAGTGCTAATTTGTGTAACATTTTCTGCTTTTAAAGTTGTATGACATAAAAAAATAGAAGAACCATTTTTTAAAAAAAGGAACTTTTTCTCTACCCTCGTAAGTTCAGTTTTGGGGAGTCTGCTAATTAAATGGATGAAAGACAGATTACCAAGAGGGAAAAAAAAAACAGATTTAGTTGATTTCACAAAGAAATGTGACTCAAAAGAAGAGGAGGTCAGAATTTACCATCCTAGAATCGCTTGAACCCGGGAGGCAGAGGTTGCAGTGAGCTGAGATCACGCCACTGGACTCCAGCCTGGTGACAGAGTGAGACGCTGCCTCAAAAAAAAAAAAAAAAAAAATTACCGTCCTAATGGGATGTGGGGGGCAAAAGGGTGATTCTGGGAGGACAAATAAATTCTTAGAAGAGGGTGGAGAAAGGCCACTTAAGAAGAACAAGTGAATTTTTGGAAAGATAAGTGGGCCCTTAGCAGAATAGATAGAAGATAGAATATTTTTGTGTCAGTGTCTGTTAGTATTGTTTTCCAAACCCACACAGGGTTAATGTCTTGGGGCCTGTTCTGGGTATGAAGTTGTTATGGCTGCTTTTTGATGGTATTTTGGAAATGGGTTGGGGGGTGGTGGTGTCCAGCTGGAAATGTTCTCATTTACAAATTGCTGGAGGAAAAGCCTCAGCAACCCTTCCCAGGACTGATACATGGCTGGGAGTGTGGAGTTTGGCAGTGGATTGACACAGTTAAAGATGGATGCCTCTTTGATCAAAGGGAGATCATTAGGGCATATTTAGGCTGGCGGAATTGGAGAGTTGCGTTATAAAGAGAATAGTTATGCATCCCCCCTCCCAGTGCCTGTCACCCACATCTTTATGAACATGATTCTGCATTTGCCCAGTTGGCTGGCATAACATTCTGCTGAAGCCAGCGGTGAGGGAGATGTACGTATGTAGCTTTTTTCATCTGTGAATTGCAGAGCGGAGAAGGATGTAGTTCATTTCCATGATTCCTCTGCACATCACTGTTTCGGACCAATTTGGGACAAAATGTGAGTATTTTTCTGACAATTCCAGCTCCTTTGTTACTGTGGTTCCTCCTGGCAGCCCCCGCTTTAAAGATCCTTTTGGCAAATGTTATCCTTTCTCTTCAGTGGTGGCTTGCCTTCCTGTGGTGGGGGCAGCATAGCTTGAAAAGAGCTAGGAAGCAGTTTCCCTCCACAGTTTCCTTCTATCTGCTCCATTGAAATCGCTTATTGTGGCCACGCTCGGTGGCTCACACCTGTAATCCCAGCACTTTGAGAGACCGAAGCAGGCGGATTGCCTGAGGTCTGGAGTAAGAGACCAGCCTGGGTACCATGGTGAAACCCTGTCTGCAGTAAAAATACAAAAATTAGCCAGGCGTGGTGTTGGGTGCCTGTAATTCCAGCTACTCAGGAGGCTGAGGCAAGAGAATCGCTTCAACCCGGAAGGGGGAAGTTTTAGTGAGCCGAGATCACGCCACTGCACTCCAGCCTGGGTGACAGAGCAAGACTCTTGTCTCAAAAAGGGGTTGGGGGTGCTTTTTCTGGTTCAGGCAGTGGAACAGGGGAGAATGAGGCAAACCCAGCTGCAGTGCCTCTTATAGGAAGTATCACAACCATTAATTACTCCTGGTGTAAGAGGACTCAGTGAAGCTAGGTTTGAGGTTGGGGTAAAAGATAAGATTTTGGACATTGCTCATTTAAGAAGTTTTTAGCTCAAAAATCTTATCATTGGCTGCCTTCATTGTTAGAGGTTTATAAGTCTGTTGCATGGATCTCTATCCTCCTCCTGTACTTGCACCCCTGCTGTTATGTTTTATTAGGATGTCATGGAATTTATTCTCCCGTTTCTTTCACTCCTGGTCATACTTTTGATCACCCTTCCCTCAGTTTTGTAATGCCATCCAGAGAAAACGAACAGATAGTGAGGCTTTGTGAGGAACCTGCGATGGATATGTGGCTGCAGCCTTCTTTGGAGGGTTTAAGCTGCACTGAAGGAGGCTGACCTTGTGGCTTTATCATTTCCTGTCTACACACAAGGAAAATGGGCTTAAGCAGGAGGGATTAATGAAGGACTTAATTGAACAGGAAGTCTTTGTCTTTCAGCCCTTCAGAATTACACACAGCTTGGGTGTTTTTATCTTGAGTCCTGTTTAAGAGATTGGACTTCTTTTCTCAGGATGTTTCCGGAAACTGAGTGGGGATCAGAAATTGTCATGCAGTTAAAATGCTAAAGAAGAGGGGTAACAAGCCAGCTTCATTGGATGAGGAGAAGGGCTTGTTTTGATTTCCTCATTCTTCCCGGTCTCACCCCTGGGAGTTGCTGCTACTGGCTTGGCTCAAAGCCTTAAAAACCCATAGACTACTTTTATAATGTCACAGCAAACACAAACATGTTGTCTCTGGAAAGGAACTCTGAGGCACATGTGTTAAACCAGTAATGCTGTACCTTTAGCAGAGTGTTGTTGGTTCCGTGCCTGAAACACAGGTAACATACTTGACATCAAGGCCCCTTGTGAATCAGAGAGAATGACTTTACCTTCTTGGAAACGTTTTGACTTGAGATCTAGTCAGAAGATATTCTTGTCCGACCCTTTGAGGGTTCATTTAAGCCGTACGCAATTAGATGAACATGTATGTCCTGCAGATACTCACTGCTCATCTGTTGTCTACTGCTGCTGTCTACACATGTGACCTCTTTCAATTTAGTGCACATTCATGACATCAGGTGGATTCACAGCTTGCAACAGCGGACTGGTCCTTGGCTGATGAAAACTGGGAGGACTTTTATGTTGTACTGAGGTGAGGTGTCTGAGGTCATGGAATGGTTATTAAGATTGTAATCGAGGTAGGATATTGTGAGTTGGAAGGTTTGGGCTGACCCCTTTGCATCCTGTCTCCCAACCCCTCAGGTACCTCCCTTTGGTTTGATTCAGTGATGCCATTTGGTTTCTGTTTTGTGGCCTGAAATATGGTACCATGTGCAGTGTTGAAGGTTGGGAAAAATTTAAGCCTGCTTAAGGGATATTCTGGGCATTGTTAGAAAGGAAGTTGATTTGCTCACCTTGCCCTGTTGCCCACTTTCCATTGGCACAGTTTCTTTGGGTTGTATTTAAATTTTTATTCCACCAATGTGTCCTCTAGAACTGTTACTGCAGGTGCCAGTGACACAGATTACTGTCTGTAATAACCTGTGAGCTCTGGTTTTTAAGTGGGAGAATGTGCCGTTGCTTCAGCATCACAGAGCACAAACAGTCAGAAAGCGGAGGAGAATTAGTTTTACTAAAGTTCATTAGGTATTAGCAGATTTTTAAATTATGATTGTGTTTCCTCATCTTAGGCATTTTTAACAAATGTTATGAGACAATGTGTCAATTATGGTGAATCCTTTTCTTACAGAGCAGACTTCACTCCGCATTTTTGTTGGTGATAGTTTAAGTAATGCCCCATACTTTGAAAATCACAAATGATTATGGTCCAGGCAACTACATAAATTTCTGTCAGAGCCCCAAAATGTGGGTTTTCTGATACTTATCAAAAAAGGCTAAATGCTGTGGGTTTTCTGATACTCAGAAAATGTGATAATCAGAAAATGTAGGTTTTCTGATACTGAGCAAAGAAGGCTAGATGCTGTGTGTTTTATCTCTAGCCATGTTTCTTGGGATCTAAAAAAGCTGGATTGTATATTTCCAGATGTTTTCCATACAAGTAAAGAACTTTGGGGTGTTACGAGTTGGAGGGGTGAGATGGCATTACTAATAGCGTTTATAGACCTACTTTCTGTACATAGTGGCTGGGTTCTTAACTGGCACCAGATTTTAGTACAGGTCCTAAAAATTGGCTAATACCAGTGCTTGTCATAATTTAGCTTTCCTTTTTTTTTTCCCTTAGGGGTGATCCCACAGCTGGAGTGTAAAGACTCGCTATTGCCATCTATTGGTGCATACTGGCTACTTCATAAGATTTGCAGTGGGTGGGGAAATTGCCTGGAATCCCTTTTCTGTTTGTTACCCTTTAAATGAAGAAAATCTCTGTTAGTGAACTTACTGCCTGAGAGGGAGGGCATGTAAGATGCCAGAGCCCACTCTGGTCCTTCTGGGACTTAGTGGTTACTCTGAGTGCCGCCTTTGTGCTTTGGTCTGTCGTGTGCTGAATGGACGGTTAGGACCTCACCTACCGCACAACTCCATCTGGTGTGATATTTCTGGTGGGAAGTTTCTGCAGCTATCTTAGAAGCATTCCACTGGATTTTATTTATTTATTTATTTATATTTTATTTATTTATTTTTTTGAGATGGAGTTACGCTCTTGTTGCCCAGCCTGGAGTGCAATGGCACGGTCTCGGCTCACTGCAACCTCCACCTCCCAGGTTCAAGTGATTCTCCTGCCTCAGCCTCCTGAGTATCTGGGATTACAGGTGCCTGCCACCATGCCCAGCTAATTTTTATATTTTTAGTAGAGACTATGTTAGTCAGGCTGTTCTCGAACTCCTGACCTCAGGTGATCCACCACGTCTGGCCTGGATTTTTATTTTTTAATGAGCTGTATAGCATTGTAGAATACAATTTCTTCTTATATTTCTCTTTCTTTTTGAAAAAACAAACAAAAAAGTAAAACAGGATTCTTGCCTCACAGGGTCATTCCCTTTGCCTTTCCAAACATGCCCATTGCCAGGAGAGTTCTGGCAATTTGCAGTTGGATGTTGAGTAATCTAAAATTGAGAGACTGCTAGGGTTTTTGTTGAAATGATATTTTAAAAACTAAATAGGGAATCCTATTGAGAGATAGTAGAAAGGCAAATTAACATTTTAACTCGCTCTTCTAGGCTTTTAAAACTGAATGTACTTTAGATAATTTGTTCACTCTTTGTAACTACAACAGCCTATTAGAAATTATTTTGGCCAGATCCTGGCTGGATTCTGTAGCTACTTGCGTGTGTTACTCTGACTTTTACTATCTTCATGTAGTCCCTTCAGCCTTAAGATCTATGCTGAGACCAGCAGTCTTTGTCGAGAAGAGTATTTGTGGCTCTTCCCTCCTGGGCTTGGAGTTGTATCCCTCAAACAACGGGGTTATGCCGCGTGGGGATGGCGGCGCAGACAGCCTTCCATAGGTAGTAAACTATAACTGTGTCATTTGTGACTGACAGAACAAAAGGGCTTTGTTGCCACTTTAATTGTTGATTAATGATGATCCCTCTCAAATTTGACGTGGTTGCTTTCTAGAACACAAAAGAACTCAATGTCAGATGTTTCCTTGATCATGACAGTCGTGAGTTTCAGGCAGTCTTGGTTCTCTGACATTTCAGGATGCCATGGAAGATTTCAAGAAACATAATTGAATAATTTTATTAATTGAATAAAAAACTGTACTGCATATTACTTTTCATACGGTTTGTGCAGGATGTCACCAGCTACCTGAGATTTATGTGCACCAAGTCATGTTTTATTTGGGAAAAAGTTCATAGCTCGTAGATATTTAGTGCTATTATTTTTGATTTTTAAATTTTTTTCCCCCTCTTTCCTACCCCCCAATCCTTCCCTGAAATTAAAAAAAAAAAAAAAAAAAAAAAAGATTCACCTTTCTCTCTGATGCCTGTTTTCCACTTTAATATTCCAAGGGAGTGAAGTGTCTGTGAGCAAGAATGGTGTCTTCCTGACGTGGTGGTGATGTTTGGATTTGCAAGGCTTGCCTTGTCCTTGGGCTGGCTTCTTCATGGATAGAGCTGATGAATATATTTTTAAGTAGTTATGTTAGCGTTCCTAAGGGTGACTCACAGTTCTGAAGTAAGTTAATGTGTTGCCTAAATGAGTTACTCCTCTTTGGAAGGGCTAAGTGGAAGGAAATACAGATTACAGATTGTATTGCTACTATTTAATCTTTAAGGGAGTAGGGCAGTGGATTTTTGGAATTGTGATATCTTTCTAAAATATATATGAATGAATTTTTCACCTCCCCCTCCACCTTCTAAAGTGCTAGGTGGTAGTACTAGCACTTTAAAAGTCAGTATATTTTGCTGTTTTACCGGCAGTTAGAAAGTTGGCCCTAGAAGTCTTTAGCAATACTGACAATTTGGAGATTTAGATTTTACTTCTCCAAAATAATCAGGACTTTTCATCTATTCTTAGGAAATGATAGATCCAAAAGAATTATTACAGAAATTACTACATTCAGGTACCACTTGTTTTTTTTTTAAGAAGAGGTCAAAGATCACAGAAGCTTGGAGCTGGACAGAGCCTTAGCTTCCCTTTTTTAATAGTCCTTAAAAAAACCACATAAGAAAAAAAGACCCAGCTTGCCCTAGGTGACAAGTTAGGTGAACTAAACTCAGGTTTTGTGCCACCACTACTCTTTTGCTTGTACCACTCTGACCAAGCAAAACATCATAATGTTTCATCTTGAGGGGAATTCAACTAACAAAAGATTTCTTTACGCAAATTCCAGCTTTGGCAAATGTTTACTCTAAATAGCTTCCTATGTAACTTAATTAAGACAAGTGCTGCAAATATTTAATATCCTGCGGTTTTTTGCATAAACAAAAACTGTTCCATCAGTTTATGTGTAAAGCAAGAAATGAGGCCTGTGGACCACTAGGGCTCCATCTCCAGAAGTACCATAAAGCAGGCATTCTGCGTAGAATAACTCTTCTTACAGAGCCAGCTGACCTCCCATTTTGTCATTGTGTGATGCCCTCCCATTCTGGTAAATCAAACCCTGACAGTTTAAAACTGTGGGAAGTGGGTGGACCATGTGCTTAGAAAGATATGGTCTATGCTAGTGCCTCTCATTACAGAGTTTGGTATGAGTTGGTCTCTGCTAGCCTCTGGGTTCACTTGAGGATGTGTTTATTTTCTCTTTACTATTCAGGATGTTTACAACCATTCTGTGTGGTTTGCCCGCAACTGCACTTGCATTTGAATTTGGTGGGCAGCTTGCCCTGGGTAGAGGGTATCCCTTGCCCGACCCCCCACAACCTCCAGTGCGCACACACACGGGCACACTCTTGTTTCTTTGAGTGGCTGCCAGGTTTGTAGTGTGTGTGTCTGGGGGGGCGAATGGAGTGGGTAATTATTTTGGGGATGGAAACACAGGAAATTTTTTTTTTTTTTTTTTTAATAGGCCTTTCAGCAAGTTGGCAAAGCTTCAGGGCCAGCTCCCACACCGGCACAAAGAGAGCAGCCATGCCGGTCATTTTGCATTTGCCAGACATGGACTGTCTGAATTTTTTTTTTTTTTTTTTTTTTTTTTTTGAATGAAACAGACCCTCCCTCCCACCCTTTGCTTGCCCTTTGTTTAGAATTGGGATGTAATCTAAATAATTGGATTTACCAGCTTACGTTTTTAATATTGGAAAATTGAGTTAATAAAATGATGTTTTGGCATGTACTTCCCTCAGCAAGGGAACAGCTGTGCATTCACTTTAAGCCGCCTGGTCCCCCTTGCTCCTGCTTGATCCAGCTGATTTGTGTGTCACGCCATGCCCTTCTTGGGTTTGCAGACTATCAGAAATCCTGGACAGAAATAGGATTTAATTAACCTGGAAATTGCTGTTGTGCCGCAGTTAGGGCTACCCTAGAGATTGAGTGCACAGATAGCAATAAGCTGGTTAACTCTACACTGTTGATGACCCCAGAGGAAACCTGGAGAAACAGTGCCACCCTTGTGTGAAGCTTCTAATGGCAGGGTGCCCAGGAAGCTTCTAAATCAATCATTTGGGGAGGAAGGGGCACAGGGAGGGTATTACAAAAGAAAAAAAATATTTGGCATAGGACTGTTAGTTCATCCCTGGGGTTTTTTTTATAAGCATGGTCTCGTGATTTATTGGTTAACTTTCAAAATAATGTTAGTGTGCGTCTTGCTGTGCTCCTTCGTTCTCATAAAGGTGCTATATAATTTTAACAACAAACAGTGAAGATTGATTTTGGTAAATTTTTAAGCAGTGATACCTAACAGCAAGTGAGAGCTGTGGCCTGGGAACAGTTGTGCTGTGTGAGGCCGTATGGAATACAATGGAATGCCAAGGGCTAGAAAAGCGTCTTGTGCCACAGGGTGACTGTCAGCCAGAGCCAGACCTGATTTGGCTTCTGTGAGATGATGGTGAGAATGGGCAAGTGGCATGGTAAATTCTTAAGGGAGGGCCATGTAGGCAGGTGCCTAGTTGGTATTTTTTTGTTTTCCTTTTCAAATATCAGCCTCTATATTCAAGACACAGTTTAATTGTTAATGAAACTGAATTCCTGTCTACCTTCAGGTAGACTTCTGCTGGGATGGCTACTAACTTTACCTGGAGCACGACAGTACCAAAGCTCCTCCTCTCCTGTTGCTATTGGGTCTGTTTCACAAACACCCACCAATCTCCCTTTTCCTCTGAGTTGCCATTCAGTCTGCCCCTCTGCTCAGATACCATGTGTGTGCTGGATTCTGTGATTCCTAAATCGTGAGTGATGGGTTGTATAATTCACAGCAACTATAGCAGTGTAGTGTTCCTCCCCTCCTCCTTTCCAGCATCTATGGAGGGCTTGTCCTCTACACGTGGTAAGGCCCGTATATAGAAGTGGACCAGAAAGAGGAGACTGCAGTAGAGAGTCTTGTGTATACCAGCAGAAGGGCAGAGCAGTGGCTTTGGGGTTAGGTGGCTGGTTATGCATGAGGTACCGCTTTAGGATGGTCACCTCTCTCTGAGGAGGTGACTTCTGTGCAGAGACATGAAGGAAGTGGCCTGCATTACAGAGTAACAGGCCTGGATTGTTTGCTTCTCTTATCTGGCCTAGAGGATGAGAAGCCGCCAGCCATGGCAAGATAAAGAGAAAGAGCATTCCAGATGGAAGGAGCTGTTTGGAGAAAGCAAGATCCCCTTGAACCATTCCTGCAATCCCTACCTTTATCTTAGGCCATTTATTGCCACATAGAATACACTCCCATACTCCCGTACACTCCCATATACTCTGTGGGATCAAATCCATAAATGGTCATTCATTTTAACACCTTTTCTCTTATTTTGAGACAGCTTTAATGGTGTTCACTCAGCAGGGCTGATTTTGGTTATGAATGAGGGGCCATGGAGCTGTGGCCTGGCAGCTTTTAGTGAGGGGGTGCACACCAGATGGCTGTGCTCACAAGGCTTTGCCTAACCTGCCATGTGGAGGTGGCGTGGCATGGCATGACAGAGAAAGCTCTCACATGGGGACCCATAGGTTTGTCTGCTGCTCCTGTTTGTTTTGCCATCAAAGCTATGTGACCCGGGGTAGGTCTCACCCTTCTCCTAGTTACTCATGTGTACAGTGAAGGGGATGAAGGGGATCTTATTAAGATCCTTGAACATAACAAAGTGACCAGCCTTTCCTATTTCCCCAAACAAACAGCAGCTCGTATCCATCTTCTCTTGAACTTATTTGAACTTCGTAGTCCTTTAATTCACATACACGCCCCCAGTGATGATCTGATCTGAAACGTCTGTTCCCTCACCCCCACTGCACCAACCCTATGTTGTACCATATTGTAAATAAAATGTTATCCTCTGAATATATCAACATACTTCTTCCTCTGCTGGTTTACATTTACTTGATTTGATCTTTTTACCTTGGCTTGTTGGAGGGCTTGATTTAATTGGTTTCATTGACATAAAGGGTACAAGTGGAGTTCCTGGAATGAAGGCATCTTCTGTAAGGGATCTCCTTGAAGAATTAATAAAAAGTAAACATGGAAGTAAATTACACTGTGATTGCTACTTCCATGGTGCGTGTGAGGGACACACACCTTCTCTGGGGCTGTGTGTTACCCAGGGCAGGAAGCCCTGTCCCCTGACTACACGCAAGGCCCAAGGCTTGGAGGGCACGCATTTTATTTTTCTCTCAAACGTTTATGTTTTTACTTCTTCAACCCCAGGAACCCTGTGCGCTCTCCACCCCAGCCCCACAATGATTCTGAACCTCTTTTATCCCAGTTCTTTTCATTTTTGCTGTAATAATGGAATGGCAGGTAGTGTTCTGTTGAAAATGCCAGTCAGCTGATGGCAGGGAGTGAGGAAATAAATGGTGTGGTGGGCGGGTATGCCACCTCCCCTGGAGGGCTGAGGCCCCACAGGATGGGTGCAGCCTCACCTTTCTCCTCATGCTTGCCAGGTGACCTCCTCCTTTACCCCAGGCTTCTGCTGCTCCTGCCATTAGCATCTCTAGGTGCAAATATTGTGAGTTTTCAGCACGTCCAAATCACTTTCTTCCATTTTCCTATATACAGCATTCTAGAAGGAAACTCCTGTCCCTGAAGCCTGTCTGTACTGTTTGGAGGGCTCACTCAGGATTTGGCTGTGCCATTCAAGCTCTTTGGTTATATGGGGCCAAGAAAGCAGGGTCAACACCTTAATCCCCGCGGGACTCTGCAGGTTGAAAAGCCACACCGCAGACCTGCCCTTTTTAGACAGTACAAGTTCTTCTGGCCTCCTTATAAAAGATATTGGTTTGTCTTGTTCTTTAGTTCCTGGTTGCATCTGGGTCTCACAAATGTTTAATCACTTGGGAGCTTGGCTTCTTCCTCTAAGGGGTAATTTATTTTGCTGCCACTTTTTAATCTGTTATTGCCTTATTTTTCATAGCCTCACTGGGAAAGTCATCAGGCACCAAGCACCTTTTATTTGAGCATTGGTAGGAGCAGTTTATCTTTGAGGTCCTGAAATTGCAAAATATCTCACAGTGTCTCACTCCGTTGTCTGTGCTTCATCTGTGTTGTTTGTTTCTCATTGTCGCTGCACAGTCTTCTCATCGTGTGTAGCATTTGTTTTCCCTGACTTCTAAAAAAGCTGTAAACACTTCACATCCTGTTCACATGCAGGCAATATTTCTATAAAATTCCTGCAATACTCAGAGTGCGAATTGCGTCCATTCAAATGAAGATGTATATATTATGTAATTGCCAATTAAAAACACTTTTCAGTAGAATAAAAAAACCAGCAATTTTTCTAAATATGGCACAACATTTCCTTTGTTTTAAAACAGTCTGGGAGGTTGGTGGGAAGGAAAGCATCATTGGAAAAGGAGGGCAGTTGTGTTGGGTCAGTCTACGTGGCACCTGGTTGGAATGTAGACCAAGGGTTCTGTAGCCTTCACTCCTCTGACACTGTGTGCTCGAGACCTGGCCATCACCAGGTGCCTGTGAATTGATACAGAAATTGAGAGCCAGCCTTGAGAAACCTATGCAGTTTGATGGAATGATTTTGTGTCTGTTGAGTCCCAATAAATTTGGCTTGTATTTTGTCTTTTTAAATTGCTTTTTGCCCCCTTGTTCTATTTTTTTATGTAATTAAAAAAAAAAAAAAGCCATTTGTGACAGATGGAAAATTTAAAGGGGGAAAAACAACCAAGCAGAAAACTGCTCCTCATCTGTGATAGATGAAGCTCTGTGATTGTCGGAATATCCCCGTCACCGTAACCGCCCTCCCCCCACCCCCCCCACTTCATTGTCCCATGTGAAGGTCCTGCCTCTGGGCTTCTGGTCTGTCATGTCTTATATACAGACAGGCAGTTGGTTGCAAAAAAGCTCTCTTTGTTCCCCATGACATAGAGATAGCTTTGTTCCCCATGACATAGAGATAGTGGCCTTGCCTGATCCCACCCTCTCCCTTATTTTTAAAAAAATAACACTAGGGAATTTCTGTTAAACTTGATTCACTTCCTCCTGTTACCTTGTTAATGTGACTGTTTCATATCAGTTATTCCTGGGTTCTAAAGTGCTTTTTGGGACAGGCGTCATGGCTCATGCATGTAATCCCAACACTTCGGAGGCCAAGGCAGGAGATAGGCTTGAGGCCAGGAGTTCAAGACCAGCCCGGGCAACATGGGGAGACCCTGTCTTTATACAAAAAACCCAGCAACAGCAACAAACCAAAAACAGCTGGGCGCAGTGGCACATACCTGTAGTCCCAGCATTTTGCAAGGCTGAGGTGGGAAGATCTCTTGAGCCCAGGAATTTGAGGCTGTAGTGAGCTATGATAGCGTCACTGCACTCCAGCCTGGGTGACAGAGTGAGACCCTGTTTCAGTAAAAAGGTTAAAAATAAAAAAAAAAAGTGCTCTGTAATGACCTACATTGTTTGTAGATTTTTTTTTTTTTTTTTTTTTTTTTTAAGGACTATAGATTACCCACTAAGTAGTTGGAGTCACACTTTGTCCGTTTTGGTAGATTGTCAGTTTGTATCAGGAATATTATTAGACAGTAGTGTTTTCGATGGTCATAGGGGAGACGAGTAGGCACTGCTTAGGACATACAAGGGAATTTAAGGTTAAAATGAGATTGGAAATTCCTCACAACATTGTAGCATTTTATATTTGGGGAGTGTGGAGGATTTATAAGGTTAAATTTAAAGGTATTAGTTTTGACGAAGTAGGCAATCATTGTGTGTGTGTATTTTGCTGTAGGAATTTGTTAAATACTGTAATTTTTTTTTAAATGTTACGGCATTTTGAGCATCAACAGTTTAAGATACGTGCTTACCATTTTATATAATCTACTCCCAACAGTGTCTTCAAGGGAATACATCTGCTTTCTTTTACTTATTTAGTTTTTTTATTCGTTATTATTTTTGAGACGGAGTTTCACTTTTGTCGCCCAGGCTGGAATGCAATGGCGTGATCTCGGCTCACTGCAACCTTCGCCTCCTGGGTTCCAGCGATTCTCCTGCCTCAGCCTCCTGAGTAGCTGGGATTACAGGCACGTGTCACCATACCAGGCTAATTTTTGTATTTTTAGTAGAGACAGGGTTTTACCACGTTGGCCAGGCTGGTCTGGAACTCCTGACCTCAGATGATCCACCCACGTCGGCCTCCCAAAGTGCTGGGATTACAGGGGTGAACCATTGCGCCCAGCACTTACTTAGTTTTATTAGTTAATTGTCTTGAGTGGTGTTGCATTATCCATCCTACGTATGCAGTGTTTGGGATTCTGATCAGGTCTATTTCAATCCCTGTACTGTGTGGCTGTTTCTTGGTTCTTTTTGTTGTTTTTTTCCTGCCCCCAAATAATGTTTTTCAAGTATCTCTATGAGCAGGTCTAGATGAACAGTTTAAAGTAGGACCCAAGTTCTCATCCTTGCAAGGGCTTACTATTCCATGTGTGGAGACCTTTACGATTAGAGGAAGAGTCACTATTAGGCAATTGATGGTAAATATCAAGTTGATTATACGTAAAGCAAAAATATGTTAGTGTATTTATTGATGGAGAAGAAGGGAAATTTCTTACTCGCTACTGTGTTAGAAAAGAACAAACTGGGCTGGGTGTGGTGGCTCACGCCTGTAATCCCAACACTTTGGAAGGTCAAGACTGGGGAGGCTAAGGCGGGTGGATCACCTGAGGTCAGGAGTTCAAGACTAGCCTGGCCAACATAGTGAAACCTCACCTCTACAAAAAATACCAAAATTAGCTGGGCATGGTGGTGCATGCCTGTAATCCCAGCTACTCAGGAGGCTGAGGTAGGAGAATCGCTTGAACTTGGGAGATGGAGGGTGCAGTGAGCCGAGGTGGCAACACAGCAAGACTCCATCTCAAACAAACAAACACAAACAAACAAACAAACACTGTTCCAAGATCCATTAGGATTCATTTTGATAGAAAGGAATTTCTACTTAAGATTTTCAGGTGAAAGGAAATGTACTCTGTAGTTACCAAATGGATAAGTTAGGGAGTTAGCATAGGATTGTAATGGGAAAGAAGCCTGAAGAGAAGATAAAGGCTATTTTCTATTTTAATCTCTACCTAAATAGTTGCAATTTGATCTTGTTGGCAGAGGGTGACCCAGAATGGGGGATTGGAGGGGGCATTGATAGACTAGAGACATACCTTTTTCTGTAGTACAAACTTGAATTGTTGTAGTGAACTTGTCGTGGCTGAATTTAGAAGTGGCGACAGGGACACTGATGGCTAAATAGGCAAAGGTGACCTGGATGTAATGACACTGAAGAAACGTGGGTATGGATTAGTGACCTCATTAGATGGACATATAGGATGTATATAAATACAGCAGGATAATGTAGTGTTTTCTTCTTTACTGTCAGTTGAAAGGAATACCATTAAGCTGATGATGTCAAGTACCGTGTGTAGTTTTTAAATACTCAGGCAAACATAGTGTGTACATAGGCAAGTACTTCTACACACGTGTATACACATGTCCATGACACACATTTTATATCCATGTACAAAGCATAGTCCTTTAACCAAACTTACTGCGTTTGAAAGTAGGCCTGTGGTTTATGAGAGTGTGAGAGATATAGAACCTTAATTAGAAAGAATTTGCTTGAAATAGGATCTTTTTTCCCCTTATGTGTCATGATTTTATTGCCTCACGTAGGCCTATATCCTTCAGTCTCTGCTTAATTTATTTTTAATTTTCTTTTGCTTTTACAGGCCCAGGCTGCAAGCACAAAGGAAGTTTGCTCAATCTCAGCCGAATAGTCCCAGCACAACTCCAGTAAAGATAGTGGAGCCATTGCTACCCCCTCCAGCTACTCAGATATCAGACCTCTCTAAAAGGAAGCCTAAGACAGAAGATTTTCTTACCTTTCTCTGCCTTCGAGGTAAGACTTTGCAACGATCAGCGGAGGTCTACCTGGAATCTACATGTAAGCCTGAGGTCTACGTGGAGTAACCTTAGCTTTACTGTCTGCCATGTTCATTTTTCTGTCCCCAGCCTGGGTTGAGGGGGAATTGAAAGTGAGAAATCCCACCGAGAGAGTGCGTGCTGGGTGTGGCTTTTGAACCATCTGTTAAGTTTTATTTCCTTTTTAATATGACTTACACCGTACTTCCTGGCTTCTCAATGCACAATTATGCAGTTTCTAACTTTGACTTCTAATTTGATTTCTCTCCACCACACCACCACCTTGACACACACGCATTGCTGACTTGTTTTGTAAGGCAATTTTTTTTCGATGCAGGACTTTGGGGATATGAAGGCCCCTTTCTTTGTGCTTCCTAAGGCCTGTCAATAAGCTGTGGTGATGAGGGACTTATGGTTCTCTCAGCCCTGTATTACGTTAAGGAAAACAGTACTAGTACTTTCAGAGTCTAATTGACAGTGCAAATACTGGCCCGTGTTTCAACTTGGACCAGTCAACAGAGGCCAGGTGGATTGGGATCTGAATAGAGTTATTTGTGAAAGTGTTTGTTGCAGTTTCCTTGTTACTTAGTTTTCTAATAGCTGTGAGGAAAGAACACAGAAGATTGTCTGAGAGAATAAGGAGACTTTTCTGGAGGAATGATAGAAAATTTAGGAAGTCCTGAATGCAGAGAGTTCCTTGGGTGAGGTTATTTGAGAGAAAATGAACAGAAGGAGAGGGCCTTTGCTATTGGACATCTGTGGGAAAGCCTTGAGGTTCACAGTCACTTTTATTTGATAAATATTTTGATAATTTATTATTACAGATTTTAAGTTAACCTTAAAAAGTTTCCACCCATCATCCCTCACTCAATACATTAGTGTGTCTTTCCTTCAAATAAGTACATTTTCCTCTAACTGTCAAAGTTAAGAAGTTCACAGTGACACATGGCCCCCATGCAGTCCTCAAACCTCTGTTTCACATTTGTTCTGAAGGTGCTTTGTAATGTCCGAGTTTAGAGCAAAAGGACCCAGTTCAGAATTAGGCGATGCCATTAATTGTCTGTAGTGTGCTTAATCTGGAAGAGTTCTTCATTGTTTGTCTTTGACCTCAACACTTGAAAATTACAAGTCAATTATTTTTTAGAACGTCCCTTAGTTTGGTTGCCTGGTGTTTCCTCATGATTACATTCTGGTTTGTGTTTTTGGCAGGAGTGCCACAAGGGAAGTGATTCCTCCTCCTTGTTGTTGGGTCCTCTGTGGGGATTCACAGTTCAGTCCTTCCCTTTCCACACTGGTGTTCATGCTGATCATTCGACTGTGATGGGCCTGTTAGGAGTAAAGTTACCCATCTCAGCCTTTGCAATGTGTAAGTGTTAAGAGAGGATATTCTTTGAAACTGGTACATACTTCTCATCATCTTTATCATAATTGTATGCATATGGGCTTCCTATTTTATTCAAAGGGTTATGATCTGTTACTCCTATTATGTATTCTGATGTTCAGATTGTCCCAGATCACCGCCTCATCCGTGGATCCTTGTCAGGCTGGCTTTTTATTCTATTTGACATGTCCCTGTCATCCTTCCAGCCTTGCTTCTGGCACAACAAAATGTTCCAGGCTCATGCTGTACTTTCCCGCCCTCAGTCCTGGAATTGGCCATGTCTCCAAGGAGCGCTGCTTTCTTATAGGGACAAGTACTGTTATGGAGCCAAGATCTGGGCACTAGGGATGCTGGGAACTTTGGGAATGTCATTTCTCCCAGGTGCTTTTAGTAGACTGAGGTTGCATGTTTATAGGGGTCTATCCGAAGTTCTTTGTATATTCAAATCTGTGAGTTAGCAGCCATGCCTCCAATTTCAATTTAATACCAAGGGGTTCATGTGCATTCATCACTGAGGAACTTGGCTCCTGTAATCCTTAATATACTTACTTGCTCTGTCTTTTCAGTGTAATCCACCTCCCATCTCTGCTGCCCCCACGATGGGAAACTCAGCCGTGACACCCCGTATGGTTGCTCCTCACTCCCTCCCCTTGCCCAGTTGCCCTGCCTTACCAATTGGCTTTGGGACTGAATTGTTTGGGGGAAATTTTGACATTATAGGATATGATGATAGTTCTTGGTGATTCTTAACACATAAGAAAGGAGAATTATTACGTATTTGTTAGAAATTTTGTAGCCCTTGTCAGTCATTGAGCCTTGAAAACGGAGATATGAGGTAGGTGGGGTTCCCACCAGTTTATCTCCGTTAGCTTTTTTGTTTGTTTTTGGAGACAGGGTCTTGTCTCATATCAAAATAAGATGATGAGAGGTTGTCCACTTCTGGAGTGCAGTGGCACAGTCGTGGCTCTAAGCAGCCTCGACCTCCTGGGCTTAAGCCGTCAACCTCTCCAATAGCTAGGCCTACAGGCGCATGCAACCACACCCAGCAATTTTTTTTTTTTCGGTAGAGAAGGGGTCTTGCTGTGTTCTCCAGGCTGGTCTTGAAGTCCTGGGCTCATGCAATTCTCCTGCCATCTTGGCCTCCCAAAGTGCTAGGATGACAGGCATGAGCCACCATGCCCAGCCATCTCTGTTAGTTTTTACATGGATTTTGGCTGAAAGATTCTCCTGATCCTTCATGTTGAGTACGAAGATGGAAAGGAAGCTGTGAGAACTAAATACGACAGAATCTTGTGCTGGATTGGCCGTATATAGAGAGAAGAACATGGCCACCAGACTGTGAGGCTGGTAGAGGGTGGTGTGATGATCAGGAATGGAGAATGAGTGGGATGTGTACTCAGAAGGATGTATTTGCCCTAAAGGAATCTTTGAAGGATCAACAGTGTCATCAGCAGCAATGTGATTCAGGTACATCTAGCCGGGCTTGGTTGTGCCACCTATAGCCCATCTCCGTGGAGGCTGACACAGTAGAATCTTTGACACCTGGAGTTTGAGGCTGCAGTGAAACATGATTGTGCCTCAGCACTGCCGCCTTGGCAATAAAGTGGCACTTTGTCTCAAAAAAAAAAAAAAAGGTGATATGGGACTCTTAATTTGTGACTTTGATCTTGCATGGCTTAACAAATTTTTTTTTAAAATGACAAATAATAATTGTACATATTTATGGGTCACATGATAATTTTGTGATACATGTAAGTGATCAGATCAGGGTAATCAGCGTATCTCTCATCTCAAACATTTATAATTTCTTGGTGTTGGGAACATTCAACATCCTCCTTCTAGGTGTTGCTAAATATAGGCATCCTACAGTGGGATAGAACACTAGAACTTATTCCTCCTATCTAACCATAATTTGGTATCCTTTACTAAATATGCATGGCTTTTAAACATAACTGGAGCCAGGTGTGTTTTTTGAGACAGAGTCTCACTCTGTTGCCCAGGCTGGAGTGCAGTAGCGCGATGTTGGCTCACTGCAACCTCTGCCTCCTGAGTTCAAGTGATTCTCCTGCCTCAGCCTTCTGAGTAGCTGGGATTACAGGCGCCCGCCACTACGCCCGGCTAATTTTTGTATTTTTAGTAGAGACGGGGTTTCACCATGTTAGTCAGGCTGATCTCGAACTCCTGACCTCAGGCGAACTGCCTGCCTCGGCCTCCCAAAGTGCTGGGATTACAGGCATGAGTCACCGCGCCTGGCCGAAGCCAGGTTTTTTAAACAGTAACTATGACTTAACTAGTTTGGCTACTTTTGGGAAAGGAATTTTGATGTCTAAAATTGCTGTTGGCATCTTGCTTAGTAAATCATGAAATAATAGTTTCTGCCTCCACCAATCCACCAATCCCATTTCATTAGGATGTCTGAAGATTGCTCTGTTGATTATGGAATTCAGTTATGCAAGTCTTTACTATGGAGCAGTTGTGACTGTTGTGCTTAGTTCTCAAAGGTAGAGAAGGAGAGAAACCCATCAGGGAATGTCTCAGTGATTCTGTGTAGAGAGGAATATGTGTGTTTGTGCTACATGTACTTGTGTGTGCACTATCTTATAACATTATATTTTCTGAGGTTCTGGGAAACTTGGAGAGTCTTTTAGTTGCAGAGGCATGCTTATTTATTGTTCAAATAAATGCCATCTAGAGAAAACATTACCAAGTAAGTACCTGGCTTTGAAGTTTCAGGATTCCAGACAGAAGAGAATCATCTTTTCATAGATAAAATTTACTTCTTTTAGATGTCAAATACAAAAAAGATTTAAATAATGGAAGCCTAGGCGATGTTTAAAACAAATTTAAGAAAATGCTGTGAACCTTGGAAATGAATTTCATTTATGAGCTAGGCAATAAAAATAGGCTTTGTTATTTTTCTGTTCGTATACAATATTGTACTATTTTGCTATTTCTCTTATACTTTTTTTTAGATCTGAGGTATTAAAAATGAGTCAGCTTTAAAAGACCATTTTTTTGTTTTGTTTTGTTTTCCGGGAGGATAAGTGTGTTTACCTGATCTGACTCTACAAACCCCAAATGACAGATGATGCTTATTATAGCTTCATGACCCTGAAAATCCGATGGATTTGGTGGCCTTAGATAGCATCTTTTAATAGGTAGTTTCTTGAGCTAATTAAAACCTGTATTTCAGTGTGTACAAAGGTTACATAGTGATCCCTGTTGTTGTGGTACTTTAATAATTTTATTTCCATTTTAATTTAAGAAAAACAGGATGTTAAGCTTTTTTTTTTTTTTTTTTTTTTTTTTTTTTTTTTTTTTTTTTTTTTTTTTTTACAATCATAAAATAAGTTCCTGTTCATCTTGGGAATATTGGCAGAAGAAAGGTGAAGAAGTAGGCAAAAGAATACATTCAAAATAGCATCTCCCAGAGACGACCGCTGTTAATTACCTTGTTTGTGACTATTTTACTGAGCATTCTGTGTGCATATATAATGCGTATTTTTCCTGAAATGATATTGCATTATACTTTCGTTTTTGCAGTCTGATTTTCCTACTTAACACTGTCACAAAAATGCCTGTCATTTCATTTTAATAGCTTATGTTCCATTTGGTGAATGTCTCATAATTTATCTAATTCCTGATGCACATTTAGAGATATTTCCACCTTTTTGATACCCACTGCTGATGACGCATATCCTTAGTTAAATCTTCACCTTGTTGAAGCCCTTTCAGGCAAAGTTGACAGTTGGGAATGCGATTAACCTTCTTACACCTGCATCCTAATTCTGTTCTTTTTTGGTGCTGATTCCAAAGCAAACATAGCTTGTCACATCCCCAAGCCTCTAGCGTTCACCATAAAGAGCTCAGTCAGCCCATCACCCTTGGGTGACAGCGAGCACTGTGAGGGGTAAAGAAGGCAGTCTGTAATATGCTCATTATTTATAGGGAAGAAAGTCTGGCTGCAGAAATAATGAAGGAACCAAATCAAACACCTGGAAGTGATGTTTGTTGCTAAGGATCCAGGTCTTTTTTTTTTTTCCCCTCCAATCCTCAATTATTACCTTTAATATTCTCGGCACTTCTTTGGGATTTGGAAGAGAATAAATCGTGAGGCCCAGGGAAAGACAACGAGTGGAGTTCTTTAAACCTTGTTTGTTATCTGTTAATGACAGTGAGAAATCTTTGAGATGGGGAGGAAAAACCCTATACCATTAATACTGGGATTAGTATAGATATGTAAACACCCAGCTAGTCATTCTGAGGTTAAAAGCTTTAGAAATCTAAAACAAATTTGTTTTAAGACACTACCAGCTAAGTCTGCAAGGCTCTTTCATTTCCTATTTAATATTGTGACCTAAAATTTCTAAAGGAAAGGAGGATGGGATGAATAGTGCAGCGGGCCCAAGGTATTTGCCGGCAGTGTATTTATCTTTAAATAGCTGCTCTGAAGGGGTCCACATGTCTGTTGCCAGAGGCATAATTAGTATCTTTCACTGGCACACGCGGGGAAGAGGGTTTTGCGCTTGCTGCATGCAGTGATTCGTACCATCGCCGTATTCCCTGTCACCACTCTCGTTATTCTTAATGAGTTCTGTCGTCTCCTCTTTGTTCTGACTATGATTATTAACAAATTAAAAAGAGCTTAATGTAGCAGAGCACTGGCAGGTTAAATGATTCTCTTATTTACATTTTCCTCTTTATGGGGCATTGCAAACAAGGGGATTCCCAAAGGGGACTCCTGAAGCATGCAAACCTACATACACAGTTCATTCGTATGACCGTGGGCATTACAGTTCAGCGTCACAGCTCGGCATAGTGAAGAGAGCGTTATTATGGGGAATTCCTCGTAAATATCCTTACTGTCAGCCATTGTGAAGCAATGCTGTCTTGTTTTGGAACTGCCTGCCTTTTGTTTCTTCTGTCTTACAGAATCTTTAGTGATCAGCTGTCATTCAATTGCTAATTAATTCAGCAAATCTTTATTAAACTCTTTTTATATGCTTGACACCTAGAAAACAGATTAGACATAGGAAAGCAGTATTGGTGGTGGGTGAAATTGAGGACATAACAATAAATGGGTGAAAATGCTGGGGTAGAGGTGTGTACCCATAAAAGTGGGAAGGGAGAGGCCCTGGGATGGCTGCAAAGGAATGCTGACATTTGCTGCAGGTCTCGCTTTACAGTGCATTAGGAATCTTTGCAGAAAGAGGATAGTGCTGAGAAGGGGTTCTGCAGAAGCAACTGCCAAGGCATGGATTGATGTTGGAGGGCCTGGAGTTAAAGCAAGGAAGTTAGGATAAGCCTCAGATTCTGCATGCCCTGGGCTAGTTACTGGAGTATCCCTTGGGTTCTTCAAGTCAGGGGTGACATCATAATACACGTACGAGGTTAGGAAGATGTTACTGGCAGCTCTGTAGAAAATCGATTGAGGCTGCAAGGAGTTCTTCCTAGGAGCATTGGCAGAAGGCTGGCAAGTCTTGGGCAGATGATTTAAGTATTTCTCAGCCTGAGCTTCCTACATCTGCGAAATGGATATTCTAGAGTCTACAGCACACAGTTTCTGCAGAGGTAAACTAAAGCTAATGGGTATGAAATAGCCCAGAATTGATACATGAGGTGATCTTCCACATATAGGCGTCCTTTGATAACTCAGAGGACTGATTTATGGACCTCCTTTTGATACCAAAATTCATGGATACTCAAGTCCATTATGTAACATGGCACATGGTATTTGCATGTGTGCACATCCTCCTGTATACTTTAAATCATCTCTAGATTACTTATAATACCTAATACAATGTAAATGCTATGTAAATTTGTTACACAATATTGTTTAGAGAATAATTACAAGGAAAAAAAGAGTCTGTATGTGTTCAGTACAGATGCAACCGTCCCTTTTTTTACCTGAATGTTTTTCATCTACAGTTGGTTGATTCCATGGATGCAGAAGCGTATGATACAGAGGTCCAACTGTACATTTATTTACCATTTTTTTTTCCAGTGAATTGAGGCAGAGTTAGTGGAGAGGGAGATAATTAGATTTTGGATTTAGGTGGAACTGTCTGAAAGACCAGCTGAATAGACCATAGGTAATAGAGACAGCCAACCTGTGGTGTTTTTTCTAAAGAGCGTTGCTGGCCTCATTGGCAAGGAACACATATTTTGATGTAGTCCTAGTCTTGAGTCTTGAGGACTAGGATTTCTAAGTAGGGCAAATGCAAAAGCCTGGGGTGATTTAGAGGTCACAGAATGAAAGGGGATTAACCTGCCAGAAAGCAATTAAGTAATCCCCCAATTGTAAGGAACACTATGGTGTTAATAATGAGCTTCCTTGAGCAAAATGGGAATACTTTACATTATGTAAACTCTTTGGGGAGGAAAGCACACTGTCTCCAGTGGTACACAACTTTTTTTGAGGGTCTCCGGGAGGTGTTGCATCTTAGTTTTTGAGAGCAGCAGTAATGAAAGTGTATGTTTGAGAATGGTGCCTAGGGGCTTTCAGTGGCCTTAACGTTCTGCATATGCTTGGTTTTCTCCTAGAGTCACTTAGCTCAGTTCTGCTGAGCTACCTGTTTCATTTGTTGGGATAGTTTATCAGTTAATAATGAAGAAATCCGAAACCTTGGAATTTTTGAGGTCTGAGGAGGGGAAGGATGGATCACTTCTATTGGCCCTGTGACCTTGATCAGATGTTATTAATAAGACCGTAGGTCATTTTGCTGTGAGGATTCTCCCTGCTACAGGCCAGCTGGCCTCTGACCATGCTGTGCCCTCCCTGAAGATAAAGCAGGCTCCCTTTTTCCTGCCAGTGAGTACTGGCACAGATTCAGTAGTACTTCTCAGAGTCATCTCTGGCCTTCTCCTTACTTTCTAGAGAGTCCTTGAGTCTTTCTGAAATCCACTTAGAGGACATGGAAATAAGACTTAAGTATGGCAGTGCTGTTTTGTTGGCCAAGCACCTTGCTGACTGCAGGGGTTTCATTTATAGCACTAAAGTCCCTGGTATCTGTGTCCCACAGGGAAGTTGAGTATTTGGCTTTTCTGTTGGGAACTGAGGAAGGCCTCACATGATTTGTACAAAGACTTTTGTCTATAGTGGCTGTTAGAATGCTCATTTTGTTGTTGTTGTTGTTTTTGTTTTGTTTTTTGAGAGGAAGTCTCCCACCCTGTGTCACCCAGGCTGGAGTGCAGTGGCATGATCTCAGCTCACTGCAACCTCCGCCTCCCACGTTCAAGGTATTCTCCGGTCTCAGCCTCCTGAGTAGTTAGGACTAAAGACGTGCCTCACCACACCCAGCTAATTTTTGTATTTTTAGTAGAGACGGGGTTTCACCATGTTGACCAGACTGGTCAACTCGTGACCTCAGGGGATCCGCCCACCTTGGCCTCCCAAAGTGCTAGGATTACAGGCGTGAGCCACTGCACCCGGCCAGAATGTTCACTTTCTTACTGGTTTCTTCTTCTCCACTTGAGATAATACCGTGATGGCTTGAGCACCATCATGGCTGCTGCTATGTGGTATGATTTCTATATTCAGTGAGAAGCACCATCATGGCTGCTGCTATGTGGTATGATTTCTATATTCAGTGAGATGAAGCAAACCATAGATAGACCTTGTGGCATTTGACTGGGTGTGTATTTGCATGTGTTTTAAATTGCCAGTGCAGACAACAACGTGGGAAATGTTGTAAGGGGAATGTTGCAGTTTTCAATGACAAAGATGCTAGATCAGCGTGGGAATAGATTGGGAGGGAAGGTGGTATGATACCCATTGTATTCTCCTTGTGAAGTCCCACACGTTATTTGCACTTGCAGATAGAATACTACCCTAATGTCGGGAATTTCCTATTTGTGGGATTAGATAGGCACACCTGGGTGCTTGTTTGCACTAGTTCTTGAGAGCTGTAATCCAGGAGGAGGAGGGAGGGTTGCTGAAGGAAAGACTGGCCATGCATCTAGGAGGTCATTGCGTCATCCCTCCTTGTTCCTTAACAAAGACCGAAGGTTCAGCTTATTCTAACCATTGAGTTCATTTTGCATTTTCACCTCCTGTCTCCCAGATCCTGGTCACCAACCAATCTAGTTACTTTCCTATTTGGGAAAGAAGATTTGCTGTCACCTATGGAAAGAATGACAGTATGATTTTATACCTGTGAGCATAATGATATCACCTTACTGTGAGTCGCTCAGCTTGCTTTTGCCTATGTTTGGGGCCATAAAAATGTTTAGACTGAAGACATTATGCTCTGTATACAGTTGAGTAACCTCGAGTTTCATGGCAAGTAAGCAGCTCCCAGAGGCATGGCCTCATCCTAGAGTCTTGGATCCCATGTAGAGTCCTTTCAGTGATTGGTATCTGTTTTTTTTTTTTTTTTTTTTTTTTTTTGGACATACTATTTAAAAAGAAGTACATTCCCAAGAAAGATGAGCATGATTGGGTAGGCACCTCCTTATTCAGTAAGGAATAGGGATTCCCTTTGTGTTTTGCTCATGCTATTGAGGGCTGCTTCCCTATCTCTGCTACACAAATCCCTCTTCATGCCAGAAAGGACATTAAGTGAACGTTTTACATTCATTTTAATTTTAACCATTACCTTTCCTTTAGGGCAACTGATAGTAAGTTTGTCTTGATATAATGGAGATAAATTATTTAAGACATGAATGCAAGTCACCTTACAGATAATAATAGCACATGGAGTATCTGGATCTGGCAAATACTTTTAGGGTGGTAGGCAAATGAAAGCGAATTGGAAATTCTGTTTTAATTTCTTCCCTAATAAGTTGTAAAGTCAGACCAGGAACGGGCAGAGATTGGCATTGGACATGTTATATTTGTCCCCAAGTCTTTTAGGGAAGTTTGTGTTTACGTGTCGTGCATGCATGAATGTGTGAGATGAATGTAGACAGCTGCCCTGTTTGAGTCTCTGGTGCTTCAAACAGTGCTTGGTACATACATACGTAGATTGATGCACTAGGGTATTTGGGTGCAACTGCTTTCTTCTGTGACTTCTTTCATCTTCTATCCATTGCCCAAGTCCCTGCCAGCTCACTTTGAAGTTTTGTTTCTTAATTTGATAGTTGGGGTTGATTACTTTTCATTCTGTTTATGTATCCCGAAGATGAAACACAAACTCAGTGGGCCAGCCCCATGGTAATTGGGTCAAGCAATAGAATTTGACTCTCCAGCTAAATGACAGTGCACAGGGAATCCCTTTAGGGTCTTTCCAAAATACAGCCAAGCGATGTTTGGCTGCTTAAGATCAAGAACTGGTCGAGGGAGGGAAGATAATGGGCAGGAGGGCTTGTCTGTGTACATGATTCATAGAGAAGAATCCAATTTTATAGAAACCACAGCCTAAATTAGAGAAAGCAAGCTTTTGGATTAAAATGATCTCTGTTGTGGTTGTAACATACCACAGTTTGATTTTTGTCCAGATGAAAACATTTGGTTTGCACTTCAGTAAATATTGTGGAGACATTGCCAGCTAATTCTGAAAAGTAATGAAATACGGCTTTGGCAAAGAGCAGATGCATTCCGTACTCTGATTGCTCTTATCTGATCCAAGTTCAGATTTTTTTTTACATTTGCTAATGCACTTGAATAATCGGGAGAGAAAATCTGCCTGTAATTTTAATAGGAAACTGTCTACACTGACTATACTTTTATAATGACCACTCATAAAGTCTCCCCCTGAAAAAAATCCGACACAATTCCCAAACCTCTAAAACATACACCTTTTGTTGTTACTTTTCTAAAATGAGAGTTTGTAAAGGAGAGATACGATGTGGTGTTCCATGTGAGAAGTCAGCCTCTTTCGCTTGCTAATTAATGCTTGCTAATTAATATGAATGGAGCTGGTGTTTTTGCCGTGCAGAGTCCACCCCTGAGAACGCAAGGTCATGTGGGGTTGCGGAACCCTTTCTGTCTTGTCTCTTCTTTTCTTTCCTTTTTTTTTTTTTTTTTTTTGAGGTGGAGTTGGCCTCTTGTTGCCCAAGCTGGAGGGCAATGACGCAATCTCAGCTCACTGCAACCTCTGCCTCCTGGGTTAAAGTGATTCTCCTGTCTCAGCCTCCTGAGTAGCTGGGATTACAAGGTGCCTGCCACCACACCCCGCTAATTTTTTGTATTTTTAGTAGTGGGGTTTCACCATGTTAGGCAGGCTGGTCATGAACTCCTGACCTCAGGTGATCCACCTGCCTCGGTCTCCCAAAATGCTGGGATTACAGGCGTGAGCCACCGAGCCCGGCCAGCAGAGCCCTTTCTAAGCCTGCCTTGTTTTCACCATCCTTACTGGTGTTTCACAGCAGGTTGTAGGTGAGCCTTGCTGTGGAAAGGGGAAGGCCTCTTTTTAGAAAGTATTTTCAAGTTGTGAATTGCCTGTCTTCATGTCTCTCTTCCTGTTGTTTTCAACCTCGTAGCTAGCTCCATTCCCATTTTTGTGAATCCTGGACCCACAATGAGCTTTTCAAAAGATTGCTTCATCTGACATTTAGAGAAGAAAAATTTCCCTAATAAAATGTCTAGATACGAAGCTGACCCCTTATGTGCCAGAATCTATTAAGTTACAAGCTTTTTTAAATGAAAAATTTAAAAACACACTGTTATGTTTCCTTTTTTTTCTTTCCTTTTTTTTATTCTTTGAGACAGAGTCTCACTCTGTAGCCCAGGCTGGAGTGCAGTGGCGCAGTTTCAGCTCACTGCAACCTCTGCATCCCAGGTTCAAGTGATTCTCCTGCCTCAGCCTCCCTAGTAGCTGGGGTTACAGGCATCTGCCACCATACCCAGCAAATTTTTATATTTTTTAGTAGAGATGGAGTTTCGCCATGTGGGCCAGGCTAGTCTCGAATTCCTCACCTCAGGTGATCCTTCTGCCTTGACCTCCCAAAATGCTGGGATTACAGGTGTGAGCCTCCCCGCCCAGCCTGTTCTGTTTTCAGCTACGTCTGCTAGATACGAAGTTTCTACCGACTCAGTACAATATAATTGCGTAATGCATCCATTCACCCATTTCATACTGAGAAATATGCAATAGTTTTCTCCAGTGATAAACACCCTGGGCTGCTATCTGCCTTGAGGGGTTTGAAATATCCTTTCTTTCATCCTGTTTGTATCGAGCAGATTCTTCCTTCTCTGCATTTATTTCTAAATGTGATAATCAAGCTTGTATCTAGGTAAAGAGGAAATAAATGCTCTTTATATAAATGTCTTAATTAATTTTAGTTCTCGGATGCTTTGTGTCCTATACATTTGAGGTTGTTATTTAGCTATTTTCTAGATATTAGTCCTTTTCTATCACTGTGATCATTTTTACTTTGGCATGAAATATGAGATGATCTTACTGCATTTGTCTCGAGGAGAAAAAAAGAACCTACTTTGGCTTCATTTTTCCCAATTCTGTGGCTTCTCTGGGTCTGGAATGCCAGTTTGACCCCTCTGTGATTTTACAAGTGGACATGCCAGCAGGATTCTTAGAGGGATTTACAGCAACCACGTGGTGACAGAGCATTGGCATGTGCAGCATTAGACTCCGTTGGCTTTATTCTTTTGTACCTACTTCAGTTTGTCTATGAGGTTGATGAGATGGACAGGTATGAGGGTGCCCGGCCAAATTCTGGAGGTCTGTTCCTTCTAGGGGAGATGCTGATTGTTCATGAGTGCTCCCCCTGGTGGATGGGTGATGGATTGGCCGTGGCCCTTGGAGGATGATGCCAAGGAGGACAGTAAGGCCATATCCAGGCTTAGGGTGACAGTGTTGTCCCTGTGGGGTACCCACCAGTGAGAAGAAGGGGTGCAAGCTTAACCTCTGAACTAAGGGCACTCTGGTGGTGGTTACCCGACCTCTTCCCCTGGAGTTCATTTTTATTCTGCTTCAATCCCTTTCCTACACTTTCCCTTTTCCCAGTCTTCCTTCTGTTCAACATATTACCTCCTGATTCCCCATCTGATTTACGAATCCTTCATTACCCATTTTTCTTTGTTGATGCTTTACCTTTAGATCCAGACCAACATGCCAATTACCTGAATAGACGCAGAATCATCATCTAGGTTGAAAACAATCCTTTTTTCCTGTGTCCCCATATGTAGAAGAAATCGTATTCTTTCTCACCTCTGACTTCAGGGCCAGTTCCATCAGAGGGACTTACTACTATTATAAGGTTTTACTTTGAGAGCAAGTTCCTCAGAATTGCCCTTCTTCTTCACTGGTCTTCTATTTCTAATCTTACATTTCTTCTATTTTAGCCCCTCACTTTCTTTCCCAGCACTCAGCAGGTCACATCACGTGTTTGTATTTGCCGAGGAGCCATTAAAACAAATCTATTCATAATATTGGTTGTTTTCTGCTTTTGTTAAAAAATTATCATCTATGGGCCGGACATGGTGCCTCACTCCTATAATCCCAGTGCTATGGGAGATCAGGTGGGAAGATAACTTGAGGTCAGGAGTTCGAGACAAGCCTCGGCAACTTAGTGAGACCCCGTTCATACAAAAAATAAAAAATTTATCTGGGTTTGGTGGTGTGCACCTGTAGTCCCAGCTACAGGAGGCTGAGGTGGGAGGATCACTTGTGGCCAGGTGGTTGAGGCTGTAGTGAGTCATGATCACACCACTGCATTCCAGCCTGGGCAACAGAGTGATTCCTTGTCTCAAAAACAATATATTATCCTTTGTGGATATCAACAAAGTCTGGATGCTGAACTGAGCGTCTAGATGTTTTCTCCGTTTTAGTTCTTTGCAACATAAACTCAATCCTCACCCTAACATAAACTCAATCCTCACCCTTTCTCTCAACATCTTGAGTGTAAGGAATGTGATAGTTGCTTCATGCTGCTTCTCTAATGTTTGAGTTTTTAAAAAAATCCTCAACAGATCCTGTTAAGTCGAAGTTAATTCCTTATTTCTAATGTGCTTCACATGGATTTTTACCTGATTCTCTTTGAATCTTAGAATATTTTTATCAGATCTTATTGCTGTATTTTTTTTTTTTGGAGACGGAACCTTGTTCTCTTGCCCAGCCTGGAGTGCAGTGGCATGATCTTGGCTCACTGCAACCTTTGCCTGCCGGGTTCAAGTGATTCTCCTGTCTCAGCCTCCCGAGTAGCTGGGATTACAGACATGCATCAGCGTGCCCAGCTAGTTTTTGTATTTTTAGTAGCGATGGGGTTTCACCATATTGGCCAGGCTGGTCTCGAACTCCTGACCTCAGGTGGTCCACCCACCTCGGCTTCCCAAAGTGCTGGGATTACAGGCGTGAGCCACTGCGCCCAGCCTTATTACTGTATTTTTATATTGCTCCCACATGACCTCATTTGTGGAGTTTATTGCCTTTGCAACTGAGGGGAAAGAGGAAGGCTGGCGGGGTGATGGCTCTCCTCTTGAAATACATGCCTGTAACTTTCAGTCCCTCTTGCTTCTCCTGTTACTGTTTCCCTCTGACAAATGGTTGAATTGGCTGCAGAAGTTACCATGAGAAAGATCTACACAAGAACCTGCTGTTTTTATACCAATTCATGGTTTGGATTTCAGCTGCTAGTCATTGCCTCCAGGATACAGTATAGGAAGGCTGTTCTTTAAAATAAATTAAGTGTGGATATTTTTATCTGGAAGGAACTATTGAACTTATCCTATCTCCTTTTAAGAGAGGGAAATTTAATGGCAGAGTCTAAGGCTTACCAGTTCTCTCCTAATAGTATGACTGACAGCATATGTTAGATCGATAGTAAAATAATTTGAACATTTTTTGAGTGCTGTAGTTACTCTTGTTTTTTCATAAATACTTATAAAGGTAGATTTAGGGAAGAGGCATCAAAAAAGATTGTTATATTTGATTAGATAACCTGTCTATACCCATGAATATTGATACCATTCTGAAAACCATGCTAATTAGCCTCCTTTTTTCCTAGTCAGTCTTGTACTAATTGTAAAACCATTTAGATGGAGCATATATTTTGGTCCAGTGGAAATGTGGATAGATATTTTTTTCTCTTTCTTCTGTTTATTTTACTCCCTCTTCTATTTGATTTTCCCCAAAAGTCTATCCCCAAAGTCTGTGTGAGGTTTAAGAACCTTCTTTCTGTCCAGAATCTACTTCTAAATGGAGACAATCAACATCAAAAGTGCTTTTGTAAGACCAAGTTGAAATCTTCTATCTACAGAGGGTCTTTTTGCCGACTACATCCCTTTGCAGTTGCATATCCACTCAGTAATGTGGTTCACATAATTTGGGGGGTTTTTGAACATTGATAGGTCGTGAAGATACCTGTAAGAAAAGGAAGGGGTTGAAGGTCCCACATAGTCTTTGCATTTTGGGGAGATGCGTGCTTGGTTTGCCATCTCAGCTCCTTATACTGCTCGTTTTCCATTTCCTTGTCACTGAGCATATAGTTCCGAAGCCGGACAGAAATAGTTTTAACTGTGTGTTTAAACCTTGAGATCTTTGAGATCTGTATTTAGGTAGGAGAGTGAATTGGTGATTTGTCTCTTCGTTGGTGTTACTAGAGTGTTTTTAGCTCATTCATAGGCAGGCAGGCAAGAGAAGACATGAATTTTGTATTTACTAGTTCTTTTACTATTAGACTGAATGGGATTTTGTTTGTGTTTTAGAAGCCTCTGGTTCCAAACAATGTACGAATGACTTGATTGTTTCATCTCCTGAATTGCCTTTGTTTGATAAATAAGAACTATCTTGTGCTTTTTTTTTTTTTTTTTTTTTTTTTTTTAATATTGAGCCTAAGAGTGGGCATGGGGGCTCATGCCTGCAATCCCAGCACTTTGGGAGGCCAAGGCAGGAGGATCGTTTGAGTCCAGAAGTTTCAGACCAACTTGGGCAACATAGCGAGACTCCGTCTCTACAAAAATTACAAAAAATTACTAGGTGTGGTGGTGCGCGCCTGTAGCTCCAGCTACAGGATTGCTTGGCCCAGTAAAGGGTGTGGTGAGTTGTGATCGTGCCACTGTACTCAGCTTGGGCAACAGAGTGAGACCCTGTCTAGAAAAATAATGATATTGAGCTTTTTTTTTTTTGTTACTTTAAAATCTGGAATGAGAAACTTTGAGGATGAGAGGTTAAGATGTAAAAGGGTAAGGGTGAGGAGGTCGGTTCCCCTGTTGGGAGGTTTATTTTTTTTATTTTTTATTTCAAATTCAGCACTTTTACTTAGTGCAGCGTAGGAATTTATTTGGGTGATTTTTGCATCCAGTTAACCTAATCAGGACATCAAAGTAGCTTCCAAAACCATTGGAAGTTGGGGATTTCATATCCACCATAAGGAATGAATATTCCTTATGAATACAACACACTGATTTTATATAATGAAATGTTATATTGTTTTTAATTCTAGCTTCTCTAATTGTCTTTTCTTTGATTTTTTTTTTTTTTTTTTTTTAAGTCTATTAGAGTAATCTCTCTTCCTCAGCAGTGGGTAGGTGTTTTTATTTTATTATTTTTTTTGTTCCATCCTTGGATGTGTTTGTTTTTTTTTCTCAAGAGTTATTCAGGTGAGATTTTAAAAATCCTTATTTGTTCTGTTTTGCATCTTCTTCCTGCTGGGGGATTTTGCTCGAAATATGTTCAAAAGGCACAGATGATCTTGGGAGTATTTGAAAAATAAATTTAAAATGGCAATAGAGATCAGTTGCTTTGTTTTTTCTCCTCGGTTTCGTCTTCATTGTGGTGTTCCTTCTGGAAACGGCGAGGGTCAAGGCCTGTGTTTATGAGCTGTTTTTCTTATTCCACCAGGTTCTCCTGCGCTGCCCAACAGCATGGTGTATTTCGGAAGCTCTCAGGATGAGGAGGAAGTCGAGGAGGAAGATGATGAGACAGAAGACGTCAAAACAGCCACCAACAATGCTTCATCTTCATGCCAGTCGACCCCCAGGAAAGGAAAAACCCACAAACATGTTCACAACGGGCATGGTAGGTCCACCGTTGAACTTGGATAACAAGAAATCTAAAGCCTTGGGTGAGAGCTGGAAGAGAGCCTCTGCTGAGAAGGGATGAGATGAAGGCGAAGCTTGTTCTGGGTACTTCTCCAGGGCCAGACACTTCATGGGCAAAGGGATTATTGTAGTCCAGGGTGTTCTAGGTGAGTGCAGATACTCTGATGATGTGGAGATGATGGTAAATTCTATAAGAGCTGTAGATAAACAGGCATGGGAACAGGAAAAGACCAGATCTACATGGATGGTCAAGAAGATTTGGTGAAACAACATCTGTGCCCCCCCTTTAATTAGTAATGTGATTTTAGCAGATGGATATGGTGTAGGAAGAAAATTATCATTCCTCGTATGGAATTGCACATACATTCTGAAGTGAACTGATTTTCCCCTTGCGTGTATAGTGTGGAGGAGGAGGATAAAAGGCAGGAACAAAAGCTTGAGTATCACAGTGAGGAAACTCATCTTATGTGAATAAGTTGGCTATAGAAAGCGCCTAGTGGTCTGTCTTTTCTTTTCCTTTTCCTCTTTTCTTGTCTTGTCTTGTCTTTTTCTTTTCTTTTCTTTCCCTCCCTCCCTCCTTCCTTCCTTCCTTCCTTCCTTCCTTCCTTCCTTCCTTCCGTCCGTCCGTCCGTCCTTGCTTTTCCTTTCTTTCTTTTGTGACGGAGTCTCGCTCTGTCGCCCAGGCTGGAGTGCAGTGGTGTGATCTCGGCTCACTGACAGGTCTGCCTCCCGGGTTCACACCATTGTCCTGCCTCAGCCTCCCGAGTAGCTGGGACTACAGGCCCCCGCCACCACGCCTGGCTAATTTTTTGTATTTTTAGTACAGATCGTGTTTCACCATGTTAGCCAGGATGGTCTTGATCTCCTGACCTCGTGATCCGCCTACCTCGGCCTCCCAAAGTGCTGGGATTACAGGCGTGAGCCAATGTGCCCGGCCGCCTAGTGGTTTTTCAATAGAGAAGGGACTTAAATGGAGTTGTGCCCTGAAAACATAAAGCCGGCATCGATGATGAGGACTTCTTAAAGGGAAATAACTTCAAGGGGAAATGCACAGTGAGGTTGTAATTGTAGGCAATTCCCTGACCAAACATTGTCCAGTAGGATGTAGAATAGGTATAAAAAGGAGTGATTTCAAAGGCAGCACAGAGGTAGTCCTGAACTAATTGGAATTGCACTGAGTGGGGGAATGAGAGTAAGAAAAGAGGAAAGAGGCCGGGTGAGGTGGCTCACGCCTGTAATCCCAGCACTTTGGGAGGCTGGAGGTGGGCAGATCACGAGGTCAAGAGATCGAGACCATCATCAACATGGTGAAACCCCGTCTCTACTAAAAATACGTAAATTAGCTGGGCATGGTGGCGTGCCGCTGTAGTCCCAGCTACTGGAGAGGCTGAGGCAGGAGAAATGGTGCGAAGCCAGGAGGCGGAGGTTGCAGTGAGCCGAGATCGTGCCACTGCACTCCAGCCTGGGCGACAGAGCGAGACTCTGTCTTGGAAAGAAAGAGGAGGGAAGCAAAGAGAATGGGAGTCAGGAGATATGGCTGTTTTCTGTTGCCCTCCTATCAGCTACTCCACTAGACATATTTTACTTAGGACCCACTAGACCCTGTAAGATAGAGAAGCCTTGTCTACAAATGGTGGAGAATCAGTGCTGTCTTTAAGTGATTGAGGCAAAGGAGAGCTGCTCATTTTTCTCATTGGTGCCTGTGCACTGAGCTATCATTTGCCTTTCTGGATTCAGTGGGAAATAGAGGCTCAGGACAAGCACAGCTTAGACATGATTGAAATCTCTGTCTAGCTTTCATTATTGTTGGGCATTTCTGCTCTGTCCACTTAATAGTTGTTCATCTGGCTTGCCTCTTGCTTTTGATTGTGTTTAGGTGACACATCTGCATAGTAGAGAGTGCGATCTCTTTTTAAGGACTTGTGGTTTAATTGGGGAGATGGGGTAAATACAAAATGTAACTACATTTTAACCTTTCGGGAAAAGGTTGTCACCTGCAGCTGTGGTCATCAGGGCATCTGGGTGGTTGGAAGAGAGCTGCATATGTGAATTGGAATGCAGGTATTAGTGTACAGATGTAATTTCTAAGGAGGAAGAACATCGCAAACAGAGCGATGCGGAATAATGCCTGTTTTTGGGACTGTTGCCTGTTGTTCCGCCAGTGTGGAGGTCTACTCTTTGGTCACCTGGAAAGACATGGGCATGAGAAAGAATTCTAATAACAGAATAGGAAACTGTTGATGATTTTAGATGTGGGAGTAAGAGGAAATACGTCAAGTTCTGAATGATTCCTTTGGTAGCAGACTTTAGTCTGAAATAAGGGAAAAAATTATTGTATTCAGGGAGTTCCATCCAGGCAACAGCTGATGTGAACCTGAACTTGAGAAGATACAGTGGCATAGCTTTTCCCAGGGACCTGCGGAGGTGGGGGTGAAGGTAATTGAATAGGAATTAGGAAGGGGTTGATTTGTGGAAAGGTAATATCTTTATAATCTTTTGAGTTTGTGTTGATGGTGAGAGACAACAGAATTACTGAGGATACACTGGGAATTTGTCATTTTGGAGCCACTGCTTGAAACCTGAATAAGTAGTTTTTGAAATATGGATAGAAAGGAAACTTCTAGAGAACTTTTTCTTGTGAAGGAATTTTCTAGTTTTCCTTTTTGTTTAATAGAGATTGAAGAGTTAAAGAAATATGAACAAAACATGAAATTACCCTCATCTGTTATCTTCTGTATGGCTGTATGATAGAAATCTGTTTCATCAGTGTAGTATCGGGTTGGGTCCTTTTCATAAGTTGTTTTTCACCCTTTTATTGCTGATTGGGCAGGTGAATTTATCTGATGTCTTGATCAGTTGAGTTAATCCCATGTATGCTAGTGCAATTGTACTGGGGTCGCTAACTCCTTTGTTTTCCAGTGTTTGAGCTTGATTTAGAGACATTGGATTCACATGCTGATTTTTCTCATGGATTCAGTTTTTAATGTTAAGAATCATTATCTGCATGGATCTTAGATATGTGCAGGGGCAGTGACTGTCTGGCAGCATGTTACACGGAGCATATGAAAGAAGGGGATGGAATGAGGGTGAAGGGATAGGCTGAGCTCTGACCTAAAGGAGGGCATAATGATTCTACATTGACCACTGTCATTGCCACTGGGAGTCAAGGAAAGTGTAACTATCTATAGATACGTATCTCTGTGCATTTACACAGATAAACTTCTGAGTTTCAAAAATCTTAGGAGATTCTTTTTCATTTTTTATTTTTTAAAATTTCAAATTTTATTTAAAAATTTTTTTAATTTTAAAATTAAAAATGTAATGCTTGTTAATTCAGATATTTCCAGAAACAGTGTTGGGATGTTTTTGTCCCCTCATGAATTTTGATGTCTCTGGGTGAGGGGCTGGTAGGATAGTGTGAATCCTGGCTCCAGGCTGGGAGGACTAGGTGGAATGAGTGGTCTTGGGTAAGCACCGACACACCCACCTCCTACTGCCGTTTCTGAGTTGTGCCCTTGCCCTCCTTGCTGTCCTTCTTTCTCCCCGTCTGTTCTGTCATCCTTTCTTTTACAATAGAGTCACAGCATCAGATAGAGGAGCTGCAGGAAGCATACCCAAACCAGCTGGGCTTAGTGAGGGGACTAACTTTACTGAAACATACAAACCTTTCTTTGCTTCCTTTTCTGAGACTTGTAGATAACCAAACTGAAAGGCCCTTCTCACATCCCTGAGCAGCTGGCTTATAACTTTAATCAGATTGATGTCATCTGTGATTAGCCCTGCCCCCAGCCTCCAAGCCTCTACCATTTTGATTATGTTGTATTTGAGTTGTGAATGGGTTTTCTTTGATTTCAAGCCAGCAGAGTCCCAGAACTACCATCTTGGGAGAAGCCATGGGGCTGTGCAATCTGTTTGCCTGCACCTAAACTTCAGGGGAAGTTTGATGGGGAGATTGTTGCAGGCCCAAGAGACCTGTATTTAGATCTGTCCAGACTGCAGTCCTTCCTGCTGTCCCATTCTGTTGTCCAGAGTCCCCAGCCGTTTCCCTGTTCAGTCTGTGTTAGGCCTGCCCATTCCTGGAGCACTCACTTCCTGGGCATGTCCCTCTGCAGTGTAATTCATTGCTCTTCGGCAGCGTCATAGGGAAGTTTGAATCTTAGTTAGTCTGAGGTTTTCTTTTTATTGCTATGCCTGGGCGTTTTTTAGATCTTAACCTGGTCAGAAAAATTCTATTTCCTATGCAAGTCAAAGAGACAAGCACAAAACCAACTCCACTAGAATTTTTCCTACAGAATTTGTGAGTTTTTAGCAAATGTGAATACCCGTAAGTGTTAGGAAAGATTTCGTGTTTACATGTTCCCGAAATTGCTGTATTTGTGGAGGATTTGGAGAGAGCTCAAACTCATTTTATTGTGATAAGTGCAGAAATAGAATCATAGAATCTTTGCCATGTTAACAATGGTGAATGATATTAACCATTTATGGAGTTACCTTTTCTCTCCTAAATCAAATAAGATTAACTTCTGTATAAATGAGAAAAATGTAAGCCCCTGTGCTGACGTAAGTGCTGTGAAAGATAGCACAGATGAACACGGCAATAGGATCTACCCACAGGGAGCTAATGGGAGATGATGTCTCCCGGCACATCTGTCAGAAATGTCGGAAGACATTCAGGTCTATCCGTGTGTTTCTCCTGATGAAACAGGTTTCAGTGTCTCATTCATCTTTGTCATTCCCTGTCACTTGGTGATGCTACCTGGGTGACTTGTCTCCCTTGTCTTCTGATGTGTGCTCCCCCCCGCAACTTTGTGTCCTGCCACGCACCTCACACCCATATACCAAGGTCCTTAAGGGGGGGATGGTGTGATCATTGGGGCTCCATTAAGACATTTTGTAGCTTTTGTGTATATTCATGGGTTTTGTGTATTTGTTGTCCCTTTGTAGGCATCTGAGTACCAAGTCTTTTGTGAAGTCATATGAAAAGAAAAAATCCCCACAAGCTACTACCTGGGATATAGGTCTCTGCAGTCCTTCCTGCTGTTGCCACATGGCTTGAATGGCCTTGGAAGCCAAAGAGTAACAATCCACAGGATGTCAGTGCTTCCTTATGATGCCAGTGGAGGGAATGGAATAAAGCCAGCTTAGTAATATACAGGCCACTTGGAATGCTCCTCCGATTTCAAATGACCCAGGGGGAACATGGTGGTTTCGTGCAACCAAAGTCAGCTTTGAAGAAAACTAATGTCAGCCTCAGGTTCAGGCAGTATTGTAGAAAAACACTGAGCTGTCAGTAGCTGGGTAGCTGTGCTGTCTTCCCCAGTCTATTTCACATCCGCTTTTATATCAAGGCAGATGACAACGAAACAAACTTAGGTCAGTTTATTAAAGGAAACACTTGTGATATTGGGAGTAATCCCTCAGGCAAGAGGTGCTAATTGAACATAAGAGTATTTCTAAAGTTACTATTTTCAACAGTAGAGAAGGAAATTATTGATCGTCTCTTCCAAAATTGATAAAAACCAAAGTGTAGCATTCTTTCAAAATTAAACATTCTCAGCTGTGGGATATTCTCATGCCCAACGTTGCTACTTCCTCAACCATTTCTAGATAATTAAAATTACACTATAATGCCATGTTGCTCAATATGCATATTTGTTGTCATTTTTGTCTGTTCATTTCCTAGGAATGTCTTTGCCACCATCGAACAGTCATCAGGAACTTAGTTGCATGCCTTTTTTTAGCCACTCATTAGCTGTGTGTTCTTGGGCAAGGTATTTACTTAGCTTCTCTGATTCTTAATTTCTACTTCTGTGAAATCAGCATGATAGAATAGATTAGCATTAATTTGTCCATTCATTGATTCATTTATATCCCAGCATAAGGAAACAGTGAGGCTGTATCATGGGCGACAGTAGAGCCATTCAGATCTCTAATGGTGGATGGCAGCCACTGTCGTATGTTCAAGGAAAATGACATTTCCAAGATCACTATTCAGCTGGGTGAAGGTTCCCAGCTAAAATTTTGTCCCTGTAATCCATTCTTCTTTCCCTGAGATAATAGTGACTTGTCCAGATTAAAACATTTATATCCCACCCTGTCTTCCACCCCATTTACATTGCTATCTATACTTTTTCTTCATTCTTTTATAACCCTTAGGAAAACTGGTATACTGTTGCATTCTCCAAGCAAAGGTTGAGTTGCTGAAAGTCAGTAATAATCTCAGTTGACACCAGTGGTTTACACAAGAATCCTCCAAGTGGTCAGACTGCTGGGATCACCTAGAGCTTTGTTTTCATGTGTAATAAATGCAGATCAAATGTTGGCAACAGTTCCCATGGCAGCTAAAAAGTTCTTTCCTGTAAAATTTCACTGAGGTCCATTTCTCTTTAAGTTTAGAGCAGAATTCCTAGAAATTTCTTATAATGGGATTTCATTATGTGTATCCATCAGTCATCAAAGGGAGTATTTATTTAAATGTGACATAACATAAAATGAAACAGATCTTCCTATAGAGGGTTCCTTGCAATAAAAAGGCAATCAGGCACCAGTGCCTTGCAAATCTAATCAAGCTTGGAGCTCTGCAGGTGCTGTCAGAAAAGAGGTTAGCAATTTTCTGAACCTGAAGAAGGCCTCTTGAGAACTGCAGACAGAGGAAAGAGTCCTGGAGAGCACCACATCTCAGGCCACATCAGGTACTGTGGAACTGCCATGGAGGCCCAGGTCCTGGCTTAGCCCTGCAACTAGCATTTTCTCTTGCATAAGCACCTACCACCTGACCACCTGTTCTTCAGTATAAACCCACTAGCCCCACATTGTACCACCAGACAAGGCACCTGAGCCAGGCCGTGCTGTACCTGCGACCTCAGGAAGCTGTGATGCTCTGCCCTTACCCCTGTTCCCTGATTTTGGAGTGCTCTTGGTGAATAGAAGCAAAACACGAGCTATGCTTTAGATGAAAATAAGTTCTCTGGCTGCATGGGAAGAACGGTTTGGATATAGTTAAGAAGGTGAGAGCTCAGTCTTCCTTCCTCACACCTCAGTTTTACTCCCTCATTTTTTGAAAACATTAAAATGTAGAGGCAGATGATCTTCGTGTCCTTTTGGCATGGTTTGGTTTCTGACTTGGGTGAAGAAGGCACAGGTGTTAAAATAGGTTTTCTTGCAGGAAGAACCTGGGTGAGGGCATCACAATTGTGTATTCAAGCAACTGCTCAGAATTGTTAATCTTTCACAAGAGAAAGGGGAGAGCAAGCTGGTTGTTTTGTGACTTCTCCATTACAGGGTATTTCTCTTATCAGATTTGTGCTTTTCCCTATTTTATATGCTCGAGCTGTTGAGGCGTGTCAGGAAATCTAGCAACATCTGTATCCTCCCCAGAGGGATCACCCCTGCTGAAATGTGGGGAGATGAACACACAGAAAACAAAGTGTGGAAAACTGGTGCTTTACTACTGGGGTGGGTTTGGCCAAAATTTTAATTAGGCCACATTTCAAGGAGAGCAGCTTTATTTCAGTAGCTAGCTGAAGAACCTAGAACCCAGACTGCCAGGGGCGTCCTGTTTCATCTTGTTTCTCCACAGAGGAGGAGAGTGGCTCTGGACATGGAGCCAGGACATCTGGCCTCATGGCAGAGGTGGCAGGAGAGGACACACACACCATCCACAGTGTTCTGCCATCAGCTTCCACATGGGCCTGAGACTGTACCATTCTTCCTCCGAGCAGGAATCCTGATGCCAGTAGTTTCCTGCAAGAGTCTGCTGTCCCCAGGCAGATGTTTTGTTTTGCAAACATTACACAGGACTTTAATGTGCTCATTTGTAATCCACTGAACATCCTAATGGAAATGGATTTGTTTATTAAAATACATAATCTGAAATGATTTGGACAGCATCACATGAGCTTTTAACCTTGGGTTAGCACTCAAGGGTTACAATAACAATGCTTCCAGCAACTTCTATTTCAATAGCACATCAGAGTTTCCAAAATACTCTTACATATACAGAATCTCAAATGATTCTAAAAATAGAGCCCTTAGGTAATGACTATTTGGAAACCAAACAACACAATCAAAACACTGCTTTGTGGGTATTTATATTACAAGTTGATATTTGAAATGTCTAGATTTTTCTTAAGCTCTCATAATTGGTTATTTTTTCCAGGGGGTAAGTGAGGTAGACTAGAGGAATTAATAAATGCCTTTGGAATGAATTTACCTCGGCTTTTCGGAGTCCTTTGAGGAGGAGACCTTGGTGAAGGCTTGTTGCTAAATCAGCTGCATATATATCTTTTAAATGCTTTTTATAACTTAAAAAAAATGGAAGGAAGAAGAGTGGCTATTGTTTCTTTTGTGCACATCGTTTTCTGAAGAGGGATATTTCTCAGAAGACTTTTTAAACAACATGTCATTGGACTCCCAGCTGGAATGATTTAATTGCTTTTAGATTCACACCGGGGGCATGTTGTGTAAGGGCCAAAAAGCAATCATTTGGATGAGTTTATCACATTTCTGTTCTGTGGTTGCCTTTGAGGGGCATTGAGCCCTCTCTTTGTCTGGGCTGTGGAGGGGTGGGGGGCTGTCATGCATCAAGGTCAGGAGCTCGCCATAGCCCTGCTATGTTCAGTGGGGACAGACACTACAGACACTCTGTAACAGACAAATGCCTCCTCCCTACCCCCACAGCCCCAATCGCAGTTCTCATGTGATATTTTCTTTACCTCTTTTTAACCTCTGGTAGCTCCATTTTTCCTGTTGAGGCAAGTGACTATTCCAAAAAGTTGGAATATGGGATGGGAGTGTGTGTGTGTGTGTGTGTGTGTGTGTGTGTGTGTGTGTGTGTGTGTTTGTTGTTTTTTTACAGCAGTAATGCATGTAGAGACCAGTTATACAATGTGGGTTTCTAACCACCCCCTTTTACGCGTTTGGGGCGGTGTTCCTTAGAGGCCGTTTGGTAGAATGGTTCAGAGCATCGTGATTACAGCACTGACACACTTATGGCTGCAACCTTAGGATTTTTCTGTTTTTAAGTTTTCTTATCTGTAAAGAAGAGATCATAGGTTTTGGCAAGAACTAAGTGAATTGATTTATGTTACAACAGTTAATGTTAGAAACTGCTGTGTTTCATATTTTCATTAAGATAATGTGATTGAAAAGATCTGGTGCCTGGAACAACCTTATAATTGCTAGGAAAACCCGAGAAAGTTTATGTATCTCAAATGCCTGGGACACGATGAGGACTGTCAAAGAGTCAGCTATTACCCTTGAGTGTTGTGACATCATTAGCTTCACCAGAACTGTGTTGTGAGCTGTTTCAGTCTGGTAGAAGGTCTTGGTAATTTCTGTGTCAGGATTATCATCCTTTCCCTGTTTCTTCTTGCTTTGCTACAGTATTTATTTGTTCGACTGGCCTCGTAGGGCCTTAGGGGGATATAGGTACACGCTTCGGGATAGCTGGCCCATGCCCCATGAGTTTAGTGTTGTGGGGATGGTATAGTCCCACCTTCATAACTCTTTCTGTGACAGGCAGCTAGAAGATGGTGTACCTGGTGGTGGGAGAGAAGCTCCGGCTCTGGTCCCTCTTAGCCCGGTGTTGGGGCTAAAAAGTTTATTTAGCCGCTTTAAGCTTTAGTTTTCCTCCTTTGTAAAATTATATTATTAATACGTGACTCAAAGTGCTGCTTGGGGTTGTTGGGGAGGATATGTGAGGGTGGGGGTCACTACTCTCAGATATGGATGCAGAACCCACAGATAGAGAGGGCTGACTGTATTTAGTTTTTTCGTGCTAATGTTTTTACTTTGAAAATGACCAAGTTGCCTATAACTTGTATAATCAATTGTGTCAATGGGATGCGTTCTGGTCTAATTCGCATGTGCATATTTAAGGGTGTTTCTCTCTCGGTGTGTAGTAAGCAGTTTATAGATTCCTTCCTCAAATCCAAAGGTGAGCGAGAATTCTTATCATTGACTTCAGATGTGGTTGGCCTGTTATAAATCATTATTTTTGGGATTTAGGTTTTTTGTTTTGTTTTGAGATGGAGTCTTGCTCTTGTCACCCAGGCTGGAGTGCAGTGGCGCGATCTCGGCTCACTGCAGTCTCCACCTCCCGGGTTCAAGCTGTTCTCCTGCCTCAGCCTCCTGAGTAGCTGGGATTACAGGTGCCTGCCACCACGCCCGGCTAATTTTTCTACTTTTAGTAAAGATGGGGTTTTTACTATGTTGGCCAGGCTGCTCTCCTGAGCTCATGTGATCCGCCTGCCTCGGCCTCCCAAAGTGTTGAGATTACAGGTGTGAGCCACTGTGCCCGGCCGGATTTAGGGTTTTATGAAACCCAAAACTGCAGAAACATTTTATTTGTTTGTTCTTTAGGAGTTAACGCCATCCTTTTCTGAGTGTAACCTGCAGTTCTGTGCTCTTGCCTTGATTCTTGCCAGTGATAAAACACGAGACCCTTGCAGACCAACTGCCCATTGCCTCATAAGGCCATTTGTCCAGCTGTTCCTCCCTTTCCGTTAACGCAAACATTTTAGAGCGACTGATGCCCACACAGGCCGCAGGGCTGGTAATCATCAGGTCTGCTGTCCTTTCCTCAGCGCTTTTGGGGGCCAGGAGGGCCAAGAAGCCATTTTTCAATGACAAAAACCATTCATCCTGATTTATGGTCTTTCTGTTGTCCTGACCTTTATATTCTCATAAAGGTCTTTTAATTTTTAGTGTCGTATGTTAGCAGGAATATATGTAAGAAATTTGTGTAAAGGGCAGATACATCCAAGTCTGCTATTTTATCATTGCACATAATGCATTCACACTTGCAGATCATGACGAGAGTGGCAACCAAGTGGTAATCGGTGGGAAAAATATTACAGAATTGAAGTTCTTCTACAGAAAAGGAATAAGATGTGATTGGCTTTAAACATTCCATTTCCAGATTTCTGTTATAATTGTGATCAAAGTGAAAGAGATTTCATTGTATGAAAGTTCCAGGAGGGTTTTACAAAGCCTGTAAACCAGTAGAATTTGCTTACAATACTGGAGTTTCGGAGTACAGAGGCAGCTGAAGGTTCCGTCTCTTGCATCCCAGGTTGACGTTTGTTCCCTGTGTGAGTGAGCTGCTGGCTGGGTGCAAGGTGATAATGGGGCTTTTGCTCACCTAAGCTGTGTTCTCGCAGCTTTCCCTAGTTTTACACGTGGATGCTGTAGCTACGTTGGTGGAGTTGTTTTGGCCCAGGGCAAACCGGGTTACAGCACTCACACATGCTACATTAAAATCCATTTGAACTGTTGGCACAGGTTGGCAGACATTCCATTGTTTTCAGACAATAGTGACTCAAAGTTGAACTGGCTCCAGGGAGCAAGTGTGGCTTTTGTACAGTAACAGGGATTTAATGCCAGCCAATTGGCGGAGTCTGTGTCTTGCCCAAGTAAGGGATGCCTTGTAATGACATGAAGCATACATTTAAATATCTGGCTTGAGATCAGAAACTTGCTGTGGATCTCTTTTCCCTTGCTTAACACATTTCTTCTTTATTTACAGTGATTCTTTTTTTTTGCCCCTTTCATTTGTTTTGGGGGGTGGACAGGAAGAAGGTATTTTAATTTGGGGGTTAGTTCGGTCCCATGTTCAGGGTCTTCTTTTCCTTTGTTGCCTTGCTAGCAGATGTTTCGGGCTGACTTTCTGTAATGGTCCTTGTCTAGATTTTTCTCTTTCAAGGAGGTTAGGCCTTCTGAACTGTATTATTTCAGGTCATACACTGCATAATCCCAGGATATCTTGTAACTTTTGCTCAATGCCAAGTAAGGACTCCTGTTTCATACACATCTAATAATCTAATAATACACATCAGGATTCCCTCTTATGTTTGGATGAGGTGCCTTTATTAGTGTGGGTAATTGTCAAGATAGGGGCATCTGGTTCTGGGAGGCACTTGGAGACAGGTAAAAGTAGAAGGCCAGCTTTGTCAGCTTTCTCTAAAAATTATATTTTTCACATGTGGATCTTTGCCATTGCAGCAAGAGCTTTCGAAAAGATCATCCTTCTTACATTTGCATAACTCCTTTCTCTGAAGAACGCAAAGCACTTATATACTTTATTCAAAATACTTCAGCAAGTCCTGGAGGGCAGATAAGAGGAAGCAGCCAGCTGGTCTGTAGTTCAGGGAATTGAGGCCCAAATGGGGTTGGTGAGCAGAACTAGAAATCAAAATCAAGAGTCTGTGTATGGAGTGAGGGTATTAAAAACCTTGCAGTCAGTTTTTCATAGGGCTGCCTTCCTTGAGGGTCTCTTCCAGGAAACTCGTGTCAGCATCTAAATATGTGAACAAAGCTTTTGGGGAACATTGTTTAGGACAAGCTCCCTGGAGGTATAGATGTGAATTCCCCTAGGAAAGTGTAGCTCTCTACCTTTCAAATTGTTACAGGATTGCTATTAAATACGTTTCTAAAGTAACTTCTTTTGCCCATATCTTTTTCATCCCTCATTGGGAGCAAATCTTACCTTCTCAGGGATGAGGTGACCCTAAATCAAAATAACAGCCTTTGGATTTAAAGATTTTGCCTGCCGTGGTGTGAAAACACTTTTCTATAGGCCGTTTAACTTTCAGAGTATGTGTATACAAATCAGTATATTTGTCTCTGTTCGTTAATGTAAAGCTATTTGTATGTGAGTACAATACAGTTTCCTAATATGGTTCACAGTGATGAATGCTTTTTTTCTCTCCTTAAAGAAACTAGTCCAATTATTTCTTTTAATTGGGGACAGTGTGTGGAGGACTTCTATACATTGAACTTTCTGTCTTTCTCTCTCTTACGTTCACAGGGTTTAATCTTTCCCTGTGAGAGTGAATATTTTTTTTCCTTTCCTCTTCTCTCCCTTTCTCGAATCTTACAAATTAAGACAAAAGATAATTACTTGGAGGAGTAAAACTGGCAGGTTCCCACGACACTTAAAATTAATGAGCTGTTGAGTACAAAATATACCTTGTCTTTGGCTCTGTCGGTGTTGCCCAGTCCTCCCCCTGCCCCCTTTCCCGTCTAACACATGATTTGACTTTCTGGCTATGTTTGCCATTTGGTATATCACTGCTCTAAAACAGCATGATGGTTACAAAAAGTGGGTTTGCTTGGAAACCTTCTCTTTGTTTGCAAATGAAAGTTAATTTGATTCAGTTTTTAATTTCTGTATGTTTGAAAACTCTTCCATTTCCAGATATCTCATCAAAATATTCTTTAGTAGAGTACCTTGCTGAAGTCCTCAGGGCGGCCAGTTTGGTTCACTATGTTAATTTCACCTGCCTCCCTCTCCCCTCCGGTTCCCCTTTGCTATAATCCTAGTACTCACCGCTTTGCTGTCCATAGTATTTTCCTGAGCAGTAGGTTTTGTGACTCAAAATACAACCAAAGAGTTGTGCATCTGGTTTCAGGTACGGATACTGCAATGAAGGATCTGTTTTTTTCAGATAACAAAGATACTGCCGACTAACAACAGTCACACTCTTCCAAGTGTCTGTGAAAGTCCCAGCTTAGCAACTGGCCTTGCCCTGCCAAGTGATTTATCACTGAACAGGTGACTTCTGTCAGTTTTATGCAACACATCAAGCTTCTTGAAATCATCATGTAAGGAGTAATGGAACAGATGATCTGGCCCCGGGGTTTCAGGCATTTTGAATTCTAGACCCCTTTCCACTTTTAGAAGTTATTGAGGGACCCCAAAAGGCTTATTAATGTGGATTATATTTATTAATATCAGCTTTAATTCTCATATCTACCATATTAGAATTAAAAGTGAAGACACTTTAAGATATTCATTTAAAAAATGACACAAACCAGTTACGTGTTAAACACACAGAGCATTTTTTAATGAAAAATAATAGTCCAAAACCAAAAACTTAAGAGTTTTTTTGACCTTTTTGTTCATCCCGTTAATGCCTTACTAAGTAGGATACAGCCATATTATGATTGCTTCTATATTCATCTCTTGAGTGTTGCAGTACATAGTTTGATTGATGTATATGAAGAAAATCAGCTTCGGATAAATATGTATGTACATGGGAAACGGCCTTTGTAGATGATTTCAGTACTTGATAGGACAGTAGGCTCTACAAGTGGTAGTTTCTTACAAGTCGGTTGCTCTGGGAACCTGTACCTGTATCAGTGAACTTTTCATACTGTTACATTAATATCCATTGGTTTTTCTTTTTCTTTGAATGGACCTTTAACCCATGCACTATTTTGTAGCATCCTGTGTTGTTCGCCTGAAAATAATGGTTCAGTGAGTTCTTGTTAGCACCTTTGGTAATGGACAAGGGTACATCATCAAAGAATTTCTGTCGAACTCATGATGGCAGATACTGGTTTTCTGAAATTCTAGTTTTTGCCTGAAAGCATGCATTCTGTTCCTTGAATAGACAGGCTTGCTTCATTTTTGATAAAATCTAGTAAACTAAGTAAAAACTACAGATAAGTAAGTCTGAAGAACTATAGTGTGTTGGTCCTTCTTGAAATAAAAATAACATCCTATGAAAAAAAGGGGCTAGCCCAAAACTTGCACAGTCACACAAGTGCTTTTCCCTAGAGATGATCATTGTATTTCTGTATACAGGAGAAGTGCTTTATGTGTAATAGCATCTTGTCACACAAAGTATGTGTGCTCAGGGGCCATGATTGAGTCATACTCACTGTATGACTTCATCAAGGTCATTCTTAAGTGAAACTGATTCTTTTTTTTTTAAACTGGTACTAATCCATGGTAGCAGGGATGAAATGCATACTAGATTAGTGTACAGTAGTTTGGTGCCATTTTATGCTAAAGTACCAGTGATTTCACCCATATTTTAAAAATATAAAAATATATTTTGTTGAGATATAATTCACACATCATAGAATATACCCATTAAATGTACTGTAGCATGTATCAATACTGGATTTCATTTTTATGGCTAATACTTCATTGTATGGATATACCACTTTATGTTTATCTAAATAAATATCAGTTGGATCTTCGGGGATTTCCCCCAGTTTTTAACGATTAGTAAAATGATTCTGCTATGAATATTTGTGTGCAAGTTTTTATGTGGACATATTTTTTATTTCCTTTGTGTACATTCCTGGAAATGGAATTGGTGGGTTATATGGGAACTCCTACGTTTCTCCTTTAGAGGAACCATCTGAAAAGGAGAAACGATTTTGCATTTCCGTAGTGTGTGAGGGTTACAGTTTCTCCACATCCTTGCAATCAGTCATCATTATCCATCTTTATGATACGACTTTACATCCTAGTCGATGTAAAGTGGTGTATCTCATTGTGGTTTTGATTTGCATTTCCGTTATAGTTAACCTGCCATTTTTTGTGCCATCAGTGCAGATGTCTACCCATTGTAAAGGCAAATAATGTCTTTATATTATTATGAAATAGTTTCGACACTAGCACATCTCCTGCAAGGGTTTCTAGGTCCTTGAAGGGTCTCTAAATCTCCTTTGAGATCCACTGATCTGACCATACATCGCTAGTGGAAAATTGGGATGTGTTTTCAGTGTTGTATTTCTTTTTGCTCAGGCAAGTGATTAGCTACTCCTCTTTTTCCCATGAAAGTGATACTGGCAAGTGTTAGGAGGCACCTGGCTCCGCTGGACTTTGTCCACAGACTCTCATTCATGGTCTGGCATGAGTAGGAGATGTAACAGGCATGGTCAGTGTGGACAAGTTAATGACCCAGAGGAGTAGGAGGTTGTATTGGGTCTTGCTGAGACCAGTGTTTGTCTGCATTGAAGCCCTTCTTTATACTCTGTATGCAGGGAGGGATATGAGGCAAAAAGAGATTTGCCCACAATCTGATTGTGTAGTAACCTGAGATGGCCCTTTTAAACATGCAGTGATAGTGTCTCCCAAATACTGTGTAGCTACTGAACCCCAGACATTGTGGTAGATGTTCTACCTACATGAACATCTGCTATCCCCAGTCTATAGATGGGAAAACTGAGGATTAAATAACTTGCCCAGCTGCAAACAACAGAGCTGGGAATGAGCTGCAGATACTGTTTTGAAGGGCGGCAAACCCATACAGTAATATTTTGTTAACTGAATAAAGAGAAGTAATTATAGAACTGGTGATACTTTGTAGTAGGCCTCACTGTGAGACATGTCTTAATGGCAGGAAAAAGCACAGAGAAGTTTGGAGGAGTATTGGAGATTAAAAAAAAAAAACAGCGGCGCAGTGGCTCATGCTGGTAATCCCAGCACTTTGGGAGGCCGAGGCGGGCGGATCACGAGGTCAGGAGATCGAGACCAAGGTGAAACCCCGTCTCTACTAAAAATACAAAAAATTAGCCAGGCGTGGTGGCGGGCGCCTGTAGTCCCAGCTACTCGGAGAGGCTGAGGCAGGAGAATGGCATGAACCCGAGAGGCGGAGCTTGCAGTGAGCCAAGATCGTGCCACTGCAGTCCAGCCTGGGTGACAGAGCGAGACTCCGTCTCAAAAAAAAAAAAAAAAAAAAAAAAAAAAAAAAAACTACTTCCCGTGCTATATTTTAATAAGCTGTGTTCACTGCTTTAGAAAATTGGTGAACAGTCAGGAATTGCCTAGATTCGTGTTCCCTTGGCTTGATTTTTAATCACATTGAAGTATGACTTCTTGCGGATGTTGCTTTTAATTTGTCTTGAAAGCTAGCACAGATACTGCCAGCTTGGGCATGATTGATGGTTTCTGACAATGGGTAAGTTACTTAGACTTAGAATAAATGACAACCATTTGAAACTCTCCATTTTCTCTGTAACTGAGAGTATCCGGTAGAATCTTGTGCAACGTCGGATTCTACTTGCAAAGTTGGTTCGAGGGGAGAGAGAAAATCTGGAGATCTACTGGACAGCCTTGTGACTAGTCATTAATAATATAGTGTATACTCAAAAGTTGCTTATCTTACATATTCTTAGCACAAAAGTATATAAGGGCATTGGATATGGTAATTAGCTTGATTAATCACTTTATACATGTATTAATATGGTATGTTTACAGTATAACATGTTTTAATTGTTATACTTTAATAAAACTGGGAGAAAATATACGGAAGGATACGTTAAGCATGAAAGCAAGAAACTGAAAGAAATTTGTTAGCAGATTTGGCATCACAGCAAGTGAAAAAGTAAATGGCAAAAGAGGATGATATTTGCAATTTATAAGGCATTAATATAATTTAAAGGACTCTTAAAATTCAGTGTGAGATTGAATGTTGGGGAAAAGGGAGTCTTCAAAAAGGACAGACGGGTAAGATGTTTAGAGGAGGAAAGATGTGATTTCTCCTTCTGCAAGCCAATAGGAGGAGATTTACAACTCAAAGGAGGAATAATTTTCACTTTCATCTGCTGCTGTGGGGGTGGGGGAATTCTGCCTGAAGTTCTGCCAGTCCTGGCTGCGGTGGGGGTGGCCTGGAGTCACTCAAGTGCCAGATGGATGAGTGGACACAGTAACCTTTTGAAAACTCCCTCTGGCAGGATGAAGGCTAGAAGATCACTAGAGCTTCCCCTTGCTGATCTGCCTAAAGCAACCCAGGAACAGGGTGTGCTTCCTCCTTCCCTGAAGAAACAGGCCCTGTTTGGACTGTTTGTGGGGAGACAAGGCCTGTGGGTTCCAGAGAAATGGATGTGAAAGGCTCCTTTATTCCATGGGGGAGGGGCTGTAAAGTAGAAGGATAAACCCATAACATTAGTTTCTGGTTTTCTGTAGAAACCCCAAGCATCCCTGTTCTCTTTTGAAGTCTCTGCCTCGTGGGTAGGAAGCACCATGCTCACTGGAAATTCTCACTTGTAGCCACCTGGGGTTTGGGGTGGGATGGGGTGGGCTTGGGAGGCAGGCTGACTTCATGTGCCAGGGATAGGTGGCATGGCCTGTGCCAGGCGCGTACACCCTCCATCTGTAAGTGTCCTGTCCAGTAGGGTTGTTCTGAGGATTCAGAGGCTCAATGTACTTCAAGGCTTTAGCATAGTTCCCCTGGCTTATAGGAAGCACTTAAGAAATATTAGCTATTAGCTATTGCTGTTTTTGAATTTAGGAACAGAAAATGGGTCTGGCTGAAAGTTCCATCATCCCTTTCTTCATCTCTGTTGTCACTGATAGGTCAGATAAAGCAGCTGTGCCCCCAACCCATGCATGTCAGTAGCTCTCTGCCCTCAAAATGCATCTCTTTTAAATCTGAGAATTGGCTTTTTTTTTTTTTTTTTGGAGATGGAGTCTCGCTCTGACGTTTGATGGTTGATTCTTTTTGACTTCGGGGAGTAGAGGTGTATTAGTCCATTCTGACACTGCTATATACTACCTGAGACTGGGTAATTTATAAAGAAAAGAGATTAAGTGGACTCACAGGTCCGCATGGCTGGGAAGGCCTCAGGAAACTTACAGTCATTGTGGAAGTCGAAGGGGAAGCAAAGCACTTCTTACGTGGCAGCAGGAAAGATAGAGCGTGAAGTGCAAAACACTTTTAAACCATCAGATCTCATGAGAACGCACTTGTTATCACGAGAACAGCATAGGGGAAACTGCCTCCATGATCCAGTCACCTCCCACCAGCTCCCTCCCTAACACATGGGGATTACAGTTGGACATGAGATTTGGGTGGGGACACAGAGCCAAACTATATCAGTAGTTCGCGTGGTAGTGGTCAAGGTAGTGATTTCATTCTTGTTTTCTCCTTCCTTTCTAGTTTTCAATGGTTCCAGCAGGTCAACACGGGAGAAGGAACCTGTTCAAAAACACAAAAGCAAAGAGGCCACTCCCGCAAAGGAGAAGCACAGCGATCACCGGGCTGACAGCCGCCGGGAGCAGGCTTCAGCGAACCACCCTGCAGCGGCCCCCTCCACGGGTTCCTTGACCAAGGGGCTTGCTGCCAACCATCACCACCCCCCTCTGCATCGGTCGGCTCAGGACTTACGGAAACAGGTAAAGTCCAGCAGGGGTGCCTACGTGTGTGCCAGACCCCGGTTTCCCACTTCACTTCACCAAGCTAAAACTTCATCTTCAGAGGGCTCAAGAAGCAGGAGGTGATGCTCAGAAGCAAGACAGGGAGAGACAGAGTGCACCTTTGCATGAGCTGCAGGCACCTGCACCTTTCGTCCTGCGAAGATCCATCAGTTGGATTTGCATTCATCCCTGGGTGCCACTGCATTCACCAACTGCATTCCCCAAGAAAGTGAACTCACTTTTTTACTTAAGCCTTCTCCCACCCACCCACCCTGGGCTCCAGATGAGCGTTAGAGTGGCAGGGAACATGTTTTTCTCAGGGTAGGTTTTGAAACAGGTCTGCAAATGGGATAGTTCTGTTAGTGGATGATCCTGGTCTACTTTTCTGTTCTTTTTGATGTGACAAGTTAACATTTCACCACCTGGCCTTTGAAGCAGAATATGTGCATGTTGTGTGCACTGCCCAGCAGTCTGTGGAACTGGGTGTGGCTGGGTGGCACCTCTTCCATTGAAGGCATTTGAGTCCCAGGCTGTAGCATCCACAGAGTGTAGGTGGCTGCCACCATGACCACCTCCTGCCCCTGCCTGTCCTGCACTGTCCCCCCCGCCACCCCCTTGCCCCCAACAGGGCCACAGATAATGCCGGTTCTGGTGAGGCAGTTTTGAAGAATCCCTCAGGGCTTGGCTATTATTGCTGTCCAGATGTTCCCATTCCTGGACATTGATTTCTCACAACCCTAGGGATGAGTAGTGGGGATAAAGGCAGGTTCCTGCAGGCACACGGCTGAGGGCTTGTCCCCGGACAGGTGGCATTTCACTGGTGCCTCGTGCTCCTGTTCCCCACTCCATTTTAACATCCGCTGAGTCACGGGATCATTGATGAGCTTCCCTCACAGAGTTAAACATAGAATGCTAAAATCTTCCCTAGAAGAGACTGGAGGCTATAATCCTTAAAGGTAGCTTCAGAGGAAGTTGTAGAGGGGACAGAAGAGATTCCTGGCTGGCAGTGTTGCAGAGTGACTTACATGGTTATTGTGGTGTGAAAATACTCGATTTCATCTTGTGGTAGAGGTGGGCTTTCTCATCCATTCTTGGTGGTGACGTGGATATTTCTCTTTGAACGTGAACATGTGACTATAGTCATACATAGGCAGACAGGTATGTACGCATGCGCATGTGAACCTTTACCTAGCAAATAGTATGCAGTTGTTGGTGGGGGGTGGGCATGGCAAGAATCACCACATTTATGTTTCCACAGTCCACACACGCCTAGCACGTGTTAAACACTGGCCACTGTTGCCAAAACAGACCTCAGTTTTCCCAGGGACAACAGCCACGGTGTGGAATTGGGCCACACCATGTGTTCACCTGGCGTCTCTCAACCATTGGGCCCCCGATTGTCAGCACTGGAGGCACGAAGCCCAGGGAGGCACCGAGCTTTGGTCCTGGGTCTGTGATTTTTCACTCCCCCGCTGTTCCCAATGCTGTTGGTCTGATGGAGACTTGCACAGAACTCTCCAATGTAAGATTTTTGCTCATGAAAGAGAACAGAATTAGAAGCAACCCAGAGAGACAGAAAGACAGTGATTATACCATGTGACTGCATCCTGTCTGCTTTCCCAGAATCCTAGAGTTAGGGTTAATTTGATTGTTTTTGTTTATCTTCTATTCATCCCACTTTGCTTTTTTGAGTTTTCGAGTTTACTTGTGGTAAAATTCTCATGGGCCACATCAGAACTGGGGGCCATATCCAGGTGAGCTTCCAGATCTTGCTTTTCTGCCCTGAGAACCCATCCTTGGATGGCGAGGCAGGAATGAAGAGTGGCAGAGGACCTGAGTCATGTACATGTGACTGTTCATGTTCTAATGCTCGGACAGACACGGTTACGCACATCCTCTTGCGCCGTCATGAAGAGGGATGCGTGGGATACGCCTGTCGTCTCAGCTGGTCAGAGCTCACTCTCAGCACTTGGCCTTCATTCAGTTCAAGGTTTTTGTTTGTAAGGGGATGAGAGGAATTAGCACAGTTGGACAGATTGAAGAGCTGAGGAGGAACAGCAGGTACTGCGTTAGCCTGGGATGGCCCTGCCTGCCCCCGTGCTCCATGGGGTGTCCATGTGACCTGTTCCCTGTGCAGGATCTTAGGTGCAGGAAAGAGGTCCTGGGGTGCCCCTCACACAGCAGGCCTCTGTCCTCTGAGTTCGTGCCAGGGCTCAGGGTAGAGTCCCTGCAGGTAGCGCCATATGCTCATGCAGGGCGATCCTGCAGGTGTTGATGGGGATCCTTTCCTGTCACCGTTTCCCCACTTTGTACCTCTTCGCTCTCCTTCTCCCTCCCTGTTCCAGTCTAACCAGCCCAGATGGGATGATCCATGGCTCCAGATTCTAATTTGGCTCTGACTCTGACCTTCAGTGAGACTTGAGATGTGATATTTAACCTTCCTGGGCCCTGTTATTCCTTTGGAGCCAGTCTTGCCAACTCCTTATACGGGGACATTGTGAGAAATGAAAAGAAAATTTTCAAACGCTCAGATCCTATTAAGTACTCTGAAAATAAGGTCAATAAAAGCAAATTGTAGATTCCCTTGTGACTGCTTGATACAAGTGATTAGACTGTGACCTTTCATCTTTTCAACTGCTTGAAAGATATGGGCCCAGAGGATACTCTGATCTTTCATTTCAAATATGATATGTGGATTTTTTTTTGTTATTGCTCAGCTTAAAAGAAAAGCATAAATGTGACTGAACTGTGGAGGGATATAATTTTTAGTGGGTGCTGCTGAGAAGTGCCTTTGCTCTGCTTGCTGTAATGAACTGTGTGGGGGCACGCGCCTGTCTGCCGAGTCTAAAACCACTTCCCCTCATGTGAACTGGGTAATGCCATCTGATAGTGTGTGCAATTTATGGAGTCCCTAGAACCCGAAAGTTAGAACACACCAGTGCGTACCTCACCTACGCCTTTTTCTTGGTGAGAGGGCTCTGGCCGGCCATTTAACTCTCGATTATACCCAAATGAGCCGTCTTTGTCATGGAATGCACATGCCTGTATAACATTGCAGTTGTCACGGGGCTGGGAGTGCCCCTGGGTAATAATTTGGTTGTATGGTAAGGGTCTCACCAAGGAGCAAATGTTGTTTTTCTGTTGCTTTCCTGCAACAGTACTTCTGCTTACGTGCAGTGACAGAAAGTAACAAGTTTAGGATAGTCCAATAGATGAGCTTTATTTCTAGCAAGGGTTTTGAAGTATTAGTTTTCCAAGAGAGTCATGAGCAGGTTTTGTACTCGTGTAGAAATTTGTGTGGTTTGTAAGCCAGGATATTGCACCAGATGTGGCCACATGTGATTCTCATTTCTTACGCTGAGGCTGAGTGTGAGAAGAAAATGATGAACTGGCTAATCCCACTGGTTTTGCAGGACCTTCCACTGAGCTATAGGCTACTGTCACTGAAGAGGTTTTCATATGAAAATGTACAAGCGTTGCAGAAAAGTCCTGCCCCAGTAAGATTCAGAGAGGGCCAAGGAATTGAGAATATTCTTTTAAAGTTCTGGAAAATACGACTATTGAGAAGGAAACCTAGAAAATCGTATTTATTTTAAAAAATGTTAAAGGTTTTCTTCTCATGACATCATTTTGTCATTTGAATTGCACTTGCTGGTGGTGTGGTATTTGTGACTCAGTTACATTGCCTTCAGTGGGAGGAGAGGTTATAGGTACAGCTACATGCCCCAGTAGAATCCAGGCATCTTTTTTAGAGCACATTCGCCTTGGCCTTGGCTAGAAGGCTCCTGCCCATCTGCTGCTGCGGTCAGTGTTTGAGCAGGCTGCTCCTCCCCTTCCATAACTCACTGTCTGTCCAGTGCATTTCGCTTCTGTTTAGGCTCTTTGTTTTTGATTCAAGTTTTAAAGTGCAAATGGACTACCCCCAGCCACCAACTGTTTCTCTCTCTGGGCCTCTGGCTCTGTTTTGAAAGGCTGGCAGAGGCTTCGGCTCAACGGCTCCCTCTCGTGGGGAAGAAGAACTTGCCAGTGAATCTGAGGTTGAACTGAGGACAGCGTCATAATCTTGAGCGACTGAAACATTTTTGCTTAGTTAACCAAAAACATCACAGTCATTTCTCATCTTCTGCTCTGCCTTGGAAGTGCATGTTTCTCCTTTTCATCTGTCATCATATTGAGTTGATTTAAATATTGTGTGTGTCGGTGGTGGGGTGGAGAAAAACCCATAAGGGTGGAGGGGAGGGATTTTATATTCTTAAAGCAAGCACACAGAGTGTGGATTGGGTACAGTTTTTAAGATGGAATTTCTGTTATTAAGAACAAAGTCAGGTAGGAACTTTTGAGGTCCTGGACTTTCATATCTCTCACCTTATATCCCTTCTGCAAGAAGAATGAGGGATTGTTGCAAGTACTCATCTGGCTGAATGTAACTTGAAAATGCTCTCAACCTTGCCTGTTAAATTGAAACCATTCTCTTATGACTAGGAGGGGTTGCTCTAGTATCTCATGGCCGTGTGCCTGGGATCACCTGAGATACAGATGACGGATGGCTATGGGCCAAGGAGCACACGCTGCAGACACCTCACTTTCTGCAGAGCTGGGTTGGGGGCTAGGGGGCAATGCACTGAGAAGCCAGAAATCCACAACAGAGCTGAGAGAAGGAGCAACTTCAAGCACTGATGTATAAAGCTGCTCAGCTGAAATGTATTGTCATTCAATGGAGGGTCCTGCTGTAGCCCACTTCGGCGCTAATTCTTCAGTGAGCTCAGATGATTTCCTGTGTGTGCTCTTACGTGGAATCCCTCAGGACGCGCAGCGGTGACCTTCCTTGTAGCGCACTGGCTGCATAACTGGGGCTGTGTGGTTTTAATTGATACAGAGGTGGGTTGAGGGAGACCTTCGGTAGCAAGGTAAGACAATGCCTTCCTCCATTCTTTTCTTTTGTACCGATGAAGCACTGGCTCCTTAGAGACAAGTCCAGGCCCAGAAAAGGGGCATCTTTTTGTTAGATTAGTAGGTCGCAGGTTTCCCCACAGTGGTGGTGCTGGCTGGGTTGTTGGTTCTGTTTTATTTCTCCCTTTTAGGACACATGGAGCAGCTTAAGGGGCAGATTGCTTCCCATGTTAGCTTTTCAGCTCCCTTATGGCCTCCCTGTGGTCTCTATGGCCCTCTATGGTGGGCATAGAATACGGACCCTCTGGGTGTCCAGGAGGAAGACGGCCAGTGACACTTGCCCTTTTCAGTCTTTGTAATTTATTTGTTTGAACTTCACTGTTCTGTGTTGTGGGTGAGATCCATCTAGTCTTTGAGCTTGTTATGTGGGCGTGCGTGTATGATATCTGGGTGGATACTGTTGAAGATAACTGTTATAATAGGAAGGAAAATAGTGCAACTCATTTTTCTCATAAAGCAAGTTATTTGAATGTATACCTTGCCAATAATTCAGTATTTAGGTTTTCAGAAAGATGTAAACAAGGTGTTCCTTTTGTCATTGAAGATAGTGATATATAGAATTCAGCTGTGTAGAAAATTTACTTCCCTGTAGCATTGCTAGCCATGAACTCAGGTGCCCCCGAGAAGCCAGAATGGATGGAACCAAAGGCCTTACACTCTTATTTGAGATAGGATATGAGAGACATAGCACTCTGGTATTTGGATAGTGGTGTTAGGGAAGGGTAGGGTCCACGGATTTGTGGGAACACTGAGCCATCCAGGGCTTTTAAACAATGATTCCCTTTCTTGATCCTCACCAATTAGCACAGAATCTAGAGGGAAGGGCTTTACATTATTTTGAAGCTCCCCTAAGGGTTTTAGGGGTGCCAGGTTTGGAAAACACTGAACTAAACCTCAGCAAGTCGTGGTGGCTGATGCCTGAACCTCACAGGAGTTGGTTGTGTCTGGCACCATCTGGAGTTTGCCATTTTGACTAGCAATTCCCCATCTGTAGGAAGATATGAAGCCACATCGTGGAGTCAGTCTCCTTAAGGAGACTATTGTACTGGGAGTAGGGTTGAAACAGACTGTACCCCTACAGGTTAAAAGGAGATTGAGCCAACTGTAGAGGTGTTGTCTTCTGCTGTCTGAACCTGAGATAGAACCCTTCCCCGAGGTCCTGGGTACCCTGAGACCCATTCTCCCGCCCCCCCCCTTCCCCCCCCCACCAGGCTTTGTTGCTGGAAATAAAGATCAGCCCCAGCTGGAGTTTACTGTTTGCTTTTGTTTTTCTAAATGTTTTGTCTTGCTTTGGTTTTAGTGGAAACATTTGAAAGAACAATTAAAACCAAGAGATTTGCATTCCTCACTATACCTCCTCTTGCAGATTAATGGTACTTACCACGGAATATTTGTTTGTCCTTACCCCTGGTTTTATAAATCTGTTTTAAATTTATCATTGCCAGGTGCTTTTTTTCCTCTCCAAAAGGGTTTCCCATTATTTATTCCAGACCCTGTCTGTCAGTCCCACTTTTTTTTACAGGGTGACTCGTGGTCAAAGAGCCGGAGTGTGATTCCTGGGTCTTCCCTTCTGCCTCTTCATGGGGCCTGAGATCTGGCTCCAGGAATGGGGCCTTCCTGGGGCTGGCTCCTAAGAGATATGTCCTACCAAGAATTTGTGGCTTTGATTGGACTACATTTAATTGCTGGCATATAGAGAAACACAGGTCTCAGTGGCTTCTTTCCTTTTCGATTTTTATAAACTTCACTGATACTTCATTCAGTGGTTCCAAGCGCGGGCCCCTGGTCAGCACATAGCATCACCTGGGACCTGGTTAGAAATGCACATTGTCAGCCCCATCCCAGACCCTCTGACTTGGACACTCTGCGGGTAGGGCCCAGTGATCTGTTTACATCAGCCCTCTAGGGGATGCTGAGAGCCACTGGTTTGGATGTCTTTGGGAAGTCTTTTTTTTTTTTTTTGAGACAAGAGTCTTGCCCAGGCTGGAGTGCAGTGGCATGATCTCGGTTCACTGCAAACTCCGCCTCTGGGGTTCACGCCATTCTTCTCCCTCAGCCTCCCGAGTAGCTGGGACTACAGGCGCACACCGCCACGCCTAGCTAATTTTTTGTATTTTTAGTAGAGACGGGGTTTCACCGTGTTAGCCAGGATGGTCTCAATCTCCTGACCTTGTGATCCACCCACCTCGGCCTCCCAAAGTGCTGGGATTACAGGCGTGAGCCACCGCGCCCGGTGCCTTTGGGAAATTTCATCCCATGCCCCACCCCCACTTAAGGGGTGTCCTGGGCCAGGCCTAGGTTTAGTACAAAGGTCACTAAGACTCATTACCCGCCATCTGGGGACCTTCGTCCCCGTGTGACGGCAGCCTGCACAGCCTTGTGGTGGCACTGGTGTTTCAGTACCCTCTGGGCCATCACTGCATGTGGCCAGCTCTCCTGACCAGGAAGTGCAGGCTCTCCTGACCCTGGCACCTTCCTCTCGGGCTGTTGGGGAGAAGAGGGGGCTAGTGTTTCTATTCTGTGTTTCTCAGTAATTGTGTGATTTTTAGGCTTCTTCCTTTGGAGATGGTGGTGGTTATAAAACCCTGAAGTCCCTGACTTTAACCTCATATTATAGATGAAAAGTAATCCCCATTAAGTGATGGGGCAGTGGCCACATTGTGACACGGAGGAGACATCTCCTCAAAACCAGCATGTCTGGCAGCAGCCCATTGGGGTCCCTTCATTATTCTTGTTTGAAGCTCGTGCATTTCTAGTGTCTGCCATTGTCGCCCCCCATTTTCGCTGACATTTGTGTGTCCCAAGATTACCACGGCGCCTAAGCTGTAAGACTGTCTCTGTTTGCCCCGGTCCCATAGAACCCAATGGGAAAGTTTGTCCAGGGTGGGAAAATAAGTGAGAAAGTTTGTAAACGGTGGGAAAATATAGGAAGCACATGTGCAGACAAGGGTTGGCATGTGTTGCTTCACCAGTGAGGTCGGGGCATCCCTCTTCCATCCAGCCTGGCCCTGTCCAGGGCTCGTCTCCACAAGGAAAGCAGACAGCAGCTGCTGACAGTTTGCAGCCACACCTCTGGGCCTGGCCTGCCACCCGGAGCCAAACCACTTGAGCACTGCTGTTCTTTTCCTTCCATAGTATTTTTGTTTTCCTTCTTTTTTTAGCCACATAGATTTCTAAATCCTGTGGGCAGGTTGTGCTGCTATGTGGAGCACGGAAATAGCAGACATGACTTTTCTTGGAACAGGGATATGTGTGTGTGTGTGTCTGTCTCCACTTCCCCCAAGGAAGCAGGATCTTGCTGTCATCAACTCTGAGAAGCTCAGGACAGGTGATTGCGTGGCACGTGGGGAGGTCTTCATTGTGAAACACCAAATTTCTTGGAAGAGCCATGGGAACGTGAAAATGCACCCACGAAACCCTGCTAGGAAGCGCCTGGGGCAGGCTGCATACTTGGTGACGAAGGATAGGTGTATAGTGGATTCTGAAAGTGGACATCGCTGCTTAATTCTCGGATGTGTATTTTGCTTCTCTTTGCTGGTATTTCCACATCTCTTCTTATCACAAACAGGCTGCTGGCTCTGTTTGTCCCCAGGACCCAGGGTCCTTTCTCATGGGTGGACCAGTCATTTTCGTGGCAGGTACTAATTCTGCGTTTTTTTCCACCTCTGCTTCTGCTGCTCCACAGGTTTCTAAGGTAAACGGAGTCACTCGAATGTCATCTCTGGGTGCAGGTGCAACCAGTGCCAAAAAGATGCGCGAGGTCAGACCTTCACCATCCAAAACTGTGAAGTACACTGCCACGGTGACGAAGGGGGCTGTCACATACACCAAAGCCAAGAGAGAACTGGTCAAGGACACCAAACCCAATCACCACAAGCCCAGTTCCGCTGTCAACCACACAATCTCAGGGAAAACTGAAAGTAGCAATGCAAAAACCCGCAAACAGGTGCTATCCCTCGGGGGGGCGTCCAAGTCCACCGGGCCCGCCGTCAATGGCCTCAAGGTCAGTAGCAGGTTGAACCCAAAGTCATGCACTAAGGAGGTGGGGGGGCGGCAGCTGCGGGAGGGCCTGCAGCTGCGGGAGGGGCTGCGGAACTCCAAGAGGAGACTGGAAGAGGCACATCAGGCGGAGAAGCCGCAGTCGCCCCCCAAGAAGATGAAAGGGGTGGCTGGCCCCGCCGAAGGCCCTGGCAAGAAGGCCCCAGCCGAGAAAGGTCTGCTGAACGGACACGTGAAGAAGGAAGTGCCGGAGCGCAGTCTGGAGAGGAATCGGCCGAAGCGGGCCACGGCCGGGAAGAGCACGCCAGGCAGACAAGCACATGGCAAGGTGGACAGCGCCTCCTGTGAAAATCGTTCTACCTCGCAACCGGAGTCCGTGCACAAGCCGCAGGACTCGGGCAAGGCCGAGAAGGGCGGCGGCAAGGCCGGGTGGGCGGCCATGGACGAGATCCCTGTCCTCAGGCCCTCCGCCAAGGAGTTCCACGACCCGCTCATCTACATCGAGTCGGTCCGTGCTCAGGTGGAGAAGTTCGGGATGTGCAGGGTGATCCCCCCTCCGGACTGGCGGCCCGAGTGCAAGCTCAACGACGAGATGCGGTTTGTCACGCAGATTCAGCACATCCACAAGCTGGGCCGGCGCTGGGGCCCCAACGTGCAGCGGTTGGCCTGCATCAAGAAGCACCTCAAATCTCAGGGCATCACCATGGACGAGCTCCCACTCATAGGTAGGTCTGGGCGGGGGGTGGGGGGTCCCTGCCCGCCCGCCCGCCCGCCCCCAGATCCCTGCAGTTCCCTGCAGTTCCCTCACAGTCTTCACGTTCTCTTCCCTTGCAGAAGCTCCAGTTCAGCTCCCCTGTCTCGGGAGTAGTGGGCTTCTCAGCTCATTCCCCCTGCAGCCCTTCTTCCCAGGTCCTGGGTGTTGGTGGCAGGACAAGAATGATATTGAGCTGCCGGGTGCGGTGGCTCACGCTTGTAATCCCAGTACTTTGGGAGGCCGAGGTGGGCGGATCACGAGGTCAGGAGATCGAGACCAAGGTGAAACCCCGTCTCTACTATAAAAAAAAAATACAAAAAATTAGCCAGGCGTGGTGGCGGGCGCCTGTAGTCCCAGCTACTCGGAGAGGCTGAGGCAGGAGAATGGCGTGAACCCGGGAGGCGGAGCTTGCAGTGAGCCGAGATCGTGCCACTGCACTCCAGCCTGGGTGACAGAGCGAGACTCCGCCTCAAAAAAAAAAAAAAAAAATGGTATTGAGCTTGGATCTGGGGTGAGCCCCCACTCTGGGTCTGGGCCCCTTGCTTCCCCTGGGCTGTCACCTCCTACCCACGACTGCTGGAGTCAGCAGGGGCCGGGGGGCCAGTGGGGAGCAGTGCCCCTCTAGATTCTGCTAGACTGCCACCACAAAGCGCCACCAACTGTTGGGCTTACAACAGACATTCCTCACAGTTCTGGAGGCTGGAAGCCCAAGGTCCAGGGGCCGGCAGGGTTGGTTTCTCCCGAGGCCTCCCTCCTTGGCTTGTGGATGGCTGTTTTCTCCCTGTGTCCTCACAGGGTCCTACCTCTATGTGTGTCTGTGTCTTCATCTCCTCTCCTCAGAAGGACGTTGGATTAGGGCCCATCCTACTGACCTCTTTCTAACATAATTACCCCTTTGAAGACCCTGTCTCCAAATTCATTCATGTCCTGAGGTACTGGAGATCGGGGCTTCAGCATATGAATTTGAAGGGATTACCATGCAGCCCATAGCCCTCTAGGGTCCTGCAGCCATTTTCTATCCTGCTCAGCCTTGTCTCGCCTTCCTCTGAGCTTCAGTTTCTCTGGCGATTTTGTCAAGGCCACAGGTCAAGGGATCTGTTGACGTTTTTGCTGAGACCAGTTGCAGCTCTGGCTGGGGCTGTTGGAAACCTGTCACAGTGGATCTTTAGCAAATGCACATCTGGGCTGTCATGCTGACGCTTGCTCCTCAGGGTGGGTTGCAGGCAGAGCCTTCTCTTGGGTTCCCCTGTAGCCCTCCTGTCATCCTCTCTTCAGTCCTTCCACTGGGGACACAGGGCAAGGATGAACTTTGCCATGTTAAGGCTAAGTGGATTCTGTGGAGTGAGGTGCGTCCAGGTAAGGTTGCAACCCCCGTTAGTCTAGACCCATGGGAGGAAACAGGTCACACCTCCATTTTGGAGACCTTGAATTTTCAAATGCATGGAGACGTGTAACCATCATTTAAGTGTCAGGGATTTGGCAGCAAGATAGGCTTCCAGGCAGGATGGAGGTTTCGTGGTTCCCCTCAGCAGGTGTCTGCCAGGACTGATGCCTGAGTGACAGTTAACTTGCAAGAGTTTTTGGTTTGTGCTCTGCTGTTGGGAATAGCACGTGATAGAAGCAGTGCAGGGAGCAGGCTCTGCACACGTGTGCACCCATGCCTGCTGACCACGCCCCGTGACTACTTGGGACACAGGGTGACTGAGGCAGTGGTGGAACTGCACCAAGTCCTCCTGCCTTTGGAGACCTGCAGACAGGAGGGAAACATTCCAAGTTTCCCTACTTTGCTAGGTGGATGATGGAGCCTCAAGAGCACACTTGACGTCGTAGTAACAGCCCCTTTTGTTTAGAGTAGGTTTTTCTTTACCCTTGACTCCCTTACCCTGGGACAAAAGCCATACTGTGCCTCCCTGTGGTGTGCTTATGCTTGTTGCCATCACCCAGAAGTCTAAGGCGTCTGACATTCTGTCCAAGGGGTACTGACCTGCCTATGGCCCAGCGAGGCTTCAGGGCTGGGGTCTGGGCTCAGCCATCTGACAGTGGTAGAAACTTAATAACTTTGAAGTAATAGCCTGAAATCCACCCCAGCAGATGTGCCTTCTGCCTCTGTGTAGGTTCACTTCCACCACAGGTCCCAGGGAGCCGCCGTGCGGCTGGCAGGAGTTGGGTGGGGAAGGGGCTCGGCCACGTAGCAGCCTCAGGGCTCTGAGTGTGAGTGATCGCAGCGGGTGAGGATTCCGTGAAGAATTCTTGGGAGCGCTGTGTGATTTTCAGGTGCTCTTGCATTATAATCTACTTAGAGTGAAATATGAAAGTGTGGATTTCCTCCCTTCTCTGACCTGTGTTCTGAGTCACTCGTATGGTGGGGGACTTGGGGACTTGTTTTGGTTGGGGGACTCGTTTTGATGCCTACCTCTGTAAGTTGAGACAGTGCCCACCTGCCCTCAGAGGAAGAACTCCCGATTGTCAGCCAGAGACCAACCTTGAGTCCCACCCGTGACTCTGGGAGTCTGTGAGACCTGGAGTGAGTTGTGGAGTCTCAGGTCTTAGGTCCCTCCTGTCGAAGCTGGGGACAGTTTCCTCATTGATGATACCCCAACCCCCCTGTTCTTCACAACCACATCAGCGCACTGCCCTGCCATTGAGTGTGAGTGGAATTCAGGCTGCTGTGTCCCCATCCCTGGTCTTGCTGGTGTGCCGGGAACTCGCTCTTTGTGTGTGCTGTGTCTGCTGAGGTGGTTCAGACGCTTCACCTGGTGGGTCCCGCCATGCTCGGTATGTGCAGGGACCCTGCCTGGACTGGATCCATGCACACTTTACCTTTTATTACTTAAAAACAATATATCCTCACACTCTAAAGATTTAAAATGTTGTTAATTTGTACTTTGTTTAGCATTTTGTTGATGATTATTTTGGAAAATCTCCCTTACCGCCCCCGGCCGTCCTTTATTTGGCCCGAGGGAGGTTGCTTTTTCCATTCCCATCTGGAAAAGCCACTGGGCGCGCATTAAAACCTGTCCAGGTTTGATGCGCATTTGCGCTGCTCTGTGACCTGATCAGGAGGGGCACTGAGCACTAGCTTATGCACTGAGAAGCAGCCCGCTGTCTGGATGGGCGAGGGACGAGGCATAGATGTGCTGCCCTGTGTCCTCACGAAGGTGTTGCTCTTTGCTCTGGAAATCCAGCGGGATTGAAAATAGACTTCCTTTGTGTGAGTGAGTGGGTGGATGGGTGAAGTGAGTGAGTGGGTGGGCATTGGGAATTTTAGAAGGGGAATTGGGAGTTGGTAGCAAGTATGTGTCAAAGCTATTCCAGGTGACGCTGGGCTGTGGGTGCAGCCAGGACCCCTACCCACTCCTCACCAGGGAGCTGGTCTTCTCATGACCCCTGCCTCCATGTGACAACACATGTACCAGTACATGGTACACTGGGATGTTCCTCCCTGTGTGTCCGTGTGGCCAGCTTGCATCCTCTTCCAGCCAAGCCCCAGCTTAAATGCTGCCTCCTCAGACGCTCCCCACCTAAAACGGTAGTCCTTTGTTCCACTTGATCTTCGTAGCAAGTGGCCATGACCCATCATTGTGTAACGCCCTTCTCTCTGTAGACCGGAAGTCTACTGTTCGCCACTCTCACCCCAGAGCCTGTCAGAGTCCTGGCTTATAGTAGGAGTTCAAGAAGTACAGGTTGAATGAGGAACATCTTGTTCGTGTCTCTTTCACTAACTGTCCTGTTTTTTCCCCTTCGCCGTCCCAGGGGGCTGTGAGCTCGACCTGGCCTGCTTTTTCCGGCTGATTAACGAGATGGGCGGCATGCAGCAAGTGACTGACCTCAAAAAATGGAACAAACTAGCAGACATGCTGCGCATCCCCAGAACTGCCCAGGACCGGCTGGCCAAGCTGCAGGAGGCCTACTGCCAGTACCTACTCTCCTACGACTCCCTGTCCCCAGAGGAGCACCGGCGGCTGGAGAAGGAGGTGCTGATGGAGAAGGAGATCCTGGAGAAGCGCAAGGGACCGCTGGAAGGCCACACAGAGAACGACCACCACAAGTTCCACCCTCTGCCCCGCTTCGAGCCCAAGAATGGGCTCATCCATGGCGTGGCCCCCAGGAACGGCTTCCGCAGCAAGCTCAAGGAGGTGGGCCAGGCCCAGTTGAAGACTGGCCGGCGGCGACTCTTCGCTCAGGAAAAAGAAGTGGTCAAGGAGGAGGAGGAGGACAAAGGCGTCCTCAATGACTTCCACAAGTGCATCTATAAGGTAGGGGCCTCCACAGAGAGTGCGGGAGGAATGAGAGAGGAAGTGCGGCGTGCTGTGCACTGAACGGCGCGTTCTCTGATTTCCTGGTGTGATGAAGCAGGGGGCGGGCCACTGTGCTGGTTGATAGCGCTGTCTTAGTCCTTTTGTGTTGCTGAAATACTACAGACTGGGGAATTCATAATGAGCAGAAAGGTATTGGCTCATGGTTGTGGAGCCTGGGAAGTCCAATATCAAGGAACCTAGTGAGGGCCTTGTGGGCAAGGTGGGGCAGCAAGAGACCCAGTGAGGGAGGGGAATGCCACTCCATGAAGATACCACGAATCCATTCCTGCCTGCCCAGGGCCTCGGGTTTCCTTTTGCGTGTGCGTGTTGTGTGCACGTGCACACATCCCCATATGCCAGGGATAAGCACCTGGGCTACATGCTTCGTTTCCCCTGCTTCTCCTGTTCCGTTTCATCCTGGTGCTCGACAGCTGCCCAGACCCAGCTGAACTTCTCACTGGCTGGACCCTTAGTGGACTCTGTGCGCTTGTTTTCTCTGTTTTCCATCCGCTCACCTCACTGCCAGCCCAGTGTTGCCAGGTCCTCTCTGTGGAGGGCTATCCCTGATAAAGCCATCAAAATGAATCTCACCATTCACATGCTGTGGAGGGAAGAGTTGGGGAGAAACCAGCAAACTGAAACACGCAGCGTTTCCCTGTCTCCGCCAGGTCTCCCGGCAGCACAGTCATCCTGAGGAGACTCGCCCCTCCAAGAAGCAGGGGAGGCAGAGTCCGTGGCTCTCCTCTTGGCAGCCCTCCCAGCTGGCCTGGCTCTGAAGCAAGGCTTGGGGCTTCCTCCCTTCTCCGGCCTGCCAGTGGGTAACAGGGCACCTGGGGCCCAGCTGGCTGAGCCCAGCTAAGTTGAAGTCTCTGCTGAGTTTCCCGGCACAGGCTTGTCCTGTGTGGTCCCAGTTCTGGTTTCACTGGGGGGGAAGTGTTCTCTGCTCCAGCCCTCGTGAGCCTGGTGGGAGTGTGTGGCTAGTGGGTTTTGGCAACACTGGGAATTGGCTGTTGATTATCACTAAACCCCACCATACCCTTGGGTGTCCACGGCTGCCTGACTGCAGGCTCTGGCCTGGCCTTGTAGTTGAGGCAATGCGGGCTTCTGGTTCCATCACACATCTTAGAAATGCAGAGAGAGAGTTGACTTGACTCCTGGCGTTGCTGCTTCACTTTAAGTCAGGCCCTGCAGACCCGCCTCAGGCTGCATCTCATATACTTGCACACTTCTCTGGAAAGAGGTACCCAGTTTTTCTGGCCTGAGACCCTGAGAGGGTTTGCCCCCCTTTTATCTGAGTCTCCTGTCCCATTGCCCAAGGTTGCCTGGTGGGGATGCAGTGTGGGGGTTGCAGGATGCAGCCTGCCAAGACACAGCTGCCTTTTATTTGACTTTGTAAATGTTCTTAAGAAAAGACAAAGTGTGACCCAGAGACTGTAAGCTCTGAGGAACTTTATTTGGTGTTTCCTGAATGTTTTACTGAGAAGCCTTGTCAAGTAAAGCCACTCAGTGAATCTTGTGACTCTGAATAGCCAACTGGTGAAATGAGAAACTGTCAACGTTTTTACTTTTTACTGAAGGCGGCCAATTCTGTGAGCATGTGTTTGATCCAAATAAGAGGTTTGGATTTTTTTAAACTCACCCTGTCAAGGGTATTTCTAGATTTCATCACGGAAGTGTAGTGGAGCTGTGCGTGGTGGCCATGGCGAAGCCCCCAGCAGCCGTGTGCCCGCGGGTAGGGACCCTGAGCGCGCAACTCTCTCTGGCACCGGTGTCCTGGCTGCTGACTTTTGTGTGCTGGTGTCATCCTCACCTCCGCTCATTGCGCTCTGCCTTGGTGCAGAATTCAGTCCCTCCTTTTTTATGTTACAAGAAGCAGACCATCGGGAGCGGCTTGGAATTTGCATGGAAGTATATTCCTGTAGTTAGAACCCCATCTAGGTCCTTTGCTGCAGGAGAGAAAGGCACAAGCCAATGTCTCCATGCCGACTGCGACTGTGGACCCGATGGCAGAAAGCATCTGCTGCTCCCTGTTCTGGCCCTGTCACTTCTAGGGGGACGCTGCAGTGTCCAGTGCTCCACAGGGAAGCCTTCCCTGACCACCCTCCCCCACTCCACATGACACCTGGCGCCTCCTCCCATCCCATATTTGTGTGTTTGAGGCCTGTGTCTTCCCCGGACTGAATGGAAGCTCCACGAGGTTTTGTGTGTTTCATGCACTGCTCTGTCTCCAGCCCCTTGGATTTGACCTGGTACACAGTAGGTGCTCAGGAGATATTTCTGGACTCAAGTAACAAATGTGCCCGGTCAAGAAAGAAAGAAATAGCAAGGGTCTTAGATGGCTTCCCTCTGAAAAACGCACCACATTTGGTGTGGTAGGTAAAAGAAGGTGCTGACTCCGGATTCCCAAACTGACTCAGCTATTTTATCAAAGCAAGCAAATCATTCTGGATGTTATTGGGAACAGGGCAACAGAGGGGCATCGAAGAAGAGGTACAGAGGGGACAGCTGGTGGTTCTGTGGGGAGAAGGCGACCAGGTTGCAACTTCAGTGAAGGCTGCTGCCCTGGCAGGTGTTAATATGGCAAGGACTCTCAGGGTGTAGACGTCACCCCAGTTTCTGTCTCTCCAGCTTCTCTCCTGTGGGATCCCTGGTCACGAGTTCCATCAGGCCATAGCTACTGATAGCTTCCCCACTGGCCTGCAGCAGCCTTTGTCAGCTGAGGGATTCTGCCTCCAGCACAAGCTGCTTTTTCAGCAGAGCCTTGGAGGGGCCTTCCGTGCTTCCGCTGTGCGTCCGCTCAGGGCCTCTGGGTGGCAGCCTCTGTTCCTGGCAAAACAATTTGGCCCTCATGGGGGTGATCCTTGGTGGAGTCTTCCCACTCCTCTTGGCGGAGTCTTCCCACTCCTCTTGGCACAGTGGGTTCTTAGAGAATATATTTCTGCCTTCTCTGCCTGTCATTAACTCAGAATACAAGGTGGCCCACAGCCGCAGGGACGCCAAGGGGCAGCAGCCTGTGACAGGTGTGTGGCCTCACTTGCAGTAGGGCTCAGCTTTGCTTCTGAAGCTTTACTCTTTTTTTGTTTTGTTTCAGGGAAGGTCTGTTTCTCTAACAACTTTTTATCGAACAGCGAGGAATATCATGAGCATGTGTTTCAGCAAGGAGCCTGCACCAGCTGAAATCGAGGTGAGAGAAGTGGCCCCTCACGCTGCCTCTCATGATGTGGGAGAACCCCTCGGCGAGCTGGAGGACATGCTGTGCTGCCCTGACCCCTGCAGCTCGGTGAATGGAAAGGACTCAGATGGGGCCGAGTTCATCCTCTGTGTTGAGCATGCACCAGGGCAGCCAAATGTTTTAACTTAGGTTGATCTAAACTTGTTCACAAGCCAAAAACACTATAAGGAAGGTGGGGAGCTGCCGAGTGCAGGGGGCGGGTTCTGGGCACGTCCCCTGCTCCCCGTCACTGTCTCCTCCTGCTTGCTCACCCGGCTGCTTCTCACCCCATCCTCTGTGTGTCTGTTATGCAAGAGAATGTTTGGAATCCCTTGAAACCACAGTTGTGCTTTTTTTTCTCTTCTATTTTTTTATTTAATGGGATTGGCAGATTGCCATTTTTGTGCTTCTGCCAACTCTCTTCTTTGAGTTAGTATGAGGTTGGAAAGACAGTGAGCACTTCTGTGCCCAGACCAATTAGGGGGAGTTTTTGTGTGCGGCGCTGCAGGACAGAGACCGGATCTGTTTATTTACCTCCCCTCGGCCAGTGCCCAGCTGAGTCCGTGTGAACTTCCCAGCTGCTGACGTCGGTGGGCTCTCAGCAGCGCTTGGTCATGGAAAGGGAAAGAAACCAAACCCGGATTGCTGGTTCAGGGCAGCTGCCGGCCGGGGAACAGGAGGTATTTGCTGACCACAGCCTCATCTTTTGGTGTGTGACAGGCTTTTGCTGCTTCCCCCCGCCCCCCCCCCCCCCCACGCCCCCCACGCCACCTCTTTCAAATAAAATCCAGGGTCGGTTTGCCCCATGTATACATGCTGACCACTTGGGGGTTCAGGTGTCTTGTTTTGCCCAGGTTTTGGACCTGTGACCTTCAAACCTGCTCGAACCAGGATGGCTGGTCACCCTCCCTGGGTGGTGTTTGGTGCCTCACCTCCTAATAGCAATTGTCAGAGCTTAGGATGTCCAGCCCTGTGGCTCACCCCTCCCTTCCTAGTGTGGGGAATTAGAGGTTTACCTTTAGCACCATTTTCATCATCTTAGGACTTAGGTCTCTGCTTACGTGCAGGGGCTGTCTACGCTGTGTACCCTGGGTGCGGCCGTTGAATGCCACACGGTGGCCTGACGCCCAACCTGTGCAGGGGCTGCCTGCGCTGTGTACCCTGGGTGCGGCCGTTGAATGCCACGCGGTGGCCTGACACCCGCCCTGTAGTCGTGATTACCATGCTGCAGCTGCCACTGCCTCACCCACCACCAGCCACGATGTCAGCTGAACCCTGGTCTAGGACACGTGTGGCTTCCGCAGCTGCTTCCAGAGCGCGCGTTGCGTTTGTGGTAGAGATGTCAGGCGGAGGACACTTGGCTTTCTGGGGCTGAGCGTTGGACCTGGGAAGAGGCCTTTATTGCCAAACAACACGTGTCCTGTGGGCATCTCCCCAGAGCTGCAGAAGTTTATTATCCATAATGTGCAAGAAAACTTAGCTCATTTTACAGCCTCTTATTTAGGAATTAATTCCCTCTGAAAGTCTGGATTTTGCTCTAGCAGTTGTGTAAATATTTAAACACAAAGGGGAGATTTGCTAGAATTTAAACTTCAGGCCTGGACTGCCTAGCTTCTTGTGCTCTGTCTTCCAAAAAAGGCCAGTGGACAGCCCCTGGCGTTGGCCACCACCTGGGAGCAGTCCCTTGCTTCCCTTCCCATGTCTTTACAGACGCACCAAACACTGGTTGCCCTCAGTTTCAGCTAATGCGTGGCAGGATTGGGCACTCAGGGAGTCTGTTGAGGGAATCCAGTCGTTTAATGTGGAATTTGTTCTTGATTTGTGGAGCTCTGACTCTGCCAAGTTGGCCCCCTCTTTGTGGAAGTCACACAGTGTTGAGAAAAGTGGTTTTGGTGTTGCTTGTAGCAGTTCGTTGAGCTTAACTGGACTCTGTGATACTGGCTGCTTATGAGTTAGGCTTCTTCCCTAAATGTGGTTCCAGCTTTACCAAGGCTTGTGAGACGAGGGAAGAGGACTTAGTGCTTCTGGGGTGATCACTGAGAACAAAGTGGAAGGTGACTGCCTGGGAGGCTTGTCTCAAGGGAGCCTAGGCACTGCTGCTTGCCTGTAGTCAAAGCATGTTCTGACCCATTCTTTGCCCCCATATTTGTTTAGATGGAACATATTAAAAGTCACTTCGGAAGCTTTTTATAATTGGCGGTTACCGTGCTTAGTATAATGTCCTCCAGGTTCATCCATGTTGTAGCATGTGTCAGAACTGACATCCTTTTACAAGTTGAGTAATAGGCCATGGTATGGATGGAGTAGATTTTGTTCATCCATCTGTGGATGGGATACTTTGGTGGCTTCACCTTTTGGCTGTTGGGAATAACTTAGCTGCATAACATGGGTGAGACCCTGCTTTCTGGCATTTTGAGGATATGTCTGGAGGTGACCTGTCATTGCTTTCTGCATTAGCGTCCTGCTGGAGACACTCTGCAAAGAGAGCTTTTGTTCTGAGGGGCATGTGCATCAGGCATTCATGCCCCAGTTTTGTTGGGTTGAACTGTGCTCTGTGGCTGCAGCACCTTAGGGGTGCTGACCAGCCCTTTCCTATTCCCTGCAGCAAGAGTACTGGAGGCTAGTGGAAGAGAAGGACTGCCACGTGGCAGTGCACTGCGGCAAGGTGGACACCAACACTCACGGCAGCGGATTCCCGGTGGGAAAATCAGAACCCTTTTCGAGGTAACCTGGGATTTTCTTGTCCATGTTCTTGGGGATGTGACTGCATCCTTTCCCCACCAGTTTGTAACGTCCCTTGTCTTCCCCTTTGCAGGCATGGATGGAACCTCACCGTCCTCCCCAATAACACAGGGTCCATCCTGCGTCACCTCGGTGCTGTGCCTGGTAAGCCTGACTGGCCGCCTGCCTGTGCAGCTATGACCATGAGTCCTACTCGCTGAGAACCAGGGCTGGGTTCCCCTTCTAAGCACTGCCGGGGAGGGATGGCGTCTTCAGGCTCACAAGACATACAGTGAAAATTGATTTTTAGAAAAGAAAGGAGTAACATAATAGTTGGTGAAGTCAGTAGGAAAGGTGGAAAGGTGAACCACACGGCAGAGTCTGGAGCTGGGAGAAGCTTAGTGGCCAACTTTGAACTTGAAATTGCTGCTTTCAAAGCGAAGTCACAATTCCTTAAGGCTACTGCAGGCTGAAATCATGAATTCTCAAGATGGTCAGTAGGTTCGTAATGATGGATGGATGCTTTGCAAGCTTTAGGGAAAGCCAAGGCGTCATGGAGGTTGTGGTCACTATGAATGTGAAGGCCCAGGCCTTGGGAAAAGCGGCTAGGAACCTGTCTAGGTCCTGGAACCTGACTCATTTCTGAGCTGAACCGAGGAGCCCTGTGCCCTACTCACCCTGCTTAGCGGCCTCGCCAACAAAGGGGCTTTCTTGCTTTCTGCCTCTGGCCCTGATGGGGGTTTTTGGGTTTGGCGCCTCTGGTCCTCAGCCTTGAGGCTCAGGGGCTCCGGCCGTGGGCTGCTGGTTGCTCAGCATTCCTCACCAGGTCGGGTTCCTGCGGCCACCTCCCTCTTGAGGCCGATGTGCTCCTGCTGTTTTGAAGCGGTGTTCATATTCTCCCACTTCTGTAGAGCAGGCAGGAAAGAGTAGGTACCTTCTGCTCAGTGTCTTTTGTCTGGCTTTGAGTCCCATTTCTTTTCCTTCTTATTTTAGCAGAAGAAAGAGATTTTTACTTATTGTTCCTTTGAGACCTTGTTGCCTGCTTTTAAAAATGCCCTTTTCACTCTTCCTGTTTTAGGAGTGACTATTCCCTGGCTAAATATTGGCATGGTCTTTTCTACCTCATGCTGGTCTCGAGACCAAAATCACCTTCCATACATTGACTACTTACACACTGGTGCTGACTGCATTTGGTGAGTACCGGCCCCGGGCGGGAAGGGAGGGACTGCAGAAACTAATATTACCACATTAAGTGGAGCCTGCGGGTAACCTCTTGTCCGGGTGGTTCCACGTGCTTGAGAACTTGCTTCTCTGTGTTCAGGCCTGTCCTGCGTTCCCTGCCGAAGCCTGGGCCTGGGATCACCTACCTCTGTTGGAAGAGTTGGGGTGCTGGAGAATGTTGTAACCCTGTCTGATGATGAGCAAATCTTTTCATATGCTTAGTGGCCATTTAAGTTCCCCTTAGTTCCTTAAGTTCCCATAAGAATTACCTGCTTATGTCTGTTTTTGTTTGTTTTTGTTTTGTTTTGTTATGGATTAGTCACTTTTTCTTGTGGATTTCCAAGAGTTATTTTCACCTTAGGGTTAAGGAACAGTAGTAAAAGTGCCACACAAAGTTAACCAGTAGTAGTGACCGTGTCATCAGCCCCCTATTAACTGAATATAAACCGCGGTATTTCATGATTGGTTATTTTCAGCCTCTGTGGAGCCAGTGTTTCCTCATCTATCGGTGGCTCTGTGGGGAGTAGAGTTGACTTGGGAATCTCGTTCCTGCCGTGTGGAGATGCACACGTTGTGTACCCTGCGGAGTCTGTTGCCTGGCGAGGTGTTCTGGGTCCCCGCCTGTAATCCTGACTCTCACTGCCCCATCCCTGATCGAGGCTGGGTCCCCGCCTGTAATCCTGACTCCCGCTGCCCCATCCCTGATCGAGGCTGGGTCCCCGCCTGTAATCCTGACTCTCACTGCCCCATCCCTGATCGAGGCTGGGTCCCCGCCTGTAATCGTGACTCCCACTGCCCCATCCCTGATCGAGGCTGGGTCCCCGCCTGTAATCCTGACTCCCACTGCCCCATCCCTGATCGAGGCTGGGTCCCCGCCTGTAATCGTGACTCCCACTGCCCCATCCCTGATCGAGGCTGGACGCTTTGGTGTCTTTGTTTACGGCAGCAGTGGGAAATGACTACAAGTAATCAGATGTCTTGTCGTCTGATCGTTTACCGGCATGCCGTTCATGCCATGCTGACTGTGTTTATTGCCCTAATGGGGTGATTAAGCATTCTTTATTAAAATAAACAAAGTCTTAGGACTCGTTTTCTCCCTCTTTGGAGCCAGCGTTGGCTGCAGCCTCGTCATTTTGGCTTTTCTGGTGAGTGGTGCTGTCGACATGAGGGAGCCCTCCCTTCCCACGTGGGTCTGTGTGCCATGGATGGTGATCACAGTGTCCTGCAGTGGGTCCGGAGTGATGGGCCCGGGAAGCCCAGGCTGTTGCCTGTGGAGCGGGGACTGATAGGACCCTTGGGGCTTCGCCGGGCCAGGCCACCAGCTGGGGAGGGGACAGCCAGGACAATTCCGAGAGGTGCCTTTGCCCCCGGAAGAAGAGTGGCCATTCCCTGTGGAGGAGTTACGCCGGCTGTGGCATGGCCTGGTGTTCCTGGGGTCATCCCCAGGCCAGTGACCTGAGGCCCGAGTTTCTTCCATGTGGGTTTGCTTATGGCTTGACGTTAAATCACAGATAGCAAAATGTGATACCCTGTGTGGGCTTTTTGAAGACTCACTCCTGGAACCTCATTGACGGGAGAGAAAGAAAAGGCAGGGATAGGATCAGAGAACATGATGGTGCGTAGTTTTGCTTAAAACATGTGATTTAGGTTAGAAACCCTGTATTTAAATTACCAATCAGTAACAGAATATGTTGGCATTGAAAATAACATGAGCATTAAAAAAAAAAAAAAAAAATGTGGCTCTTGCCTTCACTGAGCAACTGAAACCAGGATTTGGCCTCAGAGAGAAATGCTTTCGTCACAGACACATAGGGGCTGCAGAGTTGCTGCCCGCCTGGATCTGGGGGGCGGGGGCTGTTGGGAGGGGCTGACGGTGTTTCCCTGAGCTGCTGGCCCACGTCTTTGTGTTTCATGGCTTCACTGGCTTAGCATCCTGAAGACCTGTCAGGCCCCTTTCCACACTGATGTCCTCCTCTTGCCCAGGGAGGAGCCCCTCAGACAGCCTGAGACGCCCGGGGGCAGGGCAGCCATCCCTGCACCCCTGCCCTGTGGGGGGCCTCCCCTCACATCCCCCTCATTCATGCTGTGAGCCTGGCACCAGGGGTGTCACATGTTGTGAGTGGAAGTGTGGCCCTGGTGGGCTCCAAGGACATGGGCAAAACCTCCTCCCCTCCCTGTGATTGCCGTGAGGAGGCCATGTAGGTTACTCTCTACCTGTACCTCCCACCTTTTCTTACACTTGAGGACCCCTGCCAGCCTTATGGTTATACCCTGGAGGGTCTGTGAGCCACCACTTCCCCAGGCCACCCTCTGACACAGGCGTGTGAGCCCCTGATCCTCCTGTGTGTCTTGCTGTATGTACCTGATGCCGGGTAGGCTGGGTCCTAACACATAAAACTCTGCAGTGGGGAGCAGAGCTGGGGGCCCCTAGATATCCCCTGACCCCCACTTCGCCACAGCACCTGCCAAGGAGTTGGCCTTGAGGTGGCGCATGTGCATGAGCCTGGCTCCTTCCCCAACTCTGTGCATTTGTAGAGGGCAGGGTTTACTGTTCCTGGCTGGAGGCTGAGGGAGCCACGTATTCCTTGTGAGGACATCGTCAGGTCCTGCTCCTGCAGTGGCCTCTGTTAACAGAAGGAGGGTGCAGTGCAGTGGCCTCTGTTAACAGAAGGAGGGTGCCGTGCAGTGGCCTCTGTTAACAGAAGGAGGGCGCAGTGCTGGAGCCTCAGAAGAGGCTTGTGGAGGCTGCAGTGTGTCTGGTTCTGATTTATGGGGGTTTGTGAACATCTGTTTCTGGTTTGAAGGCTTTTTGGCTCACCAGGTGGGTCAGATCTGCATAAAAGAATGAGCATCTCACAACGCGGATGTGCTGTGGTTTGGCTGTGTGCTAGGTGGACGTGGCACTGCTGCCATGGGAGATGGGAGCCAGCAGTGACCAGGCACCCAGCTGGGCCAGTGCGCCATCCCTGCCGGCGTGGAGCAGAGCCTCTCCCATGTGTGCTCGGGTCCCTGAGGGTGCTGGGGGTGGCCCAGTACCTGCAGGAGGCCCTTGTCAAGTCTCTGCTTGTCTCTTGTGTCTCTCAATGACCCAGGTATTGCATTCCTGCTGAGGAGGAGAACAAGCTGGAAGACGTGGTCCACACCCTGCTGCAAGCCAATGGCACCCCAGGGCTGCAGATGCTGGAAAGCAACGTCATGGTGCGTCCACTCAGCCGCCGCCTCCAGCAGGAGCTGTAGGACCTCCTAGGCACTTGAACATGGTTTCCCATGAACCTGTCTTTCAAAGGCAATGAGGACACAGCAAAACAAATCCCCAGGGTGCAAAGGGAAAGGTCCTCTGACACAAAAGCCAAGCTGACCTTCCATCAGATTGCGCAGGGCACTGGGGCTTTGCACAGCCTTTGCATCTGTTTTGGGGCTTGTTTGTGTTGTGGGCTGCTGTGGGCCCTGGGATTTCTTGTGCCCGCCGCTCCTACCTTCTGGGCACGTGAGAGGAATGAGCACAAAGGCTTCTTCACCTATTTTCAGGAAGTCACGGGGCTGGTGAGTTCCTGGGAAGTGTTGCTTTGAGCTGTGTTCTGACCAGCTTCTCTGGCCTCTGCTGACCCTGCTGGCCCCACCTGTCCATCTTAGAGAAGAGATGGACGGGGGACTCCTTTGTAAGCCCAGCCTGTGGGCCTGTGGCCTACTTGGCTCTGGAGATGAGCCCGGCAGCCTCCTGGTTGTGTAACCTTGTCCCGTTTCCAGCCCTGGCATTGCCAGGTGGAGACAGAGGGGCCTGTGTGGTCATCATGTCCTCAGCTGTGCATGAACCTGTCGTCACTCTTGGACCAGTGCAGTTTAGAAGCTCCTTCTTGTGTTATGAATGACATCTTTTTATTTTCCACATAAAACAATCTTATCTCCTTGAGAGCAGGCCTCTTAGGGTGTGCATACATCACCTGAAGACTGCAGGTGTCCCCACGCACAGGGAGGGGTGCCTCAGCCTGGCCCTGTCTCCCCAGATCTCCCCGGAGGTGCTGTGCAAAGAGGGGATCAAGGTGCACAGGACCGTGCAGCAGAGTGGCCAGTTTGTCGTCTGCTTCCCGGGATCCTTTGTGTCCAAAGTGTGCTGTGGGTACAGCGTGTCTGAAACCGTGCACTTTGCTACCAGCCAGTGGACAAGTATGGGCTTTGAGACCGCCAAGGTGAGCAGAGCCGGCCTCCTCCCACTCGCTGCCCCCCGCATCCCTGTGAGTGCCGTGCGTGAGCGCACACAGAAGCGTCGCTGTGTGTGCGTGTCTATTTGTCGATAGTTTCTTTTGGAATATGTCTTTGAAATTCTTAAGAGGTGGTTGAAAGGTCTTCTAGGAATGAAAAGTTGTTAGGGATTTGTTTGTATCACAAAGAGTTTTGATCAGACCGTTACTGACAGATCCCTCCAGTATTGGAAAACTGCTGAAGATGCTCAAGGTAATTGCTTAGAATGGACAGAGAACCTCCACCCATCGTGAGGCAGTGGCAACTGCCTCTGGGTAGCGGCGAAGTGCTGTGACTTTTCCTGGTATATGGTGCCTTTCTCACAGGGAGGCAAAGTTTTGAAGAGTTTTAAATCTAAATGCAATTCAAGATTTAGAAATTCAGACAGCCTGCCTGCCCCCTCCACCAAGAAAAACCTTGACAGCTGCCTAGTAATGAAAATCCACCCTAAAGGGATGTGACTCCTCTTTCAGGAAATGAAGCGTCGCCATATAGCTAAGCCATTCTCCATGGAGAAGTTACTCTACCAGATTGCACAAGCAGAAGCAAAAAAAGAAAACGGCCCCACTCTCAGTACCATCTCAGCCCTTCTGGATGAGCTCAGGTAACAGACTCGGGGGTCTGGCAGACCCCCAGGGCCCATGCCAGAGAGCTGGACCCGGCTGCCCTTGTGGGGGCATAGCAGGGTAGAGGCCGGGGTGAGCAGACAGCGCTCCCTGCCTGCAGCCGCAGAGCCCCTTGGCACTGAGGGGCCCATATGATGCTTTTCCAGATGGGCAAAGGCTTTTTCAGGGTGTGGTGGTTTTTATTTTAACTTTTTTTTTTTTTTTTTTAGAAAATAATTTCCCCTTGATGTTTGGACTCAGAACCTCCAGCACCAAGAGGTTCCTCCTCTTTGTGGGAATGACTGCAAGAGGGGCTCCTGACCCCTGACACGTACTTGCTGACCCACCGCGTCAGAGCCTGACTCTGCACCAGTTAGGGGAAGGCATGGATAGCTGCCCCTGGTCCTCCACCCTCCATTTTTTTTGCCAACCCCCTTGTATTTTGTGCGTGCGTGCGTGCGTGCGTGCGTGTGTGTGTGTGTGTGGTGGGGAGGCCTCCAGGCAGCCCCGCCTACTGCAGCAGCCCTCCCCAAGCAAGGGTGGCGCAGGTCAGGATGGATGCTGGGCAAAGTGGCGCCTGTGTAACCCTCTTCTCTCTTCCCTAACATGTAGTTCCCAGTGCCTCTCCCATCCTAGAGCGAGGCTCTGGGTTGTGCTGTGAGCACATGAATTTTGAACTTTTGGTGATGATAACAGCAGATAGTTTGACTCTCTCCTTGGCTTGGGACATAGGGAGAAGCCCTTACTAGGTGGCCGTGGTTTTGCAGGCGTTGTGATGTGTTTGTCCCTGCGTTACTAAGTCCGGCCGCAGAGTAGCCTCATCAGCCAGGGCCGTCACTGACCTTTAGACTAAGGCACACGGGGCCTGTGCTGGGCCGGGGAAGTGAGCCGGGCTTCGCCCCCCGAGCAGGCCCCAGTTCCTGACAGGAGGGTGTGTCTGGAGGGAGGCCGGTGTGGGGTGCGTGTGTCCCCTATGCTGGTGAGCATGGCAGGCCGTCAGTAAAGGTGTGGGCCGTCCCCCGTGTCTGGCAGGGATACAGAGCTGCGGCAGCGCAGGCAGCTGTTTGAGGCTGGCCTCCACTCCTCCGCGCGCTACGGCAGCCACGACGGCAGCAGCACGGTGGCGGACGGGAAGAAAAAGCCTCGAAAGTGGCTGCAGTTGGAGACGTCGGAGAGGAGGTGTCAGATCTGCCAGCACCTGTGCTACCTGTCCATGGTGAGCACGCCTGGCCCCGCCGGCACCCTCGCATGCAGTGCTTGGCCTGAGAGCTCCGGGGTTGCCCCCAGAAGAAGGAGGGCGCGCTCTGCCCAGGAGACCTGCTGTGCTCCCATCTCTGGAGCCGGCTGTGGGACCTCGGCAGAGCTTCTGGCCTCTGGAGGTGGCTGCCTCACCCACAGTGACCAGGCCACACAGAGGCTGTCCCTCTGTTCTGCCTACGCATGGCCCTCCCTCGGTCCTGCAGTGCCTCCTTCCTCCCTGGGGAGCAGGTGGCCTCCCTTTCCGCCCTATTTTGTCACTCCAGCCCCCACGCACTCTGCTCTTATCCATCCTTTTTGAGGCGGTGAGGGGCGGGTTTCCCACAGTGCTGGGCAGCGTCTTCCACCCGCTGTGGCCTGTGCCTGGTGGGCCTGGGCCCATGGCCTCTGCCCTTGGGCTCTGTTCTTGGCTTCCTGGTTCTGCTCAGCTACATAATCTGCCTCAGCCCCCGAGGACTTCAGAATCTATCCTTGGTGAAAGCTGATGTTCCCTGTCCCATCTGGGATCAGAGATGCTTTTCTGGCACAGCCACTCCAGGCTACAGCAGGCTGCATTCCTCTCGCCTTCTTGACTGTGCCCTGCTGGCTTCCTCATGCCCACCTACCTGCCCCAGCTTTGGGGTTAATAACAAACACACCACCTCCTCCCCCTGCTCACCCCTGTTCCAGGCCAGAGGTGGGCTCAGAAAAGCCCTTCCATGTCTACTGGACGGCTGTGGCCCTCGCCATGCTTCTTCCAATCTTCCCTTGACCTCTCACCAGGCAGCTGCCCTGACACACTCTGGGTAGGGACGCCCAGCTGGCACTGCAGATGGCTCCACGCCACTACACACCTTAGCCTGGAACAGAGAGCACGCCTGAAGGGCCTGACCTGCGTCCCCGGGCCTCTTCCCTTTCCACAGTGCCTCACACCTCCAGTACAGAAGCCTAGCTAGGAGGCGCCCACCCCATAGGCTGTGTGGTGCCTGTGTCCCACAGGTGTCCCCTCTGGCTGCACGCTCCCTGAGAGGCCAGTGCCTCCGCGTTCCTCTGCTTGTCCATGGTGGGCCAGGACTGAGACCCGGGTCAACTGTCCTTGGCCTCCCAGTGTCACTGTGTCATGCCGCCTCACCCCAAGTCCTGGCGTGCCCTGTAGAAGAGGGAGGACACAGCCTCTCCCGGATGAGTCAGATCGGGGCTTTGTAACATTTGAAAGAATTGAAAACTCTCGGTATGTCCTCATCTCCTCCTTACCTAAGGACACAAATCACATTGTATCAAGATAGGCCTACCCTCATGGCCTCATTTGAGCTGATTTACCTCTTTAGAGGGCCCTACCCCCAACTGCAGTCACAGCTGAGATCCTGGAGGTTCAACGTTTGCATTTGATGGGGGACAAATGCAGTCTGACCGCCCTGCCTCCTGTCCTGTAGATTTCCTTCTGTCTGGTTTTTTCCCCCAGACTTCTCAAAATATATTACCTAGAGCCATTCGGTTCTTAAAAGAAAATGATATAAGCATTTTCCCAGATCTTCAAAGTATCTTATAAACATCACTGATAAAAGCTGCATAGCTTGGTGTGCTCTCTTTTGTTTTGTTTGAGACAGTCTCGCTCTGTTGCCTAGGCTGGAATGCAGTGCTGTGATCCTGTCTCACTGTAGCCTCAACCTCCTCGACTTAGGTCATCCTCCCACCTCAGCCTCCTGAGTAGCTGGGACAGCAAGTGTACCACCATGCCCAGCTAACTTTTATTTTTATTTTTATTTTTGGAGATGGGGTTCTGCTGTTACCCATAGGCTGCCTAGTTCAGCCTCCCAGAGCCCCGGGATTATAGGCATGGGCCACTGCGCTCAGCTGTCCATCCTCTTGCTGGAACACGCTATTCACTGTCCATGCATTGAGTATGGTAGTTACACCTGGGGGTGAAGCTGGTCTGTCCATGTGAGGTGGCACCAGGTGGCCTCACTTTCAAGCCATCCTTCAGAAACTTCAGAGTTGTCACCTGGCATTTCCTGTCAACCTGAAAGTTATTTTTAAAAGAATATATCATGAGGCCGGGCATGGTAGGCCAATCCCAGTGCTTTGGGAGGCAAAGGTGGGCAGATTACTCGAGGCCAGGAGTGCGAGACCAACCTGGGTAACAGAGTGAGACTAATCTCTACAAAAAATACAAAAAATTAACTGAGTGTGATGGCGGGGGTATCACTTGAGCCCAGAAGTTCAAGGCTACAGTGAGCCATGATCGCACCACTGTACTCTGGCCTGGGTGACAGAGTGACAACCTGTCTCTTTAAAACAAACAAACAAACAAAAAAAAAACCAGGCACGGTGGCTTATGCTTGTAATCTCAGCACTTTGGGAGGCTGAGGCGGGTCAATCACAGCCTGGCCAACATGGTGAAACCCCATCTCTACTAAAAATAGAAAAAATTAGCCAGGCGTAGTGGCGGGCGCCTGTAGTCTCAGCTACTCGGGAGGTGGAGGTTGCAGTGAGCCGAGATCGCGCCATCGTGCTCCAGCCTAGGTGACAGTGCGAGACTCCATCTCAAAAAAAACACACAAAAAAATCCCATTATAAATCCATAGGCAAAAATTGGGGTTTGACTTATGTTGACAGTTTGCATTGCTTGGATTACTAATACATTTGTGAATTTAAATTTGATGTGTTTCCTGTTCTTCCTGTCCTTGGCCCCAAGTGTCTCTCCAAGGTCTTGTTTCTGTCAGTAGGTGGCATTCCCACACTCCTACAACGTGTTCTCTGTTTCTTGCTTAGAAACACTGCAGACAAAAACAAGTCCTTCCCCTCAAGCTTTCTGACAAAGGCCTATGACCCTTCTGCCTCTTGAGTGTTAAGACTGAATTTTTCCTTATTTTCAAACTCAGAATTAGAATAGGACTTGGAGTCCGCGTGAAGTATGGGAGCCCTCCCGCAGAAGCCAGGTGGCTGTTTCCTTTCATCTGGCCCCTCTCAGCCCTAGACAGGCCCCCAGTGAGGGTCTCCTGTGGCCTCAGGCAGCAGGGCGTCCACTGGCGGGACAGCTGTGGGCTTTGTGGACAGCCCGCCCAAGGGGGCCGGGGCTGGTGGGTGAGCTCGTCCGCGTTGCAGAGGTCAGGAATCTGTGATGTTGAGGGTTTTGGGGGAGTTTGCATGGGTCGTTGGACGCCGCTTGCTCTGTTGACTGTGAGCCGCTTATGGACCACCATGAGAACCAGTTTTGCTGCTGGAAAGTCAAGGGTGTGTTCCCCGCGTGGCCGTCCGAGTTGGAGTCCTCCATGTTGGTTTCTAGGTTGGTTTTGAACACAGGATCTCAGGAGCCCTCAGAACTCAAAAGATGAGAAATACGCACCCCTCACTGTCTTTACCAGCCTGGTGGTGACTGACCCTCTCCCAGGAAACTCCAGCAGAAATCTGGAGGGGACTTGAGGGCCACCCCTAGGTCTAACTCAGAGTGGTCAGTTACCTTCCTAGTTGAAGACCATGTTCCAGGTGTTTGGTCAGTTTTCGTTTTAGTCCATTTCCAGCGTTTCCATTCCTCAAAGCCCTTGGCCTGGGTGGTGGGTGCTGGGGCTGCTCTGGTTGGGGCAGTGGGTGTGGGGGCAGCCTGGCTGGGCGTACTCCTACTTTACCCTCCCAGGGCGCTGTGGAGCTGCCTCCTGACCTTCGGATGTCCTGCTTTTGCTTGCAGGTGGTACAAGAGAACGAAAACGTTGTGTTCTGTCTGGAGTGTGCTCTGCGCCACGTGGAGAAACAGAAGTCCTGCCGAGGGCTGAAGTTAATGTACCGCTACGATGAGGTCAGTCCCTGCCCGCGGGGTAGGGCAGGGCAGCAGCATGGTGCCATCCCTGCTCCCGGCTGGATGTAGGCACTCCGGCCTGGCAGTTCTGTGCCTGGCCGGTAGTCAGGGCTCTGCAGGCCTGAGATGCCCTGTTCTTAGGCCCTAAACCCATTCAGGCCCCATGTTAGGATCCCAGGGGGAGCGGGGTTCCTGCACGGGCATTTGGATTTCAGAGACGGGCTCTTAACAGGGCTGAGGCTCTTCCTGCAGCCCCCCTGGCTTTCCCAAGGGCCGCACCACTGTGGTTTGGAGCCAGACACTTTTTTGTGACCTGTCCCAGGCACAGTGGGATGGTTGGCAGTGGCCTCTCCAATCTCCACTCACTCGATGCCAGCCCCTTCAGGCTGAGAGAGCTGGAAGTGTCTGCAGACATTGGGGCAGGACTGTGAAATGCCCGGTGCCTTCCTGCAGGTGCCAGGCTCTTCTGGAGACAGAGGTCATAACAATGCACAGCCTGTGCAGCTGGGGGCCGCCCTGAGTGGCAGAACTCCTGGCAGCAGTGCCTCTCCCCTGCTCTGCCCGCCTTCCCCACTTGTGCTTCCCATAGACTCTGATTAGGCTGGTTACGAGGAAGGTCGCCACATTGTGGTCATTGCACATTTGAGGCCACTGAGTGGGGCGGGTGCTGCGGGTATGACTGTGAGGGGCCTGGTGTGTCTGGGGGCCCAGGCGGTGGGGCCAAGTGGTGGGTCTCACTCGATAAGCCTTGAGCTAAACTATTGGAGAGCTGGAAGAAGAACTCTTTGCATCTGTTTTGTTTCAAAGAGCATGCTGGGTGAAGGCAGTAAGCACCTGCTGTCCCTCCTTCAGCTCAGTAGTGAGTGTCCAGGCACAGTTAGAAATAACGAAGTCTTTGCGGCTGAGCGTGAGCATGGCTCTGGCACCTTGTGGGGGTGCAGGCGGTGGCACGGGGAGGCGTCCTCTGGCTGCCTGGAAAGCGCTCTGTGAATCATGGGTTGTGCCTCTCACCAGCAGCCAGTTTCTGTAGTCGGATGTCTGACGTGACCAGATCCTGGGAAAAGAATGGCATTCAGGGGCTGAGACCTAATGGTCGGTTTTGATGAATTAGGAGGAGCAAAGGTATTTGGAAACTGCATACTCTGTAGCGGCTGACGTAGTTCAGTAAGCATGTCTGTGCCTCTGTCCCCTGTTGAGCTGTGCATTGTTTTTTAACACGGAGTCTCGCTCTGTCGCCAGGCTGGAGTGCAGTGGCATGATCTCGGCCCACTGCAACCTGCGCCTCCCGGGTTCCAGCGATTCTCCTGCTTCAGCTTCCAGAGTAGCTGGGATTACAGGTGCCCGCCACTATGCACCCGACTAATTTTTCTTTTTAGTAGAGACAGAGTTTTACCATGTTGGTCAGGCTGGTCTCAAACTCCTGACCTCAGGTGATCCGCTTGCTTCAGCCTCCCAAAATGCTGGGATTACAGGCGTGAGCCACCACACCTGGCCCATTCTTTTAAATAGGAAATTTCTACCTTGTAAACAGAGACCATTGCAAAATCTTCTTCTCAACCTCCCAGTGTGCCCAGTACACAAATCACCCATGTCTGGGCCTGCTGACCTGGGACAGTCTGCTTTAAACACCCACGCTTGCTGGGGTGGGGGGCGCACCTAGACTGCAGATCCCTGAATTCATGGCTTGGGTTCTCATGGATGGCGAAGCTCTCTGGGGAGTTTGGAGCCATTTGTGCCTCTGGCCCTTGCAGGCTGGCTGAGCAGGGTGTTGGGCCGCCTGCCGCCAAGCCTGGTGTGAGAGCACTGGTCTGGGGCAGGTGCTGTCCACTTGTTGAGCTGCACGCAGGGGAGGGAACAGTGCCCTCCTGTAACTGCACACTGCCGGCTCCTCCTCACTTGTCCTTATGGTAAGGTAGCAGTAGCCACCTAAATGGGTTTTATGGCAGCTCATCCGCTTATCCCTTATCAGTGTTTATCATCAGTACCTCAAGCAGCCATGACTATGGTGTTATTACAGATACGTGCGCACCGCCCCGCCTTCCGAAGGCACCTTTACTGTGTGATGGGAGCCAGCTGTCACTTTCTCACCCTCATCTTGAGGGCTTTCCAGAGGACTAGAGATCAGGCCCTCAGATGTTTCATTCCATGGCTGGCTTCCTCTCCTGCCAGGCTCAGCATGGTTCCCAGCCACCTGTGGCCCAGAGAGATGCTCATAAGATGTACGTTTGCTACTCCTCCCCATGTTGTTTTTAAAAATGAGATGATTATAGGATGTACTGTGTGAAAGTTAGAAACAGTTTTTGGTGCCGACAGATAAATGATTCTCTTGGGTGAATTACAAAGGATATGTATAGGTGAGAAGTGTTTGCATTTACTTGCATGGCCAGGTTCAGTGGCTGGTAGCTAAAGTGAGTCAAGTAGCTTGGGTATTTGTGTCACCATCCAGGATGTCACAAAGCCCCCGGGGTCTCTTTGCTGAGTGCTCCGTGGTGGAGGCAGTGCTCTGGGCTCCCCTGCCAGCCCTGCCCTTATGAGCAGGCAAACCGTGGTGGAGCAGGGTGCTAATGAGGATGAAACGGCCGTGCCTGCTGTGTGGCATCAGGAGGAGCTGGGAAGGGGAGACTCACTGCATCTGAGCCTCTCGGGGGCATTTTAAAAGCTGTTGGTTGGTGTGGTGAAGGGGACCGCTGCCCGCTGCCCCCTGCCCCCTGCCGTAAACTTGCCCCTGCATGGCTCTCAGGGACAGAGCTCTTGTTAATATGGTGTGTTAACTGTGTCCTCCCTTCACCCCCAAACAGGAACAGATTATCAGTCTGGTCAATCAGATCTGTGGCAAAGTATCTGGTAAAAACGGCAGCATTGAGAACTGTCTCAGTAAACCCACACCAAAAAGAGGTCCCCGCAAGAGAGCGACAGTGGACGTGCCCCCCTCCCGTCTGTCAGCCTCCGGTTCATCCAAAAGTGCTTCGAGCTCATCATGAAGATGCCAACGCCCGTGGTCGATTTATATATATTTTTTTGTAATTATTATATTCTAGTTTGGAGTACTTGCTGTAGGATTCAAGCTGTCTTTGCACTAGCTCTAAAGAAGATTTTCTTCTGGTTTTAGAGAACTAATTTTGTTTTAGCATTAAACTGTTGAACTTTTTTTTGTACTTAGAAAACCTAGATACTGCAGTCAGATTTTGGAAACTGCCGTATAGTCACTGTTTTAAAACCCTGGAGAGGGGCTGTATTAATTTGTATTGCCCCATGGCTGACAAAAGCCTTTTTTTGGTTGTCGTTTTTTTTGTTTTTTTGTTTTTTTTTGTAACTGTTGGGGGAAAAAGGCTTTTTAACCCATTTTTGAAGAGGGTGAAGTTTGGAGAACAAATTTAAAAACCATCAGTCATGTGAGCAGATTTTTTAGAAGGGATAGGAGACACACACACACACACACACACACACACACACACACACACAAAACTTGAAATGGCTTTGCTTTGGCTGTCGTCTTCTGCCATGTGCCAGATGAGCTTGTGATCCGGGAAGCCGGGGCACCCCTGTTTTGTTTCTCTGGGCGGTTGTGGCAGCTGAAGGGCGGACGTTGTTTCCTAACCATAGGCGGAACGAGAAGATGGGAGCGAGTGGGCTCTCCACCAGCACATCACTATGCATCTGTTCAAGGAAAGAAGAAAGCGAGCGAGGAAGACGGAAAAGACTGCCTGCCTTGGAGGGGTCACATGAGGGAGACCTGTGCCTGATTTCATTAGGAAATCCATTCTGTTATTTTTTGGTGCTGTTGGCTACTTTATCAAAAAACCCTTCAATAGCATCCTAAAGATTTCAAAAAAAAAAAAAAAAAAAAGAAAAAAAAAAGTAATGGAAGCCATAAGTGCTTCTTTGTCATCGATGTGCAATCTTTCTAACAAACATTCCATCTCCATCTCGCCGCTTCTTGTTTGACACCTTCACAAGTCAGCATTAATCTTTCTTTTAAAATGTTTCGTTTATGATCACGTAGAGAGCCACTAGGAGGCCTGCAGTTATTTTTGAATGTGAAAATGCATTTGCGTTCATCTTGTCTATTTTTTCTCTTCATGTTGTAACAAAAAGGAAAAAAGAAAAAAAAAATCCCATCCCTTTTGTACATATGCCTGTAAATTGTTTTAAATACTTGAGCCTTTTTCTCGGTGGGGGGTGGGGAGGGGGGTGAGAAGACAAGATGAAGAAAAGCCTTACATTTCAGTTTCTTCATCGGTTGGATTGGATGCTTACAGGGTTTTTCTTGTAACATTTATAAGTGCTGCTTACATCACTGAACAACAACAAAAAAATAATAATGGAGTAGCTGTTGCCCTTCTCCGGTTGTGTGTACAGTATGTGTGGAATAAAAAAGGGAAACTGTTTTCACAAGCTGTTCTTTGTTTCATAATTGGATTCATCAATCCCGTAGCTACCCATATTGCACTGAGCTTGCCAGTGGTGACTGCCAGGAACGTCCTATGATCCACTTTGTTGGTTGTTGTTGCAGAAGACTGAACTGTTTTGGAATATTTAACAATTACAGAAACAGTCAAGTGTTTTCCAATGTGGTTGTCCGGTTTCTATGGCCTTGCTGTGTACTTTCCCTCTTTTTGACAGTAAACTTCTGCCTATGGCTTACAGTTTGACATTTAATTTATTAGCGCTGCTCTGCACCCTCCCTTGGGAGGGAGACTTCATGTGGTTTATTGCGAGTTTTTTGTTTACTTTTCAGGTTTGTACTACAAGGTTTAATAATAAAAACAAAAAAGTTTTTTGGACATTTGTCGTCTGTCTTGTGGAAGATAACTGAATGGAATGAGCTCTTTTCTCATCCACGGGCAGGGGGCAGAGGATGCCCCCCAGCCAGGGAGCAGAGCCACCCCCCACCCCACAGTCCTGTTCCCACCTGCCACTGGGTCCCCTTCAGCCTAACCTAATGGTTTCCATGTGGCCTGCGGCCGTCCCCCTCGTTTCCCATCGAGCCGCACCCCCCTGCTGAGCTTGCTTTCATGATGAGAGGACACTGGGTGCATTCAGGGTTGTATGGCTGCAGACAGACCCCCTCATCTCGGCGGGGAGTCTGTCATCTCTCATTGGGCTGGAGGACTGATGGCATGAACACATCATCTCCAGGGGACCAGTTTCTTTTCATAAAGAATGGAGGATTGCTTTGGGCTTGTTTCTGCTCTTTGGGGCCCAGGGCTGTGAAAGTAGGGGTTGGACTGGCTGGCTACTGGACTGATACTTCTGTAATGATCAAAGGAAAACCCCAAGCTTTGCCAGAGTGGTTTGGCTACAGTCAGCTCTTCTACAGGAAGTGGTATTTTCCACCTGTGAAACGGTAGGTCATTCCCTGCCCCATGCAGAACTGAGCCCTGTGGAGCCACCACTGCCTGGCGCAGGCCCTGCCCACATGCAGCCTCCTGGGGTGGCCCTCAGTGACCTGCGTGTCCCTTCACTCTAAGGAACCTTGAGTTACAGTGGCCTTAAGGAGGTGTGTATTTAGAAGCCTTTGTATACAAACTAGCTCTGTGCGCTGTCAGTTTACCGTCCTCACACTTTATTGTTAGCTGTTCTTTCAGTCTCTCACACATTATTGGCAATTAGGTAAAAATCAAGAACCTCTATAAAACAACCTGGCTTTCCAGGTGGAATTCCGCATACAGCCAAAACTGGATTCCAGTGTGGCCAGACAACGCCCATGTCCCAATTTAAGAGTCGCTGTCGTCACTACCATCCGGAGTGGCCTCTCTGTCAGTATGTGATGTGGCCAGGGCAGTGTCCACCTGAACTTCCTCCTCATCAGACTGAACAACAGGGGACTCCCCACCCTCACTGATGTCCTGGGTGGCCGAGTCGGTGCAGGTGGAGGAAGAGGAAGGTGGCTTGGCTCGTAATTCTGAGGGATTTGGAACCTGGAGGGTAATCTCATTCTGACAGGTACTGGATTCAGGCCCTGCAAAATAACGTAGGGAAGAAAAAGCCCTGTCATAAAAATATTGCGAATTAGAATTGTTGCCAACAGCTGTGGAATGTGCCCGTCATGAAAGGGGTGTGTGGTTTTTGTTCCAGGGATCTGGGGCCTGCAGAACTCAGGAACTGCCCTGGAAGACACTGAGCTGAGTGATGCCAGAGGCAGCCTCAGGCCCTGCAGTGACCCTTCTGTCCCCTAAGGAGTCAGCCACTGTGACACAGATCAAGAGCTCCTAAGACTGTAATACGTATGTAATAGAGGCCCGAGGGCAAGTGCTGCATATCTTTGAGGAGCAGTCCTTGTAACCTTGATAATCTAGATTTCTTTCTTTTTTCCCTTTGCAGTAATTCAGAGACACCACTGCTGAGAAAGTTGGAATTATTGGCCTTTCACAGCAGTTCTCCAATTTTATGGAACTAAATAGGCTCTTCAAGGAATCAAAATTCTATATGCAGGTGTCACTGTCTCTAAATCTTTCCTTGACTCTGGGTGAGCGTTCATTCTGGTTTCCAGTATTCTGGCCTTCTCAGGATGGGGGCAAATGCACCCAAGCCCCTTCTCTTCCCCGGGATGACACCGTTCTGACAGATTGCCAGGAGAAGTGGGTGAGAAGTTCAGAGGAAGCAGAAACCTAGGTAGAACCTTCTAGAGATGGCTGAGGTGCTGTTGGGACGACTGAGCTTTGCCTTGACCCAGCCGGAAGAACTGGTCTGAAATTTGAAACGCACCAAGCCCAGGTACAGGTCTGGCACCTCGGTCAATATTTGCTGCATGAATGTGAAACAAAATTTTGGGAAGGGATGAAAGGAACTGAAGTGTAACTAAGTTTTACAACACAGGCCAAGAGCTGAACAATACACCATGGCTTTGCCCATGGTAGGCATGCCCCTAAATGCCTGTTGCACGAAGAGGGAAGAGTTTCCTGTGAGCCACGCAAGAGAGACCGCACATCCCTGCAAATGCCAGTCCTTAACCACAAGGAGCAGACTCAAATGGATTTCTGGGTGGTAAAGGAGAGAAAACAAGAAAGCTCTCAACTCACCAAAGTTACCGGAGTGGAGCATGTCAAGTCTTTGAGAAGAATTCATGACGGAACCACACCACTGTTGCAGCTGCCACACAGCTTTGTGGAACCGGGGGGTTAGGGAGCCAGGGGCTGGCTGTGAGCTTGGGGGGTTTATGTGTAAGTGGCTGGCAGATGGTTCTCACGTCTCCCCTTTGGTGGGGAGTGGCATACTGCCCCGGCTCAGCTGATGCAAGTTTGTCAACCCTACCTAAGGCGTGGGACAGCACAGTGTTCTCTTCTCCCGAGTTCAGGAAGACGTCCAGGGCCTCCTGGTCAGATATGTCCATCAGGTCCATCTGCTCCAGCATGTCCACGTTCACTTCCATGGATGACATGCTGCCTATGGGCTCTGTGGATAGATCAGCAATATGAGAAAGGACACGTTGTCTTTAATATTACTTTAAAAGGTGAACTTCCATTGGCATTAGGCTAACTACATTGCATTTTCTAAGCTTACTTCAAAATGGAATTTGAAGCAACATATTAGTAGATGACATATGCCAGTCTGGCACTTTAAATGCATCCTAAATCACCCTTGGCAACTATTACTACCTTTTACACTTTCCTTAATCTGTTCGCCCCCAGCCCTTTGGGACTCCGAAGACCAATCTTTGCATTAAGCGATTCCCAGCTGTTTGGAGTAGGACGCTCAGCCTGTCTCAGGCCAACATTCCTGCAGCAACAGTTAGCGACCTTCCTCCCTGCCAGCCATGGCTCTGCTTCCTGCCTACAGTTGCCCTGAACCTTCCCGGCAGACACACTCCTCTAATTGCAAGTGGAGTTTCCACTGCCCTTGGAACATTTCTCAGGCCTAACGGCAGAAGGGGTTTGAACATCTGTAAGCTGCAAGAGCTCCCTGCAGTGGAAGCACAGACTAGGAGAAAACAAAACCCAGCCCGCCAGCGTCCCCATGAAACAGCACGTGCCTAGTCGGCCGACGCCCCACAGGTCTTTACTCATAGGCAAACTACCTCTATGGTCTCAGAAAACCACAAGCCACATAAGTTATCCTAGCCACGGGGATGCCTAGCAGAAGCAAATTATTTCTGGAAGGACCCTCCCTTAACCTTGGTTTATACAAAGTCAATCTCAACCCAATCTGACATTTGTAACACACATGAAATGAGCCACTCTGAGTGAAGGGCAGCAGAAACAAACATCCTCGCTGAAGAATGCGAGATGGCCATTCACACACGGCAGTCACAGGAAAGGTGAAGTCAAAAACAAGGTGTCAAAAATAAGGACAGACATTTGAAAGAAGAGACTGAAATCTCAAACTCGGGGCACAGTCACAGCCCAATAGAAAATTCATTAATAAACTAGAAGGCAGGATGAGTAAATCTGCCATAATGCAGCACAGAAGAACAAAGAAAGGAAATACAAGAGAGCATAAGAGGTACGAAAGACGCAGAAGCGTAGCATCTGGTCACGTTTCCCCAAAGCCAAGAGGAGGAGAGAACTCTATTCAAAGAAGCTGATGATTTTCCCGAATCGATGAAAGACCTCAGGACCCAGATTTAAAAAGCAAAACATTCCAAGCGAGATCAAAGCAATCCTCACCTATATCAATTGCTTTGAAGTTGAAGAACATCAAAGACAAAGGCTCTCTAAAAGGCAGCCAGAGAGAGGGGGCAGGTTAAGAAAGAGAAGGAAATAATTAGGATGACAGGCAACTTCTGAACAACAATAATAAAAGCCAGAGGACTGTGGAGTAAGTTCAAAGAGGAGAGAGAAATGTCATCTCTAAAATCGTGTAACATTAGGTATCACTTAAGATCCAGGAGAAAAGCAGAGATCAAGAAGAAACACGTCATCATGAGCCTGCTCTCGCTAGAGGCATAGCGAAGGAAGGGCTGAGTGCAAGAAAGCATGTTAAGCAAAGAGACCTGTGAGTGTGTGAGTTAATGTAAAACCTGGAATGGAACAGTCATAACGAAGAGTCACCAGGGCCAAATTACCCTCCTGAACAAAGACGGGGGCGGAGAGGAGGGTGCTCAGAGCCACAGTGACGTGAGATTGCGGCTTCATCTGGGAGGAAAGTGAGTCTCATTATCTTCAGGCTCAGAAAATCACTGAAGTTCAGCACTCGAATGAGAGGTAAGAGTAATTCCTGTTTTCAGTTGGGGAAAAGTGTTATGGTTTAGATGGTCCCATGCTTGGCAGCAGCATCTCCGCCAACTGAGCCAGCCTGCTGTGCCTCGGACTTGGCCAGGGGTTGGGTGCAGCCACACAGGGACAGCAGTTCACTGGGCTGGATCTTCAGGGCTGAGTGGTCAGGGGAATTTGAAGGCGCGTTGGTCAGGCTTGTTCTTTTTGGGGGCACACTTCTGAGGGTTTCCTTTCTGACCTATGGAAGCCTTTTGCCAAGGCCTTTCTGTCTTTTAGATTTTGGCTTCTGACTTCAGTTTTGAAAGTTTTGTCTGTGCCATCTTCTTGAAAAGGGCAGGAGTATAACTTAAAACAGGAGAGAAAAAATTGGACTAAGAAGCATAGGAAAAGCTTTCAGGAAAATTCTGTAGCAACAAATAAGACGGTAATGGGTGTGTCAGTGGTCACAGGAAATGTCAATGAGCCAAACTTGCCAGTTAAGAGATTATACAACTGAACTAAAATAAAATCCAGCTACCTTCTGTTTACAGGAGACAAACATGAAAATGTTTCTTAAAAAATGAAAAGATATAATGAGCAAATAAGAAGAAAGCTGATACAGCTATATTAATATCAAAATAGATTTTAATGGGAAACAAAAGTAACATTGGGATAAAGAGTAGTGCTTAATGACTTTTAAATGGTTCAATTCACCAGGAAGATAAAGTAAAAAAATGGCAGAATGACAATGAAAACATAATATCCATAATCTTGGGGGCATATCACTATACCTATTTGATGACTGACATCAGCAGTCCCAAAGTTAGAGAAATCGAAATCCCATTCTCGAATCACAATGAAATTTAGTTAGAAATTGGTAACCGCTAGGAAGACTTTCACACATCTAATTATTTTTAAAAAACATTTATAAACAGTTCACAAATCAAATATGAAATGCTAATGATAAAATTTACCCAGAAATTATGAATGTCAAAATTTGTAGGATTCAGCTAAAATGGTACCCCTGCAAGAAATCCATAGCTTTGAATGCCTTACTGGAGAGGAAAGCTGAAAATCAAGCCTGAATATTCAACTTGGGTTAGAAAAAAACAATCACCCAAAGAAAGTAAAACTGAAGAGAAGTTAAGGAAACAGTAGAAAGAACAAAGAAGCTGGTTCTTTAGGGGAAAAAAGCTTAAAAATGGTTATGTTCTGGGTAAGACTCATCATAAATAGAGATGAAAGGAATAAAAGGCACATAAACAATTTTAAAAATGCAAAAGCAAACCTAATGAGGAACACAGCTAAGGGGGAGACGCGCACCATGGGCAACGTTATGCTGACATATCTGACAACTGAAGACAATTCCATGGAAAACTTGCCAAAATTAACGAGAAATAGTGAATCTCTGTAACTATGAGAAAAAAAGAATAGCTCTTCAAATAGAGTAGTCACTGGTATCAGCATCGGAGGCAAGTTCTACCCAACACTCAGGAATGCATGAGACACGTGCACTTGCAGAAAGATCCAATACCACTAAGAGGCCCAGTGTGTCTCCGTCCAGAAACTTACTGCAATTCTGCTCAAACTGTAGACAAGGTTCTTCAACAAACTTGAAACTGTGACATTTATACCAAAGGACAAGACCCCAAGAAGAGTCATGGCAACTATGAAGAAAATAAATGCATGCAGACGTGCAGGGCAGGTCAGGAATGGCTCCAGCGGACTCAGGCTTCACTAGAAAACATTTTCTTAGCCCCCGCACTCCTGACACTTTGCGCCAGATCGTTCTTGGTTGTGGGGTGTCCTGGGTAGTGGTGGGGTGTTTAACTGCATCCCTGGCCTCTGCCCACTAGATGCCAGTAGCACACCCTTACCCCAGGCATGACAAGCAAAATGGGTCTCCAGACATTGCCAAATGCCCCCTCGGGGGCAAAAGTGTCCCCAGCTGAGAACCAACACTTGATGACTAAGTATACCACAGTATGGTTTTGGCTCAGGGATGGGCGGCAGAAGAACGGAGCTGAAAAGAGAGGCTTGAAGACTCCTGAATATACAGAAACTGCCAAAGGTGTCATTTCATTCCAACAGATTAGCAAAAATTTAAAAATCTGATGCTGCCAAGTGCTGGCAAAGATGTAATCAGAATGTGCATACGTGGCTGGGGAGACTGTAAACTGGTGGAAATGTTGAGGCAAGAAATTTGACAGCATGTAGTAAAATGAAAGAGCCATGTCATTGTGACCAGTAACTCCTCTCCTAGTTATATACCCTAAAGAAATGGTTCCCAAAGTGTGGTCCCCTCAGCATCACCTGGGAACTTGGTTATAATGCAAATCCTCAGGCCCTACCTCACACCTGCAGTGGGCCCAGGAATCCATGTTTGAACAGCCCTCCAGGGGACTGTGAGGCTGCTCAAGTCTGAGAACAGCTGGCCTTAAAGCAACTCTTACGTATATGTACAGAGAGAGGAATTATAAGAATGTCCAAAGCCGGGTGTGGTGGCTCACACCTGTAATCCCAGCACTCTGGGAGGCCCAGGTGGGAGGATCACTTGGGCCAAGGAGTTCAAGACCAGCCTGGGCCACATAGTGAGACCCTGTCTCTCCAAAAAAATAAAAAAGTAGCCTGGCATGGTGGCGCACACCTGTAGTCCCAGGTACTCGGGAATCTGAGGTGGGAGAACCACTTGAACCCAGGAGTGTCAGACTGCAGTGAGCTATGATCATGCCACTGCACCCCAGCCTGGGTGACAGAGTGAGACTCCATCCTAAAACAAACAAAAGTCCATGCCAGCATTGTTTTTATTAAATAAGAAAACCGGAAACACCATCAATACATCAATGAATAAATTATTTTTATTCAATGGAAATAAATATTTAAGAATGGAAATCCAATTAGAGGTGAATGTATCAGTATGGATGATTCTCAAAATCATAGCACTTAGGTGCACTTTTGCCTGTTAATTCTATCTTTTCTAACTTTATTGTAATTTTATCATTAGCCCCAAACCTCGTTCTCTTCGCAGGGCGCTGGGTCCATGCTGGAGCATCCCAGAGCTGATCAATCCCTCTGGAAAGCAGGGGCACCCCTGGCTCCATAGGATTCCATTTTGCTGAACTACTGGTTCAGAGACACAAGAGCCTGAAATCTATGGGAATACAGAGCCAGAAAACCCAGGCACAGACCAGGACATCTCCGAGGTGATTTATTAATAAGTAACTGCAGGATACCCTGACACTCAGCAATAAAATCAAAGCAATAAAAATGCTTTTCTAAGAAAATGGCAGTCATGTAAGGCAGAAGATCAAACCTGGGCTAGGGTCTTACAAAACATCTAATTATGTCCTAACGGCATGGAGAGGCCTGTGGGGCACGTGGTGGGGCCCAGGCCCCCTCTGCTGCTCAGCCCTCCCGGTACTGCCTTCAGTCCTCAAGCCTGACAGCCTCTGTGCTTGGGGGGGCCACCTGGCCTCAGCACCATCCAAGTGGGCACAGATGTGCCTTCACCCGTTCGTCTGATGATTCTCTGGATAAAACTTTCCATGGCCTTGTCTTAATTAAGAAATGATGCTTCTGAAAGTGAAATTCCAACTGCTATTTCTGATTTAGTGGAATGAGTCCAAAACACCATGTTCACTGTAGAGTTTTTTAAATTTTGATTGATTCTCCTACATTAATACTAATCCTTGGAGATGAAGATTCCTCCCTAAGAAAGGTGCTGTGGCTCGTCAGGCTGGGAAGTCTGAGCCGGCTCTGCACAGCCCTGTGATGAGATGCCCGATTCCCGTGTGTGGCTGTCTCTCAGCTCTACTCAAGAGAAAGCTAAAAAGCCCAGGGCCTCCAGTTTTCTTCTTCAAAGCTTTCAAAACCATATATTGGCAACATGTGCCTAATTTTTACCTTAAAAAAATGAGCCCAACATTTCCTTGAAACTTAATCTTTGAGATACTCAAAACCACAAAAATTTAACCACTTCATATTTCCTTGCAGGTATTTCAAGCAGGTATCTGCTAGATGCGTCCTCTGCCAGCCTGGTGCCTTGCTAGCTGTGGAGGAACTCCAGTATGTGCCTGTCCCAGTCACCAGGGGCTGGCCATCAACAGAAGCTGCTCCTTCCAAGCCAGCCACGCGTCTACTACTTCATCGTTCTCTCGGGGGTGCGTCCATGGCTCTCCCTATAATGGGAGCTTCCTGAGAGGCACTTTCATTTCTCTGTGCTTCCTCTGGGCTCACCAGCAAGTGCTAAACTGAAGGAAGATAGAGTTAAGTTGTTGAGCAATCAGAGTTTCTATGACTGTCCATCATCACTGCATCTCTTCTATGACATGAGACATTGGTGTGATGTGTCATTATGTTCAAATGTGTGGGTCAGCCAGCGTGTATCTGTATGGACTGAATGTGTCCCCCTAAAATTTGTATGTTGCAACCCTAACCCCCAATATGAGGATATTTGGAGTTGAGGCCTTTGGGAGGTAATTAAGTTAGATGAGGTCAGATGGACATGGCCCCTGTGGTTGAGATTAGCCCTAATACCAAGAGACAGCAGAGAGCTCCACCCTACTGTTGGCCAAGTGCACACATAGGGAGAAGGGGGCCGTCTATAAGCCAGGAAGAGAGCCCTCACCAGAAACCGATCACGCCAGCACACTGATCTTGGATCTGAGGCCTCCAGAACTGAGGGAAAATAAATGTCTGCTGTTAAAGTCACCCAGTCCATATTGTTTTGTTATGGCAGCCGGGGTAAGACAGTGTCCTTCTCAGTTTCTACCCATAACAGGATAAAAACCCCTGGAGCAAACCCTCTCCTTCCTCCCAAAGGAGCCACGGGAAGCCACTCTCTACAATCTGCAGAACATGGAAGCACCAGAATCCTGCATGTACACTCGGAGGAAACGCACGGAGGACAAATGCAGGGTCGCGTGTTACAAGAATGGCGAAGGCTGACTCCAGAAAATGCTGTTAAGCTTCAAATCTATACTGTGCATTGGAAGGTAAACAAGCATCATCCACACAACTAACTGACTGCATTCACCAGCACACTCTGAGGTCTTCAGCTACTGCTATTAATCTATTTTTCTCAACATTATTTTCTTTCCTCATTCTTGGATTTCTTTTTATTTATTTATTTTTTGAGATGGAGTCTCGCTCTGTCGCCAGGCTGGAGTGCAGTGGTGCAATCTCAGCTCACTGCAACCTCTGCCTCCCGGGTTCAAGCGATTCTCAGCCTCCTGAGTAGCTGGGACTACAGGCACGTGTCACCACGCCCAGCTAATTTTCGTATTTTTAGTAGAGATGGGGTTTCACCATGCTGGCCAGGATGGTCTCCATCTCTTGACCTCGTGATCCACCCACCTCGGCCTGGGATTACAGGTGTGCGCCACTGCGCCTGGCCTCATTCTTGGATTTCTTTAACCTCTCCTTGGAGGGGACACAGAACTGGATGACAAGGAAGAAACACTGCTGGGGCATGTGGTTGGGGGCAGGATAGAGAGAACAAAGGCCAGGGCCAGGCAAGCCTGGGGAAAGGATGAAGGCTGAGATTTGGGGGGTGAGAGAGGTGTCCAGGAGGTGATGAGATATTCAGGAGAACAGGAGGGCAGGAAAATGGGAAGGTTTGGACGGGTCTCCTCGCTGCCCGGGGTCTGGTACTGCCTATGTGGCGCAGGCTGGAGGGAAAATGTAAGCTGCCTGGCGCCGCTGCCCTGCCCACCCTGGCTGCACCTCTGAGTCACTCAGTTCTTCCAAAGGAAAAGCTGCGAAGAAGTTCAGTGTCTGGACTTCTAATCAGCTTGTTCCCTACAGCACTATTTACCGAGAGAAAGATTTTAAATGTTCAGCTAGGAAAACTGGTGGAATATATTAGGATACATCATGACAAAAAGATGCAGCCTTTGACACACAACCTCTCATAGTATTTTTAACGACGGGGGAAAGAGCCCTGTATAACATGAAGAAAAGTTAGAGACAAAGCCATATATATGTATGGTCCAGTCAGATAGCAGTTAGATAAGCAGACTCGACAGAGACTAGAAAGAACACACGAAAAGCAGTAACAGGGACTATTCTGTACTGGAGAATTAACGGCAATTTTTCTTTTTTCCATTTTGGTAATTTTGCAGGTTTTCTAGAAGCATAATTTGTGTTTGTAATCTTTTTTTTTTTTTTTTTTTTTTTGAGACAGTCTTACTCTGCCACCCAGGCTGGAGTGCAGTGGCACGATCTCGGCTCATGGCAACCTCCACCTCCCGGGTTCAAGCGATTCCCGTGCTTCAGCCTCCCGAGTAGCTGGGATTACAGACATGCGCCACCACGCCTGGCTAATTTTTGTATTTTAGTAGAGACAAGGTTTCACCATGTTGGCCAGGTTGGTCTCAAACTCCTGACCTTGGGTGATCTGCCTGCCTTGGCCTGCCAAAGTGCTGGGATTACAGGCGTGAGCCATCACACCTGGCTGTATCTGTAATCTTTAGAGGTATTAAAAAAATGTATTTTCAACTAAAGCCTAGACTGATAGAAGAGGCAAAATCAGGGCAAGAGAGAGGTGGCCCGATGCACACATTTTGGTTGCTGGGGTCTCATAACAGAATGGAACTTGTGAGGACTCTGCCCCATGCTCTGCTCTGGGGAGAGGGGCCCATCGCCACCCTGCACAGGCGGTGAGTCCCCGCTCCAGCAGCCCCAGCCCCACTCGCCTCGCCGCTCTGCAATCTGCAGGTAGCCAGTGGACAGGTACTGCTCCATGTCCTGCTGGAAGGCTTCCTCAAAAAACTTCTGCCGCTCCTTCAGCTTCATTTGCTGGGTGTGCTCCATTTCCAGGACCTTCTGGGCGTGCTCTGCATCTAGTTCAGCTAAGGAAACAGAATAACTGGGGTTAGGGTTTGAAAAGGGACTGAGAGAGGAAATGGGTATAACAGCTGCTCGCATCCACCCTCCAAGTGGATGGAGTCATGCCGCATTGACACACTAGGCTGGTGCCCCGACTGTGTGTACAGCTGGCCTCCTTGTCCCCCAGTCTGCTGCACTTCTTCCCCCTACCTGGGTGGTCAGGCCCTTCGTTCCACACCTTTGCATGTGCTGTTCCCTAGGCTGGAACAACCTTCCCACCCGCACCACCCATTCATCAGTCACAAACAGATGTTCACCTTCCAAGACCAGATTCTCAGGTCGTCCTTCTACTAACTCCAGTGGAATCTGCTGCTCCATACAGATGTTCCCGCATCCCTGACTTTTGTAGCTGACTTACAAAAATTGCAGTGCAATTGCTAAGGACTTGGAGTCCCTGCAAGACTGTGACCATATATGACTCATTTCAACATGCTGTCACTCAGCTCAGTGCCTGGCCCACAGTAAGCTCTCAAGGTATGTTTGTTAAAAGTATGTAACAGTGGAATACTATTTACCCTTAAAAAGGAAGGAAATTCTGACACACGCTGGATGAACCTGGAGCACATATGCTAAGTGCAGTAAGCCAGAGTCACAAAAAGGCAAATGCTGTGTGCTTCCACTCATGAGGTATCTAGAGCAGTCAGATCGATGGAGACACGAAGTGTGCTCTCAGGGCTTGGGAGAGGGCGTAGGGGCTTAGTGGCTAATGGGTACAAATTTTCAGTTTTACAAGACGAAAGACATCTGGAGATGGACAGTGGTGATGGATGCACAGCATGAATATATTTAATATCACTCAGCTGGACACTTAACGAATTCTATGTACACATAAATTGGTAAATTTTATGTGTATTTTACCACAGTAAAAAGTTGGGAACAGGGCCGGGCGTGGTGGCTCACGCCTGTAATCCCAGCACTTTGGGAGGCCGAGGCAGGCGGATCACCTGAGGTAAGGAGTTCGAGACCAGCCTGGCCAATATGGTGAAACCCCATCTCTACTAAAAATACAAAAATTAGCCAGGCATGGTGGCAGGCACCTGTAGTCCCAGCTACTCGGGAGACTGAGGCAGGAGAATCACTTGAACCCAGGAGGCAGAGGTTGCAGTGAGCCGAGATCGCGCCACTGCACTCCAGCCTGGGAGACAGAGCGAGACTCCGTCTCAAAAAAAAAAAAAAAAAAAAAAAAAGGCCGGGCGCGGTGGCTCACGCTTGTAATCCCAGCACTTTGGGAGGCTGAGGCGGGTGGATCACGAGGTCAGGAGATCGAGACCATCCTGGCTAACATGGTGAAACCCCGTCTCTACTAAAAATACAAAAAATTAGCTGGGCATGGTGGCGGGCACCTGTAGTCTCAGCTACTCGGGAGGCTGAGGCAGGAGAATGGCGCAAACCCAGGAGGCGGAGCTTGCAGTGAGCCAAGATCGCGCCACTGCACTCCAGCCTGGGTGACAGAGCGAGACTCCGTCTCAAAAAAAAAAAAAAAAAATGTTGGGAACAAAAAAAGTAAGTATGTAGCCATCATGGTGTATTACAAAGTGCTTAGTCTTGGCTTTTTACTGTTTACTGACCACACAACCTAATCAGTTAACCTTCTCATCTGAAAATTTGGGATAGAAATATTAACCCAATATTGATAGGAAAATATGAAAGGATGTGAAATAATTTTATAATTTAAGGGACCAGTGACCCTTCAAGGTAAGCCTGAGTCAGTAATAGACAAGGCAAGAACACTAACATAATCAACCTTCGCCTGCTCATTCAAGCAAGAACCCCAAATCTCCCAGCTATAAACACTTTCCAGTAGTTTAACCTTTCCTCAAGGCATGTGATATGGTTTAACTCTGTGTTCCCACCCAAATCTCATATCGAATTGTAATTCTCATCCCAGGGGAGGGAAGTGATTGGGTCATGGGCGCAGTCTCCCCCATGTTGTTCTCGTGACAGTGAGTAGTTCTCACTAGATCTGATGGTTGTATGTGTCTGACAGTTCCTCCTTCACATGCTCACACTCTCCACCTTGTGAAGGAGCCTGCTTCCCCTTCCACCATGGTCGTTAAGTTTCTTGAGGCCTCCCCAGTCATGCAGAGCTGTGAGTCAATTAAACCTCCTTTGTTTATAAATTACCTATTTTTTTTGAGACAGAGTCTTACTCTGTTCCCCAAGCTGGAGTGCAGTGACAGTGGTGCGATCTCAGTTCACTGCAAGCTCTGCCTCCTGGGTTCATGCAATTATTGTGCCTCAGCCTCCCAAGTAGCTGGGATTACAGGAGCATGCCACTATGCCCAGCTAATTTTTTGTATTTTTAGTAGAGATGGAGTTTTGCCACATTGGTCAGGCTGGTCTCAAACTCCTACCTCAAGTGATCTGCCTGCCTCGGCCTCCCAAAGTGCTGGAATTACAGGTGTGAGCCACTGCACCCAGCCTCAGGTATTTCTTTATAGCAGTGTGAATATTGACTAATGCAGCAAATTGGTACTGGAGAGAGCGGGGTACTGATACAAAGATACTTGAAAATGTGGAAGGGACTTTGGAACTGGGTTACAGGTAGATGTTGGAACAGTCTGGAGGGCTCAGAAAAAGACAGGAAGATGTGGGAAACTTTGGAACTTCCTAGGGACTTGTTGAATGGTTTCAACCAAAATGCTGATAGTGATGTGAACAATGAAGTCCAGACTGAGGTGGTCTCAGATGGAGATGAGGAACTTATTGGGAACTGGAGTAAAGGTCACTCATGCTGTGCTTTAGCAGACTGGTGGCATTTTGCCCCTGCCTTTGAGATCTGTGAACTTTGAACTTGAGAGCAATGATTAAGGGTACCTGGTGGAAGAAATTTCTAAGCAGCAAAGCATTCAAGACATGACCTGGATTATTCTGAAAGCTTTCAGTTTTATGTGTTCACAAGGAGATGGTTTGAAAATGGAGCTTATGTTTACAAGAAAAGCAAAGCATAAAAGTTTGGAAAATCTGTAGCCTGACAATGCGACAGAAAAGAAAAACCCATTTTCTGGGGCGAAATTCAAGCCAGCTGCAGAAATTTGCATAAGTAATGAGGAGTTGAATGTTAAGTGCCAAGACAATGGGGAAAATGTCTCCAGGGCATGTCAGAGATTTTGGCATCAGCCTCTCCCATCACAGGCCCAGGGGCTTAGGAGGAAAAATAGTTTTGTGGGCCAGGCCCCGGGCCCAGCTGCTCTGTGCAGCCTTGGGACATGGCACCCTGCATTCCAGCCACTCTAACTACAGCTGTGGCTAAAAGGGGCCAAGGTACAGCTTGGGCTATTGCTTTAGAGGGTGCAAGCCACAAGCCTTGGCGGCTTCCACATGGTGTTAGGCCACGGAAGTCAAGAATTGAGGTTTGGAAACCTTGGCCTAGCTCTCACAGGATGTATGGAAATGCCTGGATGTCCAGGCAGAAGTCTGCTGCGGGGACAGAGCCCTCACGGCGATTAGGGCAGTGCAAATGGTAAATGTGGGGTTGCTGCCCCCCCACAGAGTCCCCACTGGGGCACTGCCTAGTGAAGCTGTGAGAAGAGGGCCACTGCCCTCCAGAGCCCAGAATGGTAGATCCACTGACAGCTTGCACCATGAACCTGGAAAAGATGCAAGCATTCAATGCCAACCCGTGAAGGAGCTGCCCAAGTCCATGGGAGCCACCCCTGTAACCTGGAAGTAAGGCATGAAGTCAAAGGAGATTATTTTGGAGCTTTAAGATTTAGTGACTGCCCTGCTGGATTTCACACTTGCTTGGGACCTGTAGACCCTTTGTTTTGGCCAATTTCTCCCATTTGGAATGGGAACATTGATCCAATGCCTGTACACCCATTGTATCTTGGAAGTAACTAACTTGCTTTTGACTTTATGGGCTCCTAGGCCAGACACTTGCCTTGTGTCACATGAGACTTTGGACTTAAGACTTTTGGCTTAGGCCGGGCGTGGTGGCTCACACCTGTAATCCCAACACTTTGGGAGATCAAAGCGGACAGATCACAAGGTCAGGAGTTCAAGACCAGCCTGGCCAACATGGTGAAATGCCATCTCTACTAAAAATACAAAAAAAATTGGCTGGACATGGTGGTGCATGCCTGTAATCCCAGCTACTTGGGAGGCTGAGGCAGGAGAATTGCTTGAACCAGGACCTGGTAGGCAGAGGTTGCAGTGAGCCGAGATCACGCCACTGTACTCCAGCCTGGGCGACAGAGCAAGACTGCATCTCAAAAAAAAAAATAAGACTTTTGGGTTAATGCTGGAATGAGTTAAGACTTTGAGAGACTGTTGGGAAAGCATGATTGGTTTTGAAATGTGAAAAGACATGAGATTTGGGAGGGGACTGGGATGGAATAATATAGTTTGGCTCTGTGTCCCCACCCAAATCTCATCTCAAATTGTAATCACTCCACGCTGAGGGAGGGAGGTAATTGGATCCTGGAGGCAGTTTCTCCCATGCTGTTCTTGTGATAATAACTAGTTCTCATGAGATCTGATGGTTTTGTATTTGACAGTTCCTCCACATGCTCACACTCTCTCCTGCTGCCTTGTGAAGAAGATGCCTGCTTCCCCTTCTGCCATGATTGTAACGTTGCTGAGGCCTCCCCAGCTATGCAGAACTGTGAGTCAATTAAACCTCCTTTGTTTATAAATTACCCCTCTCAGCTATTTCTTTATAGCTGTGTGAAAATGGACTAATACAGCATGCACAGAGAATACAAAAAATGAAATCAGGGTCAGACATTTACCATTTTTGACCTGGTACATGGGTTAAGGGTTATTTCTAAACTTGCTTTTAGATCTTAAATCCTTTGTACTTCACAGGGGTGCAGGCAGAATCCTAAGGTGGCTCTGAGACCTGCTCCCTGGTGTACCTGCCCTGCACTCCCTAGGCCTGGGGCTGGGATGGATTTTACCCTGTGCCTAGGTGATGTCCATGGCACAGCTGACTCCTTAAAGGGGGAACATCTGGGTGAGCCTGGCCTAGCTAGGCTTGTGAAGGGCATTGGGCCTTCTTGGAGAAAAATGGGAAGTGTGACAGGGATTTGACACATGGCCATTATCTGTTGCTGGCTTGGAGGATGAAGGGTGCCACGTGTAAAGGAATGTGCGTGGCATCCCAGGGCTGAGAGCAGCCCCGGGCTGACAGCAGGTGAAAGAAAAGGGGCCTCCATCCCACAATCACTAGGAGCCTGAACTCTCTGGCAATGACCTGAAAGGCCCTCACACAGATTCTTCTCCAGTGCCTCCAGAAAAAAACGCAGCTCTGCGACCCCTGATCTCAGCCTCATGGAATACTGGGCAGAGAACCCAGTCACACCTTGCCTAGACTTCTGCCCTACAAACTGGAAGCTGATAAATTTGTTTCATTTTAAACTGTTATGTTTGTGGTTATCTATTACACAGCAATATGGGCTTACTCCAAACAGGCTGTCTGTATGAATTCAGGTCCCTGACCAAATCCGGCTGACTGTAAAAATGAAAAAGGACAACCTGAGTGCCTTACCTTACGTAAATATTTCCTAACTCCTACCCTGTGTCTGTGGCAGACACCCTGCTCCGCTGAGTTTGGGTGCTATTACTCCAGAAAATCTAGTCATCTGCAGAACGTTTCAGCTACCTTCTGTCCTGGGATATACTGTAACAAACCATTTCACCCAAGGCATTGTTCCCTCTGGTTCAGCTCAGGGGAGTATCAACATCTTAGGGGTGTTATCAAGATTGTTAACAAGACAAACGCAGCAGCTCTTACAATGGACAATGGTCAAAGAGGTCCATTATCTGCCTTAGTCCCCGCCCACCCCCACATTCCCAGCACCACACTCTCAACTCCCGAGTCCAGCAAGCTGGTATGCATGGCAGACCTTAAACCCAGTGATGGAGTTTATCGTCTCAAATCACGTACAGTGTCTAATACTTAGAATACTGTGGGCTTTCTTCTTATATTCTGATCTACATACATGCAAGAAACACAAACTAATGCTAACCAAAGCAACACAGGAAAAGTAAATGTTTCTAATTAGCATGTAATCACATGTATAATATTTCCTCTGTGCATTCTGCTCATACTGTTGCCAGTACTGGGTGCCTTCTCTCCATTTCCCGCTACCCTCATCTCACATATGTGTTTATGTGGAGATGGTCTGCCACAGTGGGAAGAGCTTCTTGTGCTCACAGGTTTTGGGTTGGGCCCAACTCGGGTCCTACACTCCTAGCGTCTCTCGGCACAGCCCTCTGGTCTATCTCTACGTTCAGCTGCAGCTATGGAGGCCAGTTCTGTGTGCGCTCATTGGGATGCACAGAGGGTCCCACCTCACAGCCATGCCTGTGTGGCTGTTTTTCTGGTCAGAGTATTCTCTGAATCTCAGGGAACCCAGCCAGCACAGCCCAGAAGTTTTGTGGAATTAAGGCAGCTCTCAACCAATAGGTGGCAGAGGTCAGTGTCTCAGGACCCTGGTCTAACATCCTTTGGGTGGACGATTCTAGGAGGTGTTCTCAACACTTCTCAGAGATCTTGGTACGATGGCACATCCTCACTGGCTTTAGCAGCTTCCTGTTTTAGCTTCTTCTCCTCGCTCTCTCACTCTCCCTGTCCCTCGCTCCTGCTTTTTGGAATCACCTCCCAAAGGACCCACAGCTAAATCCTGGTCTCAGGCTCTTTTTCCACATAACTGATTTCACCAGCATTGCAACTTCTCCTCCATACAAGTGCGGTAAAAACACCTATTTTGTAAGGTTGTTGGCAGGATTAAATGAGGTAGCAAATACGAATCACCAAGCATACAGTGTTGGCCAATAGCTGGCAGCTAATATTAATACTGGCATTATTTAAACAACAGCCCCTTGAAGAGGGAGCGACAGGAAATATTACCAAGAACCAGGCCCCACTCAGATGCTTAAGAATTAGTTACCTTTCAGTACTCTTAATAAATCTGCAAGGAATTTAGAGTGTACTCATAAGAGAAAAAACTGAACTGAAGAGGACGTCTTTTCACTTGTTTCACTTCAGTTGTCAACATATCTGTTCAAATTATTCATGACTGCCAAGTGCATTAGAGTAAGTCAACCCTAAAATACATTAAGTATGCTTCAAGTACTTCAAAGTTCGGCTAATCTTCTTGTAAAAAATAATTCCAGAATAGGCAGCTCAAAACCAAAGATCAATGCAGAAATCATCAAAGGGGTTTTAATTAAAGAATATCTTGTTTTAACTGAATTAAGATTTTCTATAGATATATAACATAACATTTTTCTCAAGACTACTTCTGCTTTAAAAGTTTGATTCTTTCGTGTTGCTGAATTATTGGCCCTTCAGTTTATCTCAGTTTTTTCTATATCAGAATGAAATCCAATCATGTCTCGACCTTCACAAGGGAGGAGGGGTTAGATTAGGAAACTGAAAATGACTTTTTTTTTTTTTTTTTTTGACATGGAGGCTTGCTCTGTCGCCCAGGCTGGAGTGCAGTGGCGCGATCTCGGCTCACTGCAAGCTCTGCCTCCTGGGTTCACGCCATTCTCCTGCCTCAGCCTCCCCAGCAGCTGGGACTACAGGCGCACGCTGCCACTCCCAGCTAATTTTTTTGTATTTTTAGTAGAGACAGGGTTTCACCGTGTTAGCCAAGATGATCTCAATCTCCTGACCTCGTGATCCACCAGCCTTGGCCTCGCAAAGTGCTGGGATTACAGGTGTGAGCCACTGCGCCTGGCCTTAAGATAACATAAAAAATAGGAGAAAAAAAATCACTGTTTCAAGTTTTAAAACATGTTCCTCACTAGGTATCTGAAACATCCCCAGCTGTCCCCATCAGCTCCCCACTTCATACAGAGCCCTGTATCTCGGGGCTGAGCACTAAGCCAGCTTCACTGAGGACCCAGTATAGTTGCACCACACCAGCCACTATTCAGGATGACTATGAAAAAGCACAAAGCGGGCATTTAAAAAAGCTTTGCTGTCCAGCAGCTAAGAGACATTTGCCCTCAGCAACGTGACTGAATGAGGATGTTCTAATTGTGCTGTGTGTACTGAAATCATCAATTGGGCCTGCATCAAGAAAACAACCAAATATGGGAGAGGTGAAATGATGGGAGGATATTTGAAGGAAAAATTTCAAATCTAGAGGTTTAACAGCATCTGAATTTTAGAATAAGGACTAAAAAATCTAAATTACAGAACATTTTCTACAAGGAAAAATGACCCCTTGCTCACATTAAGATGCCATTTATTATACTGGGGAAAGCCAGACAATACAAAGATGTTAAGAACTTCAACAAATGGACTTCAGATTAAAAGAAAAAAATCAAAACGAGATGCAGTAGTTTTTCTACGATGAGTCAAGAGTAAGCATTTAATTCCATTATCACCTCAGGCCTATGTCTTTTTATTTCAGCTCCAGAACATTGCTCAAGTTTTATCTGAATGCAACTTCCACTTTAGCTACCACTATCAATTTCAAATGAGTAATTACTCAAAACAACAACAAATTCCATTACCAGTGAAGATGGAATAATCAATTCTCAATTATACGTTTTAATGGGGCATAAGGTGGCACAAGATATATGAAATTAAAAAAACAACAACTTCATTTCAGGAACAAATCCAACATATTCTACAACTAAGCCTTTTAACCGAGATAGGTAATAAATACAATGAGGTGTTAATGACCGAAAAAGGCCCCCAAACCTCTGGGAGTCATGTATAGAAAACTAGGGTAAGCCTCTCTGTTAAGAGTTCAAAATGTTAAAAGACAAACAGTAACACTTACTAAATATGAATTGAGAAAAATTCTAGTAATCTCTACATTAAAGATTAAGAGCATTGTTCATTCAAGATAAATAAGACTAAGAATAAACTTTAAAAACTAACTTCGGCTGGGCGCGGTGGCTCACGCCTGTAATCCCAGCACTTTGGGAGGCCGAGGCGGGTGGATCACGAGGTCAGGAGATCGAGACCATCCTGGCTAACACGGTGAAACCCCGTCTCTACTAAAAATACAAAAAAACAAATTAGCCGGGCGTCGTGGCGGGCGCTTGTAGTCCCAGCTACTCGGGAGGCTGAGGCAGGAGAATGGCGTGAACCCGGGAGGAGGAGCTTGCAGTGAGCCGAGATCCCGCCACTGCACTCCAGCCTGGGCGACAGAGCGAGACTCCGTATCAAAAAAAAAAAAAAAAAAACTAACTTCAATATTTACAATTCAGGTATTTTTATATTGAGTTAGGAAATATGAGTATTGTGATATTAAAATACATGTGACATGATCAAGAGAGAACTGTGAAATCTCTGTAAGTCTCTAAACAATTTTCTGAATACAAATAAACATCTCTTCAAACTGTTTTTTGATAAAAACAATTGCCAACAGTCTGTCAAATTACATAACCACTAGAAGACATTAAATTCTGTCAATGTGACAGATTTTAAAAATTGGGACCTATGATTTTTTTTTTTTTTTTTTTTTTTTTTAAGACGGAATCTCACTCTGTCACCAGGCTGGAGTGCAGTGGTGCGATCTCGGCTCACTGCAATCTCCGCCTCCCTGGTTCAAGCCATTCTTCTGCCTCAGCCTCCTGAGTAGCTGGGATTGCAGGCACACGCCACCACACCCAGCTAATTTTTGTATTTTTAGTAGAGACAGGGTTTCACATTGTTTGACAGGATGGTCTCGATCTCCTGACCTTTTGATCCACCTGCCTAGGCCTCCCAAAGTGCTAGGATTACAGGTGTGAGCCACTGTGCCTGGCCAAATTTTTTATGCTTCTAATTATTTGCATTTTTTTTTCTTTTGAGACAGAGTCTCACTCTATTGCCCAGGCTGGAGTGCAATGGCATGATCTTGGCTCACTGCAACCTCCACCTCCTGGGTTTAAGCGATTCTTGTGTCAGCCTCCCGAGTAGCTGAGACTACAGATGTGCACAACCACACCTGGCTCGTTTTTGTATTTTTAGTGGAGACAGCGTTTCACCATGTTGGCCAGGCTGGTCTCGAACTTCTGACCTCGGGTGATCCGCCTACCTTAGTCTCCCAAAGTGCTGGGATCACAGGCATGAGACACCGTGCCTGGCCTATTTGCATTTATTTAATAGGGTATTTTTGATGCATGAACTATGTACATTGAGGAAAATTTTTAGCCATAAAAAATTATTTATTCCACAAATAATAGGGTGAAAGTCCCTTTGTAGTCCCCATAAATAGATGACTACAACTAGCACATTTTGGTGTATACCCATCAGGGATTTCCCCCCCATTAGGATGACTATATGAAATTGGAATACTCAATTTTTAAAGCTTTTTACTTTGAAATAATTATAGGTTCATAGGATGTTATCTAGAAATGTACATCCTGAATGTCCCTCAGTGCTAACATCTTACATAATTCTGGTATAAGGTCAAAACCCAACAATTGACATGGGTACAATCCACAAAGCTTATTCAGATTTCACCAGTCACACATGCACTGTGTGTGCATACAGATGCGCATACAGCTCCATGCAGTCTTATCACATGCATAGCCTTTGTAGCACCACATCAACATAGTACCACCACAAGACTCCCTCAGGTTCCCTTTGTAGGATAAATTCCTCTTCAAAGTTTAGCCTGTTAACTTCCTTTAAAATTCAAGAGGGAAAAAAACTGTTAAATACAATAAGTTCTGAGTTCTTCTTCAAAGAACCAATATGTCAGTATGTTCAGCTTCCCTGTTCTTTGTTCTCCATTTTAAAGTTTAACTTCCTCATTCTTTACTCTCCTTGCTCCTAGTTTCAGTAAATGACCCCCTCCTAGCCTCTGTCACCTGTTCTGTCCTTAGGCATCCTTAGTCACCTGTTCTGTAACTGTCCCTTCCGCCAAAACTACTCACCCTGCCACTCCGGCTCATACCCTTACTATCTTTAAAAGAGCCAATTGGAATTAGCTTAGACTGTGCGGTCCAACCCTAGCCAATAGGGGAAAGACACAGCAGTAGGAGCTAGCAGCATTAGGAAGAAGACCCCTTCCCCTTCCTTGTCTGGTGTGCTCTCACCATTGTTCCATCCACAAGAGGCACCCTTCTATAGAAGTAAATTGCCTTGCTGAGAAAACTTTTGCCTGAGTGTCATTTTCACTTGGTGACACCAAGCATTTACTTCCAACACCTTTTATAACCATGCTCTCCCTCTCCAAACACTCAGCTGGACTCCAAATCTATAATTATGTTATTTCGTATGTTATGTAATTGGAATCATGTACTATATATCCTTCTGAGACTCGCTTTTTTCACTCCGCATAATTGCCTTGGGGTTTCTCCAAGCTACAGCACATAATAATCTGTTCCCTTTTATTACTGAGTAGAATTTCATGGTATGGATGTACCACAGTTTGTTTAACCATTCATCCACTGAATGGCTGTTTCCAACTTTTGGCTATTATGAATAAAGCTGTCATGAACATTTGTGTATGAGTTCCTACATGAAAATAAGTCATTTCTCTTGCATAAATGCCCAAGAGTGCAACTGCTGGGTCATATGGTAAGTTCATTTTTCGGTTTTGAAAGGAACTGCCAAACTCTTTTCCAGAGTAGCTATTCCATTTTACATCCCCATCATCACTGTGTGAGTCAGCTAGTTTCTCTGCATCTTTGCCAGCATTTGCTGGGACTTACTAATTGTAACACAGGTTGAGTATCCCTGCACTGAAATCTGAAGCTTTTTGAGCACCTACCTGATTCTAACAGGAAATGCTCATGGGAACATTTAAGATATCCGTTTTTTGTTTTAGCCATGCTCAACCAGTAAGTGCATACTGCAAATATTCCAAAATCGGAAAAAATCCAAAACCTGCAACACTTCTAGTCCCAGGTATTTCAGATAAGGGATATGTAATCTGTACAGACTGTTTCCTTTTCTCCTTTATCCAGAATGTGGATGCCTGTCAGAAATAAGTTTCAGCTTCCTTTTAAATATTTTCAATAATTGTTGTTTCCAAAGGTACTTTTAGTTCCCTGAGCTTAGTAAAATATATTTTAGAAAAATTTTGTTCAGAAACTGAGGACTTGTTAGATAATGACAATATACACAATATTTCCTTGCAGTTTTAAAAACCACTTTTCCTGTACTGTTACCATTTAACAGTTACATTTTTTCTTACCTCAGTTTTCAAATAAGGTATACACAACAATTTTTAAAGTCTCCCAATCTCCTTCCCCCACTTTAACAAATGAATACAAATTTTCTCAGGCTAGATTAAAAAAAAAGACCTGTAAAAGTATTTTCCTGGCATTGGTTTTCTTTATACATGAATTTTTAAGGTATCAACTTCTGTGACCTGTGTTTCTACAGTTTTAAAAAGTTTTATATCCAGCCTTCATCAATAATTAGTTTTCAACACAGACATAATTATTTTATACCATACATTATTTCTGTGAGTATTCTAAAGTATTATAGAACATTATTCCTCAAAAATTGGCATTTGGAAAAACAATTCTGTGAGTGCTAAAGTTAACACACGTTTTCAAAGAAAGTTAAATGACTTTACAGAGCTTTTCTTAACCCTTGCTCCAACACAGCACACACACATACCCCTTACACACATTAATCAGGTACTATACTTTTATCTTTTACATGCAACTAAGAAAAGATGATCCTTACCTAAAACACAGTAGTTGGGAATAATGGCAGTTTTTTTTTGCAGAGTCAGAATAAATAACTTACACAGCAAAAACTCATGGCAACTACTGAGTTGATCACCAAATTAGGTCTTTAGGAGCAGCTGTGTCTTTAGGTCTTTAGAAGTGCTGTTTCCTAAAACCATGCTGCAGGAAACACTATTCTAGTATTCTGGAACACTTTTCGAATTCCTGTCAATTACCTTAAGGAAATGACCACTATCTAGAGTATTAGCAAAATGAACACTGCAGGAACAAGATGTGTATGAGGCTTGTCAGAAATAGTTAAGACAGAACGCTCAACAATACCTTAGCTTTTATGGGAAGGGCAAGGCAGTTTAGAAGACGGGGGTCTGACTGCAGGGCCAGCTCAGGCAGGCGGGTGTCAGCACACCACTCACCTCTCACCATGCACCCTGGAGGCCTCAGATTTCCCATTGGCAGGAGGGTGGAGCTGGCTGAATATGGATCGGAAGGTCACCTCCAGTTCTTTTTTTTTTGAGACAGAGTCTTGCTCCATCGCCCAGGCTGGAGTGCAATGGCACGATCTCGGCTCGCTGCAACCTCCGCCTCCAGGGTTCAAACAATTCTACCTCAGCCTCCTGAGTAGCTGGGATTACAGGCGCATACCACCACGCCCGGCTACTTTTTGTATTTTTAGTAGAGATGGGGTTTCATCATGTTGGTCAGGCTGGTCTCAAACTCCTGACCTCGTGATCCGCCTGCCTTGGCCTCCCAAAGTGCTGGGATTACAGGCGTGAGCCACCTTGCCTGGCCCCACCTCCAGTTCTTAAATGCTAAGAATCTATTTTTATTTACTTCTGATTGAAGCAGGAAAGGGTAATCCCAAAGCCTGCCTTGTTTTTAGCAAAATTATATAAATATCAGATTAGCATTAAGGAATTTAAGACCTTTTGAGTTAGACAATGACATTTCAAGAATATAAGATTTAATTATTAACAAAAACCTGAAGGTATTTTTACATTCATTTTCCTGGCCATTTGACTGATCGAAGAATGATAAGAACCAGAAATCGTAAGATAAATGGATCAGTGAGAAATGCACTTAATCATAAATTATTACCCTTATTCAAATTCACAGGCTCAGACTAGGAGGTTAAGGGTAGGGTGTGGTGGCCTCTGCAATGAGTACAGGTAGCACCAAGACTGCTGCTTCCTGTAGGAGATCGACAAATACCTACATGGATGAGTCGCAGTTCGAAGGAATGGTTCAACGCCATTTGAAAATGCTATTCAGTGATATGTTGACAAAGATGCTTTTTACAGAAACAGTATGTTAAAATGCCACATGAAATAGCAAGAGTGTTGGTTTTTCTTTTTTTTTTTTTGGTAAGACTAAAAAGAACTTCAGTCTAGAAGCTTTGTGTTATGGATATTTAGACAAAAGCCCAATTTCTAGAATTTTCAAGCCACATGTGACATGTTCCTGAATTTTAACTATGGAATTGGCCTACTTATTAACAATTTGAGGGGAAAAAATGGAAGAAGTTTAGATCACTACAGGAATCTTTTCAAAATCAAAGGCTTTTTTTAAAACGCTGCATAAAAGACTTTAGAAAAAGTAGCATAAACCAACTGCCAGCGTCTGTGAGTGAAAATTATTTATTAAAGAGTCCATTCAAAAGGGTTGTAGAGACAGAAAACCAGTGGTTCTCCACATTTGGCAGCATCAAAATCACCTACAGGACTGGTGAACAGAGATTCCTGGACCCAATGCCCAGAATCTGAATCAGTAATCCATTTGGGCCAAAGATTTGCATTTCTAACCAAACCCCAGGTAATGCTGATGCTGCTTGAGAACCACTGCTCTAGATGAACTACATCCGTGCAACCAATGCATTACTTCATTTACATTTTGACTTTGTATAAATATTTATACAATGGGAAACATAGACGAAGCGGCTGGTACAATCCATAGAAATGACAGAAATGTTATCTCCTTAACTCTTGAAAATATCTGTGAAATTATCCAAAATGGAAGAGCTCCAGCAGCAACCAAAATGCATAATCACAGACAAGAATTGCCTGTTGTCAACCTTATCGGTGACAATAACGGATAAGCCCCGTAAGGCAGGCTTCCCTCCTTAGCAACTCTGTGCCGTAAGGCAGGCTTCCCTCCTTAGCAACTCTGTGCCGTTCTGTGGAATCCATTACCAGTCCCTGTGCTTGGTGGCTTCCACACAGAAGGAGGCAAGATCCCCTGTGACCAGATCTGTGCTTTGTCCTGAACTCCAGATATAACAGAGTGGCTTCTCATCCTCTCCATTTTCAGAGACAACATACAGAAGTTTTCAAGCCATCTGCATTCAATTTTCCCATAAACAATATAAACTTATATTTGTATTCAAAGCTAATAGACAAAACTCTGGCAAATAAAAATTTTAGAGAAGAAAAAATACATACAAGCAAAGTGAGATGTGAGAAAGTGAATATGGCAACAAATGCTGAAGAGATGCAAAATCAATGTTAACCATAAATTTCTATTAATCGAGACTCTCAGACTCCAACAGTATAACAAAGCTAATCACAATGATAACCTAAGGTATTCAAAGATTTTAAGAGATTTCTGAATCATTAAAACATTTTATAGTATATTCTAACTGCTTTGAAAATTGGTCATCTTTGACAGACTGGTAAATATCAACAGATAAAAGGTTTGAATTAACCAAAAACTTCCCAACCTTGATAACCTGGTATGCTTGTTATTCAACATAAATAATCACACATTTAAAAAGTTTTAAAAGAGTTCTACCTGCTATGGATTCATGGCCGTTCAACACAATCTATGTGTTAAAACAGATCACACCCAGGATTCAGGTCAGCATTTGCTATTCTTAATCTCTAAGCTTAAACACACACACACACACACACACACACACACAATTCTTCCCATGTATAACACAACATTTGGAAGGAAGGAAGGACGTTTTTTGCCAACAGAAAACTCTTAAGAACACAAAAACCAAAAGCATCCCCTTGTTTCTAACATTTTGATTTCGGTATATAAATGATGTTGATGGAATTTTCTCAGTAAGACAATTGTCATTTCTATGGTTATAGTGATTTAAATTGGCTGCTATCTTACAAAAGAATCTTGAGAAATATCTAAAAACTAAACTCATATAAAGAAATTTTGACATAGAGGAAAAAAAGGCAGTTAATATATCAGCACATCTAAACATAAGGCAATGTTAATTTAAAAAACAAAAACCAAAACCTGTTGAATAGTGATTGAACATAATATTAAAATCTATGGTTTGGGTTTTGTTATTTTAATCATGAGAGAAAAATCCTTCAGATGTAAAATTTAAGCTTTCATTAATTATTAAAAATGTATATTTTTCTATCTTATTCATTCAAGAATAAGCAACCACTTGACAAATGTGGACTAATTTTGACAGTAACCCCTAACTACCAGAATGGAGAAATACACAAGCTTCAGTTGTCTTCTCATGAGCCAGATCGCAAATAAAATGCAGTTGCAAGTAACATCACCTACAATTTTGTTTAACTCTAAAGATCTGAGGGTCTCTAATTTGAGCATTACAATCAGAAAAACAAAGCTGATTTTCTTCTTTTTAAAGGGAACCCGAGAACGGGCACGGTGGCTCATGCCTGTAATCCCAGCACTTTGGAAGGCCGAGGCAGGCAGATCACAAGGTCAGCAGTTCGAGACCAGCCTGGCCAACATGGTGAAACCCCGTCTACTAAAAATACAAAAATAAGCCAGGCGTGGTGGCGGGTGCCTGTAATCCCAGCTACTCGGGAGGCTGAGACAGGAGAATCGCTTGAACCCAGGAGGCAGAGGTTGCAGTGAGCCGAGACCGCACCATTGCACTCCAGCCTGGGCAACAGAGCAAGACTTCATCTCAGGAAAAAAAAAAAAAGGGGCGGGGGGGGGGAACCGAAATATCACAATCCAGAAACAGGCTGGATGTGGGTGGCAGGTGCAGTGGATGTGGTGTCCTGGAAGCTGCCCTTTCTGTCAGCCCTCCTCACCACCTCTGGCACCCTGCAGCAATGCTGGGCCTCCCCTCTTGAGGCTCATTTTCCTGTCCTCACTAGGTTGCATTTTTCTAGCATTTTATACTAAGCTAGCTGTCGACCAAACCCAAGCCTTGTGAAAAGTTTTAACAAGAGAAGATCCTTTCAACTCTTCAGAGCCAAGATTCAGTATTTTTAGGTTTAGTGTTTCCCAGGGACATTTGCATTTTCATAGGACACTACAGAATCTGAACGGCCTTTGAAGCTCAAGGAAAAAAGCTACAGCAAGGAATCACTTTCAATCTTTTTGGGCAGGGCTCTTGCCCCTTGACCCAAGCCATACCACCACCAGAGCTAGATCCTGACTACGCCAATCCCACCTCACTTCAAGAACTTCCTGTCCAAAGGTGAAGGAACCTGACTACTGATACCTGCAGCTCCCCACCATCCATCAGTGTAGCTCCAGGAAATCAAAATTGGGTTTAAAATGTACCATTAGTGTAATGATTATCAACATTAATTAGAATTCAGATGCTAGATTTCCTTGGATTTTGAATATCACTGAAGAACACTTAAAAATGTTCAAAACAATCACCTTTAGAGATGTTTCCACTCATACTGCCTTGATTTCAAATTAAGTAGACCAAAAATTCTAATCTAGGACGAGTCTCAAACCTTTTCAAGTTTAAGAATGGGTGTACTGTTTTTGGCAATTTATGAGAAAGTATGTGACAACAAAAATCTGTTATGAATTCAGTAGCACTTTACATAGCTTTGAATTTTGTTTCCCACAACATTTACATATATTTCAAATAAAATACTGCATATACTTGCAATACAAAATATTTATCCAAAGCTCAACATGCTTGTGAGTTCAAAGGCCTCTTGTTATAAATATCCTCATGCCACCAGTTGGAAATATCCTGCCTCTAAAAGGTTCAGTGACAGCCAAATCTCAGCATGCTTGAAAGCTGATCATATCTGCTGGAAACCTCATTATTTCCAGAAAATATTTTCAAAATGGGGACGTATCACTTTCAATTATAAGCTGTTGAAGGCTTATGAATAAGTGACTTATGAATAAATCAGTATTATGAATAGCTGCCTTGGTCCCCTCCCTCCTTCCACCAGGAGTCCTTCACTGCCAGCTAATGAGATGGGGATGAGAGGCAGATTCTGCCCCTCCCAGGCAGGCTGGTGTTGCAGCCCACAGGGATGATGGAAGATGGACGTGGAGAAGTTCCTGAGTCCACAAGCTGAGGAAGATGCTGCATGAGGAAGGTCGGAGCAGGGGAGCTATCAATGTGGGGGCAGCATGCTGAGTCATCTGAATTTTGTCACCTTTCTTGAGATTTCACCAATTAGAGATTCAGGGGGCTCTGAGAAAACTAACATTCAAAGCTTAACATGAATTAGTTTATCAGGACCTCTCCCTTACTGCTTCTATAAGATTAACTGCTCTATAGATGAAGGGGTAAATGAGCAGAAAGAGAGGTGATGTGAAAAAAAAAATGCAGCAGCTGGGAGACAGGACAGCCCTGCTTGGGGCCCTCAGCAGGAGCTTTTGGCAAACCTGAAGGTATCAATGCCTTGGGACAAGGATGTGCAAAAGACAAGTATGAGATGCTGAAGATGTGCTACTTCTGATTCAAAATAGTGTTCAGAGATTTTACCCCTCGCTCTTCCTGTTTTCTACTGGCTACAACTACCTTACGCTCAGTAAAGACGTATAAGAATAGCTTTGCAATGAAACTGCTATTCAGGAAGTATCCCTAGGAAGCCACTTTCCCAGCTGCAGAAGAAGGACACACAGCCAACACCTGATGGTTCTCCAAAGAAGCCATGCGCCGACTTGTAACTGCCTTTACCCTTTGCTCAGACGCCTGCACTCAGCCAACTTCCACTCACCCTCCACATCTCAGCTCGACTGCCCCCTTCTCTGACAGGCCAGGGAGACCCAGGCTCTCTTTCCTCCATGCTCCCACATAGCTGGTACCTCTCCATTGCTACCACACACTTGCCCCCTATAGTTCCACTGGATGCCACGTTCCTCGAGGGCAAGCACTGTGTCTTTCAACATGGAAGCTTTAGTGCCTGTCATGGAGTTGGCACTCGGCAACGATCTGATGAAGGTACTGGTAGCAATAACTAAATGGGGACTGCACAGTAAACGCCAGATATCAGGAGCAGCCTCACAAATACACAGGAGTAGGCCTTCAACTGGCTGCTTGATTGCAAAGCCACAGCCAGCAGTCACAGCAGGCCAGACGTTTGAGGTGCAGTGATGCAGAAGATAAACAGCACACAGCTCAGGAAACAGCGGCACAGCTGACAGGAAACACCAGCATGCCATTCCATGGGCTGGGCTGGAAACAAACAAGTACAATCCTCATGGCTAAAAGTGGGAGCAGGAAGTGGCTACAAGGGGCTCTCAGGAACAGGCAATGGACAATGACATCAGACTGGTGCATGGAATCAGTGCAGGAGGTATCCAAAAACACCCGCACTTAAGATTCAGTTCAATAAAAAGTGACGTTACCCAAGGGCTATGGAAAAGCTGGCCAGGAAATCTGTAATGCATTAAAAATAGCATGCCAAAAATAAATCACATCCAAATGATCAATAAAATACACCCTCTGAACTCCTCCCCCAAATTCATACTCACAAAATGATGCCATGAACCTTTCTTTGGGGTTGACCACACCTGAAAGTAGGCAGAGAAGCTGAAGGAATATTGAGGGTTTATTTAGAATAGCACACAACCTATAAGCTGATATTATTCATTCAATGAAAGGTTTAACACATCCAAGATATTACAGGATTCCCTTACATGTACCCAATTAGTATGACAGCACAGCTGGGTGCAGTGGTTCATTCCTGTAATCCCAGCACTTTGGGAGGTCAAAGCAGGAGGACTGTTTGAGGCCAGGAGTTCAAGACCAGCCTGGCCAACATAGCGAGACCTCCTTTCTCTATTTTCTTAAAAAAATGACAGCAATTCATATACAAGAAGCCTATTATTTTGTAAGAAAAGTGTATCTTATAAACTGAGCTAACATTCCGAAAATAAGACCCATATTGTTTTGAAAACTGTGATGTGATAATGTCCTTTTCATGAACTCTCCTGATAACATATGTTGATAATCCTTAGGATGAAGATTTGCCCATCAATTCAATACACAGAAATAAATTATTTTCATGGAATACTTTGAGGTCTTCTATGCTCTAAGCACAAAGTAGGAACTCAAAAGTGACTGTGAAATGAGTGAAAAATGATTAATTAAAAAAATAAGAGTAAGAGGGTATAAGATTCAGGAAATATCCCCTTAAGGAAAAAGTTTCATCTAAGCTCAAACAATCATTTTATTTCATTGCTTAGTTTTTTGGTGTACGATAATCAACAGGAGAGGGGAGAAAAATCTAAAAACTCTTGCCAACTTATGAAAAAAGCAGTTTGCCTGAACATCAAGTAAAACAAGTTTATGAGATGGTTTGTAAAGTATCAGGAATATTGCCCTGTTATATTTGCATTTCCTTTGTTTCTCATGAAGGGTTGCAGCCTGCAGGGTGGCCATTCTGACAGGCTGGGAAGCACAGCCTCAGGCCGGAAGCCAGACACAAACACTTTGAGGGAGAGGCAGAGGGAACAGAAATAGCATATAAAAAAGGTCCTGGATGAAAATACAAGATTTTTAGACATTTTAAAACATAAGCTTCATATTATGAAAGATGGTACCATACAAGACAGATATTGTTTTAAATTCAGATAAGATGGAACCATACAGCATTCCAGAGAGATGGTAAATGGTAAGTGACTTGATTAGCATTTTGACATAAACTGTTTTAGGCCTTCCAAAGTCCTTTATCTATCTTTCCTCACATGCAGAGGGACAACTTCATTCTATTCTTCATGTGCAAAGCAGTTCAATGCTCTTGGCAACAAGTGAGTTTTTTTTTTTTTTTGGCCTCAGACAGCTTTGCCATTTCTTATATTTTCTTATAAAAATCCATGTAGGTTCCTTAGATGCAGACCCAGAGCCTGAAAGCTAACTTCTTAAGTCGTTTTCATTTTTCTTTTTTCCTTCCTTTCCTAAGCCTAATTCCTTTTATTTATGATTATGGGTGACAGGGTTCAGGACACAATATCCCAAAATATGGCACTGTGGCATATTAGATACTTGAAGCTGAAAGAATCTGAGAAAACCGTAGAAACAGGAGGATCACTTTCACCTTCCCCTTGCCCTTCTCCCCTGAGGCAGGCATAAAACCTAGGAAGGATCTTCTCATTTTCTCCTGAAGCAGGACATAAGACCCTCATGTGAGAGACGCCAACCCTACACATAGAGAAAAAGAACTCTATCTCAAATAATAAGATGCAGGGACATAGAGAGGAATCTGAACAAACAGAACTTGCTAAGTTCCCCCCCAGTTGACTGCCATTACATCATACTCTTTGTCCAGTCATATTTCTACACAGCTGTCCACTCTTCATCAAGCCTAGCATGAAAATACATCAAGTTTCTGTTGCTTTGGGTCTTCATTTCTGAAGGCTCCCATGTCACATAAAACTTATATTAAATTTGTATGCTTTTTTCTTCTTATTATTATTATTTGAGACAGAGTCTCACTATGTTGCCTAGGCTGGTCTTGAACTCTTGGGCTCAAGTGATCCTCCAGCCCCTGCCTCCCAAGTAGCTGGAGTTACAGGTGCATACCACTATGCCCAATGGCTTTTTTTCTTATTAATCTGTCTTTTGTTATAGGGGTCTTAACCATGAACCTAGGATGGGTGAGGGAAAGATATTTTTCCTCCTGTCAACTGAAGAATGAGGTTCATAAATCTGGAAAGAAGAGCTTTATTTCTCAAGAAGGGTTGCAGCCTGTAGGGTAGCCATTCTGACAAGGTGGGAAGCACAGCCTCAGGCCAGAAGCCAGACACAAACACTTTGAGGGAGGGGCAGAGGGAACAGAAATTGATGCTAAGCAGGGTGGCCAAATGTACATATTCAATAAGCTGTAGGAGGAGTCATGAATATTTATGAAAGGAGAAAGGTGCACACGTGCAATGGAGCTTCATGCTCCTTTATGGGATTGATGTACAAAAAAATGGTGGCATTAGCAAGATCCAAGGGTGGATTGCTGCCCTCTGATGTCAAAAGGTAAAGAAGACCAGAAAACCCTTGCTGTGCAGTCTCTGTAGACTGGCCCGAACCATTCCGTGGTCAGTGGTCTCTTATGGGAAAAAATGCTGGTCAGTTGTGTGAAAACCGCAAAAGGGAGAAGCAGTGTCTGGTGGTTGGTTGAAATCAGCAGTGGAGTCTTTTGAAAGGGCTGTTTGCTCCTTAGCCCTTGGGTGAGAAAGCCTAATCGTGGTTAGCCAGGGACGGGGGCATATAAGAGGCATGTCTGACCACCTATCCCATCATGGCTGTGAACTCAGTTTTCAAGGTTACTCTGGGTCCCCTTGGCTAAGAGGAGATCTGTTCAGTCAGTTACGGGGCTTAGGATTTTATCTTTATTTCTCACTCCCCTACATAAATACGCACACGAGATAAAACATTCTCCTCTTTCCTGGAATCTCTTAATTTTGATGGTCAAAAGCTATATTTACCATTTAGGATGTTAAGAATCTAAAATGATCCAGCAATATTGTCAAAGGCATTAGAACCAGAGCAACTCCGTCTTGAATAGAGGCTGGGTAAAAGGAGGCTCAGGCCTCCTGGGCTGCATTCCCAGGATGGTTAGGCATTCTTAGTCACAGAATGAGATAGGAAGTCAGCAGGACTGTTATCACAAGATACAGGTAATGAAGACCCTGCTGATAAAACAGGATGAAGCCGGCCAAAACCCACCAAATCCAAGATGGGGATGAAAGTGACCTCTGGTTGTCCTCACTGCTCATTATACACTAGTTATAATGCATTAGCATGCTGAAAGATACTCCCACCAATGCTATGACAGTTTACAAATGCTACGGCTATGTCCAGAAGTTACTCTACATGGTCTAAAAAGGGGAAGAACCCTCAGTTCCAGGAATCCCCACCCCTTTCCCAAAAAACTCATAAATAATCTACCCCTTGTTTAGCATATGACCAAGAAATAACCATAAAAATAACCAACCAGTAGACCTTGGGGCTGCTCTGTGGAGTAGCTTTTGTTTCTCCTCTAATAAACTTGCATTCACTTGATTCTCTGAATTTGCCTTCATTCTTGAACAAGATCCAAGAACCCTCTCTTGGGGTCTGGATTGGGACCCATTTCCAGTAACATCTTCCTGGCAAACCACCAAGGGACAACACTGGAGAAACCCCGACCCAAAAGAATAGACTGCAGCACTAATTGGCCAACTTTGTGTAAGCAGTGGGGGATTCTGTCCAGGGTAAAGAACAGAATTGGGTTAAAGGCCCAACTTAACAGGGTTAGAATCCTTCCTAAGAAATAGGGGGTTAAAGGTCTTTGGGTTAATCCCTGGGGTTAAAAAATGCCCAATTTAGCAGGGTTAGAGTCCCTCCTAAGAAATAAGGAGTTAAAAAAATCTTTTTTTTTTTGAGACGGAGTTTTGCTCTTGTTGCCCAGGCTGGAGTGCAGTGTCACAGTCTTAGCTCACTGCAACCTCCACCTCCTGGGTTCAAGCGATTCTCCTGCCTCAGCCTCCTGAGTAGCTGGGATTACAGCCATGCGCCACCAAGCCTGGCTAATTTTTGTATTTTTAGTAGAGACGGGGTTTCACCATGTTGGCCAGGCTGGTATTGAACTCCTGACCTCGTGATCCGCCTGCCTCGACCTTCCAAAGTGCTGGGATTACAGGCGTGAGCCACTGCACCTGGCCTAAAAGTCTTTGGATTAACTTGCCTTGTGCTCTTTGCTGTTGGCTGTGGGTGACAGAATTGGGCATGTACAGAAGCACATGGGACATGGGGAGCTTTTTCTTCTCAAAGGAGAAACTTAAGAGCTGATGAAGATGCTGGAGAACAAGATCCGTTTGTGGCTGACAAGCAGCCACCTGAACTTTTGATTCAGTGTCACTGCACTGGGTGGGTCTTTCCCTGGCCTTCCTGAGCTCCTTGCCTGCCCAGCCCCAATTCCGGCAATGCTACTTTCCCTTCTCTCCTTCCCTTCCCTTCTCTCTCTCTCTTGCATCCCTTCTCTCCTTCCCTTCCCTTCTCTCTCTCTCTTGCACCCTTTTCCCTTTCCTATCTTTTCTGTCACTCAGGGCGACTGTCCTCTCTTCCATCCTGCCCAGGGACCACATGTTGAAACTCCCGGTCAGAGGTCATTCCATCCCACTTTGAATGGATTAAATGCTTTAAGGTCATAAACTGCTTCTTTGACTTGAAAATTGTTCAACTTGACTGCTTTGGAGCCATTAGATTCTAGATAAGGCCTGGGGACCTGTGGAGTTGGCCATACCCCTTGGGTATGCTGGAAAGCATCAGACCTTGTCTGCACTTCTGTCTGGTGTCCTAGGCTTCACACCTGGTACTTATCAGGATTTTTACCAAAAATAAAAGTTGCTAAGAGTTAATACTGTAACATACGTAACTGAGACTACTTGATAAACAGTTTTACACGTAAGGTGTGTTAAAAGTAGAATGTGTTTTTGGTAAAATACTATAAGAAGGCATGGGGATGGGGTTTTTTTTTTTTTTTTTTTTTTTTTTTTTTTTTTTTTTTTTTTTTTTTTTTTTTTTTGCCTGCTTTAGAAGGTTAAAGGATTGTTTTAAGTTAGGTATGATAAAGCTGAAGGTTTGAGCAAATTGTGAAAGGTTTGTGAAAGACTAATCTTGTAAAAGAAATTCTATGTGTAAACACATTGGCTAAAGTTAAAGGGGTAATATTCAGTTTTTACATAAATTGAATATTGAAATAAAAGCACTGCAGGGTTTTCTTAGAATATTAATCTTTTATTTAACAGAAAATTTTAACAGTTTATAAAAGGTTTACGGGAATCTTACCTTATGGTCAAACTGATTTTTGTTTGCCTAAGCTACAAAAAAGAGGCAGGAAAAAAGAGATTGTTTGGAAAGCTAAGTTCTCCTGTATTAACAGGTAAAGGTTTTTGTCTTTTTAAAATCTTTATCATTTTGGCTAAATGACTTATTGTGACCTAGGATTCTATTTTATAATATCAAATGTTTTAAACCTTTGATATTTGACAAACTTTCCAAAGTAAAATTATAAATTATGTCTTTTTCTTAATTAATCTTTTAGATATCAGTCCCCTAAAGTAAAAAATGATATATTTGGCTTATTTGGTATATTAAAATCATACAGGAAGCGTTGTTAAATATGAAATTGTGTTTGGCTTTCTTTGGGTTGTATCTGTATAAATATATTATTGGTATGTGTTCCAAAAATGCTGGAAACACCTATAATTTTGATATGACTTAGTGAACGTTATCAGTAATTATATTATGTTAAATTATTGTATACCACAGAAGCAACCAAATTTCCTTGTCAATTGCATCTTTGATTATGGCTGCCCAAAGACATCTTGTCATCCACAATTGTCTTGTTTTGATCCTCTTCAAAAGATGGTTTATAATCAACTATAAGATTCTGATGAGTACTCTTTTTTTTTTTTTTTGAGACGGAGTCTCTGTCTCCAGGCTGGAGTGCAGTGGCGTGATCTCAGCTCACTGCAACCTCTGCCTCCCAGGTTCAAGCGATTCTCCTGCCTCAGCCTCCCAAGTATCTGGGACTACAGGCACATGCCACCACACTCAGCTAATTTTTGTATTTTTAGTAGAGACGGGGTTTCAGTGTTGGCCAGGCTGGTCTTGAACTCCTGACCTCAGGTGATCCACCCGCCTAAGCCTCCCAAAGTGCTGGGATTACAGGTATGAGCCAACATGCCCGGCCTCTGATGAGTACTCTTAAATGCAGGTCTGTGATAACTTTGAAAAGTATGCCAATAAAATAGGAAAGAACTTCCAACACTCTCTTGAAAAACTAATGTATTCATAAATATTGAGCAAAACGGGAATTGCATAAACTGAATAAAAGACTGAAATAATCGGTTTATGACTTTCTGCTTAAAATGTTGCCCATCCTTTCTGTTTTGTTTTTCAGAGTGAAGAAAATTTTTCTTTTGAGCTATTTACAGTTTTTATTAGGTTGATGCAAAAGTAATTTCGGTTTTACACTGCTGGAATTTGCTGTTTGATATTGCAGTACATTCTTAAATAAATGTGGTTATGTTATAGGTCATTTCAATGGGCATTTCTCGCTTTATGTGTTTTTGCTAATGACTTACTACTTGCTGTTTATCTTTATTTTAGACTATGGAAATGACATTAGACAAAAAGCAAATTTGAGCGATTTTCTTATTCAAGTTCGAAATGGGTCATAAAGCAGTGGGGACAACTCGCAACATCAACAATGCATTTGGCCCAGGAACTGCTAATGAACTGACAGTGCAATGGTGGTTCAAGAAGTTTTGCAAAGGAGACAAGAGCCTTGAAGATGAGGAGCACAGTGGCCAGCCATCAGAAGTTGACAACGACCAGTTGAAAGCAATCATCAAAGCTGATCCTCTTACAACTACACGAGAAGTTGCGAAAGAGCTCAACATCAACCATTCTGTGGTCATTCAGCATTTGAAGCAAATTGGAAAGGTAAAAAAAGCATGATAAGTGGGTGCCTTATGAACTGAGTGAAAATCAAAAAAATTGTCATTTTGAAGTGTCATCTTCTTTTATCCTAACACAACAACAACAAACCATTTCTCGATCAGATTGTGATGTGTGATGAAAAGTAGATTTTATGCAACAACCGGTGACAACCAGTTCATTGATTAGACTGAGAAGAAGCTCCAAAGCACTTCCCAAAGCCAAATGTGCACCAAAAAAGAGCTCACGGTCACTGTTTGGTGGTCTGCTGCTGGTCTGATGCACTACAGGTTTCTGAATCCCAGCGAAACCATTATATATGAGAAGTATACGCAGCAAATCAATGAGATGCCCAGAAAACTGCAACACCAGCAGCTGGCATTGGTCAATAGAAAGGGCCCAATTCTTCTCCATGACAACGCCCAACTGCACATCACACAATGCCTCAAAAGTTGAATGAATTGGGCTACAGAGTTTTGCCTCATCTGCCATATTCACTTGACCTCTCGCCAACTGACTACCACTTCTTCAGGCATCTCGACAACTTTTTTGCAGGGAAAACACTACCACAACCAGCAGGATGCAGAAAATGCTTCCCAAAAGTCTGTCAAATCCCAAAGCGTGGATTTTTATGCTAGAGGAATAAATAAACGTATTTCTCATTGTCCAAACTGTGTTGATTGTAATGGTTACTATTTTGATTAATAAAAATGTGGGGCCGGGCGCAGTGGCTCACACCTGTAATCCCAGCACTTTGGGAGGCTGAGGCGGGCGGATCACAAGGTCAGGAGATCGAGACCATCCTGGCTAACAGGGGGAAACTCCATCTCTACTAAAAATACAAAAAATTAGCCAGGCATGGTAGTGGGCGCCTGTAGTCCCAGCTACTCAGGATGCTAAGGCAGGAGAATGGTGTGAACCCGGGAGGCGGAGCTTGCAGTGAGCCGAGATCGCGCCACTGCACTCCAGCCTGGGCAACAGAGCAAGACTCCATCTCAGAAACAAACAAACAAACAAAAAAAGTGTTTGAGCCTAGTTATAATGATTTAAAATTCATGGTCTGAAATTGCAACTACTTTTGCACCAATTGGGTAAAGTGTACTCCTGTAAACAAAATTTGAAGCATATTTCTTTCCTCTATCTGATTTCTCCAGAATTTGGAAACTATTTGTATTTGTAATTTATGGCAATATAATTATTTGCATAAGTACAGGAAGAATCTGTTTTCTTTTGTAACAGGGCACAGTTGGAGAAACTGGTTATTTTACCGAGGCTCTGACTGAAATGGCATGCTTTCAAATATAAACAGACTTCTTTAAGGAATCAAAGTTGACTTACAGAGCCAATAAAAGCTCCTTGGGAAAACTGGCCTCATACCTTGTCTACACAAGCCCTGTATAGGGTTCTTGACCTGTGGTAAGTAAAGAATGTCACTTTCTGACAGGCTCAGGAGGTCCAGGTTATCTTGGGACCCTGAGAGAAGGAAACAATTTATCCAACTCACACAGGTATTTGCAAGCACAAACCCCTGGCTGGGCTCAAACCTTTAAAAAGAAGTCTACTCTAAGATTCCTTACAGAAGAAACTTCCATCAAAGCCAACTTAAAAAGAGCCTATACAGCAAAAATTATTCTTGCTGCACTTTATACAAATCATCAGGCCAGGTATAATAAAACTAAAGTTTATTTTGCAAACAAATCAAGCCTATCATGCTTTGTCTTTAGTAAAAATGGGAGACCGGAGAGAGAAAAATTATGTTTCAATAACTATAGTACACCCGTTACTAGAATCTAGTCTTGTCTGTTGTTTTTGAGTTTTTTCCTGCAATTTAGACTGACCCAGCTTATTCCTGTGAACCAACCAGTGACCTCCGGATGCAAGCTCAGAAGAAACAAGAGGGATAGGTAATGTAAAAATCTGGATCAATATTATAATTCTAGGCACATATTAGAATCAGCCACTCCAAGTCAGCTTAGTTCCAACAATTGCCCAGTTCATGGAAAACCTTCTTATTTAGTTTACTTGAGATAATTTTACTTATTTTGCTTTACTTTTGTGGAATATACTGTCATTGTGCTCTTTGTGTAAGAATGCAGAATAAGTTTACTCAATATTTTATTAAATTGAACACTTACTAGTCTTCCAAATATAACCTTTTGTCAGAACTCAAGAGTTATGAATGGCCCTCACCATACAGATGCTTTCTGACCAAGCACCTCTCTACTGTGAATACAAGAGACCCTAACAGTTGGGCGGGAATATCATCACCCCATTCAGCCTAAAGAAGAGAAGATGGATCTTCCTCCCTCTACAACCCTTAGAATTAAAATTTCCTTGTAAAAGGGAAGGAGAAAATATGTCAGAGGTGTTTGAACCACAGCAACTCCATCTTGAATAGGGGCTGGGTAAAATGACCTGCTGGGCTGAATTCTCAGGAGGTTAGGCATTCTTAGTCATAGGATGAGATAGGAGGTTGGCAGAACTGGTATCAGAAGACACAGGTCATGAAGACCCTGTTGATAAAATAGGATGCAGTACAGACGCCAGTCAAAACCCATCAAAACCAGGATGGTGACGAAAGCGACCTCTGGTCATCCTCACTGCTCATTATACATTTATTGTAAAGCATTAGCATGCTAAAAGACACTCCTAGCAGTCCCATGACAGTTTACAAATGCCAGGACTATGTCCAGAAGTTACTCTATATGGTCTGGAAAAGGGAGGATGCCTCAGTTCCAGGAAATCCCAACCCCTTTCCTGGAAAACTCATGAATAATCCACCTCTTGTTTAGCATATGATCAAGAAATGACCATAAAAACAGCCAACCAGCAGTCCTTGGGGCTGCTATGTCTGTGGCGTAGCCATTCTTTGTTTATTTACTTCTCTAATAAACTTGGGTTCACTTTGCTCTATGAACTTGCCTTGAATTCTTTCTTGCACAAGATCCAAGTACCCTCTCTTGGGGTCTGGATCAGGACCCCTTTCTGGTAACAATATCATGTTGTGTTTTTTTCATAACTTATAGCAGCATTTATTTATCTGTTTCTGTATAATCTAAATTGAGAAACCTTTGACTTTCTGTATACTTGAGAAAATTTATAAAAAGAAAATATGTTCATAGGTATCACATGCACAGAATGGAAACACTTAGTAAACAAAATAAATGTTTTAGTTTTCTGAGCAAGACACTTCTCACCATTAGCTTAGAAATCCCAAATGGATGTATGGATAAGTTGATTTCCATTTTTTCCCAAAGTCTTATGGAAGAGGAGGAAAGCAATGAAAATGTTTAAACTGCTGTCTAGGCTATTAAGACTCTCTCTTTCTGGTAAGGAAAACTCAATGAGCAGAACAAAAAAGAGAAGTGTGCTGGGGAATGGAGTAGAAGCCATAGAAACTAGCATAATCACCCTTATTACAATCTCCTAAATTATGCAGGCCATAATCTCTGACCATGCAGTATTACAGGCAGGCAGACTCTCAAATGTCCCTAATACTCTCTATTTGCATAATTCTCCTGGGTCCAAGCTGCCATCGTTTCTCACTAACTGGCCAACAGCCTCCTACCTGGTCACTCCAAATCCATACTGGCCACCTTCCAAGCCGCTTCCACACAGCAGCCAGAGTGATTTTTCTAGAAAGCAAATCTGATCATGTTTCCATTCCTTGTTAAAAGCCTTCCCTGAGACTACTACTGTAGCAAGATTGCTTCACATGGCATGAATGAGTTTCACTGAGAACCAGAAGATGCACTCCACTGCAGCCTTCACAACCTGCTTCTAGCTCTTCAGACTGGCCATAATCCCACCTACACATGCTCTTCCCTCTAGCTGGAATCTCTTCCCTCCCATCTTACCTCCTACTCAGCTTTCAGATCTCAGCTAAAGTACCACTTCCTCACAGAAGAATTTTATGACCTTTCTAATAAAGTGAAACCCAACCTATTACAAAACCTCATTAGAAACTTCTGAAGAAAACAGGAGAAAATCTTCAGGGCCTCAGGTTAGGCAAAGCATTCCTGAATATGACAGCAAAAGCATAATTCATAAAAAAAGAAAATAATAAAATGGACTTCATCAAAATTAAAAACTTTTAAAGCCATTTTCACAGAGTTAACAATTCTGGACAGAAATATAGTTATAATTAAGCATTAATTAGGCTGTACCTTAAGCCACTTCCTTATAACCTAATGCCATGTAACATTAGATACTGACCATCTGTATCCCCATTGTTCCTATAGACAGGATCTCTGATGTTACAATCATAAGGCTTTTGTTTAAGAATTCCTTAAGCAAATCCTGAATTACAGTGGAACAGCTGAAGCCAACCAGCTTGAAGATCCCCATAGAAGAACCAAATCAGCATGAGAAAACAGTTTCTTCTTCTCTCTGTCCCATGACTTCACTCTGCACTCTTTCACTAATCAATGATCCCTACACTTGGTCCACTCCAAAACCCTTAAGAATCCTAGCCCCGGCTGGGCGCAGTGGCTCACGCCTACAATCCCAGCACTTTGAGAGGCCAAGGCTGGGCCGAGGTTCCCGGGGTGGAACACCTCAGGTCAGGAGTTTGAGACCAGCCTGACCGACATGGTGAAACCCCGTTTCTACTAAAAATACAAAAATTAGCCAGGCGTGGTGGCACATGCCTGTAATCCCAGCTACTCAGGAGGCTGGGGCAGGAGAATCACTTGAACTCGGGAGGTGGAGGTTGCAGTGAGCTGAGATCGTGCCACTGTACTCCAGCCTGGGCAACCTGGTCTCAAAAAAAAAAGAACTCTAGCCCCAAACTCCTCAGGGAGACCCCTTTGAGGTTTCCTCCCATCACCTCATTTAGTGGCTCAAGTCAACCTTTTTCTGCTGTAACTCGGTGTCTCGGTATATTGACTTGCCATGTGCATCGGGCAAGGAACCTACTACTATTACACTTTTGCCCTTCAAAATATATTACTGAGAAAATGAAAATGCACAAGTTGGGAGAAAATATTGTAAATCATATATCTGATAAACAGCTTCCACAAATTAAAAAAAAAACTCCACTCAATAATAAGACAAACAAATTAAGAAACAGACAAAAGAAAATTTTCCTTTCTTTTTGTTTTTTTGAGACACGGTCTCACTCTGTTGCCCAGGCTAAAGTACAGTGGCACAATCTCCGCTCACTGCAGCCTCTGCCTCCTGGGTCCAAGCGATTCTCATGCCTCAGCCTCCCAAGTAGCTGGGATTACAGGCGTGCACTACCACTCCTGGCTAATTTTTGTATTTTTAGTAGAGACGGTTTTACCATGTTGGCCAGGCTGGTCTCGAACTCCTGACCTCAGGTGATCTGCCCACCTCAGACTCCCAAAGTGCTGGGATTACAGGCGTAAGCCCACTGTGCCCGGCCTAAGAAATAGGCAAAGTATTTCAACAGTCATTTTACCAAAGAAGATACACAAATGGCTAATAAACATAAGAAAAAAGATGCTCAACATCATCAGTTATCACAGAAGTACAAATCAAAATCACATGGCTGGGCAAAGTGGCTCATGCCTGTAATCTAGCACTTTGGTAGGCCAAGATGGGCAGCTCTCTTGAGCCCAAGAGTTTGAGAACAGCCTAGGCAATATAGTGAGACACCGTCTCTACAAAAGGTAAACAAAATTAGCAGGGCATGGTTGTGTGTGCCTGTAGTCCTAGCTACTCAGGAGGCTAAGATGGGGGAATCACTTGAGCTCAGGAGGTTAAGGCTTCAGTGAGCAGAGATGGCACCACTGCACTGTAGCCGTGACAGAGCAAGACCCTGTCTCAGGAAAATAAAAAAGACAAAATTACATGTGATCCCACATCACACCTACTACAATGGCTATATTATAAAAGACAAACAGTAAGTGTAAGCAAGGATGAGGAGAAACTGAAACCCTAATACATTGCCGGAGGGAATGTAAAATTGCAAAGTCACTCTGGAAAATAGTTTGTCAATTTCTTTGAAAAGTTAAACATAAACTTATCATGCAATCCAGCAATTCCACTCCTAGGAATCTGTGCGAGAGGATGAAAACGTGCACACAAAGGCTTGCACAGGAATGTTTATAGTAGTACTATTTTTAATAGCCCCAAACTGAAAACAATCCAAATGTCCATCAACTGGGGAATGGATAAATAAAATGTAATATATCCATACAATGGATACTACCAGAAATAAAAAACAATGACGTACTGATATTGTCTATAATATGGATGAACCTAGAAAATATTACGCTAAGTAAAAGAAGCCAAATACAAAAGACTATACATAACATAGGATTCTGGACATTTATATGAAATGTCTAGAAAAGGCAAATCTATAGAGACAAAGCTGGTTATGCTTATCTGGGGCTGGGGTTGGAAGCTGGGATTGACTGAAACTAAGCAGAAAGGAATCTTTTTGGGGTGATGAAATATTCTAAAACTGGATTGTGGTGATGAGTGCACAACTCCTTAAATTTCCTAAAAATCACTGAATGGTACACTTAGAATGGGAAAATTTATGGCTTGTAGATTATACCTCAATAAAACTGTTTGAAAACAAAAATCTCATGTGACCATGTAGTTCCTTGCTAGCACTTGTTGTCAAGTGTTCAGCATATTAAACATTCAGAGGAGAAATACAGAGTACTCTACAAGCATTTTGCTTCTTTACTAAGAGGCAGCCTCATGCAGTAGAAAGATCACAGGCTCTAAAGCCAAGACTGAAAAACAAACATAAAATTCTAAGCCCCCCAAATGATTGAATGGATCCACCTTCTCAGCCAAGGGGATTCCAAAGAAACCTGAAAGGCCAGTTTAGGCCACCGTGGGAAGAGGGGGTCAGGCATGCCTCATCATACCCTCTTCATTCTGGAGTTTAGACAGACTGACCAGCACTAACTTTAAAACACAGATCCTAAGACAGAACAGACTCTTTGTAGCAATAAGATACCACTCCAACCTGACTCTAGCATAATCTCACATGACAGATAAAGAAGGAAATAAAATATTTTACCCCAAAATATGTTTCTTTGACATATTTTGAAATGACCCTGCAAAGCTACCTTTTGTGGCGGAAAATTTGCATCTGGAATGAATCTCTTTTTTTTTTTTTTTTGAGACTGTCTCTCTCTGTCGTCCAGGCTTGAGTGCAGTAGCACAATCTTGACTCACCGCAACCTACGCCTCCCGGATTCAAGCAATTCCCCTGCCTCAGCCTCCTGAGTAGCTGGGATTACAGGCACCCACCACCCTGCCCGCTAACTTTTGTATTTTTAGTACAGACGGGGTTTTGCCAGTTGGCCAGGCTGGTGTTGAACTCCTGACCTCAGGTGATTCGCCCGCCTCAGCCTCCCAAAGTGCTGGGATTACAGGCGTGAGCCACTGCGCCCAGCCTGAATGAATCTCTATTAACATAACTAGGTCTTTCGCCTTCCAGGCCCTCCCAATCCTGAAGAGTTTAACTGAGAGTATAGCCACCTTCTAAAGGTCTAAATGGAAACATTTGTCATCTATTGTCATCTCTAAGCATAGCCACCTATGAGTCTTCATCTAAACACTAAGAACCTTAGGCTGAGTGGGCTGAGTGCAGGGACTCATGCCTGTAATCTCGACACTTTGGGAGGCTTAGGCCAGAGGATTGCTTGAGGCCAGGAGTTCAAAACAAGCCTGGGCAACGCAGTGAGATCCTGTCTCTTAAGAAAAAAAAAAATTAGATGGGCATGGTGGCAAGTGCCTATAGTCCCAGCTACTCAGGAGGCTGAGGTTGGAGGATCGCTTAAGCCCAGGAGTTTGAGGCTACAGTGAGCTATGATTACACCACTGCACTTTAGCCTGGGTGACACAGCCAGATCCTGTCTCTCGGGAAACAAACAAACAAACCAACCAATCTTGGTCTCCACAACCCTTTATCTTAACCCAGATACTCCTTTAGATAATAACTCTTTCAACCAGTTGCCAACCAGAAAATCGTACAATTCACATATGACCTGTAAGCCCCCTTGCTTCACGTTGTCCTTTCTGGATCAAACCAATGTATACCTCAAATGTATCATATTTCCCTAAAATGTATAAAAGCAAGCTGTAAGCCAACCACTTTGGGCACATGTCCTCAGGACTTTTTGAGACTGTGTTTCAGGCCATGGTCACTCATATTTGGCTCAGAATAAACCTCTTAAAATATTTTATGGAGTTGGATTATTTCACCGACAAAACAATAATGTTAAAACTCCTGCTTCACCACTTACTAGCTGGGTAGTTTTGGAAAGTTGCTTAAAATCTCTCCAATTCAGTAAAATAGGAACAAGAACACTATGGGTTGCTATGAGGATCAATGATAATATATGTATAATATTATCATTAAGCCCCTGATGGGGTTCAGGACATGCTGCCCCAAAATATAGTACACCTTGGCATTTGAGAAAACAGCAGAATCAGGAAGGCCACTCTCCCCTTCTCTGCCCTTTCCCTCTGAAACAGTCCATAAAGTAATTCTCTAACTTTCCCCTAAAGTAGGTCCAAGACCCTCTTCAGAGAGGTATCTTCTGTATACCTGGAATAGAGGAATGTTCCTATCCCTGAAGAAAAGAATCTGAACAAACAGGTCTTCCTAAGTTCCCCCAACTCCCACTTATTACTGAAAGAATTTCACAGATATCCTTTTGTCCTCCAATCATATTTCTCCATGAATCTCCACTCTTCATCAAAGTTAACATAAAAATACACAGGAGTCCCTGTTTCTTTGTATCTTCATTTCTGAAGGCTCCCATGTCATGTAAAACTTATATTAAATAAATGTGTGTGCTTTTCTTTTGTTAATCTGTTTTTGTTTCAGGAGTCTCAGCCACAAACTTTGTCATGGAAAAGAAAAAGATACTACCATTGACCCTTGAACAACATGGATGTGAACTGGGCAGGTCCATTTATACATGAATTTTTTTTTCAATAAAAGTTACACCAAGTGTGCCTGCCTCTCCTTCCACCTCCTCTACCTTTGCCACCCCTGAGTCAGCAAGACCAACTCCTCCTCCTCTTAATGTGAAAACGATGAGGACGAAGATCTTCATAATGGTCCACTTCCACTTAATGAACAGTAAATAATATTTTTTTGTCCTTATAATTTTCTTAGTTACATTTTATTTTCTCTAGCTTGCTTTATTGTGAGAATATAGCATATTATACTTATGACATACCAAATACATGTTAATCAACTGTTTATGTTATTGGTAAGGCTTCCGCTCAATAGTAGGCTATTAGTAGTTAAGTTTTTGGGGAGTCAAAAGTTATACAAAGATTTCCATTTGCCTTTGGGAATGGGGTCAGTCCCCTCAACCCCTGTGTTGTTCAAGAGTCAACTGTACTTTTTTCCCCTTACAAAGCCCTTTGAGATCCGGTGAAACCGTCCTCACAGGCTAACAAGAATTACATGCCAAGTTCTGGGCAGAAATATAGTTATAATTAAACTGTAATCAGGCTGCACTTTGACCCATTTCCTTGTAACTAAAAGTCATATAGCACTAGACACTGACCATCTGCCTCCCCACTGTTCCTCTAGATAGGATATCTGACCTTAGAATCATAAGGCTTTTAAGAATCATTTGCATCCCCACTGTTGCTATAGACAGGATCGCTGACATTAGAATCATAAACTTTTTTTTTTTTTTTTTGAGACAGAGTCTCGCTCTGTCTTCCAGGCTGGAGTGCAGTGGCGCGATCTCGGCTCACTGCAAGCTCCGCCTCCCGGGTTCACGCCATTCTCCTGCCTCAGCCTCCCGAGTAGCTGGGACTACAGGCGCCCACCAACACGCCCGGCTAATTTTTTGTATTTTTAGTAGAGACGGGGGTTTCACCGTGTTAGCCAGGATGGTCTCGATCTCCTGACCTCGTGATCCGCCCGCCTCGGCCTCCCAAAGTGCTGGGATTACAGGCTTGAGCCACCGCGCCCGGCCAATCATAAACTTTTTTAAGAATTGCTTAAGATGTTCTTTACACCCTGAATTACAGCTGAAGTCAACCGGTTAAGACGCCCCCCCAGGAACGAAATCAGCGGGAGAATGCAGTTCCATCTCCCGTCCTATGACCTCACCCTGCACTCTTCAACCAATCAATGATCCGCAGACATCGGCCCACTCCAAACCGCTTAAAATCTCTAGACCCAAACTCCTCAGGGAGGCGATGTGCGGTTTCCTCCCATCTCCTCTTTCAGCTGCTCTATAATTACTAAACTCCTTCTCCACAGAAAGCCCTGGTGTCAGTGTAGTGACATGCCATGCCTTAAGCAACAGACCTGTTAGGGTCACACTGGCTTCTGCTAACTTCTCCAGTCTCCCCACATTCCAGCCACAGAGGCCTTCTTTCAGTTGTCTCACACCTGCCAAGCTCTGTGCTTCCCGAGAACCTCTGAACACATAGTTCCTTCTGCATAGAAATTTCGTGCCCACTCCTTACTCATATTGGTTCTCTCCTTTTTGTCCTTTAGTCTCAGACTTAATAGTTACCACGTCAGGTAGTCCCTGCCCTTTCTATACTCCTTGGTAAATTATGTCCCTGTAATAATGCTGATTATTGCTTGTAAACTCCCTCTTCTCACTAGACAAAACTCCATGAAGGTGTCCGCCCACATCACTCTTCCCTTCTCCCTCCCTCTCACGCCTTCTCTGTATATGTGCATGCATATGTATACCTGTGTGTACATACATCTATGTGTGTCTGTACACATGTTAAAATGTATACCTACTATACAGGGGTAGACCTGCTAACCAGCAGAGTGCCTGGCATACAGTGGACAATCAACACCAAATTCTATGATTTACTTCTTGTTAAGGTTTACAGAAAAACAACGACCATTTACCCACACTCATCAAAGCACCTTTCCCAACACTCCCAAGAGGACTGAGAGACTCATTTCTGTTCCAAAATGCACAGGTATATATTCTCATTAAAGCAACTATGTTACTGTTTTTCTGTCTCTTCCTTGTAGACTGCCGGCTTCTTGAGGGCAAGAATCTTTGCAATTTTGAATCCCCAATGCTTAACAAAGGAAACAGGCAAAACAGGCACAAATCCTTATTGAATCAGCAAACAGTAACTTAAACAGAAATTGTTTTTTTGTTTTTATTTTTAGACAGGGTCTTGCTCTGCCGCCCAGGCTGGAGTGCAGTGGTCTGACGCTGGCTCACTGCAGCCTCCAGCTCCCAGGCTCAAGCCATCCTCCCACTGCAATCTCCCGGGTAGCTGGGACTACAGGTGCATGCCACCATGCCTGGCTAATTTTTTAATTTTTTTGTAGAGATGGGGTTTCACCATGTTGCCCAGGCTAGAATTCATTTTTTAAAAACCCGATTTTCATTTGGGAAACCTTTACAGACGCCAATATGTAAATAATCTGCTTTTACTTTGACACTTTGAATACACAGTGAATTATAAATATAAAGCAATATCACCCACAGCATCTCCAAAGAGCCTGTACTTTCTATAAAATACATTTACAACGTACGAGTAAATCCAAGTAATTAATTTTAAAGATCTGAAAAGGAAACACACATGGCTAATGTTGGGGCTCAGAAACAATACTCCAAAGCATAGCACTCTTTTTTTTTTTTGAGACTTAGTCTCGCTCTGTTGCCCAGGGTGGAGTGTGGTGGTGCGATCTCGGCTCACTGCAACCTCCGCCTCCTGGGTTCAAGCGATTCTCCTGCCTCAGCCTCCTGAGTAGCTGGGATTACAGGTGCCCACCACCACACCCGGCTAATTATTCTATTTTTAGTAGAGGCGGGGTTTCAACATGTTGGCCAGGCTGGTCTCAATCTCTTGACCTCATGATCCGCCCATCTCGGCCTTCCAAAGTGCTGGGATTACAGGCATGCGCCACCACGCCTGGCCCAAAGCATAGCTCTTTGACAGGCTGAATACTTTACAGTGAAGGACGTTGGAAGGGCCTAAGAAGCAAGTTATCTATGACATTCTCCTGCTCTTCTGTCTCTGGCCCTTCTTCCTCCCCCAAAGCGAGTCACAGAAATCAGAATTCCTCTTCCCCAAGGCTGGTCATAGACACTAGAACTCCTCTTCTCTCAAAGCAAGCTATAAAATCTAGAAAGGTTACTCTCTTCTTTCTCCCTTCAAGACCCTTATTCCAGAGGGGTCCTGCCCTATACCTGGGAGGAAGGAATGCTATATCGCGAGGCCAAGAATCTGAACAGACAGCCCTTGTGGGGTTTCATCTCTCAGTTATTACCATTAGCTCATACCCTTTTGTCCAATCATATTTCTACACAGCTGTCCAGTCTTCACTGAAATTAAGTATAAAAATAGACAGTTTTATCTGGGTCTTTGGATCTTCATTTCTGAAAGCTCTCATGTTGTAGAAAACTCTGATTAAATATATTTGTTACGCTTTTCTTTTGCTAACCTGTCTTTTGTTATAGGACTGTTGGCCATGACCCTTATGAAGGGTGAGGAAAGTTATCACAAGCCTTCATCCCTATGCTATACTCTCCATATTTTTGTGCAAATATATTTTGCAGTGTGATCTACTCTGGCCTAGAGATTGACAAAATCAATTCCTAATTTACTGAGTATAATCTTTTGGAAGAAGCTGAAAATTGAAACTGAAATTGATACAAAAGAACAACAAAAAGAACACCCACCTCCATATACAGTCACACCCTGCCAAAGACACTCATCAAAACAGACTTCATATTTTCAAATAACAACTTAAAAGATCTGGGGTTTAATTCACTTTTCTGCAAGAGCCAGTTCTATTCAATAATATGTTGTGGTGTACAGAATGCTTTCTTTGGGCTTTTTCATGTTTTTATTTGATGTACTGAATAGACTATTAACCAAAATATCCCTTCCTCTTAGATCAATTGGCATGCTGTTAACATTACAGAGTTTCTAAACAGCTTTTATGCCCTGACTAGAAAACAGAGATGTACAAGAAAAAAGGCAGTTTCAGATTTTATTTCACAATGCTACAAAAATGCAAATGTTTACTATAATACTGTAAAACTTTCAGAACTAATTACAAGCACAGCAGCCCAATTTTTCCTCCATTTTAAATGTAAACTTAAATTTGAGGCTGTATCTCCCGTCTCTTGCACATGTCATAAAGGTATCTGAGTCTGAAAAGCCTTGGATATTTTCCATTCTGCATCCTCAAACACAGGAAGATTCAATATAACACTGCAGTTAAGAAGAAAATCAGGTACCAAAAACCATACACAAAATAAATTTAAAAATTGAAAAAAAAAAAACAAAAAACCAGAAAACTGGCCGGGTGGGGTGGCTCACACCTGTAATACAGCACTTTGGGAGGCCAAGGTGGGCAGATCACGAGGTCAGGAGATTGCGACCATCCTGGCTAACACGGTGAAACTCTGTCTCTACTAAAAAAAAAAAATACAAAAAAATTAGCTGGGTGTGGTGGTGGGCGCCTGTAGTCCCAGCTACTTGGGAGGCTGAGGCAGGAGAATGGTATGAACCCAGAAGGCGGAGCTTGCAGTGAGCAGAGATCGAGCCACTGCACTCCAGCCTGGGCGACTGAGCGAGACTCTGTCTCAAAAAAAAAAAAAAAAAAAAAAAACCAAAAACCAGAAAACCATGTCATTAGCAGAAACAAATTAAGCAAATGTATTAATTAAAAATCAATTCTACGCCGGGCGCGGTGGCTCAAGCCTGTAATCCCAGCACTTTGGGAGGCCGAGGCGGGCGGATCACGAGGTCAGGAGATCGAGACCATCCTGGCTAACACGGTGAAACCCCATTTCTACTAAAAACACAAAAAATTAGCCGGGCGTGTTGGTGGGCGCCTGTAGTCCCAGCTACTCGGGAGGCTGAGGCAGGAGAAAGGCGTGAACCCGGGAGGCGGAGCTTGCAGTGAGCCGATGCTTCAAGATGGATCCTAAGTACCTAACTGGGCCTACATTTAATACACAGCCAAGCGGTTGTTTGCTGACTAGCAGTCACACATGTACTCTGAGTTCTTCAAAAGCCCATGCCTCTGTTCAACTTTGAAACTTTCAGAGGTCACCTGAACGAACCCATCAGAACTCAGCTATATCAACCAGTTGGAACTAAGCAAGTTTGAATCCTGCATTTGCATAAATAAACCTGGCTGGGAACCAGGGTGAAACTTTTGTTATAAAACCCAAACCCCACATTCGTTTTACACCAAAAGCTCTGTCTCCCGGTACTGCAAACTGTTCACTGTAATAAAGTCACTTTCCTCCAAATTTCTTTTCAGACAATTTCTGTTTACAGTACTCTGTTCTTCCTGGGAGTGCTTAAAAATAAGCTAATTATACTCATAGCTTTTTGTAAATTTTCACTTAAAGGGGGTAAAAGTTTTTGATAAAAAAAATATTTGAATAACATCTGAATGTAAACTAAGGTGGTATGCTAACTAAATAGTAGACAACAGGAAAATAAAGAGTAATTCAAAACTACATACTTAAAAAATCAAAAATTAGTAAACTAGGAATTACAGAAATATAACATATGGTTTAACATCTATTTCACTCATTAATCTAACAAACCTAACTTAAAATATCTATCTTAATGGCATCAAGAAATTATAATTATGTTATTTTTAAGAATAATAATGGCATTCTGGTTGTTTAAAACAGTCTTATTTTGTTAGAGGTATACATGAGATATTTACAGAGGAAATGACATGGCATATGGAATCAGCTTTAAAATATCGAGGTGGAAAGGGCACAGGCAGAGGTCCAGAAGACCTTCCACTGGCCATTTGTTGATTGCTGAATCTGCGTGATGGGGACATGGAGGTTCATTGTACTACTTATTCTCTCTATTGTACATATTTAGAAACTCCTATAATAAAAAGGGAAAATAAAGCTTTTAACTGCCTATAGATAAAAGAAAATATTTTGGCTGTCACAGTTCAAGTTCATTCAAAGAACTGTCAATCTCAATTAAAAGACTGAACAAGTATATCACCTGTCACATTAAACCTCACATTAATCTCTTTAAAGACTGTAAATCACAGATCCATGAAGAATTTTCCCTCCTTCTGTTCCTCTCTCCCGCCCTCTTTTAGTTTTACTATAATAACCACTGCTCTGGGGTTTCAGTAGCCAAGTGAGATCTTTTGCAAGATACTCGTATATTCACAAGACAGATGCACAGAATTCCACAGGTTTACTGACAAGTGACTGAAGGATGTCCAATGCATTACCTCTAGGCACTGTTCACTTCTGGCAGGCCTCCACTGCAACCCTGTATCAGCCCAAGCAAACCCCAGGGGTCAATTCATAGTTTTGTCACTATTGACTGCCTTCCAGCTGCACTGTGAACTTCCTGGGGTCTAGACACTTGGTCTTAATCTTTTATCCTGCACTTAGACTTAGCAGGTACAAAATAAACCTTTGAGGAATGAGGGAACAAATCTGTAAATTTCAAAGTTAGTGCTCAGCCTAAAACTAAGTATTTTCAAGTTTTTCCAAAAATTACTTTAATTCTACTATTGCACATTTGTTAATAAACTGTTTCCGAAACCACAGTTTGAGTTCTGAAGCCAATCTGCATGTGAATAACTACCTTAATTTATAAGGTAATAAATTATCTTAATTTATGGTTTTCATTAAAGAAAGTGACAGCCTGTGGCTAATCAAAGATTTATGAGTCACATAAACAGGAATTATAATTAGCATGAATTCATAATTACAAAGACCTTAAAATTTATTCCATATTTATTGTATGGCTAGCACTGTTATTTCATTTTTTTCTCATACAAATGAGAAAAAAAACATATTGTTCCCATTTTATAGCTGAGCAAGTAGACTTCAGAGGTTAGGTTACTTGCCCAAGGACATGCAGCTATAAGTGATAAAGGTGAGTCAAACCCACCCAGTGTGTCTAACAGATTTTCAGCAGCCTGAGTGATGGTCTTCCTTTCATGGTTGTAGCAGACTTCTCCCCGCCCCATAAGAATTTTGCACAGAAAACTCAGTTCTGTAACCTGGAGAGGTTTCAACTTGATTTTTCTGTTGTTCCTATATCTTTATATATTACAAGACAAGAAACCAAACAATGGAAAACAAGTCACTTAACCTGTTTGCCTTGTCTCTGTAGTAATAATAGCTTACTCTTATATACAGCACTTCTACGTAAATACCAGGCACAGTTGTAAACCCTTTATGTGTATCAATGCAGTCCTCAAAGCAATTCAAAGATGTAGGTCCTATTAATCATTTTCATTTTTCAGAGAGGGAACTGAGGCTCAGAGAGGTTAGATAACACCCAAGCTAGCATTTCAGCACTCCCAGTCTGGCTCTAGATTCCATGTTCTTCTTTTTCTCTTTTTCTAGAGACAGAGTCTTGCTCTGTTGCCCAGGCTGGAGGGCAGTGATGTGATCATGGCTCACTGCACCTTCAACCTCCCTGACATAAGTGATCCTCCCACCTCAGCCTCTGGAGGAACTCGGACTACAGGTATGCACCACCACAACCAGCTAATTTTTTACTTATTTGTAGAGACGAGGTCTCACTCTGTTGCCCAGGCTGGTCTCTAACTCCTAGGCTCAGGGAATCCTCCTGCCTTGGCCTCCAAAAGTATAGGGATTACAGGTGTGAGCCACCACACCTAGAATTCCATGTTCTTAATCATCTGCTACACTGCCTAATAGGTACACACATATTTGGGTTAATCTAAAATACATGGTTTAAAGATTAAACCTTGTTTATCCCCTAAATAGTAGCAAAGTTATTGTTCACTTACTTTTTTTAGGTATGTTTTATAGTCAATATCAAAATCAAGAAAATTACAATGATCAACATTAGTTTACTGAAGTAGACATTGTTCTTTTCCATCTTTATCACCATATAGAAAATTTTTGATACATGATATATATTGAAAAAACTCGAAGCCATTTTAAACTCAATAATTAGATTTATCAAATCAATAACATTTCTGGGGCTAATTAACTCTAATAAGTGATTATATAAATCACAGTAAAGAGTCCATTGGAAAATTCTTAAAAATGAAAAACAGAGTATGGTCAGTCTATAAACAATACTAACTTTAACAACAGGAACAGAGGCTCCCAGCACTATTTTAAAAGACAAAGAAGCAGCTTTTGTTTAAAAGACAAGGGCGCAGTGGCTCACATCTATAATCCCAGCACTTTGGGAGGCCGAAGCAGGTGGATCACCTGAGGTCAGGAGTTCAGCCTGGGCAACGAGCAAAGTCCGTCTCAGAAGAAAAAAAAAACAAAAGGAGAAGCTCTGCTCCTTTGTTTTTTGTTTTGTTTTGTTTTCATTTGTTTTTTCAGACAAGGAGTCTTGCTCTGTCACCCAGACTAGAGAGCAGTGGTGTGATCTCGGCTGACTGCAGCCTCTGCCTCCTGGGTTCAAGCAATTCTCTGCCTCAGCCTCCCCAGCAGCTGGGATTACAGGTGCCCACCACCATGCCTGGCTAATTGTTGTATTTTTAGTAGAGACGGGGTTTCACCATCTTGGCCACGCTGGTCTTCAACTCCTGACCTCGTGATCCACCCGCCTCGGCCTCCCAAAGTGTTGGGATTACAGGCGTGAGCCACCGCGCCCAGACTCTCCTTTGTTAAAAGACAATAAATCCAGATGGTTAAGTATTTCACAGGTACAAATAGATCATGTCTCGGGAGATGCTCACATCTTCAGAATCGGAACAGATACACAAACCAGAACCCCATGTGGATTCTCTGCATCACCACAAAAACACAAAGAGTTACAAGGAGAAAACGCAGAGGCTCCATAAATGGATGGTTTCCACAAGCACTGACTGAGGGCCTACTGTGTGCAAAGTGGTACAACAGCTGCTAAAGACACAAACACTGGTGGAGGCATCCTTATTCATCTCACATCCTTAGCATGGGGCAGAGTAGACAGCAAGAACAGTAAACACAAGTCTTTCCTAGATGGATCACAGGATTTCAGTACATGCAGGAGTTGCCTGAGGGAAAGGAGACTCTCCTAGACAGAAGAATAAGTGAGGCTGAGCAGGGAAGGATGCACTATCATACGAGGGAGCTGTCAAGGTTCTGACATCTAAAGGTAAACACAGTACCATCCATATAATTTTAGATGCCTTGTATTCACTTATTTCAGTTCGCTCTGAGCATATTGTTTTCACCAAAAATTATTCGAAGTGAATCTATTGTCACACTCTCCAGTGTGCACAGAAATAAACATCCCTCAGCACACAGAGCACTGCCCTCAGCAAGCTGTTCTGCCCAAATGCTCAAAAAACGTTTGTGGGGGAGGAGGAGGAGGACAGTGAAGTGTCTAACCATTCAAAGGAAGAGTTTCTCTGGAATTACTTGGACATGAAAAAAACCCAAACCTACTTATTAGCTGGCGGTAAGACCCTCTAATATTTCTCTCAATTAAAACAAAGTGTCCCAGCTTTCCCAATATTCTTCAATCCAACCCTAAAACAAGAGTGACAGGTTTCTGAGTATGGCTGAATGTTTTCCACCACAGTTATTAGTACTAATTTTTTCTGAACAGAGTTGAAAACAGATTTATTTCACAAACATAAACATAATTTCCTGCTATATGTTCTCTGAATACAGAGCACATGATACTGCCATACTAGCCCAAACTGTCCTATTCCAGAAACCAGTGATGTTTTCACTCTGTTCCTTCTACACAAACCGAATCCACTACAGGAAAGCAAAGCTGCATGTGACTTTCATGAAAACCTTTTTTTTTTTTTTTTTAAACTTATTTGGGCTATTCCAGTGTTAAATTTGAAGGAAAAAAAGGTATACAGTAATATAAACCTACTCACCACAAGTCACAACAAATTTGTTATTTAGGGTGTAATATAAGACAAAATCCTCTGAAGGTAATTATTAATGCTGAAACAAGACAATCTGAGAACAGACTGAATATGAGAGAAACTAAAAAGTAAAAAAGAAAACCAAATAACCCACTCATCCCCTACCACGTTGCCACCATTCTCCAAAATCACTTGTTATGGGCAAGAGACCATAGAACAACTTCTCTTTAATTTTATGGTAACATTTCCAGTTGTAACTGACATTTTGTCTCACAAAGGAACAAATTAATGGAATTAGCAAAAGTTGCAGGGAAAATGTCACTGCTGAAAAGTGGCCCCTGGAAAAGAAGTAGCAGCTACCAGAGCTGTGGGACCTGGAGGCCAAAACAGCTTTCAGTGTGATATATGTTTTCTCTTTGAGTTTTATGAGAAAAACACTTTTCAAAATACTGTCTGGTCCAAGATACACTCAGCAAATTATACTCATGGAGGGGAAAAAACACTGTGCAGATAACCACAACTTAATGTGATGAATAGATGTGGGAGGTGCGCCTCATGAGCTTTCGAGGGGGACCTCCCAGAAGAGGGAGAGATGGGGCAGTTTCAGAGAGAAACGGGAAATAGCCCTGTGAGGGGAAGAGCGTAAAGAAATGGACTCCATGAAGAAGGGTCGGTATGCACAAAAGCTGATGCAAGATGTGCTACGTGCTGCTGGCCCACGAGCTGTGAGACACAGAGGAGGAGGAGACACAAGCCTGGCCCTCGGGACGACTTTTGTCTACTGTGGTAAAGAGCCTAGACTTAATGCTGGACCATAGCTTTCTAAGATATTATAGGCAAGACCATTTAGGTGGGCAAGGACAGTTTTATGTGTTTATGGTTGCTATTAACTTCTTTTTCCTTTTTTTTTTTGAGACAGAGTCTTGCTCTGTTGCCCAGGCTGGAGTGCAGTGGCACTATCTCGGCTCACTGCAACCTCCACCTCCCGGGTTAAAGCGATTCTCCTTCCTCGGACTCCCGAGTAGCTGGGATAACAGGCACGTACCACCACACCCGGCTCATTTTTGTATTTCTTAGTAGAGACGGGGTTTCACCATGTTGGCCAGGCTGGTCTCTAACTCCTGAGCTCAGGTGATCCGCCCGCTGTGGCCTCCCAAAGTGCTGGGATTACAGGCATGAGCCACCATGCCCGGCCTATGGTTGCAATTAACTTCTATTCATGTCAAGTGATATTGGTTTTCCATTTATAATAATAAATGTATTTTAGGCTGGTAGCAGTGGCTCATGCCTGTAATCCCGGCACTTTGGGAGGCCAAGGTGGGCAGATCACTTAAGGCCAGAAGTTCGAGATCAGCCTGGCCAAAGTGGCAAAAACCCCGTCTCTACTAAAAATTACGTAGGCATGGAGGTGTGTGCCTGTAATTCCAGCTACTCAGGAGGCTGAGGCATGAGAATAGCTTGAACCCAGGAGACAGAGGTTGCAGTGAGCCAAGATCACATCACTGCACTCCAGCCTAAATGACAGAGCACGACTCTGTCTTTAAAAAAAAAAAAAAAAAAGTTGTGGAAGTGAGGCTCAAATGACTGAGACATCGCTGTGAGAACTGGAGAGCCACTGGAAGAAAGCAAAGAGATACAACTCTGTTATAGAACTCCATCCACACAGACAACATGTATTGGGTGCTGTGCCAATCACTATTCTAGGCCCAACAGATAGAGCAGAGAAGAGCCAGATAAATATATGTTAGGTTTACATTTTAGACAAAAAAGAGGATCCAGGTCACAAATAAAATAAACCCCGGTAAAGAGAGAGAGAGAATGATATACAAAGTAAAATGTGGAGAGCCTTGAGAAAGCAGCAGAAGGGAACGAGCCAGGCCACGACCTACAGGAAAAGCAGGACAGGCGGTGGGAAAAGCTGGAGGCCTGTTTGGACCTATGGGCCTGCTGGAGGGAGCAAGATGGCTGAGAGCTGCAGCGCAGGAGCCAAGGCCAGAGAGGGAGCAAAGGGCTGGGCCCTGCAAGGCCTCGCAAGCCAGGACTCGGAGGTATTCCACATGTGATGGAAGGCCGTACAGAGTTTGGCACAAGGAGGTGATGCTCTCTCTGGAGGATGAGTGCAGAGGCAGGAAGCCCAGGGAGGAGGCACCCACGGCAGCCCAGAGGGGAGACAACAGTGCCGGGGGTAGGCAGTAGTAGGGGAGGCAGGAAGAAACGGTGAGAGGCAGTTTGTGGGCAGCGCTGGCTGGATTTACTGATGAACTGGATGTGTAAGGCAAGAGAGGCCTCAAGCAGCATTTTTGTTGATGTCTCTTATAGCCTAAGCCTGGGGATGAACAGCGCTATCATCTAATGAAATGGAGAAGATAGAAGAGCCAAGAAGCGGGCAGGATGAGACTCAAGACTGCAGATTTTGACAGGCTGAGTTTAAGATGCCTGTGGGCACCATCATAGGACTCTTGAGTGGAGAGTTGGATAAACCAGTCTAGAATTTAGGGGTGAGCCCAGGATTAAAGCCTTGGGACTGAATGAGAATGCAGGAGAGAAAAGGCCCAAGGATTAACCCCAGAGGCACTTCAACATCTCCGGTGGGAAGGTAAAGAGCTTGGACTTAATCCTGAAGTGTGGTTTTCCAAGATATTGTAGCCAAGATAATTTGGGTGGTAATGTCAGTTTTATTAGTTATGTGTTTATTTTTACAGGCAAAGGGGATTAAGGAAAAAAATAGTGAAGTATGTGGACAGTACGAATAACTGCCAGACGATTCTGCAGAGAGGTGAGCACTGATGGTGCAGGAGAGAGAGGGTAACGCTGCCAGAGCAAAGCCCTTAGGCAGGAGAGAAGGAAGGATCCAGCATCTACACTGAAGGGCTTGCTGTGGAAGCAAGGACAGTCCCCACAGTGCCAGGGAGGAAGCCAGAGCAAACCGACACTGGGAGGAGGGGGTGTTAGTGCGGGGAGCACAGAGCCCTTCTCTTCTGACTGCTTCTAGTTCCTCAGTGAAATCAGAGGAAAGCAATTAGGAATGGGATCAGGGAGGAGATGTCACAGTTTCAGAAAAGAGTATTCTCCTAGTGCGCAAAGGGGAATGTACTAGGATTGCCAGCCTGGCCAAGGCTTTCTAGTGAATTGTGGACAACATCTGAAGTGAGAACTCAGGAAAGGATGTATGTTTTCTTCTAGCTACATTCAGCTGCTCAGGGGCATACACCATGCAGGCAGGATGGAATTTAACCAATTACATTTTTCCAGCAACAGAGGGAGAGAAAAGTAAGGAATTCTTGTATAGTACTAGAAAAATTAATTGCTTATATGGCAAAATATTGAGTGGTCATTTCATGCTGTAAATCAAAATAAGTTCCAGATTAAGTAGAGTTAAAGTAATAAGTAAACTAGAATAAAAACTGGAAGAAATAACAAGCTAATATTTATTTCTTAGGATTGAGAGAGAATCTTCCATGCAGAAAAGCAATGGAAGATATCATTTAAAAATATTCATTTGATGCCCAAAAGGTATGTGAAAAAAATGCTCCACATCACTAACCATCAGGGAAATGCAAATCAAAACCACAGTGAGATATCATCTCTTACCAGTCAGAATGACCATTATCAAAAAGTGTTGGTGAGGATGTGGAGAAAGGGAAACTCTTAGACACTGTTGGTCAGACTGTAAATTAGCTCAGTTGTTATGGAAAACAGTATGGAGGTTCCCCCAAAAAACTAAAAATAGAATTACCACATGATTCAGCAATCCCACTACTGGATATTTATCCAAAGAAAAGAAAATCAGTATTTTGATTAGATAGCTGCACTCTCATGTTTATTGCAGCACTATTTACAAAAGCCAAGATATGGAATCAACTAAATGTCTATCGACAGATGAATGGATAAAGAAAATGTGGTATGTATACACAATGCAATATTATTCAGCCATAAAAAAAGAACAAAATCCTATCATTTTCAGCAACATGGATGAGCCTGTAAAACATTAAGTGAAACAAGCCAGGCATAGAAAGACAAGTATTGCATATTCTCACTCATATATGGAAGATAAAAAACTTGACTGCATAGAAGTAGACTAGAATAGTGGTTACTAGAGGCTGGGAACAGAGAGTTAACCAGATGTTGGTTAACAAATACAAAATTACAGAGAGGAGGAATAAGTTTCTGTGTTCTATAGCACTGTAGGGTGACTGTAACAATTTATCGTACATTTTCAAATAGCTATAAAAGTGGATTTTGGCCAGGTGCGGTGGCTGATGCCTGTAATTCCAGCACTTTGGGAGGCCAAGGCGGGCAGATCACCTGAGGTTAGGAGTTTGAGACCAGCCTGACCAACATGGTGAAACCCCGTCTCTACTAAAAATACAAAAATTAGCTGGGCATGGTGGCAGGCGCCTGTAATCCCAGCTACTTGGGAGGCTGAGGCAGGAGAATCACTTGAACCTGGGAGGCGGAGGTTGCAGTGAGCTGAGATCATGCCACTGCACTACTCCAGTCTGGGCAACAGAGTGAGACTCCCTCTCAAAAAAAAAAAAAGAAAGAAAAAAGAGTGGATTTTGAATGTTCTCAATGCAAAGAAATATTTGAGGAGATAGATATGCTAATTATCCTGACTTAACCATTACATATTATATGTATCAAAACATTACACTGTACCACACAAATATGTACAATTATGTGTCCATTTAAAATAATAAAAGCAAAACAGTTCATTTGAATAAAAAATATTAAACTTCTGTGTGTAATAACCATGCAAAATTAAAAGGCAAATAATTAGTTGAAGATAAATATCTGCAATAAATATGACAATTTGAAACCCTTAATGTGTAACCCCTTCATTCAAATCTACAAGTACACTAAAACTGCAACTGAAAGCAGCCAGAAGCAAAAACAGTTCATAACAATAAAAAGCTGATAAATCACATTTTACCTCCTGCTACACCTCAAACAATAATCAAATTTTATTTTTGCTATCATATTAGTAAAGACAAGAAAAAAATACTCAGGTGAGGGTCTATGAAACAGATAAAGTCACAGACGTTGCTAACGAAAGTATAAACTGGCACAACCCTTATAAAAGGCTAACGATGAATACATACCAAGAGCCTTAAAAAATGTAATACACTTAGGCTGTAAAAAATTGTGGCCCTATCTATGTACGTCTAGAGTACAGCACAAGTTATGCTTAGCATAAAACTGGCAACTACCTAAATTTCCAACAATAGGAAAACAGTATGTTAATGACATGAGGCAATGCTAATTTCATAAGGGGAAAAAACAGGAAACAAAATTGTTTGTATGCTATTCCAATTTTGGATGATATGTCTATATATGTGTGTATGTATATAAACCTAAAAATGTTTGAGGCTATTGCAGACTAGTGATTCAATTTTTTTCCCAGCAGCTTTTTAAATTTTCCTGTCTTCAATGGGGATGCATTGCTTTTACAGTTATTTTAAAAATAAAGACTAGGGGCACTTTCATGTTAAAAAGATCTGGGCATTGTGGTTAAACATGAGCTGACCGGCAGAAAAGGTGACTAAAAAGCTATGGTCACAGTCACCGTTTCTAGAAGACTTTGCAGGTACAAACACCATTTTTATATGGGGTATTGGAAAACTAAAATGGGTCTAGACAAGAATGACCAGGAGAATAAAGCATCTATAATCAGCTACCACGAAAAGAAAAGGTCAAGGAACTACAACTCTGAAGCCTTAGAAGGTTGGTAGAGAGTGTGAACTGTCAACACACCAGATAAACACCTTCAGGACTGCTCATAAAGGGACTCTGCACAGGATGAGGTGTTGGATGACAGGACTTCAAAGGTTTTTCTAAGATACAATGGCTAGAAAGAAGTAGAAAAGGGGTGACCACCAGAAATTCTTTTTCTGTTTTCTTTTTTTTAGACGGAGTCTCACTCTGTGGCCTAGGCTGTTGGGCAGTGGCACCATCTCGACTCTCTGCAACCTCTGCCACCCAGGTTCAAGCAATTCTCCTGCCTCAGCATCCCAAGTAGCTGGGATTACAGGCGCCTGCCACTGCGCCTGGCTGATTTCTGTATTTTTAGTAGAGACAGGGTTTCACCATCTTGGTCAGGCTGGTATTGAACTCCTGACCTCGTGATCCACCTGCCTCAGCCTCTCAAAGCACTAGGATTACAGGCGTGAGCCACCGCACCTGTTTTTTTTTGAGATGGAGTCTCGCTCTGTCACCCAGACTGGAGTGCAGTGGTGAGATCTTGGCTCACTGCAACCTCTGCCTCCCAGGTTCAAGCAATTCTCCTGTCTCAGCCTCCAGAGTAGCTAGGACTACAGGAGCACACCACGCCCGGCTAATTTTTGTATTTTTAGTAGATAAGGGTTTCACCATGTTGGCCAGGCTGTTCTTGAACTCCTGACCTCAGGTGATCCACCTGCCTTGGCCCCACAAAGTGTTGGGATTACAGGCATGAGCCATCGTGCCCAGGCAGAAATTCTTTTAAAACTGTTACTCAGAAATCAGCATTTCCAATAGAGAACACTTGACTTTAAGAATGGTCAAATATTTCCTGTCCAAGGGGGACACAGTGTGGAGAGGGGAGCTAGAGGCCTTACTAGTCTTTCTTCTAATCCTGCCCTGAGCTTCAACCCACATCTCAAATTCAGAGGAATCTTTCCAGGGTTCTGCAGCATAAATCAGCATCTTTTTTTTTAAACACTGGGTTTTATTCTTAGAATAGCCCTGTATTAAAGGAGCATTACACAGCAAGACCAGGAAGCAGTTCAAATACAGTTAAAGATGAAATCTCAATATGCTACTTAGCTATTCAAAGTTTGTGGCATAGAAAGAGAATGGGGGAAAGGGACTGGATATAAATGCAATACATAAAGAACACCGAACACTACGGAAACTGAAAACTTGTCTAGATTCTATTGTTTACGTTTTAGCACTTCCCAGGAATGACTGTGGTGAAGTGAGAAACACACAGGTTTTGAGGGCAGATGTTCCTGGGTTTAAATCCCTGCTGAAATGCTTACTAGCTGGGTGACTTGTTTAACTATCTAAGTCTCAATTTTCTCATCTCACAAGGTTGTTTTGATACTACTTGAGATACTGTGGTACTAACTGTGAAATGCAAAGTACAGAGCTAACACATGTACATGCCTAATAAGTAGTTTCTTTTCACTAATTTGTTAGAGTTTTAATAGAAATAAACAGAATTATACTTATATACCTATAATGGTATGACTGTTATTCTGTGCCACATTAATTTTACTAAATGAAAGAAAAAAATGCCAGTGGTTATTTTTTGATCACATCATTGCGATTACTATGATAATTCTTGTTACATATACTTTTATTTTCAGTTAAAAATAAACATAATTAGAACTGATGGGTCATCTTCATGTAGTAAGTTTCTGACTGTTTAATTCCATTTTATCTACCATAGTATTTATTTCATAGGTTTTCAAAACTGGAATTAGAGACTTGAAAGTGAATAGCATATTAAGTATCCTATGCTACTCTTTTATATAATACTTTAAATGATTCTTAAGAATACAAAAGGATATTAAATAGTTCACTATTATTCCAATGCTTCTTTAGTTATTTCCCCTATCTTAGGGTAAACACCATTTTCTTTCTCAAATAAAAACAAATTAGCCAAATTTCAAATGCTGCTTCATTTTATTTTAGAGACAGGGTCTTGCTCTGTTGCCCAGGCTGGAATGCAGTGGTGCCATCATAGCTCACTGCAGCCTCAAACTCCTGAGCCTCAAGTGATCCTTCCACCTCAGCCTCTCAAGTAGGTAGGGTTACAGGTGCATGCCACCATGCTTAGCTAATTTTAAAATTTTTTTTTGTAGAGCGGTGGTCTCATTATGTTACCCTGGGCTGGTCTCAAACTCCTGGCCTCAAGCGATCCTCCTGCCTTGGCCTTCCAAAGTGCTGGGATTATAGGTGTGAGCCACTGCTCCCACCCATATACTTATATTTATGCCACAGGCATACCTTTACAGGGAAAGCCAGATGAATATTTAAGTAGGAGTGAGAGTTTCTCAGCTCAGCTGGTCACTTGACTTCTCCCGTACTCTAGAAGTTTATAAAAACCATTAGGCAACTACCAATCTTCTGAGAAAGTACAAACTCCATCACAGTTGCCTTCAACAGTTTAATCAGCAGAGCTACAAGATCCCACAGGTTATTTTCCAGCACACACCTCTAAAAAGCTAAGACAAAATCATGAAGCTCCATATGAATTCAACAAAGTCTCTTGTTAAGGCTGACAGCTAAAATTTTCAAAGATTTCTTTTTGTGGTTTTAAAATTTAGTTTTCTGAAAGGTATAATTTTTGCTGTCAAATTATACCATGTTCCAGAAAACAGGTAATGAAACAGAATAGCTGTATTTATTCATGATACCAAACATTTATGATAGACAACAAAACGTTGTCCTGATTCACTTCTAAAATACTCTATTGCTATAATTATCGATCATACAATGGTGGTATATGATCATTACAAGAAATCCCAGAAAGGTAACATTTAAGCATCACAACCCTAATCTCGATGCTCTATTTTTATGTAGTTTAATACCTAAACAAGCTGTTAAAGTGCCAATTCCCCTTCAATATAGAACATCGTCTTAGAGAATTTTAGGTCATGCCCAGTATGACAACTTAAGACAGGGTATTAGAATAAAGAATCAACTCCGTCTTAGAAACAAACTGTCTTAGAGCCAAAATTAACAAACAGGATATAAATATTTTGGTATTACAGGACACAGATACTAACTTTATTTAAACACTGTTACATAAATATAAACCAGCTTTTAAAAAAACGAATATACACTTACATATATTGACATATGAGAAAAAGATGAGCAGACACCTCAAAAATCTTGCCAGTATTTACCAACAAATCAAGATTTTCAAGGAGTAATTTCTTAGATGAATAGTTTAAAATATTAAAATTGAATATCAGATTATACCTATATGCAGATCTTTACTCTTAGAACCATTATTTAAGATAATGACTGAGGGAAGAGAAAATAAGTCATTTATTATACATTCCCTATAGTAAATACTTTAAAAATAAATGCCAAAGTTCTCACTGATAAGTTTTTTCCTGAACACTTAAAAATGAATAAGAATGTGGTAAAACCTCTAGTTAGAATTTGATTCCATTAATGCTCCAATTTTATAATGAATTCCTGAGCTATCATTTTACTTCTTTTAATATGTCTATCTAAGCTTGAAGGGTTTTGCTGTGTTATACATATACAGGCGTGAGAGAGGGACACAAAGAAGGAACTTTTCTCTTAAGTTGGATACACCTTATTCAAATTTGTAATATTAAAAAGAGAATAACCTTGATAGATGAGAGACAACATGTACTGCTTTCTTTTTTTTTTTCTTTCATTTAAAGAGAAGTGGCTTCTACCTGACAAGGCATGATGTATATAACATGCCATAACATATGCCAACTAAAAGAAATAACAGGGAGTTTTAAAAAATGCAATCACTGTTAAAAATTATTCCTCAGTTACCACCCCCATGGATAGTACAATAAATTACTCAACAAAAAATGCACAGTTAATTTTTCAGGTATTTTTTGCAGTAAGTTCCACAACTTCAATATCCTTATATATGTATTAATACATACATATAAATACCACACAGAGATGTCATTAAAACCACAGCCTCTGGCTAACAGATAAGGAATACACTGAAGTTATATAAAATTATGAAAACAATATATATATATATATTCAACCTGTATGAAGCATTATGACATTTTTCAAAATCCATATTGAAAATCAGCCATTTTAGATGAACCCATATAGTACCACAGAATGAATTTTAACTTTATACTATCTTTGGATATGGCTCACATATTTAACTCTATCAACTGCCTCTTGGAAAATGAACATACTAGCAGCAAGGGATGCTGAATTAGTTTTACGGAGCTGCACCAGCCTCATTATTCAAATGGCTAGCATTATTTTCCTGGTATTTTATATTTATCTTTTAATACAAATATTGCTTCATAAAAAATGTCAGTTTGATTAATTTCACCTGATGCATGAGAAGACACATATTGTAAAAAAAAAAAAAAAAAAAAGTCCTACATTTCCATGCAACATTTTAAACTTATTTTAGGTATTAATTTAGTAATTATTACTTGTTGGTAATAGAAAGAAACTAATAATGCTCTCATAAAAATGTACTGCTTGTAGGTTCAAGTTGAAATTTAATTTCTGCTTTTAAATAATATATCATGTGCATATCATGCAAATACAGCAATGTATCCAGGCATGGAAGTAAACATTTCAAAGGAAAGCAGCAAAGGAAAAACAGAAAATAAAGTTCCACCTACAGGGATCCCTCTGACTATTTTCGGTGAGTCCTGGAGATGACATGGATGTGAGACCTGAATGAGTGAACAGAAGCTCAGTGCTGGTCAAGTGAAGCCTCCAGTTACCAGGCAGCTGCCCTCACGTGCATCTTCTGAGATGTAGAACAAAGGAAGTGAGGCTGAAGCCAGAAGCAGGTTTTTCCAAAGAAATTGTAGTAAGCCTGTTTTTTGCTGATGGCTTAAGCAGACATACATTGGAATCTACTGCCTCTATAAAAGCAGAATGCAAGCTCTCAGGGGCTCTAGTGTGCAAAGATGTATGCACCGGTCTGGGACCATACCAAATGCAGCTCAAAATGGAGGGGAGGGAAGGCTGAAAATATACTAAATCCATCTGAATTTGTCATCTAGGTACAAAGATGCTTTAGTAACACAGCAAAAGAGAGATGAAATCTTGCTGTTTGAAAGTAGTAACATAAAAAATAAAAAATATAGTTCATTTCATAACACACAAGGCATCTATAATTTTCCCCTACCTCATTTTTAATGTAGCATTAGCCTAAAGGTCTTTTCAAATTCAGCAACAATAACCAGTGGCTTGGAATGTGCTATATATTTTTAATAAGTATCTTAAATCATCAATTCTAATAGTTACAAACACTTCTCCACAATTTTTTCCTTTTTGAAAATAGTATGGTCTAAATCCCACTCCCGCTGGTCCCCTCTGAATCACAGCTCCATCAATCAGCCACTCTCACTGTATCTTCAACCTCTCCCTCTCTATAGCTTCTGTTCCTTTTTCATACAAATATACTCAACTTTCTCCTAAAATTAAAAAAAAAATCCTCCCTTCAACCTAACTCTCTCCTCTAACTATTCTTCTTTCCTTCCTTTAGCCTTAGCTTTTGAAAGCATTGTCTCTACTTCCTCATTCATTTAAATATTTAATAAGCACCGAAGTGCCAAGCACCTGAGTCACAATGGTGAACAAGGCAGAACATCCACTCATTCCAATCCTCCACCATCTGGTTTCTACCCCCAGCCCCCACATACACAAACCCCATGCTGCTGAAAGTGTCCTCATTAAGATCACCAATTAGCTTCTCAGGCTATATTTCAGTTTGCCTTCTCCACAACAATATGACACTGCTTCTTGACATGTCCTTGAAATGTTCTCCTTATCACATGTTCCTCTTTGCCTCCACTATGGGCAACTAGCTCTCTTCTCGTGCCTGTCTGGTGAATGTTGGTGCTTCCTAGATTTCTATGCATTGTCATCTTTTTTTCATTCTGCCCTGCTGTTTGTGGGCAACGTCATCCAAACCCCGGACTTCCATTCCCACCTACATGCTGGCTACTCTCAAATCTAGCTCAGATCCTTCTCCTGAGGTTCAACAGCCCATTGGACACTTCCACCTATAACGTCTTACAGATACTGCAAATTTAACATGCTCATGGCGAAATTCACTCAGTAAGAATGAAATATTAAGGAATAAATTTAAGACTTATATATTGAAAACAACAAAACTGCTTAGAAAAACTGAAGATGACTTAAACAAACATGGATACGTTCCATGTTCATGGATTGAAAGACTATCATTAAGGTGACAATTTTCCCCAAATTGATCTATACATGCAACACAACCATCCCTATTCAAGTCTCAGTAGGCTCTTTTCTTTGTTAGAATTGTCAAAATGATCCTAAAATTTATGTGGAAAGACAAAGGACCTTAAATAGTCAAACCAATTTTAAAAAGAAGTAGGTTGGAGGACTTAAGACTTCCCAATTTCAAATCTTACTACGAAGCTACACTAGTCGAGGCAGTGTGGCATTGGCAATAAGGAACAAAGTTGAGAGTTCAGAAAAAAACTCTTACATTATGGTCACTGGTTTCCTACAAAGATGCCAAAGCAATTCAATGGGGAAAAGAAGCTCTTTTCAAAAAATAGTTCTAAGGCTTGTGAGGGAGACTTGGGGCATGGTGCAGCCTGGAGCCCCAAGATCTGCCAAAAATGGTTCTGAGACAACTGAATATCGATATGTAAAAAAATGAAGGTGGACTTTTAACTCACACGAACACAAGGCTTAACTGAAAATGGATCACAGACCTAAATGTAAGAGCTAACTAGTGTTGTCAAGGATGAGGAGAAACTGCAGCCCTCACACACTGCTGATAGGAACGTAAAATGATACAGCCATTTTAGAAAACAGTTCAGCAGTTTCTCAGAAAGTTAAACACAAACTTGTCATATAATCCATATATTCTAGTCTTAGCTATATACCCAAGATAAATAAAAATGTATGTCAACACAAAGACTTGCATAAGAAAGTTGATGGCAGCATTATTCAAAACAGGCAAAACCTGGAAACAATCCAAATGTCCATCAGCTGATGAGTGGATAAACAAAATGGGGGTATATTCATACAATGAAATATTAATTCAGCAATAAAAAGGAACAATATAGTGATTTTTTATTCTACTCAGTTTCCTGAATCTGTGTCTTTCTCTCCATTCTAGCAATACCTTAATTCAAATCTAATAGTTTCCCAACTGATCTCTTTTAGTCTAGACCTGCTCTTCTCTAACCTATCTCCTATATGATTCCAGAAAACTTGCTTTAAAATGCAAATCTGAGCCTTCTACCCTGATTGAAACCCTTGGGGATATCCTACTGCCTATCCGGACTCTATCAGCTACAACAACAACCTCTGAGCTCTTTTTGATCATGCACCCCTGACGTATGCATGAATTCCTGTTCTAATTTATTACATAATATACAGAAAATTGACATTTAAAAGGATGACATAAAAAAACAAAAATTCCAGTCTCCTCTCTCCTCCTAATGCTTTGCATGCCCACATTCCTCTTTGAAGACCACTGGCCTAAAGGGAAATGTCCAAGTTCCTGTGTATGGCATTCAAGGCTGGGTACCAGTTGTTCCTTGCCTCTCTGTGTCCAACTTCATCCCTCATCACTTCACCCCACACACCATATGCTTCAGCCAGGCAAATTATTTGTGGCTCCTTCAATAATAAGAAATTAAATTTTAATTTGTATTTTTGAAATAAACATATCTGCATCTTTACAACTGTTCTTTCCTCTTCCTGGAATGTCTTTGTCATCCTTTCCAGCCCAGTGAGTACTCGTCATTCAGATCAAGTGTCATGACCTCTCTCTGGTTGATTACTCCCACCTTAGTGTACTTATTTCTATTATTTCTATATTGTATTCAAATTATATATTTGCCTTTCTAACCTATAAGCTTTGCCACAGTCCTTTAGCTCCTTGAGGACAGAGGACAGTAACATCATCCAACCTGAGTCACTTAAATATTGTTCAATGGCAGCTGAATAGTTTTGTCTCACATGTTAAGCCAACTCTTGAAGTGAACCAACAAACTCTACTGAAGTTTACCATCTAGCATCATCATCCCTATCTGTAACATGCTAAGGGCTGCTAAGCCAGTAATATGCATAAGCCACATCCACGAGTCATCCAAACAAGTGAGACTCCTCACAGCCTCAGAATTCTCCAAGTCAGATGACTTAGTGCCTTCTTTTTTTACTCAAATTTAGCCATCATCATCACTGGGAATTGCTCCCCTTCTAAGATTTCAAACTGAAATCTCTTCTTTGACCACAAGATCCACCTCAACCACTAAAAGTGTTCTTCCCCTTTACGGGGTACCTCACCTGTACCATTCAGCCTGCTTATTCTGCTGGTCTGGTCAGGCCTCCCCTCTCTAGTCAGAACTCCACAGCCAATCATTTCAATCATAGTCTCACTAGCATCCATGGTTACCATGCCCTGCTGGCCCATCTTACATGTCTTCCCATTTCCAACTCTGCGTTAACCAAAGCATATTTGTTTTGCTTTTTTATTTCTGCTTCTGAGCCAAGCCCTGAAAATTCAGATTATCATTCCTTATGTGAATTCTCAAAAAATTATTTAATCCTTCCATGTCAACTTTTCCCTATATTATCAGCCATCCTTTCCTTCTCTAAGGTCTTAGGAAAAGAGATATCCCTGGATACTCTCCAAGGATAACCTATCTGGATACCATTTCTTTCCATTTTCTTTAATATCATAATGACTCCTTCGATATCTTCAACTATACCTCCCCTGACTTTGACTCGGATCCTATTTTGTTACATTTTCATTTTTTTCTACCATTCATGATTGAATAGTTAGTTCATGTCACCTTTATTTCCTAACTATTCATACACTTCTTTTTTTGGAGACAGAGTCTTACTCTGTTGTCAAGGCTGGAGTGCAGTTGCACAATCTCGGCTCACTCACTGCAGCCTCTGCCTCCCAAGTTCAAGCAATTCTTATGCCCCAGCCTCCCAAGTAGCTGGGACTATAGGCGCCCACCACCATGCTGGGCTAATTTTTTGTATTTTTAGTAGAGACGGGGTTTCACCATGCTGGCCAGGTTGTTCTCGAATGCCTGACCTCAAGTGATCCGCTTGCCTCAGCCTTCCAACGTGCTAGGATTACAGGCGTGAGCCACCATGCCCAGCCTATTCATACACTTCTGATTTTCAATTCGGATTCACCCTTTACAAACAGCTCTTTCAGGTCACCAATGACCTGTTCGTTGTCAAATCCAACAGGCTCTCTCCATTCAGCTCAACTTCTCTGCATTACTTATATCATGGATAACCACTTTTCCTCCTTTAAACTCTCTTCTTTGTAGTTTTTTTGTCACTACGTTGCCTTGGTCTTCCTGTTTCTCTGACCACTCTGGTCCTACCTCATCCACTGGCTCTGCTTTCCAGAGCTAAGTCTTCAATGTCTTATGTCTTTAAAGACTATGAAAGCTTATGTACTCTACATGTGCTTACAACAATGGAATTCCTTCCCCATTAAAAATATAAAATAGGGACTTTTATGATCCTATCCTTTTTTTCTGCTGTCTAATATTTGAGTGATGTCACTAGAAATTTTAAATGAATGCAGTATTTGGGGAACACAGAAAAATCTCCTACTGCCAATATTAAAATAAGAACAACAACTGGTTTTAATAATCTTGTAGAGATTGGCCATATGCAGCAGAAGGTGAACGTAACTCATCAACCTCAATGGAGTATAGAAGGGAGAATCCAGAACTTGGTGGATGATATTAATCTACATTATTAACTTTGAGGGTTACTAATTTTGTATTTTGGTTCTCAAAAGTTAGTTTTCCCCCAATTTAGAAAAGAGCTTCTAAATATAAGTTGAATAAAGCAATTGGAGGAAGTAACACCTTTTATTTTCCTGCAACCTGAAAAGGAAAAAGGCAATATTCAAAAAATAATAAATTGCCATGATATGTTTGAAAAAACTTTTATATCTTTTTTTCTTCACTAATACTTTGGAAGAGCTATTAAATTTCTGTTTTTCTTGTTATAGGGTACTTTTTTTTTTTTTTTTTTTTTGGAGACAAGAGTCTCATTCTGTGGCTCAGGCTGGAGTGCAGTGGCATAATCCTGGTTCACTGCAACCTCCACCTCTCAGGTTCAAGCGATTCTCTTGCCTCAGCCTCCTGAGTAGCTGGGTGTACCACCAGGCCTGACTAGTTTTTGAATTTTTAGTAGAGATGGGGTTTCACCATGTTGGCCAGGCTGGTCTTGAACTCCTGACCTCAGGTGATCCCCCCTCGGCCTACCAAAGGAGGCCCTTCCAAAGTGCTGGGATTACAGGCGTGAGCTACCATGCCCAGGCCACGTTTTAAAAATATTGGCAAAACACTCGAGAAGAAACAATTTTGAATGAACGCTGATACTAAAAATCTAGATATAATGCAACATTCAATTTAGGGTTTGTTCACATTTGAGATCTTTAATTGGCCTGTGGGTGGATTTGATGTGCTGTTAATTGTACATAATTAGGAATGCGTGTATAAACAAGATATTTCAGTCTAAATTGAATTATTCTATCGGGTAATATACAACACTACCTAACCTTTTGCAAACTGCTATTCTCTTCTTTTTCTCTGAATATTGTCATACTAAAAAAAGTATGCCTCAGCACTGAGATGCAAGTAAAACTGACATTTTACATAATCTGTGTCCCTGCCCTGTCTTTTAATATTAACTTGATTTTTTTCATCTCTTACTGTTATATAAGAAGATACTAAACTAGTCAACCAAAAGAAAAGAATGAGAAGGAAAAAGCATTTTATAAGGATTTCAAATCTTATTTTAAACCACTGATTGAAAAAAAAATGTATACAAGTAGTGGTTTACTAATTGAATTAAGAACAATGACAGCCATGACAACACATTGTATCACATGATCATTTAACATTACCTTCAACAAACTGGCCATGAGCTTAATCATTTACTACAGCCATAGTAGGTCAAACAGAAATCCAGCCAAACAAGGCTGTTCAATAATAGCTATAGGAGGAATATGCCTTCATACCTTTTATCTTGAGAATTCGTCATTTTTTCTAAATCCAAACAGATTGGACATATAAACAATTCAACCATAAATGATATACTTGGAAATCTTTAACCATTCGCTAAATCTAAACGACAATGCTGGTTTATATGTGAAGTGTAATAAGCATAAAACAACAAAATCAGAAGTGATTTAATAAGTAATTCAAAAAGTTTTCTCGGTTATTGAAATGAGTATCTCGAAAATAGGATTTCTACTACTTAATTGCTCAGGAGTAATTAATTGAAAAATGGGAAACTGGAAGAACCTTGAGCTGCTGGAAAGTTTGTGTTTTTTTCTGTTTTTCACTAGTGTTTCTCCATGACCAGTAAGAGTCAACATAACCAAGAATTATTCTCTAGTGTCCCTCCTTCAGGCACTCCCTAAAAGTAAAAAGTAATGCTGGGCGCTTTTGGAATCTCAGAATATATTTCAGCTGAGCCTCTAATTTTACAGATGGAGAGAGAAACTGTGCCTGAAAAGGTAAGAGACTCATCCAAAGTCAAAAGACAGCAGCAGAGCAGGACCCAGCACTGAAGACCTCTCAGGAGGTTCGAGTGACTGCAAGGTCAATTACAGGGGCACCTCTTGATCTTTGCCACCATTCCCTTTCCACATGGCCCAGACTGTACAAGAGAAATCAGAATCTTCTTAAACTGTGATTCTCAACAACCTCAAAGTTAGCACTGCACCTTCCTAACATACCACTTATAAAGGTCATTAGCAGAAACTCTCACTTGGTACATGTGCTAAAGAGAATATCAAAACCACCTGTGATTAAACAAAACCTACAAAAACAGTATTAAGTTTTACTGTTTTATGTAAACTGATTTTAAAAAATAAGTTTGTTCATCATTATCGAGAGAACATCTGACACCAATGAAATCTCAACTACTTTAAAGTGAAGAATTAACACAAAATTACCTTTGAAGGTTTCAAGTTCCTTCCTGTAGGAAAAAAAAAAAAAAAGACAAGACAATGCAAATTAAAAATCTCCCCAATGAAAACTGTTCTTCCATCATAATAAAAACTTATGTACTTTAAATGCCCACAGTGGTATTTCTGGATCTTCACATATCAATTATACTTTACTGAAATGACCAGTACGATGAGCCTAAACCAACTATTTTCAGTTATTTCTGCTATTTTCTATTAATGGCTCAAAAAAGTTCCACCAGAATCCAAATAATACTCTAAACAATTTCATCTAAACAATAAAACAATTATAAGAACACAGCATTTTAATCCTAGCTATGAACCATCTCATATATATAAGAATCAGTTTATAAAAAGCACTTAACACAATTTTTCCTTGATGGATAAATATTCAATACTGGATTTTTGAGATCGTTAGTTAAAAATTATCCAAAATAGAAGCAGTTGTTTTCCCTTTCAACAGCAAAGGAGAAAAGGGGGAAAGTGCATATCAAAGGATTGAGGTGCACAGCTCATGCCACAAAGGGCCAAGCCTCTAGGAATCTTCTGGTTTATTATTTTGTCAATGTTAAATAAGGATGCCAAAACACAAAGTTTCCTGGGAAATGTACAGTGGGGAAAATAGATTAAAATAAACATTCTGTGACAAAGAAAGCAAAGCAAGTTGTTTTGAGGCTTTCCCTCACAATTTTGCAGTTACATATTTTTTCCTCATTATCAGTACTAATGAGTAATTTTGAGGAAATAAAGGCTTGTTATCCCACTTAAAATATGAGACATTTATTTTGTACTTGCACTCCAGGTTTTACTAAAAATCTAGAGATGTTTTGAATTCTTAAATCAATTTTCTACACACCTAATTACAAAACCCCTCATATTCCAAAATAGCTGACTACACTCAACAGCTGCTAGAAGAGACTGGCAAGCTGCCTACTGAAAGGCCAAGTAGATAATGTTCTTGCAACAGCCAAAGTGAAGGTTCTTAAATCAGATGGTCATCCCACTCCGTTTTTTCCTAACAATATCTACTTATAATAATTATCCAGCATCATGGTTCATAAACTATGCAAGAATTTTCAATCCTATTTTTTCAAAAACCTGTGTGGCCGGGCGTGGTGGCTCATGCCTGTAATCCCAGAACTTTGGGAGGCTGAGGCAGGTGGATCACCTGAGGTCGGGAGTTCAAGATCAGCCTGGCCAACATGGTGAAACCTCATCTCTACTAAAAATACAAAAAAATTAGCCGGGTGTGGTGTGGGCACCTGTAATCCCAGCTACTAGGGAGGCTGAGGCAGGAGAATCACTTCAAACCAGGAGGCAGTTTGCAACAAGCCAAGATCGTACCACTGCACTCCAGCCTGGGTGACAGCGCGAGACTCTGTCTCAAAACAAAACAAAACAAAACAAAAAAACAAAAACAAAACCTGTGTAATTGTTTCCCTTCAGTCAATAACTTCATTTTTAAAAGCTTAGCTAGGTACAAGCTAAATATGCCTAAACCCTGCTTTATATCCCGATAATAAAAACCAGAATACAACAGGAAGGCAACATGTATCATAAGAGAATCTCAAAAAGATATCTTCAGTCTACTTCTTAGTGACATCCTCACATTAGCAATTCCCCGACGTGGGGAAAGTTGACAGAACACTCAGTTCAATATTCTAATGAGTAATTCTTTTTTTTTCTATGATTACAATCTTTAGAGAGCTTCTAATTTTCTTCTTTTAGAATGTGTGACCGTGAGCAGAATTTCTAAAGGGCTCTCTTGTTTTAAAAAGCTGAAACTCAGAATAATGATTGCACAGACACTGTTCTCCTACCCCCAAATACTAACAACCATAAAAACAAGGAATCCAGCATCTACTATTAAATACATTAATGAGTGAGTGTGCAACTGAGGAGGGCGCTTTTCCTGTGGACTCATCCTGCTCACCCTGCAACCGCCTGTCTGCTGCTGTGAAGAGGACAAGCCCAGCATCTTCTGGGCATCCTCTGTCACACAGCGTCATGACCCACAACTCCACAACTGTCAGCGAAATTTCCAAGAAACTTCCCTTCAGAAAATCATTCCTGTACCCAATTCCTAAAAAAGACGACTGCTTGAAGTAGTGGTGGTACAAATAGTTGGTTTAAAGAAAAAAATCAGTATTATGCAACTTTTTTTTTTTTTTTTGAGACAGAGTCTTGCTCTGTCACCCAGGCTGGAGTGCAGCGGTCTGATCTTGGCTCACTGCAACCTCTGCCTCCCGGATTCAAGCAATTCTCCTGCCTCAGCCTCCCGAGTAGCTGGGATTACAGCCACCCACCACCATGCCCAGCTAATTTTTGTATTTTTAGTAGAGATGGGGTTTCACTATGTTGGCCAGACTGGCCTCAAACTCTCGACCTCAGGTGATCCACCCGCCTCGGCCTCCCAAAGTCCTGGGATTACAGGCATGAGTCATCGTGCCCGACCAGTATTATGGAACTTTTAAGGAACTGATGAAGTAAAGCAGCAGCACTGAAAGCCTTGAAATTTCACAATTGTTAGGGTGTACTCCACCATCTGTTAGAGGTACTCTGCGTTTGGAAATAGAGAAAATGTAAGAGAAGGCAGGGAAAGGCATGTCAGTCACAGGCAGCAGTGACTGTGAGGTCACAGAGGCCAAAGACACAGGTTATATTTAGGAAACAGACTTCAGAACAGCAATACTTCAGCAAGTACTTGTCCTGGAGCAAATACTTCAGAACAGCAGGCTGAATAAAGAGAAAGTAATTCTGATAAAAAGGTAGAGCGTTTTCAGTGCCAGGCTAAAATATTTTGTTTTATTTTTAGCAGGAGAATAACATGAGCAAAGTTGTATTTTAGGAAGAACGTTCTAGCTGTGATGGATGGATATACTGGCAAGGGAGAGAATAAAAGCAGTGAGTACACAGAAAACTCACGTGGGGGGCACATGGGGAAGAGCTAATTAATACTTGGCAAGAGCAATGTAAGTGGCAATGACACTGAAATGAAGGATTCCAATTTGAAAAGTATCATAAAGAAGACTCCACAGCCCAAGGCATCTGACTAAATGGGGTAAGGAGAGGAAGGAGACAAGCATGCTAACCGGGGCAGTTCTAGTCTGGATCATGAGAAGGAAAAGATTTTGGAGGGCAATGCATGAGTTCAGTTTGGAAATTGCAGAAACAGGAAGACTGAAAGCTGCAGACAAGATTCCCATCCCCTTCAGCCTACTCGAGGATTTAACTCCTACAGATTCCTACTCCTTCGCTTCGCATTCACTCTTGAACCCATTCCAGTTTGGCTTCTGGACCCCCCACTACGCAATCAATGCCACCAACAATCATCATGTTGCCAAATCCAGTGACCACTTCTCTGTTTTCATCCTAATCCTTAAGCAGCATTTGACCCAACTGGTGGTTTCTTGAAACAGTTCCCTCTATTGTCTCCATCCCTTCCAGACCACCAGATGCTGGAGTGCTGCAGGCTTGGTTCTGAGCCCTCTTCTCTCCTCAGCTTACATTCGCTCACAAGCCAATTTCATCCCTAGCTTTAAATGCCATCCATATGCTACTAACTTCCTGATTACATTTCCTGTCTTGATCTCTTCTTTGAGCTCCAGACTCATATGCAACTGCCCATTTGATAGCTTTATGCAAAAGTGGAGTAGGCTACTTAAATATTTGCAAGACAGCCTGTTCTTCTCCAGTCGACCTCATCTCAGTTAATGGCATTACCCAGCTCCTCAAGTTTTGGCTCATCCATCTCCCTCATTCTCCATCCAATTCATCAATAAATCCTGTCAATTCCATCTCAAAAGATAGCCTGAATTGATCCGCTTCTCTCCATCATCACCGCCATCAACCTTATATAAATATCCATTTTTGTGTACTAAATATAATCTTGGTTGAGTTCAATCATTCATTCAACAAAAATTTACTAAGCCTTAGACAGTAGATCATGTTAGGAATAGCATTAGGAATAATGCTAGGTTTGGAATAGACATGTTCCATAACCTCAAGGAACTTTAGTGGGAGAGACAGAGAAATAAAGCAATAATTAGAAATCAATGTCGTAGATTACAGTGCTTTGGTAATGACATGCTGAGGATTCTCCAGGAATAAAGAAGAGAGGACAACTCATACACTTAGGTTTGGCAGGAAAGGCCTCCTGGAGAAGCAAGGACTAAGCTGATGAGTTTTCAAGGACAGTGTAACTGATGATGATGGGCAACATTTATCGAAAACATGGCAGATATTTTACTCATAAGCATTAAGTCATACTCGCAGTTAACCAGACGAAAAAACATGGGTAAGCAGGAGTTTTAAGTTCCAGTCACTCTCCTTCAAACTGTGTTATTAGCGTAAAAATGCTAATGATAATAATTAGTGTAAAACAGCCTTCAAGTTCATCTTTTCCAAGAAGACTTCATTGACATCCAATCAGTGATCTCTCCTTTATCAAAAATTCTACAGCACTAAACTCTATCAATATTATACATTTCATGTGCTGCCTTGTAATGTGGTTCTGTTCATACAGGTGTCGTCTCTACAGTTACACCACAGGTTTCCTGAAGTGCAGAGACTGCATCTCTTCCATCCTGCATCACACACGTGCCCAGAGTTGGACCCAACAGACACTCAGCAAATCATGATTACCAAGTACTGAGGCTGCAGGATGACTAAGATCTGCTTCTTCAAAGAGGCCCTTGCTGTAACTATATTTTATTTTTGATAAAGTTTGATCATATATTATCTCATTTGAAACAACTTGTTTGTTGCTTGCATTTTCTAAAAATTGAGTTTCTTATTTCCATAGTTTAATAGTATTTTCAGAAGATCAAACAAAAAGAATTGAAATGTCTCATTTTAAATGTTAACATACTTCAAAATTTACTCAATTCAGCTAATGTCTTTACAAAATTTAGCATAACCCTAAAACTAAAACATTCAAAAAATAGCAGCAGGATCAAAAGCTAATAATATTCCAAAGGGTGAAACTGCTATTATTTAATCATTTTCTCTCCAGAGATTGAGTTATGAAGAAGAATAAAAATGAAAGAAAGAATCGCATTAATAAGCCTATGGAATGTTACAAGAAGTATACTAAAGCTACATATGAGTAGAAATCAACTAGCTCAGACTCAAGATGAAAACTTAATAGACAGAAGCTACTGGATAAATGCCTCCATAAACACAGATAAAGCAAACTCTCTCTAAATCCTAAACTGCCTCCCTAGGACAAATCCATGATAAAAGGCTAACACAAAATACCACATTCAAAACACCAACTGCAAATTGCACACTAAATTGCACACACTCAGGACTCTCTCTATACCTTAAAAGTCTCTGTTGTCATTTATTCTTATACAAACCAGCAAAACATTCTCAACATTATCTATAAAATAAAACCTCTTAAAAAGCAGCTAGTTCACTTATATCCTTAGAATATAAGCTAGTTCACTTATATCCTTATTTATTATGCTATTAATATAAATTGTATATATCTATTTTGGGCAAATACAGCCAAGAAAGTAACAAGATGGTAAGATTCCAGAATCTTGGAATTTAAAGTTGAAAAGGATCTGAAGGATATGGTAACAAAGAAGACCTGGAATTTAAGAAAAATGGATTCCAAAAAAGATAATGAAGGTCTAGGCAGGTTGGCAGCACTAAGTTATACATGGATTACATTCCATCCCACCTTGCAAGAATCACTTCCCTAAACCTACTTTACATGAAAATCTATTTGATTTAGAAGCCATGCCTGGAGAAAGAGAGGTTGAAGCAAGTAGGATAAGGAAAGATGAGATAGGGGTAAGGGATATTTATGAGTTCCTACTGTATACCCCACATTATGCAACGCACTTTACACATAGTGTCTCCTATAAACTTGTAATTACCTAACTGTAGGTATCATCACCCTCACTTAATACATGAGGAAAATGGGGTTGAGGATGGAAGGCCACACAGATAGTGACAGAACTAGGAATAAAACCCACAGCTGACTCTGCATGTGTATCATCTTCAGCAACCAGAATATAGTTCAAGGGTCAAGTTTAGCCCTAATAGAAAGTTACTTAAGTAGATCACTAAATCTATAGAATTCCAGAGTCAGATATATGAAACTCAGAGCCACCCCAAAACATCCAGGCAACATCCGGGTCTACCTAGCTCGGGAAAAGTACATTATTTTTAGGAAACTAATAAAAACTAACGTTGAAAGCCAGGATCATTGATGTATGCATGAGGTAAAATCCCCAACATAGCCCTGAAGACATGTCGTGGTTTTCAAAAACAAGTCTGCAATAAACACTTTTATTTTCACTGGTGTATTAGTGTTCAGTGACTAGTCCACAGCAACTAATTGGCTAAAAATTTTTATGACAAAACTATTTAAAAAATTTATATCACCTTTGTGTTACTGATTTTTTTATTCAAAATTCTTAGTGGCTAGCCAATTCCTTAAAGAGCCATCCTACCATTAATTGTCACCAAATCAATGGCTTGTCATTTATTAGCTGTCTGCAGTCATGCCCCACCACCTGACCTATATATCCTTACAGGCTTGTTGCCATTTATAGCTGATAGGGTAGAAGGTGGATTTTTTTTTTTTTTTAAACTCATGCATCCCACATACAAATATATTCCTGATCAAGCGGCACCAGGCCCTAAAATCTCAGTCCATCCTTACATTGAGTCACCCACAGCAGTCCATACATGCAGAGAAGCAAGGTCCTTTCCATACTCCATGGCACCCAAGCACAGAGTACCAATGGCTTTGTGTGGAGGCAGTCTACTAACAAAGATACGAGGAGACTCTGAAGTCAGGAAAACACTGGTTCTGGCCCAGCACCGCTACTTCCAATTCCTGACAAGTTGTTTTATCTCCCCTAGTCTCTCTTTTCTTATTGGCAGAGAAGAGAGTACACCTACTCAAATGGTCATTGTGAGACTTCCATGAGTTACTTTGGAGTTTTTAAGCAGTGTCTGGTACATATTAAGAGTTCAATAAAGGCTATTGCTATAGTCACCATCATCATTTAATTTTTTTATCTTGATGAGAAATCTTAATATCTGCATTTGGGAAAAAATGAACACTCTAACAGTAACAGACAGGAAGACTAAGAGGCTATTAGTGTAACTCAGGCTACAAAGACGTGGGCTAGAAGTCCGGAAAGGATCAGTGAAGACAGAAAGGCAAGGACACAGTCAGGAAATATTGGGCTGGACTGGAACTGAGCAGATGGTAGGAGAAGAAGGAGGAGATTATGAAGAGTCCCACATTTGTGGCCTGGATAAATCTGTAGTGATGGTATCTTATTAGAACAGAAAAAGGTCAGGTTTTGCTGTGGAAGACAATTTTGGGCATGGTGCTGTTGAGAAGTCCAGGAAGAGCTGTGTAGGTGGCAACCGGTTCTGCAGGTAAGAAGAGAGACCTGCACTGAATACAGTGGTTTGATAGTGATCACCTTATGGCTGGCAGATGAGCCAAGGATGTAGAAGGGCATGCCCAAGGAGGGTCTGCAGAACAAGAGGAGGCAACAACCAAGACCAGAGCACAAGTGAACACCAGCATTAAAGCATCTACAAAGAAAACTAAAATGAACCTGAGGCAGAGAAGAACATTTGGGATACTGGTGTTGAAGTCAAGAGAGGACAGTATCAAGTCAGGTAAATAAAGATTGATTTGTCAAGGACCTTAGTTACTTAAAAAGCTAAGAAAAACATAGGTTAAACACTTCAAGTGAATCATGGATTTGTTCTCTAACAATGTTTTCATATTATACAATGTTGATGCAATCTTTCTTTTTCGACAATATTTTAACTGTGGTATGCCATGTACCTTGCCCATTCATTTTAATTAGGAAATATTCTTAAAAGTTCACTATGAGGCAAAATCGTGTTTTAACTTTCCCCAAACTAGTCTAATGTTAAGAATTTTAAAGGATACTTTTTAGCTTTTAAAAACCCATGTACAGCAAAAATATTGGGATCAACTAATAAATTCTCAAATCTACCTGAATTAATCCTTAAGAACTGTAACTTCTATTTTCTCTTCCTCAAAAGTAACATGTTATTTTATATGACAATAATGCACTTCTCTGATATCAGTTATAATAAGAATTGGTCCTAGGCCAAGGTGGATGGATCACCTGAGGTCGGGGGTTTGAGACCAGCCTGACCAAGATGGAGAAACCCTGTCTCTACTAAAAAAAAACAAACAAAACAAAATTAGCCTGGCGTGGTGGCGCATGCCTGTAATTCCAGCTACTTGGGAGGCTGAGGCAGGAGGACCTCTTGAGCAACATACCAAAATCCTGTCTGAAAACAAAACAAAACAAAACAAAAAACAATCTCCAGTAGCAACTGTTTCAATTCCTTTGAAACAATTACAGTGCCATTTTTTTTTTCTGAGCCAGAATGAAAGACTAGTAATAGTAAAAGGCAGGCAAGAAAAGAGACCTGCTTCTTAGCCATAGAAAAAACGGGGCCAACACAGCCATGCTAGAGCACTGCCCAGAGAGGGTAGAGAGGGGCTGCAGCAGAGACGAGGAGCACTGTTTTCCTGTTGCTGCCTTCACCATGATTCTTCCTTACCACCGATGTCAGAGCAGGTATGGCAGGCTGCCAGGTGTGCCTCTGCCTGTCCCAGCTCTCATATCCGTCAAGAAAACCAGAAAAGTGAGAAAAGCATAGGGTAGTATCATGGTTTTAGCCACATTCAACTGAAGACTAAAATAACTGATAAATTTTACACTTTTGAAAGTATCTTTGAAAAACACAATAACTGATGGAACATAAACTCCAACACAACTATGGGTCATATAAAACGTAAAATATTATTCCAAATGTAATAAATGAATTCTAAAACACTGAAAGTTATTATAGACTCTAAATTGTAATGTACAAACTATAATCAATCTAACTTTTGAAAAAAGGATTACCTATTTTTCAACCAAGGATAATAATAATTTTGCTTTGCTTAATTTCAAAAAACTTTTCTCAAGATTGCTGTATCTTTATTCTCCACTCCTCTCCACCTCAAAGATATACTTTAGGTTTTCATCCCTCTTAAAAACAAAAAGCTTTATGAACCCCAGCGTGTCATTTGCATAACTGGAGGAAAGAGATAACGAACAGAATTTTGTAAACCAGTTAGAGAAACCTTATTTAAAAATGGCAAACAGATACTCATTGTTCAAAATAAAGCTTTATGAACTTAAATATCAGTCCTAAACTATATTTACTGTCAACCCAAGGATCTAATAAACTGTTAGATATTCTAGCTACATCTGTTCTCGTGACTACACATAAAGTCTGAAACTGCCAAGATTTATTCTCTAACAGACACTTTAGAGCAAAAATTTTGTTAAGTTCAATTCCTTGCCAACTCATAAGCTTAGGTTTAATTTTAAAAGAAAATGTAAGGTGTGATTACACATTTATGAAGCTAACAAATTCATAGCTCTCAGTCTGTTTTCAAGAGGTCATTGGCCTAGTAAATGTGATTACATTATAATAAATACAATAAAATAAAAATGTCAATTTATTTTCAATTAACCACCTGGGAACCATCTAAAATCTAGCATCTAATAGGGAGAGGGGAGAGTAAAAGGAGAAAATGGAGAAAAGAGATACAAGTTTCAGCCATTTTTATATTTTCCATGTCTCTACTTCACTTTTTGAATAGAATACAGTTATAATAACAATTTTTACTGTCCTTGTCTTCTAATTCTAATATCTGTGTCTGTTTTTAATGGCTTTGATTGACTGGTTATCTTCCTCCATGTTTCCCTAGTAATCTTTGATTAGATACCAGACATTGTAATTTATCTTGTTTGGTTCTAGGTATTTTTATATTCCTATAAATACTCTTGAGCTTTGTTTGTTATACAGTTAATTTACTTGGAAACAGCTTGATCCTTCTGATGCTTGCTTTATGATTTGCTAAGCATGTCTGAAGCAGTATTCAGATAAGAGCCAATTACACGTCCTACTGAGGCAAGAATTCACCGAGTCCACTTCCCAACACCTCAGTAATTATTAGTTTTCCCAGTCTGACTATTGGGAAGAGGCACCGTGTGAGTGCCAGGCACTGTTAGCTCATCCTCTTGGATATTTTTTTCCCTCCTGCCTTGGATAGTTTCTTCACCTGTATTATCAGGTGAATATTCATGGAGACCCTCTGAGCAACTCTCTCCTCTCTGGGACTATGTCCTGTAAACTCCAGCTGCCTTGACCTCCCCAGATTTAGCTCTTCAACTCTGAGTCTGCCAGGCTCTGCCTGGGTCCACTTCCCTGCACTGCACCCTGGAAACTCTCTCTAGGCAGGATGCAAAGGCAATCACAGGGCTCACCTCACTTGTTTCCTATCTATCGGGTAGCATCACATCTCTTCTTCGTCCAAAATCCAGTGTCTTAAAAACATTCTCTCAACTATCGCAAGGACAAAAAACCAAACACCGCATGTTCTCACTCATAGGTGGGAATTGAACAATGAGAACTCATGGACACAGGAAGGGGAACATCACACTCCGGGGACTGTTGTGGGGTGGGGGGAGGGGGGAGGGACAGCATTAGGAGATACACCTAATGCTAAATGACGAGTTAATGGGTGCAGGAAATCAACATGGCACATGGATACATATGTAACAAACCTGCACATTGTGCACATGTACCCTAAAACCCTAAAGTATAATAAAAAAAAAACAAAAAAAAAACATTCTCTCATTTATTTCACCTGGTTTTTCATTGTATCAGGTGGGAGAATAAATCTGGTCCCTGATACTCCATCTTGGTGGATGCAGAAGTCCGCTCCCTTTTCGTAAAGTCATTGCCTGAGGAAAAGTTCTCCTGCTCCCCTTTTCATTCAGCATCCAAACAGACCTCCGCTGCAGAACTGCAGAAGCTGGTTACTGCCCTGCTACTTGGCTCCTTCAGAGAAGGTGCTCTGGATCTTCTCTTTTGGTTCCAGAGCCATCTTTACCCTGGAGAATGCTGTTGGTTTCTTCTCTCCCATTCTCAGCTCCGAAAAGCCAGGCCTGAGGGCCACACTCCTGCCACCCTCCCCTTCTCCCCAACTTGCCAGTCTCTTGGCAGGTGAGCTTGAACAGTCATTTCTTGAAGCTCAGGAGTTTGGCAAGTTAGTCTCTAGAACATACACTGGTCAAACGCCACTACAGATACACCATAATCTCTTAAATACATCTGTTATACTTTGTTCTAAAGATTTTCTAAATATAGTCCATAGTCCAAATGTTACCAAAAAACAAAACAAAAAAACACAAACAAAAGGAAGGGCAGAGTCCCTTGGCATTAACTATAGTAGATATATAAACATAAAGCAAAAAGAATCAGGACCCTTAAAATATGCATAACCACTAAATCTCATCAGAGGCAGCAGCGACCACCACTTCTAGGAGGTGGGTTCTAGGAGACAAGCAAATTTCAAAGTCTGGATAAATCAGTGAAAAATGTTTCTGGAGTCAGTATGCCCCTAAACAGGTTTCGAGTCCAACAGAAGACTATGTTAAAATTATGAGTCATTTATAATTAACAAGAATTGCTAAAATCACTGCTCTTCAAGATGTTACTATTTTTGGAGAAATTCTGACGGTATGCTGTGTACTGAAGGGGAAAGCATAAGTACTGAAGGGGAATGCATAAGGGATCCAGAAACTTGGAAATAAGAAATATTTTAATCAAATTACACACTTATGTATGATTTCAAGTATAACTAATTATTGTGAGAGAATTTCAATAAGCACTCTAAGGGTTATGGTGGCACTGGAAAGATTAAAAATCTAAAAGGTTGGGATTCTATACTTCCATTTAGCTGCATCTCTAAACCTACCTACTGTTCATGACTCAGGGGGGTCTTTTTCCCACTGTTCCTTCTGTTTGGAGCTGTACAGTCCTAGATCCTCATATGACTGCCATCTTATTCAAACCTCTTCTCACATATCTTCTCAGAAGGGCCTGCCCTGCTTACCCTAGCTGAAGCAGTCCTCCCCTGCCTTACCACTATACCATTACTCCATTTTATTTCCTTCGAGGTTTATATTATTGTCTGAAATTATTTTTTTTCTTCATACATTTATCATCTGTCTTCCTCCACACCCCTAAGAATATAAGCTGACTCTCAAATCTCAAGCCCACTTTTCTAATTGCTAGCTAGACAAATCCACGTAAATGGTTTTAAGTTCTTTATTTTGGCTCATATACTAAATATTAGCTCTTCTTTCTTTATGAAAAATATATTTCCTATTGGTTACAAAAGCTTCTGCCAGGGGTCCATGAATTAGACTCATATGGCTGTGTACTCATCTTCTGAACTATCTGGCAACTTAGCTACTGGTTTGAGTATCCATCTTTGCCTAGAGCCATACTCTAGCCACTATACAATGTTTTGTTGTTTATCAAGGCAATGTCCATTCCTGTCTACAAAGGCACTGATAACAGTAATATCATTTTACTTGCAGAAAAACATTTAGAAAAGCAATTTATGGGTATTTTCCCCGTACAACCACACAAGTGTCTTAGATGGCACTTTTCTCAGATAACTAGCTAAAGAGAGATGTCCTTCTTTTTTTTTTTTTTTTTTTTTTTTGAGACGGAGTCTTGCTCTGTCGCCCAGGCTGGAGTGCAGTGGCGCGATCTCGGCTCACTGCAAGCTCCGCCTCCCGGGTTCACGCCATTCTCCTGCCTCAGCCTCTCCGAGTAGCTGGGACTAAAGGCGCCCGCCACCACGCCCGGCTAATTTTTTGTATTTTTGGTAGAGACGGGGTTTCACCGTGGTCTCGATCTCCTGACCTCGTTATCCGCCTGCCTCGGCCTCCCAAAGTGCTGGGATTACAAGCGTGAGCCACCGCGCCCGGCTGGGAGATGTCCTTCTTTACTGCACAAATGAAGTGGATTAAACCATCTATTCAAATGTTTCTCAAGGGTAGGTAAGAGCTATCAGAACCATCCCTAGGCTGTATATTTCCCTACCCACTGGGAGAATCACCTGACTAGGAAGCCACTGTCACGTTTATTTTATTTTGCGTTTATTTATTTTATAATGGGTCATACTCCTGTTTTTGTAGGGGCAGGAATGTATTCTCTCTGCTGGGAATGTCCGTCAAATGAATGACAAAATATCATATATCCATTTGAAACTACAGATGCACTGGTATAAACATCTGGGACTCAATCAGTTTATTCCAACTTAACGTCAAAAAAGAAGGCACATTTGGGTTGGTGTGGTGGTGTGGTGGGAGCCTTGGACTGAAGACCCTGGTTCTGATGCTGGCCCCTAAATAGTCTGATGATTTAATGCAACTCAATCTCCTTCTCAACTCCAAAAATTGCTGCCCTGCCCACACTACAGGCTCTGGTGGGAGCTGAATGAGAAAAGCCATAGGAGCCTATTGCAGAGACTATTAGCACTGGAGGAGTGTGAAAAATTATCTTTCATTCTCCCACTCTCCCCACCTTCATCCAGTGTTCTGGCCCAGATTTTTGGGAAAGCTACAGGGTGTGCAAACATTGTTAAAAAATGCATGCACATAAGCATATCACATATCCAACTTTTTCTATCACATATTATCATTTTCTTCAGAGTAAGAAAAGTCATTAGTGTAGTTTGCATGGCATCTTGTTAAAAAGGAAGAAGGTTTATTTTTAAGCGACTCAACTCTTATGAACCAGAAAATTAAAAAGTTTCTCACTAGCAGTATTTGAAAATTTCTCAAATGGTGTTATGTAGAATACTAAGTCACAGAATTTTAATATGTGTTACATGCAAATTGATTCTGTGACCAAGTAAGTTGTGAAATGCTGAGTCAAAAATTTTTTTTTTTTTTTTTGAGACGGAGTCTCACTCTGTAACCCAGGCTGGAGTGCAGTGGTGTGAGCTCAGCTCACTGCAACCTCCCCGTCCTGGGTTCAAGCAACTCTCCTGCCTTAGCCTCTTCAGTGTCTGGGATGACAGGCACCCACCACCACATCCAGCTAATTTTTGTATTTTTAGTGGAGACAGGGTTTCACCATGTTGGCCCGGCTGGTCTCAAACTCCTGACTTCAAGTGATCTGCCTCTTTCAGCTGGGATTACAGGCATGAGCCACTGTGCCCGGCCAAAATATTTCTTTGTTTTTTTGAGACGGAGTCTCACTCTGTTGCCCAGACTGGAGTGCAGTGGCACGATCTTGGCTCACTGCAACCTCCACCTCCCGAGTTCAAGCGATTCTCCTGCCTCAGCCTCCCAAGTAGCTGGGATTATAGGCGTGTACCACCATGCCCAGCTAATTTTTATATTTTTAGTAGAGATGGGGTTTCACCATGTTGGCCCGGCTGGTCTTGAACTCCTGACCTCACCCACCTTGGCCTCCCAAAGTCCTGGGATTATAGGCATGAGCCACCGTGCCCAGCAAAACATTTCTTTACCACAGGAATTCTCAGAACCTTTAGCATGCTAGTGCATACTGCAGAGCTCCATGGGCAAATACAAAGTGTTTCTGGAGCTTATCTGATCACAAAATGTTTTATCGATGGCAACCTCTTCAGTCTAGTATTCCATGTGGAAGAATTCAGGGAATGTTATAGCTATTAAAAAATGTTTAATTCAATTTTTGTACGTTGATAGTACATATCCATTCCTGAAGTCAAACAGCACTCAGGAGATGTATTTATAGTGAAGAGAAGTAGCTCCTGCCCCAGCTCTCTCCACCTTTCTGCCCTGTTTTTCACAAGCAGCCATGTTCAATTCTTTGAGTTATTTTTCCTGGTATTTACCTCTGTTATTTCTAAATGATATGCAAATATTAATATTCATTCTTTTTTCTATTTTAAATATTACTTCTTGATTTCCTGCTGGAGAAGATGAGGATTAGCTATTTTACACCTCTGCTTCCCCTCAACACAAATATGCTTTTTCTCCCCCATCTCCCCAGCAAGTTTTATCACAATTCTGCTTTTAATTATTCCAATATCACATAAATACTGTTTGTGACTGAGCCATGTAGCGTATTATTTCTCTTCTTTTAAAACTCTGTTTCCCCTCAGCGTTAATATCTACCTTGTTGTTTGCTTGTTTTTTTTTAAAAAAAAATAAAAAAACACTTATCTCTAATTCCTCATTAAACCTTCCACCAGAGTTTAATAATTCAAGTTATAAATAAACAAATAAAGGAGTCAAAAAGCTCCTCTCAATATTGCCACGCCTACCAGGCAATGCATTAGCTTCATTTTTCCCCCCTTGGAAACACTACTTAGAATTCTCCAGAAGGCCTTCCTGTCCCAATATGAATTGCTCTCTAGGCTTGCTGAAGCTTCTCACCACCTCTCTGGAAATTCCCTTGGTGTCTCTTCTGAACAGAATGAATCCTCCTGGAGTGACTCATCTCTGCTCTGTGCAGGCTCTTCCTCCTCCTGGGTTACTCCCTTGTGTGTGGAGCACATCCTCCAGGAGCTTCCTGACAAAGTGTTCACATCCACCACACTGGAGCCCTTGGCTGCCTGGAAATGACTTTATTTCCTCATGCTTGATGAAAATTTTGCCCAGTAAATATTCTTAGTAACCATTTTCTACTTTCAGCATTGTTGCTGAAAAGTTGATGTTCCTTTTGATTCCTGATCCTTAATATAAAACCTTTCTGAAGGCTTTTATGATCTTTATTCCTAGTGTAGTGAAATTTACAAAAATATGTATTTGACAACAGATCTTTCTCCACTCATTTTGTTGGGCACTTCATGGGCTCTTTTAAACTCAAACATTCATATCCTTCAACTCTGGACAATTTCCTTATGTTATTTCCTTAATAAATTTGTCTCTCCTCCTTCTCACTCCTTTATTTCTGAAACTCCTAGTACTCAAATATGGGACTTATGAATTATCTTAACATCCTTAGTTTTTCCTCAGACTTTTTGTTCTCTTAGAGGTTTAACATTATCTTCCAATGCTTCACTTGAAATTTTCTACTTTTGCTACCTTCTTTCTTTCTTTTTTTTTTTTTATACTTTAAGTTCTAGGGTGCCTGTGCTTCTAAAAGCTCTCTCTTGTTCCTTTTCTACAGCATCTTTTCTTGTCTCATAAATACAAAATGGGCTCTTACAAGATGGTCCCATATATCTGAAGCTACTAATTACAATTTTTCTTTTTTTTTTCCTGAGACAGAGTCTTGCCCTGTCCCAGGCTGGAGTGCAGTCACGCAATCTTGGCTCACTGCAACCTCCACCTCCCGGGTTCAAGCAATTCTCCCGCCTCAGCCTCCTGAGTAGCTGGGATTACAGGAACACCGTGCCATGCCCAGCTAGTTTTTTTTGTATTTTTTAGTAGAGACAGGTTTTCACCATGTTAGCCAGGTTGGTCTCGATCTCCTGACCTCGTGATCCACCCACCTTGGCCTCCCAAAGTGCTGGGAGTACAGGTGTGAGCCACCGTGATCAGCCTCGTTTTTAAGTTTTCTTCTGCTCCTCAGTCTCTCGTTCTTCTGCAGGTTTTAAACAATACTGTTTACTAGCTTATAGTCTATGTATTTCAGTTGTTTTCATTTTGGAAGCTTTCTTATTTGAATATGATTCCTCAGCTGTCCATCTGTATTTGAGTGAGGCACCAAAAGTTGATTTGAAGTTACGCAGAGTGTGGGCTCAGCATCAGAGGGTGGGAAGAGCAGACCTAGCTGTTTCACCACATACATACAACCTAAATGTCCATATCTGCAGGCCTTTTCTTGTGGGCTGGTTAGGTGCAGTTTTGCAGATGAATGCTCCATTCTTCTGCACAGGGGATGAGAGTTTGGCTGCCAGAGTTCTGGGACCTACTGGGCAAAAGGGCCTAAACAGCCTTAATGTTTACTATGTAGGCTTTCACTTAGTTCCTCTGTTTTCAATACATTTGTACCTCTACCTGTCCTCGAATGTGTTAGAGTCAAGTCTGGAGCCCCTCAGGTGAAATTCCACATTGCCTGATGAACTAGGGATAGGGTGATCATCTGGCTAAGCGGAGGATCAAGGGACCTTACTTCACATATGTGCTTTCAACACACCTTATCTTTCAAGATCCTGGTGCCTTCAATTCCTGAGCCCTTCTAGAATTCTGCGGTACACACCAGCACATACTGTTGTCATTGTTTTGGGGTGCCACAAGCCCCATAAATGTTGTATGTGTTCTGACTGCTCCACTGACCAGCCATTCTCCAATTTCTCTCCCTCTCCTTGGACCTCTCTATTTCCTAAGACCCAATAATACTGAAATTAGGCCAATTATTAATAATAACCCTACAATGGCCTCTAATTATTCAAGTGAAAGAGCCTTACATCTCTCACTTGAAATCAAAAGGTAGAAATAATCAAGCTTAGTGAGGAAGGCATGTCGAAAGCCAAGACAGGCCAAAAGCTAGGCCTTTTGCACAAAACGGTTAGCTAGGTTGTGAATGCCAAGGAAAGCTCTGAAAGGAAATTAAAAATGCTACTCCAGTGAACACATGAACGATAAGAAAAGAAACCCACCGTATTGCTTCTATGGAGAAAGTCTGAGTGGTCTGAACAGAAGATTAAACCAGCCACCACATTCCCTTCCTTAAGTTAAAACCTAATCCAGAGCAAGGTTCCAACTCTCTTCAGTTCTATGAAAGCTAAAACAGGTGAGAAGGCCGGGCGCGGTGGCTCACGCTTGTAATCCCAGCACTTTGGGAGGCCGAGGCGGGCGGATCACGAGGTCAGGAGATCGAGACCACGGTGAAACGCCGTCTCTACTAAAAATACAAAAAATTAGCCGGGCGTGGTGGCGGGCGCCTGTAGTCCCAGCTACTCGGAGAGGCTGAGGCAGGAGAATGGCGTGAACCCGGGAGGCGGAGCTTGCAGTGAGCCGAGATTGTGCCACTGCACTCCAGCCTGGGCGACAGAGCGAGACTCCGTCTCAAAAAAAAAAAAAAAAAAAAAAAAAACAGGTGAGAAAGCTGGAAAAGAAAAGTTTGATGCTAGCAGAGGTTGGTTCATGGAATTTAAAGTAAGAAGTCATCTCCATAACAGCAAAGTTCAAGACGAAGCAGCAAGTGCTGATGTAAAAGCTCAGCAGCTTATCCAGAAGATCTAGCTATGATAACTGATGAAGGTGGCTATGCTAAACAGCAGATTGTCAACAGACAAAATAGACTTTTATTGGAAGAAGATGCCACCTAGGGCTTTCATAGCTAGTGAGAGGAAGTCCTGGCTTCAAACCTTCAAAGGACAGTCTGATTCTCTTGTTAGGGACTAATACAACTGGTGACTTTTAAGCTGAAGCCAATGCCTCATTTACTACTCTGAAAATCTTCGGAGGCATCCTGAAAATCCATAGAATTATGCTAAATTTACTCTGCCTGTGCTGTACAAATGTAACAACAAAGCCTGGGTGAAAGCACATCTGTTTGTGGCATAGTTTGCTGAATACCTTAAGCCTACTGTTCAGACCTACTGCTCAGAAAAAAAAAAATTCCTTTCCAAATAATATTGCTCCTTGACAATGCACCTGGTCACCCAAGAGCTCTCACAGAGATGAACAAGGAGATCAACGTTGTTTCATTGTTGTGAACACAACATTGATTCTGCAGCCTGTGGAATAAGGAGTCATTTCAACTTTCAAGTCCTATTATTTAAGAAATACATTTTGTAAGGCTATGGCTGCCATAGATAATGATTCCTTCAATGGATCTAGGTCAACTGAAAACCTCTGGAAAGGGTTACCCATTCCAGATGCCATTAAGAATGTTCATAATTAATGGGAGGAGGTCAAAATATCAAACATTAGCAAGAATTTTGAAGAAGTGGATTCCAACCCTCATGGATGACTCTGAGAGGTTCAAGATTTCTGTGAAGGAAGTAACTACAGATGTGTTAGAAATAGCAAGAGAACTAGAATTAGAAGTGAACCCTGAAGATATGATTGAATTACTGCAATCTCGTGATCCAGCTTAAACAGATGAGGAGTTACTTCCTATGGATGAGCAAAGGAAGTGGTTTCTTGAGAAGAAACCTACTTCTGGTGAAGATGCTGTGAACATTGTTAAAATGACAAGAAAGGACATAGAATGTTACATAAACTGAGTTGATAAAGCAGCAGCAATGCGTGAGAGGATTGATTCCAATTCTGTAAGTAATTCTACTATGGGTGAAATGCTGTCAAACAGCAACGCATGCTGCAGAGAAATCTTTCCAGGAAAAAAGAGTCAATCGATGTAGCAAACTTCATTGTTACCTTATTTTAATTAAGATATTGCCACAGCCATCTTAACCTTCAGCAACCACCACCTGATAAGTCAGCAGCCATTACCATAGAGGCAAGACTCTCCACCATCAAAAAGATTACAACTCACTGAAGGCTGATGATCATCAGCAATAAAGTATTTTTAATTAAGGTATGTACATTGTTTTTTAAGACATAATGCTAGTGCACATTTAATAGACTACATACAGTATAGTATAAACATAATTTTTATATGCACTAGGAAAGCAAAAAAAAACCATGTAAATAGCTTTACTGCAGAATGCAGTGGACTGGAACAGAATCCACAATATCTTTGAGGTATTGCTATCATACGTTTCCAACAATCAAATTTCAACATATCTTAATAGAAAAATCACAATATTCATATAATTTTTGTATTATGTAGCTAAAAAGCAATGCGGTATTTAAAAATATAGAATACCCATCTCTTTATAGCTGCACAAGTAATACAAGTTAGTCAGAGCTGGCAGCCACTGACAGAGCACTTAGCTGGTGCCAAGCACTATTCCAAGCCCTTTACTGATTCCCTAAAACCCTATAACGTACTGTACTATTATTATCCCCATTTCACACATGAGAAAACCACCTTCTAGGGTCACATGACCTGTACCCAAGCTGTCCAACCTCCTGTAAAAATTTCCTCTCAAAATTCTAAGCCTTCCTACCATGTTCCTTGAAACTCTTGTTGCATTATAAACATATTTCCATGCCTAACTTCTTTACAATAGAATGTCTCTCTAACTTTTCATTTAACAATGAAGACTAGCCTGACCATTTCTACCTCTGCTATGTTCCTCTTAAGGGAAACTCCTCTTTTCCCACGCCCACATATCAGTCTGGAAATGCCCTGGGTCACAAGGCTCACCCACTCATTCAAAAGTCCCTTCTCTAGGCCAGGCGCGGTGGCTCACGCCGGTAATCCCAGCACTTTGGGAGGCTGAGGCGAGTGGATCATCAGACGTCAGGGGTTTGAGACCAGTCTGGCCAACATGGTGCAACTCCATCTCTACTAAAAATAAAAAAAATTAGCTGGGCGTGGTGGTGTGCACCTGTAATCCCAGCTACTCGGGAGACAGAAGAAATGCTTTAACCAAGGAGGCAGAGGTTGCAGTGAGCCAAGATCATGCCACTGCACTCCAGCCTGAGCAACAACAGTGAAACTCCATCTCAAAAGAAAAAAAATCCCTTCTCTGAGAAGGACTCCATTCTTTTTTTTTTTTTTTGAGATGGAGTCTTGCTCTGTCGCCCAGGATGGAGTGCAGTGGCACGATCTCGGCCCACCGCCAAGTTCCGCCTCCCGGGTTCATGTCATTCTCCTACCTCAGCCTCCCGAACAGCTGGGACTACAGGCGCCCGCCACCACACCCGGCTAATTTTTTGTATTTTTAGTAGAGACAGGGTTTCACCGTGTTAGCCAGCATGGTATCGATCTCCTGACCATAGGATCCGCCCACCTCGGCCTCCCAAAGTGCTGGGATTACAGGGGTGAGCCACTGCATCCGGCCAAGGACTCCATTCTTAATGCTGCCAAATGCCCTCCTAAAATCTTTGTGGGACAAATGAAATGTATAGAAAGCACCTCTGGAAAATTCACGCACATACAACCTTTTGTGAATAATTTGATCCACAGCCTCCCTGGAGCTCTTCTGAAGCTCTTCCATTTACAGCCTGCACACCACCCATCTCCCATCCCTGCCCAGCAGTCTCTCACAGGCCACCCATATCAGAATCACCTAGAATGCCTGTTTCAAACCATTCTAAATTTAAACCATTCTAGAGGCTTGTGGAATAAGGAGTCATTTCAACTTTCTCCACTGGAATTAACTTTAGAATGGACTTCCCAAGGACAGAGCCTAGGAATCCCCACTGTAAATACTCTCCCCAGGTGACTCTTACTGCTCATTAACATTTAGTGCCCATCTCTAAGGATACATGACCCTGATTGAGAACTTGTGTTCTAAAATACTCATTTCTATTCATTTCTGCCTCATCCCTTGGCCTCATTCTAGAAGACTTTAACATCAATACAATAATCCACCTCACCTATGTATTAGCTTCCTTGGGGGTAGGGGATGGTGGTATATTAGTGACCAGCTCCTCCTGTCCATGATAGCAACCCACTCCTGTTATTGTCACATCCTAGATCCAGAACAACTCCACTTATCAACACTCCTAACACCAAGAGTGTTCTCTGCCCAACCTATCCATCTCTCTCTCCACCAAATCTGCTCTTGGGCCACAGCCAGACCCAATCCCATGACTTCTGCTTCCTCCCAACTAGTAAAGCCCGCCTCCAGCTTCAGTTCCAGAGGTGCCCAGCACAGATGACAGTCTGTCTCATGTCCTCTGAGACTGACTCCCCACGGACTTCAGAAATACCAACCCTGTACCTTCCATCTCTGAGATGGTCACTGCAGGACTTGGGATGCCAGAGCTAGTCTAGCAGGCTGTTACCCTTAGACTCCTTTTCCATCTCCAGTTCAGGTTGGCCTAGTGATAATAGCCATTATTATAACTAATATTTACAAAGCACTAACTGAATTAGGTAACAATTAATTCATTTAATCCTTATAACAACTCTATGATAGGGGTACATCATTATCCCCAACATAAATCAGTGACATTGAGGCTAAGAGAGATAAAATAATTTGCCTAAGGTCCCATTTCCGCAGCCTGGGCTCAGGTTCCTTCCCTTCTGCTCTAGTAATGGAGGAGAAGAGCAAGAAAAGAAAAGAAAAGAAAAGAAAAGAAAAGAAAAGAAAAGAAAAGAAAAGAGAAGAGAAGAGAAGAGAAGAGAAGAGAAGAGAAGAGAAGAGAAGAGCAGAGCAGAGCAGAGCAGAGCAGAGCAACCCAGTCATTTGTCTCTCGGAGAAAACTAGCTCAGGGCTCCTATTTCGCTGGAAAACTTTGCCCTGTGCTCCACTCTTTCATCTTTATATTTGGGATTCATGTTTTACCCTCTCCTGAGTTTTTCATAACTCATCTCCAAAAGATGGCAACAGATAGCGGTTTTTTAAAAAAAGTTTTAGAAAGCTTATTTATCAGTTTTATGTTGAAACCTTTGTCTTTTATCAGCCGGGACTTCTAAAGAGTAGCATGTAAAGTAATATGGAAAACTTCGAGACTGAAATGAATACTGTGGCAAATTTTTCAAACTCACCTCTTATTTTTCTTGTAATTCTCCAGTTGCTGGGACTGCATATGTTTGCATCTTTCTAATTCACACTGCCCACATAAGTCTTCCAGATGCAGCAGGTTGTTCTCTACCTCCTCAAAACTCGCCTCTAAATGAGCTGAAGGTATATAAAAATAAACAGACCTCAAAAGTCAGAATCCTTGATCATGATGAATACAAAAAGTATTAAAAAGGTAAAAGTTTACATTGTTGAGATTGTTTTGCATTTTTAATATTTTTTATTAAACTTTCTTGAAGCAAAATAAAATACACTGGCCAAGATTAAAACATAATTCAAATTATCTTTTTTGATTACATTTCAAGCATTTTCAAGAAATTAACCAGGAAGACAAAGAAATGGAGAAACATTATCTTGATTAACATAATGCTATAACCTAATTATCCCATATACCACATGTGAATAACCAATTTTCACATAAGAAGAATATGATAAAATTAACACAAATTATACCTAACTTAACCTAATTATACCTATACTTAACTAACTTAATATCTGTGTTTCTAAATTACGTTAGCATTTGTTTTGCCTCTGGCACATCACATACACAAATCTTCAAGGCACAGTAGATATGCACAAATACTTGGTAAGCATGGGTTACCAGGCTACTCAGTGGTTGGGTGAGGAACAGACTTCGCCCGGCCTGTCACGTGACTAGTCTTTCACTACTCCACTCTGCTGCTAGGCCACAGAGCCCTATAGCTTTATTGGAACATGAAGATCACCCACTCAAACCTTTCACTGAAAAGATTCAAGACGAAAGCCTAGAAAAGCAAATACAGTGCCTTGCCCAAGCAAGCTAGTGAAGGGCCACACGGCCAGTGAAGGTCAGTCAGGAATCCAAACCGAATCCCTCTCACATTACACTAATTTCTAGTTGATAGGATGCTAAGTAAACTGAGATTGTAGGGGCAAGGATTAGTTGTTTTCTCATACGAAAGAAAAGCTTTTGAGGTCAAAGATTTGAGAACTCAGAGACTCAACTAGTTATCTATTATTCACTGACATGTGCCAGTCACTGGGATACAAAGATGAAAAAGACAGTCCTGGAGCTCAAGGAGCTTACAGGAGAGGGGAGGCATATTTCAATGGCAACAGAGCATGACAGAATGAGGCGTGAGGTGCCGTAGGAACTCAAAGGAGTGGCATCTAACACAGATGAGGGAAACCTCAGCAAGAAATGACTCCCAAGTCGGGAAGTAACAGCGATCCAGTGGGGAAGGGAGCAGTGAAGAGAAACAAGTTGGCTGTGAAGCCTTCCAGTCTTGGGTTCACTTAAACGGCTACAATATAATTCCTTCATTTACGTACTAGCTTTTCATATGACCTTCTAAACTAGCTTTCATAGCATTTAGGTTTGAGGCAAACCCCTCAAATTTCAACTTACAATTATAGGTTTATTGTGATGCAAATTTTTGCCTGTTTTTTGGAAGTCCTAGAGAGAGCAATTAGGCACAAGAAAGAAATAAAGACATCCAAATAGGAAAGGAGGAAGTCAAAATGCCCGTTTGCAGATGACATGATCTTACGTATAGAAAACTCTAAAAGCACCACCAAAAAGACTTTTAGACCTTGATAAATAAATTCAGTAAAGTTGCAGGATACAAAATCAACATACAAAAATCAGTTGCATTTCTATACACCAACAATGAAATTGCAGGGGGGAAGAAATCAAGAAAGCAGTCCCATTTACAATAGTTACAAAAAATTACAATACTTAAGAATAAATTTAACCAAGGGAAGGAAAGAGCCAGGTGTGCTGGCTCACACCTGTAATCTCAGCACTTTGGGAGGCTGAGGCAGGAGATCGCTTGAGCCTAGAAGTTTGAGATCAAGAAAGATCTCTACAGGACAAACTATAAAACACTAATGAAAGAAGTTGAAGACAAAAATGAAAAGATAGCCCCATGTTTATGCATTAGAAGAATATTGTGAAAATGATCATGCTGCCAAAAGTGATCTACAGATTAAATGCAATCCCTATCAAAACACCAATGACATTCCTCACAGAAACAGAAAAAAAAAAAAAAATTCTAAAACTCATATGGAATCACACAAGACTCTGAATAGCCAGAGCAATCCTGAGCAAAAATAACAAAGCTGGAAGCATCAGATTGTCTGACTTCAAAATATACTACAAAAAGCTATAGTAACCAAAACAGCATGATGCTAGCATAAAAACAGATATGCTGGAACAGAACAGAGAACCCAGAAAACCCACAAATAAATCCACATATTTAGAGCCAACCAGTTTTTGACAAAGGCACCAAGAACATTCATTGGGAAATACATGGTCTCATCAATAAACGATGCTGGGATAAGTAAATATCCATATGCAGAAGAATGAAACTAGACCCCTAATTTTCACCCTAAAAAAAATCAACTCATAATGGATTAAAGACTTAAATGTAAGAGCTGAAACCATGAAACTACTAGAAGAAAACATACGGGAAACATTTCAGAACATTGGTTTGGACAAAGATTTTATGGAGAAGACCTCAAGGCACAAGCGACAAAAGCAAAAATAGACAAACTAGATTGTATCAAACTAAAAAGCGTCTGCCTAGAAAAAAAAACATCAAGACTGAAAAGACAACCAGCAAAATGGGAGAAAATACCTGCAAACTACTCATCCCACAAGGGATTAATATCCTTTCCTTTGAATATATCCCGAGTAGTGGGACTGCTGTCCATATGGTGTTCTATTTTCGTTTTGTTTTATTTCAGAGGAACCTCCATACTGTTTCTCATAATGGCCCTACTAATTAAAATTCCCAAGAAATTCTTATACAAGGAACCCAAACAATGCAACAGCAAAAAATAAAAATTTAAAAAAATCCTATTAAAAAATGGGCAAATGAACTGAATAGACATCTCTCAAAAGAAGATACACGAATGGCCAACAGGTACATGGAAAAATGTTCAACATCACTAATTACAAGGGAAATACAAATCGAAACCACAATGAGATATCATCTCACCCTAGTTAGAATAGCTATTGCCACATGGAAATAACAGGCACTAGGGAGTCCAAAAAGGGGGGAAGGGTGGGAAGGGACAAAGACTGAAAAACTACCTATTGGGTACAATGTTCACTGTTTGGGTATTGGGTATACTACAAGCCCGGTCTCCTCCAATATGCAATACAGCCAACAACAAACAAGCACATGTATCCCCTAACCCCCAAAACTAAAAAAAAAAAAAAAAAAAAAAAAAATAGCTATTACCAAAAAGACCAAAAATAACAAATTCTGGCAAGGATGCGGAGAAAGGGGAGTTCTCATACGCTGTTGGTGGGAATTTAAATTAGTATAGCCATTATGGAAAACAGTATGGAAGTTCCTTAAAAAATCAAAAGTAGAACTACCATATGACCAGCAGTCTCACTACTATTGGGAATACAGCCAAGGGAAAGGAAATCAGTATGTTGAAACGTTACCTGCACTCCCATGTTCATTGCAGCTCTATACACAGTAGCCAAGATAAGAATTCAACCTAACCATCCATCAATAGATGAATGGATAAAGAAAATGTGTTATACATAAACAATGGAATACTATTCAGCTGTAAAAAAGATTTAAGTACTATCATTCACAGTAACACGGATGAGCCTCGAGGATGTATTGTTAAGTGAAATAAGCCAGGCACGGAAAGATAAATACTGTATGTTTTCACCCACATGTCGAAGCTAAAAACGTTGATCCCAGGGAAGTAGAGGGTAGAATCGTGCTTACTAGAGGCTGCTGGGAAGGTAGGCAGTAGCTGGTTGGTTAACAGATACAAAATTATAGCTAGCTAGGAAGAATAAGTTCTAGTATTCTATAGCACTGTAGGGAGAGTATAACAATTTACTGTATATGTTCAAATAGCAAAAGAGTGGATTTTGAATGTTTCCAAAACAAAAAAATGATGTTTGAGGAAATGGATACGCTGACTACCTTGATTTATTACACACTGTGTACATGTATCAAAAATCACACTGTGCCCTATAAATATACACAATTATGTGTCAATTAAAAATAATAATAAAAGCAAAAAATATACGTAAATACTTAAAAATTTTTTAAAAGAAAAGACAAGGCAGAAACTGGGAGAAAATCATTGTAAAACATATCTGATAAAGGACTGATATCCAAAATATTACAAAGTACTCAATTTGCAACTGAGGGACAGTCTACAAAATATCTGATCATCATGTCTCAAAAAATTGTCATGGTCATCAAAAACAAAAAATGTTTGAGAAACTGTCAGAGCCAGGAGGAGCCTAAGAAGACAAGATGACTAAATTTAATGTGGTCTCCTGAATGAGATCTTGGAACTGAAAATAATATTCAGTAAAAAAAAAATTAATAAAGTATGAATTTTTATTAATGAAGATTTTATTTTTAATTAATCTGTGTTTGATCCAAACAGCTATTAATTAGATAATCCAGAAGTGTTGACATTTTCTCTTTTTATCCTCCTCTCAAGCATTTATCCTTTGAGTTAGAAACAATCCAATTTCATTCTTTATTTTAAAATACACAATTAAGTTATTATTGGCAATAGTTACCCTACTGTGCTATCAAATAATAGGTCTTATTCCTTTTTTTTTTTTTGACACTTTCTAATATCCTAAATTTTAACTCTACTAAATATTTGTGCTTATAAAAACTCCCTCTCCTCTCTGCTAGGGTGTAAGGCTTAAAAACATGAATTTGGTGGGGGGGAATAAAATTTTATTCAAAAGCGAAAACTTGATGACAAGCAGTTTAGCAGTTTTCTTCAGACATTTTAGGTACTGACTTTTATCATATTAATATATCACTGTAAACCACTGGTAAATCTGGAAAAGGCTAATAATAATGTAGTTCATGGTAGTTTTGAATCTAGCTTCAGGGACCACATCAAACAGCTACTATATGTGATTATGGAATGCTTAAATGAAACAATTTGTAAAATCTAAATTTTAGCCAATAACTATATTTAAGATTTTTAAGAATGTCATAAATTGTACATAAGGAGTTTATATGGGGGAATCAGGCAAAATGATGTACTGCCATATATGTATATATTTTTTTGTAGAGATGAGGCCTCACTATGACCTGGCTGGTCTTGAACTCCTGGGCTTGAGCGATCTTCCTGCTTTGGCCTCCTAAAGTGCTAGAATTACAGGTGTGAGCCACCCCACCCAGCCTACATTGTTTTTTGTTTTATTAAATGAAAAACTGACTAGGAGATTCAGCTTGGGAGCTAGTACTCCTAGTACTAAAGAAGCCATATTCAGCTCATTCTGTTATAACTAGTCTGACATGGTCTTAAAATGTATAAAAGACTATCATAGCTAATAGGATTATTTAAAAGGCTGTTTCATTTTGATTAGTGATAAAAACTAGAATAGTTAAATTTAATATAGACTCCATTTAACTCTAAGCTACTTGGTGCATTCAGTATCGTGCACGTATGCTTAGCATATGGGGGACTGGTTAAGAGCTAGGCTTTGAAGCACAAGCTTAAAAACCCAGCTCTGCTCCTGCCAGATGAGATGCAATGTGATACCTCGTCTGTGAGGAGAGAGCTAACAACACATATCTTGCAAAGCTGTTAAAAGGATTAAATGAGCCAAAGTACCTAAACTTAATACTTGACAGTAAATAATTAATGTTTGAATATAAAAAAATAGAGAAAATTTTTAGATTAGCTAAGTTTTATATTTAATAAAAGCCATTGAACACTAATAATTTCATTGACCAGTAATGATCATGATGTAAACAAGATCTATGGATCTATTAGATCAAAATGTCAACAACATTTTCATTTTTACCTTACAAACTTACACACCTGTAAGTTATTTTCCAGGCTGTATTCTTAGACTTAAGATCTCCTACAGGTAAAAGGAATTAAATTTCAAATGATTTTTCTGAAAAGAAACTATGTAATGGAGCCAACAATTATTCTATGCTGGAAAATGTGTATGTTCTTTTTACCTTTTTAATCTTTATCTGGACAGATGGCAATTTCCATTTAGATTCTAGCTCTGTTGGTTGACTACAGAGCTAATGAGGCCAGGAACTTAAATGAGGTTGATCTCTAGGCAGGCCAATTAATTTCTCACAGACAGAAATTCTGTTCTAGGTACAAATTGTACTTGCTGCCCTAGTCACTCTTTTGTTAATAACGTGGGGACCAGATGAAAACATGTGAGTGGTTTATCAACCTGGAATTCCTAATGAGAAACAAACTGTACATACTTCTGAGTAGGATGGCATCATGCTTTTGTGCTGAATGACAAATTTAGACTAAAAATGCTTGAAATAGTCAGTGGTCATTTTACTGCTAACATCAAATTCATATTTATGTTCTCCCCTTTAAAAAGCTTCACAGGCTCCCGAGCCCTTTCAAGTTAAACTCCTTATCATTCAGAGAGCTACTGCTCTCTGGCCACAAACTGTGTTTACTTCACTTCTTTCCTTCACATATTCTACATTACAGCAAAACAAGATGAGTCCTGAGCTTTGGTGCCTCCTCCTCCTTGCCTCTGCCTGTCCCCAACCCCGGCCTGTCTTTTCAGGCTTAGGCCAGTGGCAGCCCGCTCTCCTCCCACAGGGCTCCCTTCCTCTTCTGTACTTCTCCAGACCTTTCAGCCTCACACAGGACTCACATTCTGACTGATATCATCCAACCAGTTGTGTACTCTCATATCTCTCAGGAATCAGTAAGGGCTTTAAAGGTGCAGCCTGTATTTTTGCTTCTTTGCTATCCCCTAATAACCTGTCTGTTGAATTCAATAAAGAATAATTTCTGGTGATAGAATGATTTCATTACTCTAACATGTAAAATAACTGAGAAGGCAAATCTATTCATGGTCATCTAGTCTAAATATTAAGAGATTATGCCAAATTTTGTAAAAGAATAAACATGAGCAGGGAACTTAGAAAACATTAAACAACATGATGATACTTTTAGTATATTAAACCAGGTCACATTATCAGTGACTTAGAAGAAGTGATGAAAATTTTCCATTTTAACACTTAGCAGACTTGAAATCAGTAATAAAATATAAAAGAATTGCACTGAAAAAAATAAATGTTCATCCCTTCTTATATTAAAAACTTAAAAAAGCTCTTCATATAATAATGACAAGTACATACATAATGTGTATTCCGAATATTTTATGTTGAATTTAAGTTAGCAGAAATTTAATTTCCCTGTCAGTCTGCTCATTTCCTGTTGCAAACAAGTTGCATATATGAGTATATTTGGTAACCAACTTAGGATGCATATACATAAAATACTAGCAGGCCTCCATGGACACAAATATACCTTTACAAGAAGCTCAAGCCTCACCATTTTGCTCGCTATAACAACAGCATATGTCTCATTTAGTGATCAGTGGAAGAGATAGGTGGAATTTTATTGTGAAAAGCCATTTGGGAATGCCTGACAGCTGTGCAAAAAAGAGCTTCACAAATCTTTGCGAGAAGGCTGTCCCAGAGGAAAAGCAATTCTGTTTGGAATTTTTCTTTGTGCCATTTGTTTCAAATACATATCATCTGTAGTGTAACCACTGCTATATAAAGAATGAAGCAGCACACTAAAATTATTTCCCACTTAATGAGTTCTTTTCTAACAAAATAATTAGCCTCATGGAACAAAGAACTCTCCTTGGCTGCAAACCCATAGGTCACAGAGGCCAGGTACTGAAAGACCACAAGACTGTTCAAATGCTTATGTTACACCTTTATGTACTAAGGAAATAAGGTAATGATGGTATGAATAAGGAAACTTTAAGAAGTACATTAACTTGCAAAAGCCATTATGGAACAAATGAGATCTATGTAGTAGCCTAAAAGGTGTCTAGGAGAATTAATGTGCCTCTTGAAGGGTCTAACCTCAGAAACGAACCCGGACATCTGATAATCTAGTTCATGAAAAACTGACAGAGCTATGATAATCTCTGTTAGATGCCCTCTAAAATTCTGTAGAGAAAAAAGCAAAATAATACTGTATCAGGCTAGGTCAAACCAAAAGAAAAACACAAACTCAGTATACGGCTGCTATTCTCTTATATCTAAGAATTGTTATCTAAGAACTAACAGAATCTTCTGGCTGGGTACAGTGGCTCAACCCTGTAATGCCAGAGCTTTGGGAGGTTGAGGCAGGAAGATCACTTGAGTCCAGAAATAGTCTGAGGCTGCAGTGAGCTATGATCATGCCACCATGCTACAGCCTGGACAACAGAGTGAGACTGTGTCTCTTAAAAAAATTAAAATTTAAAAACAAAAACAAAACCCAGAATCTTCTCTTCTAGATGAAGGGAACAGTCTTTTAAAAATAGGTCATATAAAATAAACTAAGAAACAGAGAAAATTCAAAGACAAGGCTTTAACATTTTGAACTTCAATAAAGAAATAGGATTATACTACCCTCTAGTGGAAGTTCAAGAGAATTCAGTATACACTTTTCAAACATATTTTTCCAGTTTTATGATTAAAAAGCACTGTGGTTTTTCACAGAATAAGAAAATGCATAGAATCTGGATAAAGATATTCCATTGTATGCTTACATACTTTCAAGGTACAGAATACTAATATCACCACATTGAATCTTGTGGTTTTGCATTCTAAACTGTTTTGCAGCACAAGCTAAACAGCCTAACATCCATCCAAACCCTCATGTCACAGAATAACGGTTTTGTAAATTCACAAAGGCTAGAGAGGCCCCCATTAGAATGTCAGCATCTTGACGGCAGGTGCCCAGCCTTGTTCACTGCTGTGTGTCCAGGGTCTGTACACAGTGCATGGTGCGTGGCAGATGCCCAGCATGTACCAGGCACTGTGCTAAGTGGTTAGGTTTCTCATCTCATTTAATCCTCCAAATACCTACGAGACAGGTATGCTCATCGTCATTTTGCAGACAAGAAAACTAAAGCTTGGAGCCACTGAGAAATCTGCACAGTTTTTAAAGTGAGGAAGTTGTAGGATTGGGAGCCAAACCCGGATCTGTAAGTTCACAGCCCTTGTTTTCCAGTTCCCAGCATACCTTTATTACTTATTTTTAAAACAACAAACCCTACCAGTAAGTATCAATTAAATAGGCTCCTGTAAGCTGGACTGAAGCCAATATGAATGGATCATCTGTGGTAACTTAACAATTCCCAAGGGGCTAGGTACCAGGAGCCATATTAATGAATCCAGGGGGTAACACAGCTAAAAGCATCATCAAAAGGGCAAATTGCTCACATAAGATAAATCCTGTACCCTTCAATAAAAACAGACCCTCTAGACAGCAAAGTAAGACCAAAAGAGTGAAGCAGCCTGGAAAATGGAGGGACTGACAGGATATGGTGTTACATTTGACAGTGACAGGGCAACAAGTTCAAAGAAGTTAGGGGAACCCTGTGACTAAATATAATCGGTTACTATTTTCTTCTAAGTTTGTTTTTATCTTTTATTACTGCTTAATTATTTAAGCTTTGTAATATTATGTCAAGGTATTTGGGTGATAATAGGAGAGATTTGGAGGCTTCCAAAGAAAAAAAAAAAACCCAGTAAATGAATGAGCATTTAAAACACTGTTTCCAAAATCTAAGACTGATACATAAATGCATCAAAATGAATTCATAAAGTACATTAATGGTGCAGATATATGTTTACACAACTCCATCAAATTTGGCTTCAAAGTATTTGCTTTCCTACTGTAAAGAATATCGTCAGCAATGATTCTATAAAGCTTAAATTGCTTAGCTAAAAGCCTCATGATTTTAAAACAACTCTCTCTGGGCTTATTCTAGGCCAACAAATACTAACTAGGTCTCTAAAATTCCAAGTTTTGATATGCTATCTTCCACTGTCATTCATTACTAATTATAAATATCAGGCAAATAACAGCAACAGATTAAAACTCAAAGGAAGCATGTATTTCAAAGGCTAACAGATAATTCAGATTGGCAATATATATGAAAAACAACCATCCAGACATACCCTCTAAAAAAAACTGAACTAACTCTCTAAAAAGAGCTCAATATCGGTTAGACATAGATGAGAGGAAAAAAATGACTCAAATTAATTTAGAAGTGACTAACCAGAACAGTATATCAGATAATCTTTTAGCTTCCATTTGTCTTTAGTGTTAGATGTTCTCAGATTACTAAAAGAGAGGATTCAAGTGAACATTTGGAAGGCCTATCTTGTGCATTCAAGAAGCCAAAATGCAGTTTCTGAAGAATAAGGTCATGTGTCACTAAACATCAAACATTTTTCAGGATATTAGAATCCTAATTGGGAATGAACATACAATATATTCTATGAAAGACTTATAGAGACTGCATTTTCTAAACAGAATTGACTATGAAAATAATGAGAATTGTGGCAGAATGCATTTAATCAATAGAGTGGTATTAAGCAAACAACAACTATCTGTAAACAGATTTACTCTCAGCTGGGGAAATAAAAGAGGTTATCATAAGAGAACATGTCTGCAAAGAAACATACAACCAATGAAAAGCAAGTGACTCAGAGATACAGGAAGATGAGCTGAAAGAGTGGCTACGAAGAATGTTCCAAACATCTTAAAGGCTACATCCAAGGCTTGGGAAGGACCATTACTACACCTGTAAGAGGAAACCAATGCAGAGGGCAACCACAGCCATTTTACATTTCTCTAAGACCTAGAATCTCTTTTCCATGCCCTGCCTTCAGAAATAACAAAACACTGACCCTGAAAGGCATGGCAACAGCCAGGGGACTTGAAGAATACAGTTCATAGAGACCTACTGAGAGCTCCCATCGTACTGCCTCATCACTTCATCCTACTGCCTCATACTGATATTGAGGATATCATCAATGTGGTTGGAATCCTAGATGCATTTATAAATTTTATGATTCTGAGCAAGTTGCAACCTCTCCAAGCCTTAGTTTATCTGTAAATTGGGAATAATAAAACCTACTTTCGTGGGGTTCTTGTGAGAATTACAGATAGTATCTGTAAATCATCTAATAATCTCTGACATAGAGTAGGTGCTATAAACGTTAGCTACTGTTATCAGCAACAGCACTCCAAATACTACGTATCTATTTTGTTCACACACAAAAAACTGTCTTATGACTTGCCAATTACTTGCCTTGTAAATCAGTCTTGTTTTGCTTTGAATAAGGCAATATTAAAAACAGGAGGAGATAATAGGGTATCTTTAGCTTCCCACCTAAAAGACTAAAACAGGTTATTAGCTCATTCAGACAGCTCCTACCTCCTACTTTACTAAGATCTTAAGCTTGATTAGGAAATAGTAAGCTACAATATTATCCTTAGATGTGGCATCATCAACGTAAAAGATAATTTTCTGAATATAAACCCAAGAAAAAAAGAATACCAACATAATCCATCCAAATGAACAACAACAAAAAAATAAATTTCCACAGAGCATAAATTTAGCCAAACAGGTACCCTAATTTACTTTGTTGTTGTTGTTGTTGTTTGAGACAAGGTCTCACTATGTTGCCCAGGCTGGATTCAAACTCCTGGGCTCAAGCAATCCTCCTGCCTCAGTCTCCAGAATAGCTGCAACTGCAGGCACACGCCACCACACCCAGCACAAGTACCCTCATTTAACCAGGTTTGTTTGATCTCTAATCCGTTTGAGGAGAAAAAAATACACTACAAGACATGAAGTTCTAGCAGATCTAAATTTTAAAAGCAACAATTTCTGGAATACATTCTACAGTCAGGACAAAGTCACCTAATCCATTTTCTATATGTATGCTTTTGAATAGAGACCAAATGTCAACAAAGACAACCTGAGTCACTTTAAGAATCAACCTAATTATAATTATGTGTCCTGAGCTGACCTGAGGCAGAAACAGAACTAATTTCTACACTTTACATCATTTTCTGTCGAATCCTCAACTAATCAAAATATGAAATTAAGTAGAAATCATGATTTTCCAAAAACTCCTGTTAACCCAGAATTTCATGTGTTCCTAAAAAGCTCTGAAATTACACCAAACCCTGCCCAAGTTGTTTTCATTCCTAAAAGTAATGTACAATGAAAACATTGGACTTACTCAGATTTGCTGTCATGGATTCCAAGTCTGCGATTAAAGCTGGGAGCTGCTGGAGCTGCTCTTGCAGCTCCACGAGGCTTGTCTTTTTCTTTTCCCAGTGCGCAGAAAGCATGACCACCTCGCTATCCACCAGCTGCAGCACACAAGAGGGAGGGTAAAGTGAAACCAAGTTTTAGGCACAAAGAAAGTACAGTTAACATAATGAGATTTAATGTTATCTCTAACAACGCCTCTAATCAGTAGAGATTACGGTACATTCTAAAAGAGACTGAAGTTGTTTTCATTTTTAGAAAAGAAACAACTTAATATTCAGTGCAGGAAACCTCAAATTACTGCTTGTATCAGTGCATCTCAACCCAGAGAAGAGAAAGTTTAAAAATGACTTTAGAAGTCACTTCTAAGTACACCCTGTTTTAAGCAGACCATGTATTTGAAAATCTAAATCTAGAAAAAAATAAAAAACTACCACTAACAACCAAAAAGAAAACAAACATAAAACATAATTAACGGGTAATTATTGGCTTTACAAAAGGAAGTCTGCAAAGAAAAGTTCCCTAATACATTTAGAATATACCATGATTCAATTTACATTTAAACAGGAATACTTATTGCATAAAGTATATAAAGGAATTTTGAGGAAACTGGCCAATTCCAGAATTCCAGAAAAAGAGGAAATGATTTAAGTTAATGAGGAATTCAGCAGATGTAAAGGGTTCCTAATAGCAAGGTTGTGAAATTCTAGAATAGCCTAAGATAATTCTAACTTCTTTTGCTAAAGACTATAAAGAAAATGACAGACATTAGTTTCTCCGAGACAATTTTGTTTTGGTCTTAACATAGTGGGAGGGACAAGGGCCTAGAAAGATTTAGAAAGAGCAAGAAGAGGTGATCTTTTGAAAATATCAACATGAATAAGCAAGAACTGTGGAAAAAACTCCATAATCTGTACAATAAAAAATAAAGGTAGCAAAACCCATTATATGACAGAAGAAAATGAATTTGAATATTCAAAAGAGACAATTTGCACATCTCAAGATTAAGATTCTCTCTTTTTTTTTTTTTTTTGAGACGAAGTTTTGCTCTTGTTGCCCAGGCTGGAGTGCAGTGGTGCTATCTTGGCTCACTGCAACCTCTGCCTCCCATGTTCATGAGATGCTCCTACCTCAGACTCCCCAGTAGCTGGGACTACAGGCACCTGCCACCACACACGGCTAATTTTTTGTATTTTTAGTAGAGACGGGGTTTCACCAAGTTGGCCAGGCTGGTTTTGAACTCCTGGCCTCAAGCAATCCACCCATCTTGGCCTCCCAAAGTGTTAGGATTACAGGCATGAGCCACTGTGCCCTGCCAGGATTAAGGCTCTTTGTTAGAATCTGAATACAACTGATTCTTACTAAGTTCCACTTAAATGTTAAGAAAGAACTTTGGAGGAATGAATATATCAAAGATACAAAATTATTTGTATGTAGTACTAGATTGTTTTTGTACATTTCACTATAGTAGGAATTCTCATTTGAAATAAAGAACTAAGCTATGACACATCTCCCTGTGGTTTCTCAGCCCACACTGGAGGGATAAACACATAATCTCTCACATTCAAGCCTCAACTGAGCTGGGAGGCCACACCAAGTTTCACGCAAACTGCATTTCTCATTATTTTTGTGTATTTAAAAATGTCTGTTGCCAACTGGTCTTTAAAAACATCTTTAAAAGTAGCTTAAAACATACTGAAAAAACAGCTACAATGCAGTAAGGAAACCAAAGCTTGAAACAAGGATCTATGTTCACAAAATTCATTTATAATATTCCACAAAATTCACTGACCACCCACTATTTGCTAAGCCCTATTTTGGGTATAGATGTAATGATTCCTGCCCTCTTATTGTTTATATTTTAGTGGCAGCCCTCATAAATTCTCTTAACTTCAGATTTCAAACTCTAAAAAAAAAAATTCCTAGGCCGGGTGTGGTGGCTCACGCTTGTAATCCCAGCACTTTGGGAGGCCAAGGCGGGCAGATCACGAGGTCAGGAGATCGAGACCACGGTGAAACCCCGTCTCTACTAAAAATACAAAAAATTAGCTGGGCGTGGTGGCGGGCGCCTGTAGTCCCAGCTACTCGGAGAGGCTGAGGCAGGAGAATGGTGTGAACCCAGGAGGCGGAGCTTGCAGTGAGCCAAGATTGCGCCACTGCACGCCAGCCTGGGCGACAGAGCGAGACTCCGTCTCCAAAAAAAAAAAAAATTCCTAATTATGGGCTATTTTGGTTTACAATTTGAAAACTATAGAATAAATAATTTTTAGATATTAACCATTTCTTACTGAAAATTAAAGTGCAATGTTTAAATATTAAAATTTAACTACAGTTTAGTTCATACCTGCAATAAAACTGAAAATTAAATTCTGAATATAGAATACAAGCATATGTAGAAAAACTATATCAGAGAACACTAAACTATCACTTAAGTTTAAAAGAATGGAAGGGTAAACAGATTCTCAGAAATTATCAATAATTATACAATACTAAAACATTTTGAATATTTTCTAAGTACCAGACCCTGTGCTAAGCAATTTACATATATTACCTCATTTAAACCACAAAGCAACCCTATACACTAAGCAATATTATAATCTCTATTATACAGATTTTAAAAATTGAGGTGTAATAGAAGTTAAGTTACTTCCTCAAGGACCACAGTGGACTTAGATTCCATCCCAGGGAATTTGACAGCAAGCCTATGCCCTTAATCAACCTACTAGGGATTGTGCTATAGGGGTATATAAAGGGAAGAAGAAAAGTTAAAAATCTAGCAAAAGAAAGGGTTCTGAAAAACTGTACTGTTTCCTATTCATTTTATCATGTGTAATTTCTTAATGATAAAAAAAAGCTATCTCCGGAAGTTCAATTTTTCCACCTCGAAGTAACTCAGAATAAACCGAGATTCACCCCCAGGAAATTAAGTTTAAGGAGCAAGACAAACCCATAGTGCTTTATTCCAAAATTCTTTCTGGCAGATATTGAGGTTAGGAGAAGGAAGAAAAAGCACACCAATGATGAAAAGGTACACCAATGATGTAGAATAGGATCTTAGTATAAAACTCAGCAGTTCAGAGTTTTAAGGAACACATCATTTTATTTGATTTCCACACAAGTTTGATAAGAAGAATAAGTAGTGTTAAGCCATTTTATAGATGAGAAAACTAAGAGAGGCCATGTTATCTGCCCAAGATCAACATGTATTTGTGCAGCAAGGAGCACAAACCAGGATTTCCAACAGTAACTTCAGTTCACTTTCTGCCACAGGCAGAGGAAATCCATCCTGAACGCAGAGAGTGAAACAGTCAAATTCAACTGGCTTAATGTCAAACTGTTAAACAAAACCATGAATCTTGAAAGTTCAATTTGAAGGCAAGCTAATATTTCACAATAACAGGAGAGGCAAAACACTGAAAGTCTAACTTTAGAAAACTGCCCTCAGAGTTTAAGCCCTAAGTATTAACTATTTATGGTATTTTTTTTTTTTATACATTGCTAAAGGAGAAAAAAAAATCGAAACCCTTGTTTAGAAAAAGCCTAGACAGGCTGGGCGCGGTGGCTCACGCCTGTAATCCCAGCACTTTGGGAGGCTGAGGCTGGTGGATCATGAGGTTGAGAGATCGAGACCATCCTGGCCAACATGGTGAAACCCTGTCTCTACTAAAAATACAAAAATTAGCTGGGCATGGTGGCATGCGCGCCTGTAGTCCCAGCTACTCGGGAGGCTGAGGCAGGAGAATCGCTTGAACCTGGGAGGCAGAGGTTGCAGACAGCCGAGATCACACCACTGCACTCCAGCCTGGAGACCGATCGAGACTCCATCTCAAAAAAAGAAAACAAGCCTAGACAACAAAGTTACCTTTGATCACAGCTGCTTGTTTTATAAACTATTGCTCTGAATTCTAAGACTATATAGTTTTAATAATTAGCTGTAAAGTAGAAGAGTATAAAATAATTTGTTAAACAAGATGGAATTGTCCAAAAGTATATTTGCCCCAGGAGGTTATGCTGTTTAGGTAAAGCCCACCAAAGACACACGAGCAGGTCTGACAAAATAAATTTACAAAATGACAAGTTTAATACTATGCATATTAAAGATATACATTTAAATATTTACATATATCTCAATAATACACCACAGAAGGCTTTAAAATAAACTTTCATTTTTAAGGCTGGGTACTGTTTCTGGAAAGCAATAGAAGTACTTTTGATGAGCTGTGGGTTTTACAATAACTAATTATACAAAAATTTAAGATCCTAAGGTAGCATAAATTCAGTAACAGATTTTACAGGAAATTCTTTCTCCTGTATATATTGTTAATGCTTCTTATAATCAAAAGAATGATTTTTGTTAAAGCTCCTCTATAGGACACAGTCTTCATTTAACATGGGATTCATCCATGTTGATACATATAGGTGTAGTAGTTCACTAATTTTCACTGCTGTATACGGTATTTTATGAATAATACCACACTTTTCCCTGCAGATGGACTTTGGAGCTGTCCAAAGATTAAACCAAGCTTGCTACAAACATTCTGGTACAAATCTCAAGGTGCACATGTGCAAGGGTTTCACAAATGAATTGCAGATGTGTCCAAGATATCCATCTCCTCATCGCCCAGGGCCTAGGGTAATGAGATCCCCCTCCCCAGCCCCTGCAGGTTGGATGCAATGCTCTGCAAAAATTCCTAGAAGCAGAATTGTTGCTTGAAAGGCATGTGCAACTTTAACTTCTACTTAATGCCAACTCATTTTTTCTAACGTGATTGTTCCAGTTTATACTCCCAAGTTCTAGTTGTTTATCATCACGTTTCTTCCGAGGAAAGAAACAAAACTGTCATCTGCAAATAATGACCATCTGCACAGAAAGCTCAAAGCTTCTTAAATTTTTGGTAATCTAATGAGTGAAAATTTGGGGTTTCAATTTGCATTTCCTTGATACTGAGCAAGGTTGAACATATTATACTATGTATTGGCCATTCCTGTTTTCTTTTCTGCAATATGCCTGCTGATATCTTTTGCTCACTTTTCTCCTGGGTTATTTTCATCCTCTTTTTATTGGTTCATAGGGGTTATTCATATTTTCTGAACACTTATCCTCTGTCTTATAAATCACTTAATTTTTCACTGTGTTGATTAAAAAAAGTTTTGACAAAAATTATCAATATATTTATGGCGGTGCTTTTCATATCTTACTTAAGAAATCTTTCCCACCCTAAGGTCTTAAACATACTCTCTTCTACTATTTTCTAAAAAATGTATAGTTTTCCTTTCCACATTTAAGTCTAATGAAGCCAAAATGTGAACAAGGTCTTCAACTATTTTTATTCAACATTATACTAGAGTTTCTACCCACTATAAGAAACATGAAAAATTAAAAGTTGTATGGCTTAGAAGGAAACAAACAAACCTACCATCTACCCAAAACAATTCGCACCCCCAAATACAAGGTATTAGAATAAGAGAATTTAGCAAGATGGCCGAATATGGGATTAAAATACTGCAAGTCAAATACTGCAGGTTTTTGGTAGATATCAGGACAAAGAAGCTGTCTTCCATTAAAAATTTGCTAAAACTTTTTACCCTGAATAGGTATTTAATTTTATGAAATGTATTTTCTGCATCTGATGATCATTTTCACTTTTAATATTTAACAAGGTCAATTGCATGTAAAAGATTTTCTAATGTCAAATAAACATTTTAATTCTGGAATAAACTTAGTGTAGTTTGTTTTTTATACATTGCTGGATTTGGTTTGCCACCATAGGCATACATTGAAGAATGTCTCCCAGGTAGAATGCCTTTTTTTATCCAATATTCATAAGCCTTGCAAATATCAATAGCAAGTTTTATATATATAGGAAAACTTTATATTTAAGCTTGATACACATTTTAAAACAATGTGTGGGTAGATTCTCGAATTGCATTTCAAATACAATTGTTAGAACATCAGAATTGTTAGAAATTCAAATTGTCTACACACTGAGGCTGTATGAACAGAGTATCGACAGCTAATATGCATGACTTATATGTGTCCAGCATGGAGACACCAAGTTACTGCACACAAGCAACTGTTAATTAACATTGTTTTCATGCCCGCTAACACAACATCTATTCTGTAGCCTGTGAATTAAGGAGTCATATCAACTTTTATGTATTATTGTTTAAGAAATACATTTTATAACGTTATAGCTGCCGTAGACAGAAGTTCCTTCAATTGATCTGAGCAAACTAAATTGAAAACCTCCTGGAAAGAATGCACTGTTCTAGATGCCATCACAAAACATTCATTATTCATGGGAGGAAGTCAAAATACCAACATTAAGAGGAGTTTGGAAGAAATTGATTCCAACCCTCATGGATGGCTTTGAGAGGTTCAAGGTTTCAGAAGTAACTCCACATGCGGTAAAAATAGCAAGAGAACTCGAATTAGAAGTGGAGCTTGCAGATGTGACTGAATTGCCGCAATCTCATGATCAAACATGAATGGATGAGGAGTTGATTGACTCCAATTTTGAAAGAAGTTCTACTATGGGTAAAATGCTATCAAACAGCACTGCATGCTACAGAGAAATCTTTTGCAAAAGGAAGAGTCAATAGATGCAGCAAACTTCATCGCTGTCTTATTCAAGAAATTGCCACAACCACCCCAACCTTCAGTAACCACCACCCTGATCAGTCGGCAGCTATAAACATTAAAAAAAAAAAAAAAAAAAAAGAAACTCTCAACCAGAAAAAAGGTTATGATTCACTGAAGGCTCAGGCAATTGTCAGCATTTTTTAAACAATACAGTATTTTTTAATTAAGGCATTACACTGCTTTTTTAGACATACTTAATAGACAATGGTATAGTATAAACATAACTTTTATATGCACTAAGAAACTAAAAAATTTGTGTGACTTGCTTTCTTGCAATATTCGCTTTATTGCAGTGGTCTGGAACCAAATTGACAATATTTCTGAGGTATGCCCATACATTCAATCTTTCTGTGTCCTAATGTTCTAGGTGTTTCTCTTGTAAGTAGCTTATAACCTATTAATAGACTTTTCCTCGTCTTTCAAACTATACCCTTTAGCAGTCTAGATTAATCATTTAAAAATATTAAGGCTGTAGATATATTCACATTTACTATCTTGTTCTGTTTATTCTGCTGTTGTGCATTTTCCTCTGGTTTCTTGTCATCTTTTGCATTGACTGAATTCTTTCTCATTGTTCTAGTTTTTTTCTACTAGTTTAGAAGATAAACATTTTTTTTTTTTTTTTTTTTTTTTTTTTTAGACGGAGTCTTGCTCTGTTACCCAGGCTAGAGTGTGGTGGTGCAATCTCAGCTCATTACAACCTCTGCCTCCCAGGTTCAAGTGATTCTCCTGTCTCAGCCTCCCAAGTAGCTGGGGTTACAGGTGCCTGCCACCACACCAGGCTAATTTTTTGTATTTTTATTGGAGACAGGATTTCACTGTGTTGCTCAGGCTGGTCTCAAACTCCTGACCTCAAGTGATCCACCTGCCTTGGCCTCCCAAAGTGCTGGGATTATAGGTGTGAGCCACCACACCCAACCACTTTCTATTTTTTTTGCATGTGGTTACCCTTGAAATTCTGCCCTCCATAATTAACTTTTAAAAGTGAGGTTAATCAATATCAATACATTTCCCCCAAATAATACAAAAGTGTTAGAATGCTTGAATGCTGATAATCTGCCTTCCATCTTACATGCTTTGTTATCTAGCATTATTCTTCTATCATTTTAACCCCACAAATTAGATAACTAATATATATGTCCCACTGTTTGTTTAGATTTATCTATGTTTATTACCATTTTCTCTGCTCACTATTCCTTCCTACATCTCAGACCCATCTTCTAAAATGTGTTTCCTTTTTTCCTGAATTACATTCTTGAGAAGTTCTTTTATTGGATGATTGCTGATAGAAAAATCTGTTTTTATCTGAGTATGTCTTGCTTTTACTCTAATTCTTGACAACAGTTTGAAAAGTTTGCTGTGGAACTCATTCATTTATAAGTGATCTGTCTTCTCTCTAGTTAAGATCTTCTCCTCTCCTTCAGGATTCTGTAGTTTTTGTTGTTGTTGCTTTAAACAGAGTCTTGCTGTTGCCCAGGCTGGAGTGCAGTGGCATGATCTCGGCTCATTGCAACCTCTGCCTCCCAGGTTCAAGCGATTCTCCTGCCTCAGCCTTCCGAATAGCTTGGACTACAGGCACACACCACCATGCCCAGCTAATTTTTGTATTTTTAATAGAGATGGGGTTTCACCATGTTGGCCAGGCTGGTCTCAAACTCCTGACCTCAGGTGATCCACCAGCCTCAGCCTCCCCAAATGCTGGGATTACAGGCGTGAGCCACCGTGCCCAGCTGGATTCTGTAGTTCCAGTATGAGGTGTCTAGGAATGGATTATTATCTTGCTTGCTTGTTGTACTTTCTGGATCTGAGGATTTACATATCTCATTTATGGAAAACTCTCAGACATTTTTTTCCTACACTGTCTTTCCCTCATGCTCTTTCTAGAACTATTTAGGTTTACTGGATATGTTGGGCTAACTCATACGAAACTGCAATTCTACAGATAAAAATTCGTCAAATATTGGCATCTCACCTGGTTCAACCTAAAGACCTTTTATAAGTATTCTCTGCCTATCAATTCCTCTTTCATATTTTCCATTTTCTTTCTGAGATCCTTTCTGTGTACTCTTTGACTCTCTCTTCTACTTCACTATTTCTTTCTTCAGCTGCCACAAATTGCTGTTAAGCACATCTTTTGGGTTTGTAATTTCAATGACTTTAAAATATTTGATAGTGCCTTCTTCCTTACTCATGTTTAAGTCCATCTTTTATCTCTTGAAAGATTTTATATATAACTATTTAACAGTCAATATTCAATAGTGCAGTATCTACAGTCCTTTGTGGGTCTAAATATTACTCTGGTTCTGGTGATTCAAACTTTTGGTGGTTTACTTGTGTGATTGCTAATATTTTGAGGACAGGGAGCCTGATTTAATCTGTGGAAATCTGAGGGACCTAAGTTTAGACAGTTTCATCCATGGAGAATTCGCATTTGTTTTTGTTGGGTGTCAAAGAACACAAATCACTTGCAACTTTCTTTTTTCTTTTTTTTTTTTTTTTTGAGACAGAGTTTTGCTCTGTCACCCAGGCTGGAGTGCAATGGCACAATCTCGGCTCACCGTAACCTCCGCTTCCCAGGTTGAAGCGATTCTTCTGCCTCAGCCTCCCGAGTAGTTGGGATTACAGGCATGTGCCACCACGCCCAGCTAATTTTTGTATTTTTATTAGAGATGGGGTTTCACCATGTTGGCCAGGCTAGTTTCAAACTCCTGAACTCAGGTGATCCACCTGCCTTGGCCTCCCAAAGTGCTGGGATTACAGGCGTGAGCCACCGTGCCCAGCCAACTCTTTCATTTCTTAACTTAGAGGTTCCTTGATCAGGCAGGAAATATAACTTAGAACCCCATACTCCTATGAGGCCAGTACCATGGTAACAAATCAAGAAACGAGGCTATGCCAACTTTTTAGGTAGACAGACAGGTTTCCTTGTTGACTCCTTTAGCCAACAGGTATTTTTTGTCCCTAGCTTAAGCTTTCACCGGGGGGATGTAGCCACCTCAAAGTCCAAAGAGCTTTATCAAAAGTCTCAGATTCAGATCCCCACAGACAAAGTCTCCTATTCCCACAAATCTCCAAAGCTTTTGTGTTAGTATTTTGATCCTGACTTCCATGTTTTGTTTTGTTTTGTTTTAATGACTCTGATTTCAGTTCCCTGTTCTGTTTTGTTGTGTTGTTGTTGTTTTTGTTGGCCCTTTACATTTCCCTTAATTTTTGTGGGCTTAATGTATCTTAAAGAACTTTTAAAAAATATATCCAAATTTAAGTGTTTTATAGCTGTAGGGCTTTTCAAAGTATCTATTCTGCTTACTACCAGAAACCTACATTTTCTTCTTCTCAGTAAGTTCTAAGAGAAATGCTAGTGTCTACATTTCATCATATATATTCCTGTTATATATAACCATTACAGCTTCATTAATTTAGGTAAATGGTAAAGAAAATCAGTCTAAATTTATTTAAAGTCAGAATTACAGAAATCATTTCAGAAAAAAGTAAGGTTTGATTGATATCAACAACACCAAAGAGAGTATTCGATTTTGGCTACGTACATTTACCAAGTCATTTAAATTACAAGACACTAGTGCTTAAAAATACTTTGTTCTCCTAAGTGAACTGAGGATGACCCCTGAAATTTTTGTATTTATTTGTTAGGCAAATTAATAATTTTGGATAGACTGAGCAAAGTTAAGTTTTTTTGACCAAATAGTAAGGAATTCTTAAATAGTGTAGAAAGAGATGTCTTATATAGGGTAGAAAGAGATGTCTTATAATTTACATATATTGCAAATTCATCAGACTAAAATTCAGAGCATTATATCTACATAAAACAAGTATTTACCTGTCCTTAGAATAAGAGTTATAAACTCTCTAGCTCAGCTAAACTAAATTACTTGACAGAGAAATGATAAAAAGGTGCTTGATTCAGGGAGTTTCATCATCGACGACTAGATTCAATTTCAGATATCCTGCAAAACATTTTGACACAAACAATTATAAATTCAATTTTTAAAAAATACCATTTAGCACTGAAAAAGGAAAGTTTGCCACAAGTATAAGATTAGCCAATTCTTTACCTCTCCAGCACTTGCACATTCTTTGGCTCTTCTGTGAAGTGCAGCCCATGTATCCTCATACCTAAAAAAAAGCAAAAAATAATTTGAAATGCAAACCACACATTAAAAGGAAATACTATCTAAAGATGAATGTGGAATATCCTGTGGTGCTGGAAAGGAAACACTCAAAAAATAATGGGGACATGTTGCAAGGACACAGACGTCAACTTGACAGAGCTTCCAGTGGCCAAATCTGTGACAATTTGAGCAACAAAATACATAATGGTATTAATGGATTATAACTCAAAGAATAAAACAAATATCCCTGAGTCCATGGTGATGTAAATAATTGAATAAATAAATCAATAAGAGAGAAGAGAAAAACTCTTCCTTGTAATAGAAATCCAATTAGTAATTTTTTTTTTTGAGACGGAGTTTCACTCTGTTGCCCAGGCTGGAGTGCAGTGGTGCGATCTCGGCTTAGTGCAACCTCCACCTCCCGAGTTCAGGCAAGCCTCCTGTCTCAGCCTCCCAAATACCTGGGATTACAGGTGCATGCCACCATGCCCTGCTAATTTTTGTATTTTTAGTAGAGACGGGGTTTCACCATGTTGGCCAGGCTGGTCTCGAACTCCTGATCCTCCCGCCTCGGCCTCCCAAAGTGCAGGGATTACAGGCGTGAGCCACTGTGCCCGGCCCCAGTTAGTAATTTTAAAAGAAATGATGAGAAAAAAAAATCCCCAATTAGTAAACACAATAGTAATAATTGTTTTAAAAAGAATTTTAATGGATGATAAAATTAGTGGGTAAAAGCACAAAAAGAAACAGGATATTTACACAGCCTCAAAGTATCTGCCCATAGGATAATCATTAACTAAAAGTGGGAAAACAGTGTTAACTGAGGAGAGACCTGGGAGACACATCCTTAATAAAGTGATCAAAATTAATGTCAACAGTAAATGAGACACATCAACATTATGTGCCTCCTGATGTGATGCACTGGGAAGGATATAACATCACTCTTCTGGTATTCTTGCCAAAAAAAGTACTAACTTACAGTTAATTACAAGGAAATAGAAAAATCCAAATTTATAGACATTTTGAAACATAATTGGCCAGTACTTTTTTTCTTTTTTTTTGAGACAGGGTCTCACTCTGTCACCTGGGCTGGAGTGGTGTGATCACAGCTCACTGCAGCCTCAACCTCTTGGACTCAAGTGATCCACCCACCTCAGCCTCCCAAAGTGCTGAAATTACAGACATGAGCCACGATGCCCAGCCTTGGCCAGTACTCTTCGAAAGTACTGAGGTCATGAAAGACAAAGACTAAAGAATTGTTCCATGTTAAAGAAGATAAGGGAGACATTGTGACTAAATATGATGTGTGATCCTCGATTGGATCGTAGTCCAGAAAAAAGGACACTGGTGGGATAATTGATGGAATCTGAATAAGGCCTATGGATTAAAGTATTTACTAATGTTAATTTTCTGGTTTGATCATTGTACTGTGGCTATATGAAATGCTAACATCGGGAAAGCTGAAATTGCTTGTTCTATTTTTGCAATTTTTTTGTAAATCTGAAATTATTTCAAAATGAGAAGTTAAAAAATAAAACTTCTAAACTACTATTCATTTAATTGCTGATGTAAACCTGATTTCCCAATCTAAAATTCTAGCTATCCAGCTAATATTTCTTGAAACAGAAATACATATTTAATGAGTTCATATTGCCTCCCCTCATAGTCAGATTCACAATTTTTCTACTGAATTTAAGTAAGAAAATCAATCTGAATAATCCAGGTGATACTGGAGTCCACATGTGATGAAAATTAAGGTGGAAGGTCACACAAATAATACAGTCCTGCTGTCATTGTTGACTAACAGAAAGCTAGAAAATTTTCTTGGATGTACCAGATTATGTAAGTATCAATTAAAATCAACAAGTATTTACTAAATGCCAAGCATTGTTAGGCACCAGAACTGCTGAGATATAAATTTTACTTTTGCATCTTTGTTGTCCTGGTAGTTAGCACAGAACCTAACAAACAAGAGACACATTAAATGTCTGTTGAGTGAGGAAATAGACTAATTATAAATTGAAAATTCAGGACTTCGTGGTAAAATTTTCTATCATTTTCTTAACTCAGTGGGAAAGAGAAAATTAATCCTCACTTGCCAAATTTAGACTCCAGATCACTTTTCCTAACATCTCACCATTTCCTTTTCTCCCCATTATTATGTATGCTTTTCACATCCACCTTGCCATTATACATCACCCTCCCTCATTTCTACTTTCCTAGTTCAGCACCTAGTTCATCCATGATTTTCCTACTGTTTTCGGCATTCTCTAAACCTAGACTATCGCAATCATTCATGTTCTCTGCTCTACTTTTATGCCATGAAGCAGTTTGGAGAAAGGCACTAAATCCATTACAATGCATGCTATCCAACCTCGCATGGGCCTTAGCTGCCAATCAGCACTTAAAAAAAATTTATTGCTATTAGACTGTTCCCTGAAGTACACATAGCAGGTATTACACATCTCATGCCGCCTTGAAACTCATCCCCATCCAATCACTTTCAACAGATGGATGAACTTACTCCATTTTACTGAGATAAAGACACTGGATGTAAACTCCTTCAATTTTTCTGTGTTCAAACTCAAACATCTTTAAAAATCACAAGTCAATGATGATGAAATGAAGAAGCCACATTCATAATGTGTAATTCTTGCATTCAAATCGTTATTGAATATATTCTACGTATACTATGGGAAGACTAGTGGAAGTGTTCACAATACAGTTAGGAAGATGAACACACATGTAAATAATTACCTTACTTGGTAGACAAAGGAAAGGACTAACTATATAGCATTAGAGCTATAGGAATATAGAAAAGTAACTGTAGACTGTGTTGTACTACACTCTTTGAAACATTATGATTTAGGAAATAGAAGATGTCAGAGTAAGAAGCATCTAGAATCTGTCACCCTACCTAGACCACAATCACATTGGCAGAATCTGTCTGATGTAACTATTTTGGGACTCTAGAATCTATTGAAGGCTTGCAACTTCCAGGGGAAGGTTTGGAGGGTAAATTGAGGTTCATTTCAGTTGACTTCAGGTTTTAGCACAATGGCAGCTACCCATCCATCACCCCAACCCCTGGACAGGCAGCCAAGCACTTGTTCCTGAAGTAGCTTGTACACGGCTTATGAAAGTCAAGGTGGGCCAATAAGGACCCTGTGCTCCAAACATCAGGGAGTCTGTGCTCTGATCACAATTGCTGCTTCTACTCAGGGAGATGCAGACACAGAGGCAGCTACTGTTGCAAACCCCTCCTGCTCTGGCTAGCAATTTTCAGAGGATTTAAAAGGCCAACGTCTGGTTTTGTCCCCTTTCTTTGTTCTCTTTTCCCTCTTGGAGAGCCAGACGCTTAAAGACTAGGACATTCAATAACAGATGCAATTGTTTTTTTGTTTTGTGGTGTGTGTGTGTGTGTGTGTTTGTTTTTGTTTTTGTCCCAAGATGGCTTACTCAAAAGCCAGTTTTTCTCAAAAAATAGATTAAAGTTACTGGTGAGTGGACAAATTCTAGACAGAAAACTGAAGGAAGGGAGCCAGGACCTGTCAGAGTGCCCTTGGGAAGAAGCTGGGGTGCAGAAAAGGAAAGCAGCAAGACTCTGGCAGAGATCGACCCTCAAGGACCTTGGAGCCCTGTGGAAAGGGTAGGTGGGAGTAGTTCTCTGCTTCCCTTACCCCTCCAAAAATCTCCTGACCATCAAACTGTTGGAGAGTGCTCCTCTGCCCTTGTGACTCAGAGCAACACTAGTGGTGGTGACTTGAAAACCTCCTGGGGCTGGAGAATCCGGTGGCCAACTCGTGTGTACAGGCGTGTCCACACTCCTCTCAGGTGCCAGATACCATACTCATCGTGCACCGGCAGTGGGATGCTACCCTGCACAGGGATTCTCTGCCCTTGAGTCACCACACCACCAGATTCCCTGCAAACACACCTCACAGAACACTCGAACTTTGGCAAGCACAGGGAACCAGCAGTTCCCCAGGTAACTGTGAGATCTCTGGAGATCTAACCCCCTGCGTGGGCCATCCCTAAGTGGAAGAGAGTGCAGCCCATCAAAAGCACCCCTTGGGACAAAGGAAATGCAGGCACAGTGCCAACCGCTACAAGAGGAAGTATCATTTCCCAGGAATGGATGTGGGGAAGGGGTCATCTCCTGCATCCCCCTACACTGTTGCTGATGCAGCAGTGTTCTCCCTGCCAGGGGCCAGCACGTGCACTCGGACACACAACGTATTTCATGCTTCTTGTAGCAGCTCCACCTCTACTGAAAGTGAGCCCTGCACAGCTCAAGCTTTCAGGAAGGGTAGGGCCCAACTCCCCTTTCCTACACAGAGCAACAACATCCCAGCAAAGGAAGACAAGTCGCAGAGTTGCCTGCTCCCATCTGGAGGAAGAGACTCTCCCTGAGCCCATTTTGGTGGCAGCCCTCAGAGGAGTGTACCCGCAACCTGCAGCCAGGAACCAAAGGACAAAATCTTTATGAAATGAAGGTTGGGAGCCTTGTGACAGGGGCATGATAGGAAATGGATCACGTTCTTGCCAGCACAGAATGAGGAGTGGGTGTACTCACCCACCTTCTCCCCCAAGACCTCAGCACACCCCACAGGATCTCTTCTCACCACCATCCCCTACCCACTTCCACCATCCCCTTCCACCCAACGCCAGCCTACCTGCCGGCTCTTACTCTTAAGTGCCATCTACTGGACTAGAGCCCGAACTGCATCAACAAATAAAAATCTGCTACGAAAAGGGCTTAGTGCTAGGTAGTCCACAAGATGAGCCCCCTGGGATCTCCACATCCTCACCTACATAGGAGATAAGGTGTTAGGTGTCAGTTCTTAGAGCCAATACATCACTACAATAAGCATCATCTGAGAAAGCCACTACACAGAAGCTATCCATAACCAAGGAACCCATATAGCATTTGGCTCTGTGGAAGCCCCCAGAAACAAAGGCAAATGATAATACACAACATATACCACAGTCATACCCTTAAGGAAAAAAAAAGTCACATCCAAATGATGGCAAATTCAAAATAAAAAGAGACAAATTCCTCAAATGAGAAGGAATCAGTGCAAGAACTCTGGCAGTACAAAAAGCCAGAGTGTTCTGGCATCTCAAAGGATCACATTAGCTCTCTGGCAATGGATCCTAACCAGACTGAAATGTATAGGACGACCAATAAAGAATAAAAAATATGTATTGCAACTAAACTCAACAAGATCCAAGAAAAAAGTTGAAATCCAATACAAAGAAACCAGAAAACTGATTCAGCATATGATAGACAAGACAGCTATATTAAGAGAGAAACAAATAGAACTGCTTGAATTCTAAAATTTACTAAAGGAATTTTAAAATATAGTTAATAGGCTAGACAAAGCAGAAGAAAGAATTACAGAGCTTGTAGACCAGTCATTCAAATTAACCAAGTCAGACAAAAATAAAGAAAACTGAATTTTTTAAAAATGAACAAAGCCTTCAAGAAATATGGGATTATGTAAAGCAAACAAACCTTTCACTTATTAGCATTCCTGAGAGAGAAGAAAAAGCAAGCAACTTAGAAAACATATTTGAGGGAATAATCCAGGAAAATTTCTCCAATCTTGCTAGAGAAGCTGAAATCTCGAATCAAGAAATTCAGAGACTCCTGTGAGATACCATATAAGATGACATCTCCAAGACAAATAGTCATCAGACTAAGGTCAACACAAAAGCAAAAATCATAAAGGCAGCTAGAGAAAAGGGCCAAATTACCCATAGAGGAAAACCCATCAGGCTAATAGTGGACTTCTCAGCTGAAGCTTTACAGTCAGAAGAGACTGGGGGCCTATTTTTAGCCTCCTTAAAAAAAAAAAAATTGCTGGCCAAGAATTTTATATTCTGTTCATCTAAGCTTCATAAACAAAGAAGAAATGAAATCTTTCCCAGACAAGCAAACACAAAGGGAATTTATCACCATCAGACTGGACCTACAGGAAATGCTCAAAGGAGTTCTAAACATGGAAATGAAAGAATGATACCTGCTACCATAAAAGCACACATAAGTACAAAGCTCAGACCCCATAAGGCAATCACACAATCAAGACTACAAAGCAACTAGCTAACAACACTATCAAAGGAATAAAACTTCACATATCAATATTAACCTTGAAAGGAAACAGCCTAAATCCTCCACTTAAAAGATATACAGTGGCAAGTTGGATTAAAAAAACAAGACCCAACCTCTGCTACCTTCAAGAGACCTATCTCACATGTAATGACACCCATAGGCTCAAAATAAAGGGATGGAGAAAGATCTTTCATGCAAATGAAACCAAAAAAGAGCAGAGGTTGCTACTCTTGTATCAGATAAAACAAACTTTAAATCAAGAACAGTAAAAAAAAAAAAAAGACAAAGAAGGGTACAACATAATGATAAAGAGCTGAATTCAATAAGAAGATATCGTATCCTAAATATATATGTACCCAACATCACAAGACTTATTATAAAATACTACTAGATTTATAAAATACTACTAGAACCTAAAAAAAGAGGTAGCCATAAAATAACAGTGGGGGACTTCAACATCCCACCAGCAGCACTAGACAGATATGGCACAAAACTAACAAAGATTTGGAAAGTCAGGAAACAACAGGTGCTGGAGAGGATGTGGAGAAATAGGAACACTTTTACACTGTTGGTGGGACTGTAAACTAGTTCAACCATTGTGGCAGTCAGTGTGGCGATTCCTCAGGGATCTAGAACTAGAAATACCATTTGACCCAGCCATCCCATTACTGGGTATATACCCAAAGGACTATAAATCATGCTGCTATAAAGACACATGCACACTTATGTTTGTTGCAGCACTATTCACAATAGCAAAGAATTGGAACCAACCCAAATGTCCAACAACGATAGACTGGATTAAGAAAATGTGGCACATATACACCATGGAATACTATGCAGCCATAAAAAATGATGAGTTCATATCCTTTGTAGGGACATGGATAAAACTGTAAAACATCATTCTTAGTAAACTATCGCAAGGACAAAAAACCAAACACCGCATGTTCTCACTCATAGGTGGGAAATGAACAATGAGAACTCATGGACACAGGAAGGGGAACATCACACTCTGGGGGCTGTTGTGGGGTGGGGGTAGGGCGAGGGACAGCATTAGGAGATATACCTAATGCTAAATGACGAGTTAATGGGTGCAGAAAAACAACATGGCACATGGATACATATGTAACAAACCTGCACATTGTGCACATGTACCCTAAAACCTAAAGTATAAAAAAAAAAAAAAATTTTGGAGATAATTCAAAACTAAAATAAATAAATAAATAAATTAGACTCTCAACCTAATGGACCTAATGGACATCTACAGAATACTCCACCTAACTACCATAGAATATACATTCTTCTCATTTGTACATGGAACAGTCTCTAAAATTGACCACATGCTCAATTATAAAGCAGGTCTCAATAAATTCAAAACAATCAAAATCATATCAAGCATCTTCTCAGACCACAGTGGAATAAAATCAAAATAAATACCAAGAGGAACCCTAAGAACCATGCAAGTACATGGAAACTAAACAACCTGCTCCTGAATGACTTTTGGGTAAACAATGAAATTAAGGCAGAGATCAAAAAAAAATTAATTGAATCAAATGAAAATAAAGACACAACATACCAAAACCTCTGAGACATAGAAAAAGCAGTATGAAGAAGAAAATTTACAGTGCTCAATGCCCACACCAAAACACACAAAGATCTCAAACTAACAACTTAACACCACACTTAAAAGAACTAGAAAGGCAAGAACAAACTAAACCCAAAGCTAACAGAAGAAATAATTGTGATCAGAGCAGAACTAAATGAAATTAAGACCAAAAAAACCATACAAAGTATCAACAACACAAAAAGTTAGTTATTTGAAAAGATAAAGAAGATTGACAGACTGCTGGCTAGATTAACCAAGAAAAAAAGAAAAGAGATTCAAATAAGCACTATCAGAAATGACAGAAGTGACATCATAACTGACACCACAGAAAGACAAAAGATCATCAGAGACTACTAAGAACATCTCTATGTGCACAAATTAGAAGACCTAGAGGAAACGGATTAATTCCTAGAAACACATCACCTTCCAGACTGAACCAGAAAGAAACTGAAATTCTGAACAGACCAATAACAAGTTACAAAGTTCAATCAGTAATAATAATAATAAAAAAATCTACCAACCAAAAAAAGTCCTAGACCAGATAGATTTACAGCTAAATTCCACTAGACGTACAAAGAACTGGTACCAATCTTATTGAAAGTATTCCAAAAAATTGAAGAGAGGGGATTTCTCCTTCACCTCATTCTATGCAACTAGTATTATCCTGATTCCAAAACCTAGCAATGCCATAACAAAAAAAGAAAACTACAGGTCAACATCCCTGATAAACATAGACAGAAAAATCCTCAACAAAATGTTATCAAACTAAATCCAACAGCACATCAAAGAGATAGCTCACCATGATCAAGTGGGTTTTATCCCTCGGATGCAAGGAGGGTTCAACAAACACAAATCAATAAATGTGATTTACCACATACACAGAGTTAAAAGCAAAAACAACATGATCTCCTCAAAAGACACAGAAAAGGCATTTGATAAAATTCAATAACCCTTCATAATGAAAATCCTCAACAAACAAGGCATCAAAGGAACATACCTGAAAATACTAAGAGCCAAATATGACAAACCCACAGCCAACATAATACTGAAGGGGCAATAGTTGAAAGCATTCCCCCTAAGAACTGGAACAAGACAAGGATGTCCACTCTCACCACTCCTATTCAACATAATACTGGAAGTCCTAGCTGAAGCAATCAAGCATGAGAAAGAAATATAAGGTATCCAAACAGGAAAAGATGAAGACAAATTAATTATCTCTGTTTGCTGACAACATGACTATATACCCAGAAAACCCTAAAGAATCCTCCAAAAGACTCATAGACCTGATAAACAACTTCAGTAACTTTTCAACATACAAAAGCAATGTACAAAAATCCATAGCATCAACTCATTTGAGAAACTAAAAAATAAAAATTAAAAAATAAATAAAAATAAAATCCACAGCATTTTAATACACCAACAACATTCAATCTGAGAACCAAATCAAGAACTCAATCTCATTTACAATAGACACACACACACACACACACACACAATACCTAGTATATATAACCAAGGAAGTGAAAGATCTCTACAAAGAGAACTGTAAAACACTGATGAAAGAAATCATAGATGACACAAATGAAAAAACATTCCATGCTCATGGATTAGAAGAATCAATATCATTAAAATGACCACATTGCCCAAAGCAATCTACAGATTCAATGCAATTCCCATCAAATTACCAATGCCATTTTCCACAAAATCAGAAAAAAAAATCTAAAATTCATACAGAATCAAAAAAAGAGCCTGAACAGCCAAAGCAATCCAAAGCAAAAAGAACACAGCTAGAAGCATCACATTACCTGACTTCAAACCATACTATAAGGCTACAGTAACCAAAACATCATAGTACTAGTATAAAAATAGACACACAGATCAATGGAACAGGATAGAGAACCCAGAAATAAAGTCACACAGCTACAACTAACTGATCTTCAGCAACGTCAACAAAAATAAACAATGGGGAAAGGACACCCTACTCAATAAATGGTGCGAGGAAAACTGGCTAGCCATTTATGGATGAACAAAACTGGATCCCTACCTCTTATCATACACAAAAATTAGCTCAAGATTAAAGACTTACATGTAAGGCCTCAAACTATAAAAACCCTAGAAGAAAACCTAGAAAAAAACCCTTTTGGGCATTGGCCTAAGCAAATAATTTATGACTAAGACCTCAAAAACAACAGTGACAAAAAATGACAAATGGGACTTAAACTAAAGAGCTTCTGCACAGCTAAAGAAACAACACAATAAACAGACAACCTACAGAATGAGAGAAAGTTTTTGCAAACTATGCATCCAACAAAAGACTAATATCCAGAATCTATAAGGAACTTGAACAAATGAACAAGAAAATACAGCCCCATTAAAAAGTGAGCAAAGGATATGAATAGACTCTTCTCAAATGAAGACATATAAGAAGCCAACAAAGATGAAAAAAATGCTCAATATCACTAATCATCAGAGCAATGCAAATTAAAACCACAATGAGATACATACAATCTCATGCCAGTCAGATGTGAAAAATGATACATGAACAAAATGGTAACATCAATACTACTACCGTTTATATCTACCAATGGTAGATACAAAACAGAAAGGAGCCAATAAGAAATTCTGGAGATTAAAAGTATAATAACTGAAATGAATAATTCACTGGACGAGTTCAAAAGTACATTTGAGTAGAAGAAAGAATCAACACGATTGAAGATAAACCAATTTAAATTATCAAAATTAACAAATGTTTACCTAGATTGACCAAGAAAAAAAAAAGACTCAAGTTACTAAAACCATAATGAAGTGGAACTATTACTATGAATCTTACAGAAATAAAAAGGATTATAAGAGAGTGCTATGAACAATGTATGCTAACAAACTGGATAACCTAGCTGAAGTGGACAAATTCCCACAAACACAAAACATACCAAGACTGAATCCTGAAGAAATGGGAAATTGAATCAGTAATAAAAAACCTCAAGATGAAAAACCCTGGACTTGATTGCTTCACTGGTGAATTCTACCAAACATTTAAAAAAGAACCAACATTGACCATTCTCAAAATCTTTTAAAAAAGAAAATGAAGAGGAAGAAGTAAATCCTAACTCATTCTATAAGCCAGCATTACCCTGATACCATAGCCAAAGGCATACAAGAAAAGGAAACTACAGACCAATACCCCTTATGAATATTAATGCAAAAATCCTCAATAAAATACTGGCAAACTAAATTCTGCACCATGTTAAAAGCATTATACACAATTTCCAAGTGGGATTTATTCCTGGAATGCAAGAATGGCTCAACGTATGAAAATCTGTCAATGTAATAATATACCAGATTGGTAGAATGAAAGGAAAAAACACATGGTCATCCTAATTCATGCAGAAAAATTATTTGACAAAATTCAACATCCTTTCATGATAAAAACACTAAAAGTAGAAAGGAACAATCTCAACATAATAAAAATTCATAGTTGACATTATACTCAATGTTGAAAGACTGAAAGCTTTTCCTGTAAGATCAGGATCAAGACAAGGAACAAGACAAGGATGCCTGCTTTTTCCACTTCGATTCAACACAGTACTGGATGGTCTAGCCAGAGCAATTAGGCAAGAAAAAGAAATAAAAGGCATTCAAATTGGAATGAATGAAGTAAAATGATTCCTACTCATAAATGATATGGTCTTATATGCAGAAAACCCTGAAAGTTCCACACAAAAAACTATCAGGATAAAGGAACTCAGCAAAGTACGATACTAAATACTCAATACACAAGTCAGTTGTTTCTATATATTACCAATAAATAATTCAAAAAAGCAATTAAGAAAACAATTTCATAAATGATAGCATCAAAAAAATACTTAGGAATTAACAAAGATGATGAAAGACTCATACAATGAAAAGTACTAAACAATATTGAAAGAAATTAAAGAAGACATCAATAAATAGAAAAAGCACTCCATGTTAATGGATTGGAATACTTAACATTGTTATCTGTAATAAGCAAAACAACCACAGATTCAATTTAATCCCAATCAAAATCCCAATGACATTCTTTGCAAACAATAGAAAATACATCTTAAAATTCATAAGAAATCTCAAATGACCTTCAATAGCCAAAACAATCTTGACAAGAAAAACTCTTAGAAGAAAACATAGGGGAATATCCTCATACTCATTAGCGTAGCTATAATAAAAAACAAGAAAATAGCGAGCGTTGGTGAGGATAGGAAGAAATTAGAACCTTTATACAATACTGATGGGAAAGTAAAATGATACAGTCACTATGGAAAACAGTATGGTGTTTCCAGAAAGAATAAAACACAGAATTACCATATGATCCAATAATTCTACTGCTGGGTATATACCCAAAGGAACTGAAGGCAAGGTGTCAAAAAGATACTTGTCACTCACGTTCCTAGCAGCAGTATTTAGAACAGCCAAAAAGTGGAAGCAACTCAAGTGTCCATCAACAGATGAATAAACAAAATATGGTACATACTTACAATAGAATATTCAGCTTTTCAAAGAAAGAAAATTCTGACACATGCTACAACATAAACTTTGAAAACACTATGCTAAATGAAATAAGCCAGTCACACACAAAAGTACTTTATAATTTCACTTATATGATGTTCCTAGAATAGTCAAATTCACAGAGAAAGCAAATAGAATGATGGTTGCCTGGGATGGAGAGGAGGGAGTAGAAATGAGAGTTGTTGGTTAATAGGTACAGAGTTTCCATTTTGCAAGATGAAAAGAGTTTTTGGGATTCGATGCACAACCATGTGAATGTACTCAGCATTGCTAAACTTAAGAATGGTTAAGATAAATTTTATGTTATGTATATTACATTTTTAAAATTAAAAATATGATGACCCAGCCATCCCATTACTGGGTATATACCCAAAGGACTATAAATCATGCTGCTATAAAGACACATGCACACTTATGTTTGCTGCAGCACTATTCACAATAGCAAAGACTTGGAACCAACCCAAACGTCCAACAATGATAGACTGGATTAAGCAAATGTGGCACATATACACCATGGAATACTATGCAGCCATAAAAAATGATGAGTTCATGTCCTTTGTAGGGACATGGATGAAACTGGAAAACATCATTCTCAGTAAACTATCGCAAGGACAAAAACCAAACACCACATGTTCTCACTCATAGGTGGGCATTGAACAATGAGAACTCATGGACACAGGAAGGGGAACATCACACTCCGAAGACTGTTGTGGGTTGGGGGGACGGGGGAGGGACAGCATTAGGAGATATACCTAATGCTAAATGACGAGTTAATGGGTGCAGCAAACCAACACGGCACATGGATACATATGTAACAAACCTGCACATTGTGCACATGTTCCCTAAAACCTAAAGTATAATAATAAAAAATAAAAATAAAAAAATAAAAATAAAAAAATTAAATTAAAAATATGATTTAAACATTTGCTATTTAAAATGGTCTTTCCCACATTCAATTTTAGTTCCAATGGGAAAAGACTGTTTCAGTGCAATGTATAAACACATTATTGACACCGTCTTACGGATGTAAATTTTCCATATTAACTCCCAAAATGCAACCCTATCCCCAAAAAATGTACCACACAAAAAGTTGATAGCTCTAACATAAATTTTTCAGTAAAATGAAGTTATTTCAACTAAGTTTCTAGAGAAAAAATAAAGATAAAATGTAAATAGTAAATAATACATTACTGATTAATTTGTACTACACTTCTTTTCATGTTCATTTCTGTTCTTCACGCAACAAAACAAAGGAAGAAAATATCATATTAAGTACTTTTCACTTCAGAGAAGAAAAATCTCTAGATTTAGCAACCATAAAAAGAAACCTAATGAAGAAATAGAAAGGAGAAAGGAAAATGTAGGTATCGGTGATTGTGTCATAACAAATACAGACAAGGAAAAGCAGCATACTGTCTCCCACATACATCTTTACCACATATCTGTCAAATGGCACATTAGTAAGTACAGAACTATGTATAATGACATACTTTAACCACATACTGTACTTACTTATTTATTTATTTTTTGAGATGGAGTTTCGGTCTTGTTGCCCAGGCTAGAGTGCAACGGCACGATCTCGGCTCACTGCAACCTCTGCCGAGATCGCACCATTGCACTCCAGTGATTTTCCTGCCTCAGCCCCGAGTAGCTAGGATTGCAGGCATGCACCACCAGGCCCAGCTACTTTTTGTATTTTTAGTAAGAAACAGGGTTTCACCAAGTTGGCCAGGCTGGTCTCAAACTCCTGACCTCAAGTGATCTGCCGGCCTCAGCCTCCCAAAGTGCTGGGATTATAGGCATGAGCCATCGCGACAGGCCTCATCGTGGTTTTGATTTGCGTTTCCCTGAAGACTAACAACGTTGAGCATCTTTTCATGTGCTTATTGGTCGTTTGCATATCTTCTTTTGAGAAATGTCTATTCAAGTCTTTTGCCTATTTCTTCATGGGGTTATTTGTCTTTTTATTGCTAAGTTTTAAAAGTTCTTTATATATTCTGGATACATGCTGTTCCTCACATATATGATCTTCAAATATTTTCTCACATTCTATGTTTTGTCACTCCACTATCTTGATGGTGTTCTTTGACACACAAAAGTATTTGATTTTGACCAAGTCCATTGTGTCTAATTTTTATCTTGTTGTTTGTGCTTTTGATGTTATCTCTAAAAAGACCGTATGTTTTAATATTAAACTCCATGTCAATAAAAGAATGGATTGGAAAAGAAATGACGTAAGAATCAAAGTAAAAAAACAAAATTATTGGGGACTCAAATCCAGAATCAATTTTCTTGTAATAAAGAAGCCATACATATTATCATAAAGTATTGACTTGTAAATACAATAGTGATCTGTCTGCTCAAAGTTTGAATGGACTTTGTGCTAATGAAGTGAAAAGTGAAAGCCCTCAAGGAAAATAATACATAAATAATTTCCAATGACTGCATTAAGGTAAAATTTAGCTGTTTTAAGGTTTTTAACCTACAAAATTAACAGATATTTTTGGTCAGTAAAATAGTCAGAAGTATAACCTTCCTCTACAAATGAAAACACTTACCTGCTAAGTAATTCTAATCCAGCAGAGTACTTTGGCAGAAATGGAACAGTCCTGCCCAAAAGAAACACTTATTAAAACTGTTCTTGATTTAGCCAACTGAAAAAAAAAAGGTACATACAAGAATTTTGACATTGTCAATTGTAATATATTTTAAAATCACTAATGACAATTATTAAACTTTTTTTTTTTTTTAGAGAAATGTGTTTTACTTCAGAGTTAATGTACTGTAACACACTATCAACCATCATTTTGCCCCAGAGATTGTCTTCAGCATACAATACAATAAATGATTTAATATAATGGTGGTAAGAACAAATATGTAAGATCACAGTTCATCTCTAGGTTGAAAATGAAATCTGGTCACATGCTTTAATTTAAAAAATGGACAAACAGCACAATCCTGGCGTTTTCACATAAAACAGTTAACATAGCTAAAGAGGCTCATTTGCCAAGTAGTATTTCATTATTAGTTTGCTTTTCAATAATTCAGGACTTTTACTTTTGCTCTTATACAAATTAAAAATGACTAATTGTGATCAAATAAGTCACTGACTGTCAAACAATTATACTTCACCATTTTTTCAACCATTTCACAATTTTATTAGAAAATTTTCCCATTACAAAATTTAGAAAGAATCAATAAATTATTTTGTAGTCAGATGCACTCAACAAATCTAAGGTTCATTAATATAATTACACAATTGTGAACACAACCAAAAGTTGTATGAAATTTAAGTCATAGTAAGTTAAAATCTTAGCACAAGCTTACCTGGGTTTGCTTTTCACTTTTGCTTCTCTTGACTTGTCACTTAAAGTCTTCAGCCTATAATTCAATATAAAATATAATATTTTTACAAGTCAAGAGATTATTATTATTTTTTTGAGACAGGGTCTCACTCTGTTGTCCAGGCTGGAGTGCAGTGACATGTACATTACTCACTGCAGCCTCAACCTCCTGGGCCCAAGTGATCCTCCCACCTCATCCTCCTGTGTAGCTGGGAATATAGTCACCCGCCACCACGCCTGGGTAATTTCTTTTTTTATTTAGTGGAGATGGAGTCTTGCTATGTTGTCCAAGCTGGTCTCAAACCCCATGCCTCAAATGATCCTACTGCCTCAGCCTCCCAAAATGCTGGGATTACAGGCATGAGCCACCCCACCCAGCCCAGAGATTTTTCAACCACAAATTTTCACATGTTAAAATTTTAGGTCAGATAAGCTACTTTTTTTTTTTTTAAGCAAGAATTAAGTACCTCAAAAGATAACAAATATTTGAGTGTTTACTATATGTTAGATACTACAAATGGAAAATCTGTAGCAAATTTTTTTTTAAGAGATGGTCTCACTCTGTTGCCCAGGCTAGAATATAGTGGTGCGATTTTAGCTTACTGTAACCTCAAACTCTTGGGCTCAAGCAATCTTCCCACCTCAGCCTCCTGGGTAACAAGGACTACAGATATGTGCCACCATGCCCAGCTATTTGTTTCACTTTTATTTTGGTCTCACTATGTTGCCCAGTCTGGTCTCTATCGCCTGGCCTCAAGTGATCTTCCCACCTCAGCCTCCCCAAAGAGCTGGGATTATAGGTGTGTGCTACCACACCAGGCCTTATTTTCATATTCTTACCCCAAGTCCCTTTTTTAGAAACCAAGATTCCTAAATGTGATCAGACCACAGAAACATAATTCATCTGGCATCTTTAGAAAAAGTCATGTTCCACATAGGAGAAATCAATAGGTAACAAAGATGTCTAAGCAGCACACTTCATTAAGTAGATGCTACCCAGGCCTTCAAATCTCTTTAAGCGCCCACAGCATTTGAAATTTTAGTTGAGAAAAAGCTTTTTAAAATATATTACAAACTTCTTTCATTAAAGAGGACTTGGTATATTTCATTTAACATTTTGTGATAACTCAGGATCAGTATTAAGAATATCATTGACTACATTTTGCAGCAAAACAGTATTCTCCCCTGATACTTCTGAGATAGAAATGCATCTTCATCTATTAACCTGAAACCAATCTATGGTAGTTTTGTGTTTGTTTGGGCTCTTATGTCTACCTTTCCTAAATTTTCTTTCTCTACCATTGGTCACCTGGCTGTCAGCTCTCACTCACTGCTTCTGCTAGCTATTTAACTCTAGCAGTTTCCTCCCCTCTACTTGCTGCTTTTAAATTATTGCACTGGAAAACAGATAAATGGGCTAGAGCTGCATATATAGAATTAACAGGCTCTTTTAAATGTCAAATACGATGTTCATAAAATGTACAATTTATTTTCACTTCACTGGCCCAGTTTTACTTTATTTTGGCTGTGGACTCTGTTACAGATAACTGAGGCTGCCAATAAGTGAGTGCTACAGTATGCAGTAATATCATATAAAATGAGATATCATGTACACATTCTTCTCAATCACTTCAACAAATATTCATTTGTAAACAGAAACTGAAAATATAGGCCACAGTACTACTGCTGGCCCCTACGAAGTCTTTGTAAAAACAGAAATAGGTGTTCCTTCCTCCAGACACTTTACTGCCATCATCCAGAAACTGTCCTAATACACAAGTTGACTCTTGCATGAATGCCTCAACTATGCATGGTACAGTGTACAACCTGCACAACTATGCAGGCTGGTTCTGAAACAGGATTCCATCTTTTCTGTCTATAATGTCTGATTAAGCACCATATGGGGACTTCTGATAAACTGCATTTTTTTAAACCAAATTAGAATGCCAATGTCATACAAAGAGTTTCATATTACTCTATGATCTTTTTCAAAAAATAAAATATTGACAAGATCAATTCCTCTGCAATATTCAAAAGATTCAGCAATCTCTTTAATACAAAAGTAATTAGTATATCTCTCTAGATAAGTCTAGGAAATTGTGTAAAAGTCTAATGTAAATTTCTAAGCTTATCTTGGAAACTAGTAAATCCGGTTTAAACCAAGATTAAGCAAAAGCTAGGGAAAACAATTTTTATGGCCATGCTCTACTATTTCCACTATAAAGTTTGATCAAAATACTTAGTTGGAACATCTCAGGCAAAATTATCCTAGTTAGCTATATACAGCAGTGCATCATACTCAAAATGATTCTCGCATTATTTTTAGTGATTCAGGACAATTCTATACAGCTGAGTGTGAAAGGGAATTCCTAAGATCCTCTTTGGACTACTCTAATTATATGATCCGGCAAATCTCTAAGTTGGTATTTCAACTATTTATTTCTAAAACAAACTTTTAATTTCTTAATTGTAATATGCCAAGTTTGGAATTCTCTTCTCCGTCCCCCTACCCCATCTCCTCCCCGCCACCCACAAAAAGAAAAAACTTGTTTGAAATGAAAAGGAGTGTTACAGGGAACAGAAAGTAAAATTGTTGGAAGATTCAACAAAAGCTTCCCCATGTGGCTCTTTAATAGTCATCTGTTTTAAAAATTGGTCTTTAACCAAAGTTAATATGTGAAACTTATCTGATCTGGATTTGAACAAACCAACTGTAAAAAGTCATTTCTAAGAACAAAGGAAGTCTGATTATGGACTGCATAATTGATAATATCAAAGAATTAGTGTTAATTTTATTAGTTATGAAATCAGCATTGCATTTATGTAATGTGTTTCCTTTTTAGTGATGCAAGCTGACATATCACAGGTATAGTAGGCAAGTCTGAGATTTACATTGTAAATAAAGGGAGAGACAAGGCAAACGTGGCAATATCTGAAAATTGTTAAATCTCAGCAATGGATATATGTGGTTCATTGTGTTATTCTATTTGTGTGTGTGTTTGAGACTTTGTAAAATACAAACAACTTTGTTTTTGAGACAGGGTCTTGCTGTGTCACCCAGACTGGAGTGCAATGGAGCAATCATAGCTCACTGCAGCCTCAAGCTCCTGGTCTTAAGTGATCCTCCCACCTTAGCCTCTCAAATAGCTGGGACTAAGGCTCACACCACCACACCCAGCTAGTTTCTAAAAATCCTTTGTAGAGACAGGGGTCTCCCTATGTTGCCTAGGCCGGTCTTGAACTCATGGGCTCAAGCTATCCTCCCACCTCAGCCTCCCCAAGTGCTGAGATTAGAAGCACAAATCACCATACCCAGCCAAAAAAACATTTTTAATAACAAAAACAATCTTTTAGGTATTCATCTTTTCTCACCACATCTTCTCCAAATAAATGGTCAATGTGCCAAAATGCAGAAACTGTTGGAGAAAACAAAGTAGCCAGAGGAAAGTTGGAAATAGTCATCTTTTTCCCTGCTAAAAAACAAACAAAAACAAAGTAAAAAACAAAGTAGCTATAGGAAAGTAAAATGAAGTTAAAAAAAAAAGTAAAAAAACAAAGTAGCTATAGGAAAGTTGAAAATAGTCATCTTTTTGCCTGCTAAACTTTCTTGTTTCCAACTATTATTCTTAAGATGAAAAATATAAAAGATCAGATATACTTAAGAAAGTAACAAAAAACCAAAAAGGTATTTTCTAAAATAACATCCTCAAAACCCAGAATTCACCTGAAATTAGCCCACTATTTTTATTTTGGGATAACTCCAGTTTCTCTGGAGAACTTATTCTGTCCTGGAAACAACCCACTCATAAAGTCTGTTTAATGTCCTACAATATCATGACACACTGTGAAGGAAATACTGACCTGGGGGAATATTCCAGTTTCCTCAAATGTAAAATGGTAGTATTATACTCAACCATAAAGATTTGCCACAAGAATTCAATAAAATTCCAAATATGACCTTAAAGGCATTCTGGAAACTACAGAGCTAATTTCAAATGAAAGTGATAATAAAGGTGATCCCCATCAAGAAAGTTGAGAAACCAATGTACTACATTACTGGGCTAAGGTGAAATAAAGCAGAGGTTCCCAATGTGCCTACAAAAGGCTTGCCCAGCCCTGTTCTTGGTCTTCTCCCAAGTACCATATACCCCATGAACACATAAGTGCTGTGTAAGCATATTAATATATAGACTAAGTGAGCCATCTGACAACTATTTTCTACTAATGACGACTTTCAAGTTCAAAGCACTAAACCTCAAATGTCATAAAGTTCAATAATTTTATTTTTAGATAGCTCCAACAACTTCACCTTAATTTGACACCAGCATATTTATGTCTTTGAGCTTTGTAGAAAATACTAAAATGGAGGCTTCCTACTGAAAAAGGGGGGTGACTCACAAAATTGCTTAGACAAAAAGTGTAAAAAGATGTAGATAAGCCTGGGCAACATGGCGAAACCCTGTCTTCCAAATATACAAATTAGCCAGGCGTGGTGGTGTATGCCTGTAGTCCCAGCTACTTGGAAGGCTGAAGTGGGTGGATTGCTTGAACCCAGGAGGTTGAGGCTGCAGTGAGCCATGAGCATACTACAGCACTCCAGCCTGGGTGACAGAGTGAGACCATGTCTCAGAGGAAAAAAGAAAAGAAAAAGATGTAGATAAACACAATGATGCATTGAGTACTACAATGACTGATGAGATCAGCCAGTGATTCAACAGCGTGGGGAACCTGCATGACGTTTCATTTATTTGTAACTCAATTTCCAACTGTCTACATCACTGGCTATTAGGAAAGGTGAGGACGATTGCTTTAAAGCACCACAGAAATGTATGAATTAGCGTATTTTGTCATAAGGCACATCCAATCTATTACATTTTCACATAAGTGTTCATCAATTTTTTCTCTCTTAAGTGAGATCAGGGAAAAGCCAAAGCCTCGGTCACACTTAAAAGTGCATGACCTAAGGTCCAAAGCCTAAGAAATTCACGGAAAAGCTGCACAGATTCAGGAAAGAAAGATGAATTTACACTATCTACATCCTAATGCCTTTAACCTAAGTCCCAAATACATGGCTTCAAGTTCTCACCTCTCACCTGAGTGCAACAGAAAGTTCCAATTGCTTCTCAGCTGTCAAGCAGCTAGCTCATCACAAATTCACCGTTAACTGTTCCTTCTCTCTCAAACCTATTCTTAAATTCTTTAATGTTGGTATATGACACCATTTATCTAAGATACTTCCAAATTCACATTCTCAATTTCTGCACCTCTTTCATCTCCCACTGCTGTCTAATCCGACCAGTGCCTAACACATCCATGCCCTCCTTTAAACTATCAGCACTGCCTTAGCCTCTCTCATCTGGACCTTCATTACAGCCTCTTAAATAATCTACCTCTACCCCATCCCCAATCTTCCTATCACACGGCCTCTCAAGTTATTCTTCCAGAAATACAGAAATATTTTTCCAGAAATACAGATAGGCCATCTTCTCCTTAGCCTGAGTTTTAGCCACAAAACTTATGGCCTTCTAGATATTCTAGATATTCTGCTACTAGAACGAGAGTAAGGATCTTACTTGTTATCTGGTTTGTTCTCTGCTATATCCCCAGTACCTAAAATAGTGCCTGCCACACAGTAAGCACTCAATAAATATTTGACAAATTAATTAAGCAAAGCATTGAAGATATTCTATTATTAGGCACTAAACTTCCTTTCCAGCTTCATCTCCCAGGACTGCTTCCATCTCTGAAATGTGCTTATCCAAATCTATCGCAATTTCTCCTCATTCTTCAAGGCCTAGTTTTAGAAACCCCTTCCTCTTTGAAGCCTTCTGTAAATGCATCCTAATGACTCTTTCCTCGGACTCACATACCACACTATTTGCATCTTTAACATTCTGCTCATTCTGCTTTGCTTTACATCAGCACCAGTCTAGGGCATCTAGTGGGCAGAGACTGTTTTAGTCACCTTTGTACCCACAGGATCTGGCCCAATATACAGACATTGTTTAGGAAAGACTAGCCTAAACTGAGCATATGGGCTCTCAAATCTTTTCTAAGCTTCTATGAAAAAGGACACTTTGAGTGCCTCGTCTAATGTCTGGCACTGGCACTTAATAGGAACTCAGTAGATATTTATTAAATCAAGTTGAATATTGAGATTATTTTCTCTTTAAGAAGATGATTAATCCTGGAAAAGTCAACATTTCAAGCAACACTTCGCCATTCGACCACATTGTAATTTAGATGACTGGCTCCAACCCCCTTTGTGCAGGTTTTGGTAGATACTACAAGGACGGAAGAAGACAGAATGAGGACACTGGGCAGGGGTGGAGGTGGGCGGCAGGGGCAGTGAGGGCTTTGAGGGGGAAACACCCTCTAGCTGCAACAATAGCAGGTTTTTTATCCCTAACCACAGGAACCCAGTGCATCACAAACAGGAAACACCAGCCTGTGACAGGCAGCTATAAACCCGTCAGTAAATCTGATTTTCAGTTCCCTGAAGGGTTTGCATGCCTAAATAAATACCTCAATCCTGAGGCCTTTGGTCATAACAGCTCAAAACGTAAAAGTCAAAGACCAGAGTGGCTTCGAAGTATCTACTTTGGTATGTCCAAAAGTCTCCCCCAGAGCTCAAGCCAATCTCTGTAAAAATGGATATTTTATGTGACCTCTCCAAAAGGCTCCAAGAATTCTGATTCAGTTAAATCAAATCACAACTCACTTTAGGTGAAGGGAAAAGATCTTTGAGTGAGGCTCAGAACCAATCCTCTTCAGTCTGTGGCCTTCGGCTGGCCCACCACCAAATTAAGGCAGAAAGAATGTGATGTAATCACTAGTTTTTCTCAATGTTGACATAATTGTTACTACACATAAAAATTTACAAAAAAGGCCATAAGTCCATGGACAACCTAGAGTTCCCTCCCAAACCACCAGTAATCTTTACACTGCCCTTAAAGAATGGTCTTTAGCTGCACTTAGTTTCTAAGTTTGAATGGAATGTAGAAATTCATTCTCATTGGACACGGTTTCACCACCAAAGTGACATTCTGAGACTGATAAGGAATCGTCCTATTTTACTAAAAATGAAAAAAAAGTAAATTTGTCTAGAGTTGGGGCCTTCATATGAGTTTTCAGAAAGTGAAAATGATCAGAGAAGCTCTGAAGAGAGGATGCTGCTCTGGGTGACAGCGGGAGCTGCACTGGCCGCACTGAAGGAGCCCAGAAATGCCTGAGGCCTTCCATTCAGTCCCTGGGGCAACCAGCACACCTGGTGTTTCCAACTATTTTAGAAGGCAGCTGCTCTGGCTTCCACACACACACTTGCTCTGCCACCAAGTGTTCTACAGAAACGCCAGGTCCAATGTGATAGCTCTGGGTGGCCAGGGCCATGTTTTTTTCATTTTTTCTTTCTTTTTTAAGAGATGAGGTTTCTTTTTTTTTTTTTGAGATGGAGTCTTGCTCTATCGCCCAGTCTGGAGTGCGGTGGTGCGATCTCGGCTCACTGCAACCTCCACCTCCTGCATTCAAGAGATTCTTCTGCCTCAGCCTCCCAAGTAGCTGGGATTACAGACGTGCAACACCATGGCCAGCTAATTTTTGTATTTTTTAGTAGAGATGGGGTTTCACCACATTGGCCAGGCTGGTCTTGAACTCCTGACCTCATGATCTGCCCGCTTTGGCCTCCCAAAGTGCTGGGATTACAGGCGTGAGCCACCATACCCAGCCAAAAGATGGGGTTTCTTTGTGTTGCCCAGGCTGGTCTTGAACTCCTGGGCTCAAGGGATCCTCCTGCCTCAGCCTCCCAAGTAGCTGGGACAACAAAATTGTTGGAAGATTCAATAGTTTCCCCATGTGGCTCTTTGACAGTCATCTGTTTTAAAAATTGGTTTTTAAACAAATTTAATGTGTGAAACTTATCTGATCTGGATTTGAACAAACCAACTGTAAAAGGTCATTTCTAAGAACAAAAGAAGTCTGATTATGGACTGCATAATTGATAATATCAAGGAAGTAGTGTTAATTTTATTAGCCATGATATCAGCATTGCATTTATGTAATGCGTTTCTTTTTCAGTGATGCAGCTCATGTCTCTTTCATCTTTGAATTCCACATTACCAACATATAATAAACACATGTGTGCTGTGTTTACTGTTGTCTTTTCTCCTCAAGGCAAAAATATTCAGTTATGTAAAGTAGGTAGATCTCAAGCTGAATATGGGAAAGTTTAATCGAACAGATTAGGTGCAGGAAATTGAGGACCTGAAGAAAGTGAATATCAGGCACTAGAGGTCCGGGTCTACTGCGAGACTGACATCACTTGGAGATGAGTTGTTTCTCCACCAGGTGACAGGCTAATGGCACACACTGACAGTCCAGTGGTTTGTCAGCTGAAAGTGACCTGTACAGGAGAAAGCCAACAAAGGACCTAAGGAAGCCCTCTCAGGATGTCTAGATCCAAAATGGCCCCAGACTACGGCATCTTTAAGAAGTCAAGTCAGTTTCCAAGGGGTTCTAACCAGATCCCTTTGGCATGTCTCTCCTTAATTAAACTCTAAACGTTTAGGGTTACCCTGATCTCCCAGGATGGTTTGTGCCCCGGCAGTCCAGAGCCCAGCCCAGAATCTACATTCCTGGGTAAAATGCCTTCTTACAAAGGTCAGGAGCATGAATGCTTCTGAGGCAACCATGTGACCTACAGAGTTATAGTAACTACAAGATGGGCTGTTATGCCATCAAGGAATTCCACGAAGTACTAACAGGAGAATAATGGCCACTCTCATGCTACAAATGGGCCAGTTCAGCATCACACCAAAAGGTTTTCAATACAATAATTTATACTCTGAAAAGAAGGTACTTTTCCTAAATAGGGAGAACAAAATGCAAGCACGCAAGCACACCCATCAGTGAATGACTCTGAGCATCAATAACTTTCTAAACAGCAAACTAACAAAAATGATTGACGCGTGGTAAGTGCTCAAGCGTTTGAAAGTTTGTTATTCAATGCCCAATGTGCAAATAGTATTAACATTTTTGTCCAATAAGATAAAAGTTTGGCTAATATCTTTCTCATTAGAAATTTAAAACGAGGCTGGGTGCAGTGACTGATACCTATAATCCCACCACTTCAGGAAGCCTAGGAGGGAGCATCGCTTGCACCCAGGAGTTGGAGGCTGCAGTGAGTTATGATAGCGCTGCTGCGCTCCAGCCTGGCGGCAGAGCGAGACCTTGTCACTTTAAAAAAAAAAAGGGGGGGGGGTGGGTGTCGGCCAGACACGGTGGCTCAGGCCTGTAATTCCAGCACTTTGGGAGGCCGAGGTGGGCGGATCACAAGCTCAGGAGTTCGAGACCAGCCTGGCCAATATGGTGAAACCCGTCTCTACTAAAAAAAAAAAAAAAAAAAAAAAAAAATTAGCCGGGCGTGGTGGCGGGCGCCTGTAGTCCCAGCTACTCAGGAGGTGGAGGCAGGAGAATCGCTTGAATCCCGGAGGCGGCGGCTGCAGTGAGCCGAGATCACGCCACTGCGCTCCAGTCTGGGCGACAGAGCAAGAATCCATCTCAAAAAAAAAAAGGGGGCGGTGGGGGGGGAGAAATTTAAAACAGTATGAGTGGAAATGCTCTCACATTCAGTGCATCCTCCAACAGGATTTGTAAGCTAACGCTGAAAGATCCTTTTCAAAGACAGATCTTTTTCACTTTAAAGGGATGGAAAAATTAAAACGAGTTAAGCACTAAGTAACAATACTGACATAATGCTTACTTCGTGTTTTACACGTTAATTCATTAATCCTTGTAATAACTTTTTAAGTACCATCATTATCCCCATTTTACAGTAGCGGAAACAGTACATTGAGGCCAGGCAGCTGAGTAACTACGTTTGGGTTAGTGGTCGAGCCAGAATGCCTAGGCAATCTGGCGCCAGAGTCTCGGCCTGTGGGTCCCAGGCGTTGGTGCCCATTGGAATCCCCTGGGGATCTTTAAAACGCCGTCTCCAGGCACTCTGGTTAACAGGTATGGGGTGAGACCTGGGCATCAGAACTCTGAAAGGTTCCCGGGTGTTTCTAAGCAAAGTTTGGGAACCGCTGGGTATTAAAAGCATTCCTAGAGTTCTGTCGCTTCTCCTGCTTAGGAGTTCCTTCGCCGAGGCGCTGAGCTCACGGCAAAGGTAGAGAAAGAACGCTAACGGGGAGGGGCGGCCAGCCTTGCCAAGGGTTAGGCCGGCGAGCCGGGCGTGAAAGCCGAGCCGCGGCGCAGAAGGCTGGGGCCGGAGGGTGCAGGCTGCTGCGCTGTGCGATCCGACCCGGGGAAGGTGGCTGGCCCAGTTCCAGGTGCGCACGAGCAGGTGTCTGCTGGGCCGAGGGGTGCAGGCCACTGTGCCGGGGGGCGGAAGCTGTGAGGCGCGCTGGCTTCTCACATGACTCCCATCCAGGGCCCAGCTGATGCTGCCGGGAAGGGACCGCAGGGTCCCACACCCCCCGGGCGCTCCGCTGCGCCGCCGAGCGCCTCCCGGTCCTGGGGGTGCGCGTCACAGGCGGCCCGCAGGGACCTAAGTTACTTTGCGCCGCCCGACGCGAGGACGCCGGGAAGTTCGTTACTTTCCTCGGCTGGGCGGGGCGGGGAGGTGCGGGACGGGACGGACCCTGGACCGCGGCGCGGGGAAGGGAGCGAGGCAGAGGCATCCTAGGCGGCGGCCCGGCCCCCTCAGGTCCCTTTTCGTCGCCCACCGTATACCCACCCGGAGGTGAAATCCTGCTGCACGCTCAGCAGCCGCTCGCGAAGGGTCTCCAGCATTGCCGCCGCCGGTCTCCTCTCCTCAGGCCTCGGGCTGCTGCTGCTTCTGTCGCCCCCTGAGTCCCACGCCGCCAACCCCGCGCTGTCACCGCGCGCCCCGCACTCCCACTACCGGCCCCGCTCCCGGTCCGGTCCTGGCCCCCGCGCCACAGCCCCAGCCCCTTCCGCGTTCCCGCCCCTCGCGCGCGCGCGCGCCAGGCTCGCGCAGCCGCAGTGGACTGCGCCGGGCTCGGGCTGCGGAAAAGGGGCGGGTCTTCCCCCGACCGAGAGGGCCAGTAGCTCCTCCGCTCATCCCTATCCCGCACCAGGCCTTCTTGTTTTTGTTTTTTTTTTTCTTTAAAATGGAAGCGGCATCGTGAAAGGATTTTTTAACTCGAAGCCCCCTTTGAGGGAAATGTTGGCTTTTACGGTTTGGAAGAGAATTGGATCGATCTCTTGCATAGGCAATGTGCACAAATCATTGCATGGATTCTAGGTTCAGGATCTGACCCCACTGGCTTTCACCTTGGATGAGATAGTCAAATATTGAGCCTCGGTTTCTTCATTCATAAAATGGCAATAATAGTCGACTGTCTCGACATTCCTACTTTCCACTCTCTCTTTACCCCCTCAGGCTTTTGTGCCCTACACACCAAAGGTGATCGCCTTTCGCGAGTCACCAGTGACTTCCATGTTGCTGGTGCCTTTGATTACTTCTCTGCCCTGATTTTTTCTCCACCTCTCAGTGGCTCTCAATGCAGTTTATCATCCCATCCTTAAAACCCATTCTTCTCTTGCGAAGCACTCCATACTTCCTCTCTCCCTTCCCCTCCACCCCTTCTCCTATTTTAGTAGCCACTCCGAAGGCTACATGCCCAGCCTCCCCAGCCCTTCTCCAGATGTGTGGTTCCATAGGTGAGACTATCTATTACCATGCTGTAAATTCTGTCAAGGAACCGATGACTTCCACAGCTCTATCCTCTGCCCTGTCCTTCCTCCCTCTCCGTCAATTCATACTAGTTCCTTACTCATATAAGCATGTATACAACATGTATCCAAAAGGCATCTCAGACCAACATACACAAAACTGAAAATTTCATTCATTGCGCCTTCACCTTTAATCTGCTCATCCTGTATTTTCCATTTCAGTAAATGACACCACCATCCACCAAGTTGCTCAAGGTAAGACACTTGAAATCACCTCTGGTTCCCCTCTTTTCCTCATTCCCCATATTAACTTATCAAATCCAATCAACTCTACTCCTGAAGTATTTCTGGAACCTGCTTCTCTTTCTATATCTTCACTATATTTATCCTGGTCGAAGGCACCATCCTCTTTCAGTAGGAACACAGACAGTTCTTCCAGATTCTACTCTTTTGCCATGCACACCCCTATAATCATCCTTGACACAGCAGCCAGAAAGAGTTATTTAAAAGATCAATCGGATCACGTTGCTCCCCTGCTTAAAATCTTCCAATTGCCTCCTGGGCACTTGGAATAAAATTCAAACTACTTACCCCCTTAAAAAGCCCTAAAGTTTGAACCTTTTCTAGCACTGTATCCAAATTGATTACTAGTCACCTATCATGTCCTTGACAATTAAGACATAATAGCCTTTTTTCTTTTTTGGTGTGTTCTTTGAAAATTCCAGGTTTATTTCCACCTGTGGTGTTTTCACAAAATTTTCTCCAAACTGTCCCTTGTCTGGCTCCTTATAACATAAGGGTCACATCCTAAATAGCATCACATTAGATAGGTTTTACTTACCATTCAAGTTACACACCCAATCACTTCCTATCACGTAGCCCGTTTCTCAACTTAGTACACATTAGAAAATTTATTCAATAATTATTTGTTATTTATTAATTAGTTGTTTACAAACATATTTTAAAACCAAGACAAATAAGGCATTCACCTCAGGTACAAAATTTACGGGAGCCAAAAAGCTCAGTAATCAAGATAATATTTTAATACGATATTTTAAAAATTCAAAATTAATGAAAAAAAATCTGTGATGAACAAGATATCAAAATTTTAAATACACAGGATCTGTTAGGGCTGGGATTGGATGAGGCCAGTGAGGTGGGTAGCACAAGTACAGGCCCTGATGTAAACTGCTCTGTCTGTCTTACTAAGCTTTGCATCCCCAGCATTGAAAACAGTGAATGGCATGTAACAGACACCCAGTAAATGTTGTTTTGTTGCAGGAGTTATGTAAGATAAAGGACTTAGCTTGTAGCTGGGGGATCACCTCTTCCCCACTCTAGATGTTTTCTTCCACGGGAAGGGAGCTCTTCAGCTAACATAAAGAAGTACCCGGCCTTTCCTGGTGGGGAAGAGGTGACTACGATGATTAGTGAGCTAGGAAGTAAGGAGCTTGGTCTCATCCTCTTTTCTTTTTGTTGAGTGAAAACTTCCAACAAACAGCATTCATTCTGCTGCCTAAGGACAGGCTTGAAGGGCAACCCAGTGCTTTTTGTGACTGGGTACTAGAAGTTCTGCTTGCCCATGAATATAAGCCATGTGTTCCATCAGTCTTCCTAGAAATAAAAGTGATGTTTTGGCCTCTTTATGCTGACACTATTGTTTTATTTCTCAATTTGCTCAGACAAGTAAGAAAGAGCAGTGCTGTTTATCGAGCCTTCTTCTACCTCTCAGAAACAGTGCCTGGTACAAAGCAAGTGATCAAATGATCAAATCTACAGAGACAGGTCCCTTAGTATCTAGTAGATTTGAAAACCACAAGTACTGGGAAATACTAAATTTTTTTCTTTTATTCAATTAAACTCTACACATAAGCTTTCCATTTACTAAGTTTCATACATTCCAACAAAGCACCAAATCCACTCAAAAAAGACTCTTGCCTGTCACTAAAAAATAGCTTTACTGGTTGTGCCTGATCATTTCTGTCTTGACCAATGCATTGTTTATTAGTCTATGGCATGTTTGTGTTTGAGGTGCTTTCTGAACATTCTTAATCCCATCATGTCTATTAAATTCAAAAACAGTGAAAGTTTTAAAAGTGCTAATAAAAAGATAATTTATGATTTAAAAAAGTAAATATTTAAAAAATTAGGAAATAACTACTGTTGTACATGAGTTGCTCAGGAGGAATGATTAAGGACTAAGAGTTGAAGCACGTGACATGTCGTGTTTACGTAAGTAACAGTAATCAGCCAGAAACCAGGAAGATGGATTGGCAAAATGAAAAAAAAAACAAAGCTTTTAAGTACAGTTTGAGAACCAACATCAGTATGGAAGCTATTGACCTAATCTTAATTCAGGAATTGGTTGAGAGTTGATTGTTGTTTGTTTGGGGTTTTTTTGTTTGTTTTGTTTTAAGACGGAGTCTCCCTCTGTCACCTAGGCTGGAGTGTAGTGGTTCAATCTTGGCTCACTGCAGCCTCTGCCTCCTGGGTTCAAGTGATTCTCCTGCCTCAGCCTCCTGGGTAGCTGGGATTACAGGCTTCCGCCATCAAGCCCAGCTAATTTTTGTATTTTTAGTAGAGACAGGGTGTCACTATGTTGGCCAGGCTGGTCTTGAACTCCTGACCTCAAGTGATCCACCTGCCTTGGCCTCCCAAAATGCTGGGATTACAGGCATGAGCCACCGCGCCCAGCAGAGTTGATTTTTTGAGAGCATATTAGTTGCGCCCAGGGAAAGCTTTGATGATACAACGTTTGGGGTGAGCACCAAAGCTGCTAAGAAGTTTCCTGAAATAGTGCTTCCCTGACCAGCAGCAGCCGCATCGTCTGGGAGCTTCCTGCAAAGGTAGAATCGTAGGCCCCAGCCAGCCCTACTGAATCAGAAACTGAGTTTTATTAAGACCCCCCAGGTGATTTTTATTCATGTTAACATTTGAGAAGCCCTACTCGTTGGGGAAAGGGGATTTCCTGTCTCAACAGATTCTTACTGGAGACAAAGTGATAAATGAGGATTTGGTGGAACTAGAACCAAAGAGGAAGATGCTATTAAAGAAGGGGCTGTACAAAAGAAACTACCATCAGAGTGAACAGGCAACCTACAGAATGGGAGAAAATTTTTGCAATCTACTCATCTGACAAAGGAATAATTTCCAGAATCTACAGTGAACTCAAACAAATTTACAAGAAAAAAACAACCCCATCAACAAGTGGGCGAAGGATATGAACAGACACTTCTCAAAAGAAGACATTTATGCAGCCAAAAGACACATGAAAAAATGCTCATCATCACTGGCCATCAGAGAAATGCAAATCAAAACCACAATGAGATACCATCTCACACCAGTTAGAATGGCGATCATTAAAAAGTCAGGAAACAACAGGTGCTGGAGAGGATGTGGAGAAATAGGAACACTTTTACACTGTTGGTGGGACCGTAAACTAGTTCAACCATTGTGGAAGTCAGTGTGGCGATTCCTCAGGGATCTAGAACTAGAAATACCATTTGGCCCAGCCATCTCATTACTGGGTATATACCCAAAGGATTATAAACCATGCTGCTATAAAGACATATGCACACATATGTTTATTGTGGCAACATTCACAATAGCAAAGACTTGGAACCAACCCAAATGTCCAACAATGATAGACTGGATTAGGAAAATGTGGCACATATACACCATGGAATACTATGCAGCCATAAAAAATGATGAGTTCATGTCCTTTGTAGGGACATGGATGAAGCTGGAAACCATCATTCTCAGCAAACTATCGCAAGGACAAAAAACCAAACACCCACTCATAGGTGGGATTTGAACAATGAGAACACATGGACACAGGAAGGGGAACATCACACACCGGGGCCTGTTGTGGGGTGGGGAGAGCGGGGAGGGATAGCATTAGGAGATATACCTAATGTTAAATGACGAGTTAATGGGTGCGGCACACCAACTTGGCACATGTATACATATGTAACAAACCTACACGTTGTGCACATGTACCCTAAAACTTAAAGTATAATTAAAAAAAAAAAAGGTAAGGGGAAAAAAAAAAGAAGGGGCTGTAGAACCCAGAAAAGTTCATACCATTTCATTGGCAGAGCTCCTTTAGAGTAATTGGAAACGCACTATGGTTAGTTGCTTTGCAGGGACCTGACTTAGATTTGTAAAGATATTTACAGTGTGTTGTTATTATTTGTGATTTCTTTTAAAAGCCAACATGTAAATATTTTTGATATCTTTAATTTTTAAGAGTTTAATGGTTACAGAAGAATCCACATAAAAGCTGTAAATGTTTCTCGTGATGCAATGAGTATTTTTAAGAATGAGGTAAGCTAGATAAAGCTGGAAAGGTGATATCAGCATGGCATTTTGAAAAGAAAAGCAGAGACAGAAATCAGGGAGGTGGAGGAGGGGAATTCCAACCTCAGAGAGTAAAGATTAGAACGCAGCTGAAGAACAGGAGAGAAGGGGTAGTTAGAGGATATCAAGGTCGGAAGGCAGAAGCTATAATAATAGGTCTAGATGGCAAACACTGTCGGGAGTGACAGCGAGGTTGGAAATGAGTATTTTACCTGAGCTGAACGGAAAGAACAGTAAAAGGATCTCGGGTGCATCTATTTGTGTTCCAAAATTGTATCGCACTGTCATAAAATGACTGGGCACCTAACCTTTTCTTTTTGCTCAGATGAAAAAAGATGGCACTACACCGTGGCATTAAAGGAGGAAAACGTTTATTTTTTGTTAATATATGTTTAGATCTATATGATCTATAAAGATGTGTTAGAGGAGGAAAACTTTTATTTTTTGTTAATCTATGGTTGGATCTATATGGTCTATAAAACATCCATAAACAACCAAGTGACTCCATTCATCAAAGTGTAGGGACTCCACATGAGTAAAGGAAACCAGGTCCTGTACTCTTACAAATAGATGGTTCCCCTAGAGAGAATAATTCTCAGAAATCACATCTTCTGAACCACTATGCCGTAGAAATATCTTTGTGTGGGAAAACTTAATAACAAACTGAAACTCTTTAATAAGGATTAGTGGCCAAAAAAAAAAAAAGTTTGAGACAATGATTACTTATAGCTAACTATCAGGTCAATACGTGCTGGTGGGGGAGCCGTAATAATTGATCATTAGTAGTTAAAATAATTGATGATTATAATTGCAGTTAAGTGATAGTTCTCAAGCCTGGCTGCACCTTCAAATCACATGGGGAGCATTTTAGAAATACCAGTGCCTGGCCTCAGACCCCCAGAGCATCTGGTTTAACTAGTCTGAGGTGATGTCTCCTCCTTTATGCGGTTTAAAAGCTTCCCTGGTGATTCTAACTTGCAGGCAGGGCTGGGAACCACTGTGCTAAGCAGAGAGACTTAAGCTGCCCTACATGGAAGGCAACGATGACTTCAGAATCCATGAACTTCAGGAGTCAAGGCTGTAGTTTGTCCTCACCTTTCCCAGCTCATTCAAACAGGCACTAGCCCCATCACTTCGTTGTACCCAAGCCCTTGCAGCCTCCACTTCTGCTGGCTGGTTCTGAAGGCAACAGTGTGAGGCAGGGGCAGAGGAGAAAGCTAAACCAGGCCTGGATAAGCAAGGCAGTAGCTGAGATGGGCTCAGTCTTCCCCAGGGGTTGTGTTTTGTTGTTGTTTTTTTTCGTTTTGTTTTGTTTTTTCAAAAATACGTACTCAGCAAAGAGAGGAAATCCAAGAACCAACTGTGTCTGGAGACTTAGCCAGGCCTTCTGGACCTGGAAGACTCTTGTTGCCAGTGATGGGGTTCAGAACATGCTACCCCAAAATATGGTACCCTGGGCATTTGAGAAAACCACAGAAGCAGGTTTTATCTGACACATGTCCCCTTCTTCCCTGAAGCAGGTCCTAAAACCCCAGAAAGGATTTCCCAGCCTTCCCCTGTGGCAGGTCACATGAGCAGTACCCCATGTGAAAGGTACCCTCCTTATACCTGGAAGAAAAGAGCCAAAGACTAAAAGATGCCAAGAAGAATCTGAACAAACAAGTCTTGCTAAGTTTCCCTTCGTTTATTACCACTAAGCCATACCTTTGTGTCCTCCTAGCAAACTTCTCCATGACTGTCCATTTTTCAACAAACCTAAGCATAAAAATACACAAGATTACCTGTTCTTTTGGGTCTTCATTTCCTTACGAAGGCTCACTTGTCACATTAAACTTAATAAATTTGTATGCTTTGCCCTTGTTCATCTTTTTGTTATAGGGTCCCCAGCCATGAACCTGAGATGGGAAGGAAAGCTATTTCTTCTCCTCTATACCATTGGGGAAACAACAAACCCTCTAGTGTCCTAACAGGAGCTCTGGTAGCTGTCATTTCAGAGAAACTGTCTTGTTTCCTCTCCAAGTGACTCCTCCAGTCCCATGTATCTTTCTGACTCTCCCTGCTTCTACTTTTTCTTCTTTCTACTCTCTGCTTTCCCATATAACATTGGCCACCTCATAGCTTCAGCTTAACAACTCCTCTCTCCAAGTCTCTTGGTTTCTGCCACTGCTACCAACTACGACTCTCCCTGGGCGACCAGAAGAAGGCTCTGCATGCTTTCACCGTCCCCTTCTACCCCAGAATGCCTCACATAAGCAAAATCCTGTACCAGGCTACCTCATGCTGTGCATGTCTGCCTGTATGCCAAGTACCACTCCCTGGCCAAGTCTACTGTGACCAGGGTTGCAGGGTCAAACTGTACAAAACATGGGCAAGAAGTGCTTTTGGCCTTTTTTCTCCCTTAGAAGGGAACTCTGAGGGGCTGTTTCTGCAAACTTGCAAGGGGGTGAATAAACCTATAATGGCTAAATTCGAGATAATGTATTCAGTGTGTTACCTGGTAATGTTTTCACTTGTGTTGCTTCAATTCAGAGGTTTAGACAAAATAAATGGTAAGTTTTCAAACATTGCCTTTGTGATCTGCTGAGAATCTCAACAAGGGAAGGAGGGAAGTAAACTAGTTCTTATGTACAGAAATATTGGGTTCCTTTGCTTCTATGTATTGTCTCTGTTTATACACAAATAGAAGTGAACAGATATACCTGTTGTCTTAATAAGCCATTTTTTATGCCAATGAGGAGCTTGTGGCATATACTGAATAGTCTAGTCCTCTGATACCAGAATTCTGTTCTTGAAATGAGTCTGATTACTTTCCTCATGCAACCCAAATTAGCACCACTCACCACCCACTGGTACCTAGGGAGGAAGCATGGCATTGAGGGGGAATTAGCTGATCAATGGAGGACTTTTAATAAAACATCAACTTTTGAAAATAGTGGAAATGTCAAAGGTGAAACAGTATCTAAGAGCAGGATGCTAATCCTTCCTCCTACCCCCTTGTTCCACCTGGAGGCTGCAGTGAAACGAAAACACGAGGCCGTGAAGCAGAGCACGACGGGGAATAGGGCAGGGGAGAACACAGGTGCACACCACATCTCCTGATTTCCCATTGCTCCCTATTATTCATCCCTCTGTCAGGCAAGGCTTTTCTCCTTATGATTTTCTGCAGTGTCATCTACTCAACAAAACCACATTGTTAAGGCCCCACCTGTGCTGGGTACTCTGCTAGATGCTGACATAGTAATGGTATTAATATTGTCTTAAATTATTCCTATACTAATGATGATGGCTATTATTTACTGAGACCTCCATAGTGCCAAACAGGATTCTAAGCACTTTGCACATATCATTTATCCCCTTTTACAGATTAGGAAATAAAGTACTGTAAGACACATACCAATAAGGTACTGAAGAGCTTCTGATCTAGAGGTGAGACAATATCCAGAAGGTGATTAGTGTTTTCAATATGGCTGTGATCTGCTGGGTGTGGTGGCATGTGCCTGTAGTTCCAGCTACTTGGGAGGCTGAGGTGGGACAATTGCATGAGCCAGGGACATCGAGGCTGCAATGAGCCATGATCATGCCACACACGATCTAGCCTGGGCAACACAGCGAGACCCTGTCTCAAACAAAAATTAATAAATATGTCTGTGACTGCCCAGATGAAGAGTGACTCACCTTGTCTTTGCTTTGGAAGAAAGAGTCATCAAAGGGGGTCCATTGCTGGGATAGCCTTCAGAAATGTAAGTATCTCAGCATAAACTCCTGGAAGGTGCCTGCAACCGCTGTGGTGAGGTTTGGGCATCGGGGCAGCCTCCAAAGCCAGCTCTCGGCAAATGCCACCTGGTTATGTGAAAGTCAAGTCAGCTGAGCCAGTTCAGCCCCTCAAGCCTTTAGGCAGGTTAGCCAGGGCATCGCCTCCCTCACAGACTGGCAAGACCCTGGGGGAGGGGAGACAGAGAAGAAAAAGTGTCCACCAGAGCAAGGCAAGAGTGGGCGATACCCATGCCAGGCACCCAAGCCAGGTGCTCTGCCTCCTGGAAGAGAGTTGGGAGAGGGTTACATGGCCCTTGGTTGGAATCCTGCTGTGGAGACTGAGGGGGAGGTGGGCAGCGGACTCCCCTTCATGGAAGCAAGAGGCTTCCCAGGGTGCACAGGAATCAGAGACATGGGTGCGTGGAGGGTGAGCAGCCCTGGCTGTGAATGTGAAGAGGAGAGGGGCTCTGGCTGGGAAATCTGTCCACCCTGTTGGCCAAATCTGAATACGCTGCTTCTCATTTAGTCATAGACATCACCCCCAAATCCTCACCCAGCCTCACTTCCTCAAACCAGAGAACTAAGGCACTGCCCGTCTGTCAGCTGGTGAAACAGGATAGATTGCATCTTGGAGGTTAGCCGTGGAGGAGTGGCAAGTCAGAAATGTGTTACTGTCCCCATGCCATCTTGCCCATACTCCAGCAGGGTACAGTCTAGGAAGCATGGGTCATGCTATTTTCTCTTCTTAAAATGCCTTGTCTGTTCATAAGGAACCATAAACCATCCTGTCTTCATCTTTTAATATAGAATATTGCCACTATGTTTGTAATACTTTATTGCATTTTCATGACTGCAGCCCTAAATCAAATCAAATCTGGGTGTTTGTGCCACAGGCCAAATGATATTCAGCTAAAGGTCAGAGATCCAGCTTTCAAACTGGTCCCTCTTTCCCTCCTCACTGTCATTTCTTTATGTTCTTTTTGCATTTGAGGCAAATGCATTTCACCCAAACCTGATGATGCATTCTGAGAGGGAAGAGAGTTTCCATTAACTCCCTATTTCACATCCATCACTACATTCAACCTCTCATATAAAATCTCAAGTTCTTTGCCCTAAAAATAGCTAGGGGCTGAAATGGGAATCAAAGTGAGGATTAGCGTCAGCGGTGGTTTCGAGTATCGGAAACCCACTGATGGTAAATGCCAGTCAATTCCCCTTGCTCTCCTTCTGCTTGCCTTCACATCCACCCTGCGGGGCTGCATCCAGACACCTCCCCAGTCTTCCTAACTAGGATTCATCTACATTAATGAACACTAGATAGAAAAACCTCAGTGGAGCGCTAATTACCCTTTAAAATTTTCTGGAAAATTGGTCAATTTTCCTTTGGAAATTTGACCTTGCACAAATCTTTTGGAAAATAAAATTATAGGCTTCCTGTCAACAAACCCAATACAATGTGCCTTACCAACTTTTAGTGTAAATGCAAAGCTACAATGGTTTATGCTACATATATCCTGTTGAAATGAAACTTTAAGTTCTAGCAATTTAAAATAACACACCAAAGTCTTTTGTTCATTTCTCACAAAATCTAAACACACAGACACACACATTCACATCACAAATTATTTAAAGAAGTAGAAAGAAGTGGGTTGCAATACAATTCTCTGCATTGGTATTCACGTCTTTGTATTTAAACTTAATGAGGTCATGGCAATGTGGATTTTTTTTTAACTTAGTTTACTGCGACCTACTGATATTTGAGTTCTTTGTCTTCCATTTTGCCCAGCAGTAAAATTAAGCTTTTCATTTCCAGATGGTAAATGAATGGCAAGTTCTTAGTTGTGAACTTTAGCTTATGTGTTCATTTGACTAGAATAAATGAATCCAGAGAACTCCACTGTTAGTAGCCAATTAGTCATTAAACAACACACAAACTCAAGTAAGTCACTATAATACCAGATGGTGACCCCATGGTACATTTGCTCTCTTAGCCTGGAGGTCGGCATTTGGGAAACTGCCATGCTTCTTAGTGGCATTAAGTTTCTTAGAGTTCAGAGCTAGAATGCCACGTAGAGATGAATTAATCCTCTCATTTCACAGCTGAGACTATAGCTGCTGCACATTGGGTACATAGATGCCAGCTGCCAAAAATAACTTTTCATTTTTACTTTGTTTTTAAAATCTACATCGTTTGCCATTAAGGAAAAGTGAGGTACAAAAAGATTAATGCCATAAAGCGGACATTTGAAAAATTCTTAATCTGGCCAGGCGCGATGGCTCACTCCTGCAATCCCAGCACTTTGGGAGGCCGAGGTGGGTGTATCATCTGAGGTCAGGGGTCTGAGGCCAGCCTGGCCAACATGGTGAAACCCCGCCTCTACTAAAAATACAAAAATTAGCCGGGCGTGGTGGCAGGTGCCTGTAATCCCAGCTACTTGAGAGGTTGAGGCAGGATAATGGCTTGAACCCGGGAGGCAGAGGTTGCAGTGAGCTGAGATCGCGCCGTTGCATTCCAATCTGGGCGACGAGAGCGAGGCTGTGTCTCAAAAAAAAAAAAAAAAAACTCAATCCGCAAAGCTGGAATAATTTTGGGCTTAAATTCCAATAGTCATCTTGGTTTTCTAACAGTCCTTAACCTCATGATTAGCCATATAGATGATTTAAGATCAAGATACCATCAGGCTATAATCTCACTTTTTATAGTTTTGCTATATTAATAGAGACAGCAATAAGATAAATTCACAGGAGGGGACATGCAGTTCCATTTTTTACATTGAAAAGTCATCATGTTATAGTTTTACAAATGTGCTCACACACATGCACACACGGAGTCCAGTTTGATTTAAAGCTCCAGCCTGGTCTCCTTCCCTTCAGAGGCTCAGGACTGACCTAGGCTCTCTGGACCCTCTATGGATAGGAGGACTACAGTAGAACTGGCCTGTGCTTTCACTTTTGTTCTTCTTCCCTCTTCTGGTTTTAGCTTCTCTTGGTGTGGCAGGCAGAGAGAGGACACACTGCGGAAAACAGAAAGAAATTTTGCCTAACTGGGCCTGTGATAGCCTCTGCAGAGAGTCCCGAGGTGACTCCCTCTCCCACTCCCATCTGCAGTTTCCTGACCTGGGTAATCTGACCCCTCTCTTACCCCCTTAGCCTGTAGTTACTGAGGTGCCCTTGACCAGCAGACAGCCTTCTGATAGGAAAACCTCAGAGGAGCTGCCAGTCGCTCATTGCCCCCAGGAGAGGGTAAGGTATCCTTGGGTTTGTTTATGAGCCCTGGTTAAACCCTTGTTTATCTGTACCCCACAGAGACATGGGATTGGAGCCAGTCAGTTAGTAAATCAGTCAGACTAAATAAAGACACAGAGACAGACATGATAAAAGCCACTGGGCATCATTAAGGGCTTAACTGAATTACATGTGTGTAAGATGAATCTTGGCTTGATGATGGAACTCCCCAAGCCAGATTGCTCAGAATAAATCCAACCAGCAGGATCACAGAGTATAAATGATGCATTTTGCACAGTGCACAATCTATCAAAAAGTTGGGCTCCAAAGTTTCTTGTCAGGGTTTAGGGACCCAAGATGCATTTTTCCCCAAGCAACAAAGTTATAAATGGTGATTCAGTAGCAAGCCCTCTTCTTTAGAAGGCTGTTTCACCCCTAATGTGGCTGAATGACCATAGGATCCTGAATTCTAGGCCTAGAAGTTGGGGACCGTGTCCTTACTGGAGAGACTGAGAAGAAAGTGCTCCTCCCCTTTACTAGAGCCAAGGTCTGCTTTAATTGTTTTCCTCCACTCCAGGGGCGCTTGCACTTTGTCCTACGCTCTTGCACTTCCCCTGGGTCAGCCCTGACTTCTCTAGAGTTCCCAAATCATCAGCTTCCTTCATTTCCTTATTCAAACTCTGTTGCCTTACTGAGACTAACAAGAAACCAAACAGAATTGATTAGTTCAAACTAACATTTGATTTTCTAGTAGCCTTTTCCTTTCTATAAGTGCTTAGGTCTTTGTAAAAGGGTGCTTCTGTGTTTGAGATATGGCCTGGCTATAGGAGTTTGGAGGATTCAAATGGGCTACAAGATAACAATAAATCTATTATTCCCAAGAGTTGTCTCAGACTATAATTGCCCCTCTGTCTCAACTGCCTCTTACCTTCTTGGGCAAAGCAAGCTCACTTCTGGTTTATCAGGCAATACAGCAGCATACTACCATCCACATGCCTGATGATTTCTGCCACAGAGGCAAGATGCTCCATTTCACCACTGGGGTTAATGTTCTTGCATGTTGATACTGACTTATGTCACAGATGTATGTTGCTTTCAGTAGTCCATCACCCTTTAACTGTCTTTGGGCTGAGCACTCATTTGGAGGAATTACCTCTCTCCCATTGGATTATATTACAGTGGGATTTTCAATCATGGTGCTAATTCTTTCTGTAGTCAATGGTTAGGCAAACGACTAGGGTAATTGCTATTTTCGTCCTTGAACTGAATGATGCAAAGACTGAAAATCTAGTGGAGATGTCCAGACAAGACCGTTTGGTCATTCCTGCCACTGGGAACTTCCAGAGATGCCTGGGCCTGTCTTTTTTGAGTCCATCTTTTTTTTTTTTCTATCCTTCTGTGCCCCATATCCTTCCCAAAGAATTCCTTCTTGTTGAAGGTAGCCAGAATTGGTTTCCATTGCTTGATACAAATAACACTAACTGATACAGTCTTCAACTTCCTCTGTTACTCTATTTGTACTTGAACTTAGAGACAAGATCTCAAAAAGAATGACACACTTCTTATTCCACTGAGGGACCTCACTCCTACCCCAAGTCCTATCTCAATACTCCAACCCCAAAGCCAAACCTAGGAAGCCCTTGGAATGATCTGTTGTTTTTCTTGTTTGATTTCTAAAGGTTTGTTGGACCCTCAGTGGAGTGTGGTTTGCCTTATCCCTGTGAATGATGAGGTTGGGATCTTCCATCTGCTCCCCCCAATCTTAGAAACCACTCTCCCCACATTCCACTCATTTCTAGCCAGCCATGTTTCCCCAGAATTTACTTAGCAGATTTTATTGTATTTGTCTGCAAAGCTTGGTTATACTTGTTCACCCAAATAAATCTGTCATTGGTTGAATTCCTAACAGTGTAATAAAATGAACTGAAAAACTTCAGCCTGAGTAGGATGCTGCTTTGCATCATTTCCCAATGAAGCAGAAGACAAAATTGTTTAGAGATGCTACAAATCTAAGTAAGTGCAAGTTTCATTAGCCTCTGTCCATAAACATGCTTGCTAGAAGCCTGCCATTTATTCAGTATATTCGCATTACTAATTACATTACCTATATATTTTGAAACTAGTGTCAACTGCCTAGAATCCCTGGGTGAGGTTAAGGTGTTTCCTGACGGGAGTATCTTTTTGCAGTTACAGGCAAAATTCTCTTGATGAGTAGACCAAGCATCTACATTCAAAAATTATAACACCTTGGGCAGTATGGCCATTTTCACGATATTGATTTTCACCATGAGCATGGAATTTTTCATTTTTTTTCTTTTTTTCATTTAGGCCAAGTAATTTATAGATTCAATGCCATCCCATCAGCTACAATGACTTTCTCACAGAATGGAAAAATACTTTAAAGTTCATATGGAACGAAAAAGAGCCCGCATCGCCAAGTCAATCTAAGCAAAAGAAAAAGCTGAGGCATCACGCTACCTGACTTTAAACTATACTACAAGGCTACAGTAACCAAACAGCATGGTACTGGTACCACAACAGAGACATAGATCAATGGAACAGAACAGAGCCCTCAGAAATGATGCCGCATAGCTACAACTATCTGATCTTTGACAAACCTGACAAAAACAAGAAATGGGGAAAGGATTCCCTATTTAATAAATGGTGCTGGGAAAACTGGCTAGCCATATGTAGAAAGCTGCAACTGGATCCCTTCCTTACACCTTATACAAAATTAATTCAAGATGGATTAAAGACTTATATGTTAGACCTAAAACCATTAAAATCCTACAAGAAAACCTAGGCAATACCATTCAGGACATAGGCGTGGGCAAGGACTTCATGTCTAAAACACCAAAAGCAATGGCAACAAAAGCCAAAATCGACAAATGGGATCTCATTAAACTAAAGAGCTTCTGCACAGCAAAAGAAACTATCATCAGAATGAACAGGCAACCTACAGAATGGGAGAAAATTTTTGCAACCTACTCATCTGACAAAGGGCTAATATCCAGAATCTATAACGAACTCAAACAAATTTACAAGAAAAAAACAAACAACCCCATCAAAAAGTGGGCAGAGGACATGAACAGACACTTCTCAAAAGAAGACATTTATGCAGCCAGAAAACACATGAAGAAATGCTCATCATCACTGGCCATCAGAGAAATGCAAATCAAAACCACAATGAGATACCATCTCACACCAGTTAGAATGGCCATCATTAAAAAATCAGGAAACAACAGGTGCTGGAGAGGATGTGGAGAAATAGGAACACTTTTACACTGTTGGTGGGACTGTAAACTAGTTCAACCATTGTGGAAGTCAGGGTGGCGATTCCTCAGGGATCTCGAACTAGAAATACCATTTGACCCAGCCATCCCATTACTGGGTATATACCCAAAGGACTATAAATCATGCTGCTATAAAGACACATGCACACGTATGTTTATTGCGGCACTATTCACAATAGCAAAGAGTTGGAACCAACCAAAATGTCCAACAACGATAGACTGGATTAAGAAAATGTGGCACATATACACCATGGAATACTATGCAGCATAAAAAATGATGAGTTCGTGTCCTTTGTAGGGACATGGATGAACTGGAAACATCATTCTCAGTAAACTATGCAAGGACAAAAAACAAACACCGCATGTTCTCACTCATAGTGGAATTGAACAATGAGAATCATGGACACAGAAGGGAACATCACACTCGGGACTGTTGTGGGGGGGGAGGGGGAGGGACAGCATTAGAATACACCTAATGCTAAATGACGATTAATGGTGCAGGAAATCAACATGCACATGATACATATGTAAAAACTGCACATTGTGCACATGTACCCTAAAACCTAAAGTATAATAAAAAAAAAAAAAAAAAAAAAAAAAAAATTATAACACTTATTGAGCACATACTATGTACTAGGCAGTATCTGCGTTTTTATGGAAATCATCTCATTTTGTCTTTAGCAGCCCTATGAATAATGTCCATCCTATTTTGCAGCTGAGGAACCAGAGAGATGACAAAACCAGCTCATGTTCAAAAAGACTGTAGGGTGAAGTCAAGAGTCAAAATCAAGCAGTCTGATGTTAGTGCTACACCGCTTTTCAAGAAGGAAGAGAATGGATGTTTTCATACTGAACTTTGTTAGCTTACAATAGGAGATTACCCTCTTGACCCAGGCTCTCGATTCTTCAGCAAAACTAACTATAAAGTATAACCAAACATTTCTAAGTTTCCAAAATGAAGAGAAAATGTTTTGGGGTGAGTTGAGTTGGCTATGTGATAGGTGATGTCCAAAGGTGGTCCCCCAATCAACTGTGTACCCCAGTTTTCACCCCCTGGTGCAGTCTCCTCCTGTTGAATCTGGGCTGGCCCTTTGGCTTGCCTTTTAACTTGCAAAAGTGATGCCTGTGTAACTTCTGAAGCTACTTTATAAGGAGCCTGGTGGTTTCTATCTGAGTCTCTTGAAAAGCTCACTCTGAGGAAGAAGTCTGAGACCGCCATACTAGGAGGAAGCCTAAACCAGTCACACAGAAAGACCACATGGAGAGAGAGAGAGAGAGAGAGGGAGGTGGCCAACCATCTGCTCTTCCATCCATCCCATCTGAGGCGGATTGCAGCTGAGCTTTTAGATGACTCTAGCCTCAGATGCCATCTTACTGCAGTCACAGGAGAGACCCCAAGTGAGAACTGGTTGGCTGAGCTCAGTCAAGCATGAAACCACTAGAGATAATCATCATCATTTTAAGACACTTAGTTTCGGCATAGTTCGTTATGCAGCAATAGATGTCTGGAACAGATGCTGGATGGAAGACAGACTCACACATGTTGAGACTATACTTTGTGCCAGATCTGGTGCTATTTTCTTTAGATATATCATGGGGTAAAATGATCCACATAAAACGTTGGCACATTTTCTACCACATCACCTTCCCATATTGACAAGGAAAACCCCATAATTTCCAGTTTAATTAGAACTCCCTTCTCTGCCAAACTTTATCCTCTCAAACAAACCATTGGTCTTTCTCTCTCAGAATGGTTTCTGTATACTTGTGATGCAGATTGACCACAGAAAAACAGACTCTGAGAGACTAGAATTGAAGAGAAAGGACTTCCCTAAAGAGGTAAAAATCACCTTTGTCATGAAGACAAGAAAAGAGATGGAATGAATAGGTGGTGAGTGGGATGGGAGTGGCAGAAAAAGCAAGGAAGGGTGGAGAATGTTCTATGGTAATAAGGTAGATAAGGAACTCCAGAGGCTGCTGACATGAGTGAACTTGGTGACCAAAAAGCAGCAATGAGATACATTGCAGTTGCTTATGAATTGGGTTTTCTTCAGTGCTGAGAAACTTGAATAAAACTGGAATTGTTTCCCCCTGATTGGTTGCCTGAAAAGTCTGTGTTTCTCTGGGACTGGACTAGATAGGTTGTGGCTTCAGTTAGGGTTAGATGCATTATCATCTCATGTAACCTTTCAATAATATCATGAAGCATGTCTTCTTGCCCTTGTTTTATAGATTCAGAAACTCAGGTTAAGAGAGGTTAAGTAACTTGTTTAAGGTCGTACAGTAACAAGCAGTACAGCCAATAATTTTAACCTAGCTTTGTTGACTCCAAAGTCCATGATTTCCCCCTTCACCATTCCAGAGTAACTTCCCTGACACTGTAACCTTTGCTCATAATATCATCCTTTCTTCTATTGCTGAACTCACTTCATCTCGCATAAAGGCAGTGTCATTGGAGGAGGGGTGAGTGGGGCAGCAATGACCCATTTATATGAATCTTTTTTTTTTTTTTTTTTTTTTTTTGAGATGGAGTTTTGCTCTGTTGCCCAGGCTGGAGTGCAGTGGCGCAATTGTGGCTCATTATAACCTCTGCCTCCCAGGCGCAAGGTGATTCTTCTGCCTCAGCCTCCTGAGTAGTTGGAATTGCAGGCACCCACCACAACACCCAGCTAGTTTTTGTAATTTTAGTAGAGACAAGGTTTCACCATGTTGGCCAGGCTGGTCTCAAACTTTTGACCTCAAGCGATCCGCCCACCTTGGCCTCCCAAAGTGCTGAGATTACCGGCATGAGCCCCTGCACCCGGCCTATGTGAATCTTATATGTGCCATTCCCTGAATTTCCTAACAGTTTCTACAAGCAGGTTTTAAAAAATGGCACATACGAATGTCAGATGATATAATTTCTTAAAAGTCTGTTATGTGTTCTTTATCATATTCAACTCTGTTATGATGTATTAAGTGTTAAAGCAACTCATTTGATGGCACCTACAAAGAAGATAACATCCTAAGGTTATCTTGGAATGATACCTTTTAACAATAAGAGCTGCTGCTTCTGTTTATTATAAACCCAGATTAAAAAAATACTTGACAATAAAAGATTGGGTTTTGATTCCTTCTCTCTTTTTGGTGACAGCAGTTGCTCACTAACCTTTTCCCATCAGCTCCATATCTATTTCCATTTAAAAGGGAACAAAACTGTTTAGCATTCTCCTGGCATATTTGTGTCAGAATGCAGGTATGCGGCACAGAAAGACATAAAAAATCTTTTTCTGTTATGATGATACAAATATTCATCCTGAATTTCCATGACAAAAAAGTACAACTTTACTTCTTACTGATTGTATGCATTTCCTACTTAAAATATAAAATTATGAAATCTGAAATTTGCTGCTCAAACAGTAGCATATATACAACAGCAAATCATGATTATACAGAAATGCATACCTGGTGTGTTCTCACAGTCACCTTCTGGCAGTTTCACCTCCAGCAACACAGGCCAGAAAGTAGCAGGGAATTTCACACCAGCCAATCTGACTAGGTAACAGTTCTGATTTTCTAATTAAAGATTTGGGAGAAATGCTAAAATAAGAATTGGCAGTTATCTGTGAATCTCAGCTATTTGTGTTTTCCCCATGCCCCATCTCTAAGCTTTTTAGACAGATGTCAGTATTTAAAAAAAAAATAACAGGAAGAAAGGTAGTACAGAGGGGGTAGGAGAAAATAGGCTTTGGTTGACCTGGCTTGAACCCCGGATCTCTCTTTTACTGGACAAATGACTTTGGGCATTTCCTAAACATCTTTGAGGTTCTGTTTCCCTACCTGTAAAATGGGGGTAAATGTGCTTACTGTGAGCGTTCAAATGACACAATGGGTGATGCTATGCGTCTGGTACCAGCAACATAGGAGGAGGACAAGAATTCACAGCTTGCTTCCTCTGCAACATCAGAAGCAGAAAGATGAGGCTATTAATTCCATCCTGCAGTCTTAAGGGTTATAGCTATCACTTTCTTAAATTTACTAATAAATGAGCCTCTTGAAGCACACAAATCCCACTAAACTTAGGACCAGAGACCAGCGCTTAATTTCAGGGTCCAGTTAGGGACTCATTGATTTTTCTAGACATCAGTCACCCCAGGAAAGAAAACACGAACAGCAATATTCAGCTTGAAAGTACTTGTAGGGCCAGGTGTGGTGGCTCATGCTTGTAATGCAGCACTTTGGGAGGCTGAGGTGGGCAGATCACTTGAGGTCAGAAGTTCAAGACCAGCCTGGCCAACATGGTGAAACCTCGTCTCTACTAAAAATACAAAAAAATTAGCCAGGCATTGTGGCATGTGCCTGTAATCCCAGCTACTCAGGAGGCTGAGGCAGGAGAATTACTTGAACTTGGGAGGTGGAGTTTGCAGTGAGCCGAGATTGTGCCACCGCACTCCAGCCTGAGCAACAGAGCAAGACTCAAAAAAAAAAAAAAAGAAAGTACTTGTAGGGCTGTTGTAAATATTAATGTGCAATCAATGATCTTTAAGTGCTTTGGAGAATTGTTCCATATAATAACAAAGTATTTATCATTATATACAGAAAGAATGCTTATACGGTGTGAGAGGTTTCTTTTTTTTGAGATGGAGTCTTGCTCTGTCACCTGGGCTGGAATTCAGTAGTGCGATCTCGGCTCCCTGCAACCTCTGTCTCCTGGGTTCAAGCAATTCTCCTGCCTCAGCCTCCAGAGTAGCTGGGATTACAGGTACCCGCCACCACACCCAGCTAATTTTTACATTTTTAGTAGAGACAAGGTTTCATCATGTTGGCCAGACTGGTCTTGAACTCCTGACCTCAGGTGATCCGCCCACCTCAGCCTCCCAAAGTGCTGGGATTACAGGCTTGAGTCACTGTGCCCCGCTGAGAGATTTCTTATGAAACAGTCCACTGAGGCCTGCAGTATTGATACAATCAAATGGTCCAGTCACATTTGACACAGGGCCACAACCTTCTGAGAAAAGAGTTTCATTAAAAAGAGGAAATGACTTTCTTTTAATTTCCAATTTTTAAGTTTGGAGTACATATAAAGGATGTGCAGGTTTGTTACATGGGTAAACGTGTGCCATGGTGGTTTGCTGCACAGATCATCCCATCGAGTAATGAGTTTCACGTGGGTATACACTTTGTGGTCATATCTGTTTGCTGCTGGGAATCAGGTTTTTTTGCTCATTCAAACTGGTCAACTTACTGAGGCTTGTTCTCTGCTTGGATGACAGGACAGCATGAAAGACAGCTTTAATTTTATTCACCTATGTTAGGGAAGACTTTCAACCATTTTGCCGAGTTGTAGAGCTCTGGTTCAATCTTAGAGAAAGGCAGCATGGTGGAGTGGGGCTTGGAGCCAAGGTGACTTGAATTTCCCACAGGCTCCATCACCCATGAGCTGTGTGGCCTCAGGCAAGTCAATGAACCGCTCTGAGCCTGTTTCTTCAAGTGTAAAATAGAGACAATAACACAGCATCTTGCAGGAGTTGTGGAAGATGAAAGCTTTAGGTACATGAAGATACAAAATACGGGAGAGTTTGGCACATGATAGGCCCTCATAAATGTTCAGGAGTGCACAGAATAGTTACGTATAAATATTGTTTATGAAATTAAAAAATCAGAAGATAAATTATGCCAATACTAACCCACCCACATTATGATTAGTTTGGATTCAGGATCAGATTTGGAACATCTTTTGAAACATATGAAGGGCAGAGAAATTAACACTTGAGTGCCTGGAGAATCTTAAATTTTCTAATTCCTGACTTCTGGTATAAATTTGCAATACAGCGTAAGTTTTTGGTATGTTCCCTTTTCTTTTGGGCTTATTTACTTTTAATGAACAAACAAACCCACAGCATCATCTACAGTATTGGTAATTACAGCTACTAGGAGATGGAGCAATAAAAATGAACCACAAACTCTAGTTAGCAGAGGGAAGCCCAAATCCAGGAGCTGACATAGTGAAGCTTCTAAAGACGACATAGGTGACTGATGCTGCTGCAGTGTGATTAAATTGTTATTTAGTCTGAATGAAATGGGCATCAGCCAAAAAGGAAGGATGGCATAGTTGTCTCACCCACTTGCTAAATCAAAATTAGAGATATTATCTAGGGCATTCAGCTATTCTCTTGAGAACATAACTATTTCTTAATTACCTAACTAGAAAACTCATGTGCCTCTGGAGAATTCTTGGGAAACACTACAGAGAGTTTATGTGAACTGCAGCCTCTGGGGGCAAATGCCCCAGAGTGATTCTCTCACTTGAAATGAGTTCTCAGGTTCTGATGCAGCCAATCATCCCCTTGCAGCTTTTCCCTCCTTCCTGTCCCTTTCTACTACCACCAATCTAAGCAACTTCCCAGTTGGCCCCTGCCCCCAGCCTCTCCAGTGTTACCTTCATGAAGCACAGTTCTAATCACATCAGTCTGGCTCAGACACTTTTAGCAGCTCCCCACGCCCCACATGACGAAGTACAAACTCCTTCAAAGGATATTTAAGGTCTTCCACGATCTGACCTCAACTTAACGTTGAAACCTCTTCTCATAGGTCTCCTTTATCACAGCCCTTATTCTTGTCCTCATTACTAACCTCATGCATTCATTCACCAAACATTTTTAAAGCGCCACAAATCCAGCATCGTGATGGAGGATGAGCAAGACACAGCCTCTGCTCCAGGGAGCTCAGAGTCTGGAGATGGGATGGACAAGCAAAAGAGTGTTACTGAATAATGCACCATTATATTTATTTGCTGAACATCCAGTGAATATTTAACAAGTACCTTTGATGTGCCAGTAACACACAAGCACACAGGGCAGGGGTGTCTAACTTTTCTTAGAGTCAGTGAAAGCTTAAAAGAGGAAGTGGCATTAATTGAATCTGGAGAGAATTTCAATCAGGGACAAAGTCCACATACAGGAAAAAAGGGCTTGAGGGAGCAAAGCACACATGATCTTGCTGAATGGTTCTTGTGGCTACAGCATGGCTGTAACATCATTTGAAGAAAACCTCTCTTCCTGGCCCTAATCCTGAGCATGTGCCCTTGATACCCCTTTAACTCAATTCATCCCTCAGGCTTGGCTTGGAGGCCACTTACTCAGGGAAGTCTTTCTTGTTGGTTCAGACAATGCTAGTCCCCAGTTATTTACTCTGAGAATGTCTTGTACTTTTTCTTTCAAACACACATAATTATAAGTAAATAATTATCTAGGTAATTATTTAATGCCTATCTCTCCTTCTCTCACCATCAAACTTTTAAGGACAGAGAGGGCAGAATCATGTCTGATCAATTCACCGTACATGCACAGTGCCAGTTATATAGTAAATGACCTAAATATTTTTGAATGATGTATATTTGTGGCCATTTTTCCCTTTTAGAGCTTCACCACATTACTTTTAGATATTGTGCAAAACATTCCAGAATCTGGAATGTACTGTCTAGTTCCACAGGGGCTGTTCCTCACTTTGCCTGATGGCCAATAACATGCATAAGACTCCTTTATTCCTACCTCAACAGGAGTATGTGCACACACAGACACACACACACACACTCACACACAGACTCACACACTCACATCCCTCTATTTATTTCTATATTTGCATCCAGAAGGAAATATGTATCAAAGGGATGTTGACCTGGTTAGAAAATCCTACTCTGGCAGACTCTTGAATATTTGCTACATAAATTCATCAGTGCAAGGGCAGACTTTATACTTAGAAACATTCAGAATTGCCTTGGTTCCAATATTTAAAAAAGGAATGCAAAATTTAAAAAAATCAAAATGTCTTAAAATGCTAAATATAGAGAATAACTATGGATACCAAGCCCCTTGATAATCTTATAGATAGCTCATCTAGACTCATGGCTTTAAACATTACTTACATGTTTGTCTTAGGGTGGGTGACCCAGAAGCAGAGCCTGATTTGTGAGCACATGATTTCTTAAGGAAATACTCCCTGGACTGGTAAGGGAGAGGGGGAGGCGAATAGAGGAGAGCAAGCCCAGCAAAGGTAGGCAGTCTTTGCAGAGGGTAGTTTTAGCCCAATCCTGGGCATAAAGAAACCCTGGGGCTTGAGGTATGCCCAGAGTTTTTCAGAGACAAGAGAACTAGGCTTTCACACACCTCCGCCTCTGCACCCTGTGCCTGTCTGTCACTGGTCAAGGGTTGTCCTAGAACAGGAGTCCCCAGACCCTGGGCCACAAACCAGTACTGGTCTGTGGCCTGTTAGGAACTGAGCTGTAGGGCAGGAGGTGAGTGGTAGGTGAGCAAGCAAGCAAAGCTTCATCTTTACAGTCACTCCCTATTACTGCTCGCATTACCACCTGAGCTCCACCTCCTGTCATACGGCGCAGGGGTCCCCAGTCCCTGGACCATGGACTGGTACTGGTCCATGGCCTGTTAGGAACTGGGCTGCACACCAGAAGATGAGCAGTGGGTGAGAGAGTGAAGCTGAGCTCCATCTCCTGTCAGATCAGCGGCAGAATTAGATTCTCATAGAAGCGGGAACCCTATTGTGAACTGCATACGCGAGGGATGTAGGTTGCACGCTCCTTATCAAAATCTACTGCCTAATGATCTGTCACTGACTGCCATCATCCTTAGACGGGACCGTCTAGCTGCAGGAAAACAAGTTCAGGGCTCCTGCTGATTCTACATTATGGTGATTTGTATAATTATTTCCTTGTATATTTCAATGTAATAATAATAAAGTGCACAATAAATGTAATGTGCTTGAATCATCTCAAAACCATCCCTCTGCACCACCCGGTCCATAGAAAAATTGTCTTCCATGAAACCGGTCCCTGGTGGCAAAAAGGTTGGGAACCGCTTTCCCAGAGAGAAGTAAATTTCCAGGTATAACTTGTTCTGTAGTTGTGGGGGGCAAAGCAGCTCTAAAAGCCCAAGGGCAAGTCCTCAAAGAGACACAGGTGCTGGGTGTTAGAAGCAAAAGCATGAGTGGGGCTCTCAAAAAAGAAAACAAGTTACTCCAGGGAATCCAGGTGGAGCAGATGACTGTCCGCTACAATCCTTACTGCTCTCAAAATTTCCTCCAGCTTGGACTTCCCACCTGAACTTCAGACCCATGCATCCAACTGCCTACTTGACATCTCTACTTGGATATCTGTGTCAGTTATTGCCACAATAATGTTGTATAACATACAACTACAAAACCTTAGGTGCATATAATAACAAACTATTATTTTTGTTTACAGTCTGTGGGCCAGCTGGGCAGTTCAGATTATTTGAATTGGGTTTGGCGAAGCTCATTTATGCATCTGTTGTCAGCTGTGGGTTTGCCGAGTGGCTTGGCTAATCTTCGTCGGGCTTTCTCAAATGTATGGGGTCTCAGCTGGGACAACTGAGCTGATTCCGCTCTGCGGCACGTCTCATCCTCCAGCGGGATAGTCTAGGAGAGAGGGAGTAAGGGAGGGAAGAAGAGGAAGAGAGAGCAAGAACTCTCGCGCGAGAGCCCCCTACTTTGCAAGGTAGGCAGGCAGCATTTATAGACAGAAAACAGAAGTGAGGTACAGAAACAGCTCGGTTACAGCTCAGTAACCAATCAGCAGACACTATATTTGAACCTGGTCTGATCAGTTGGCCACCTGTGACCTACTGAAGCTCAGCTGCTGTGATTGGCTGGGACTCAGCTATTTGTTACAAAAGTCGGCTCATGATTTCTGCTTTTATTTAATTTATGTCTAAGTTAGATTGCAGTTTGTTACATAGGGACTCAAAGTATGGAGGCAACCCCAGGTGGGAATTTGGCTTCACTTAACAAGGCTTAGACCCAGAACTGGCCACTGTACCTATTACCACATTCTATTACCAAAAGAGAGTCACTGGTTAATTCAAAGGGTGGAGAAATAGACTTCACCTTTGGCGGAGGAGCTTTAGAGTCCACTTCTGTAAACAGCCTACCAAATGCCTAACAGGCATCTGCTTTACTGGTTGCAGCTGAGCAAAGTTCCATTGTTAAAGACTTACAGGTCACGCCTGTAATCCCAGCACTTTGGGAGGCCAAGGCGGGCGGATCACGAGGTCAGGAGATCGAGACCATCCTGGCTAACACGGTGAAACCCTCGTCTCTACTAAAAAATACAAAAAAAATTAGCCGGGTGCGGTGGCAGGCATTTGTAGTCCTAGCTTCTCGGGAGGTTGAGGCAGGAAAATGGCGGGAACCCGGGAGGCGGAGCTTGCAGTGAGCCGAGATAGCGCCACTGCACTCCAGCGTGGGAGACAGAGCGAGACTCCGTTTCGAAAAAAAAAAAAGACTTACAGGACACCAAATGACAGTGCTTACCGATCTACAGTTTACTGCAGGTAAAGGATACGATATAGCAGCAGCATTGAAGTAGGGGCATGCATCACAACCAAGGGTTGTGTCACAGCAAGGGGTCCAGGGAGGCCAGGTGCAAGCTCCAATTATCCTCCCTCTGTAAGGGCCGTGCTTGACATGCCCTCTCCCAGATCAGGGACCACTGATGTATGCACGGAACACCTTACAACTGGGGAGCCCCAAATGGAGTCTTATCTCTGGTCTCAGGTGTTTTGTTTGTTTGTTTTTTGAGACAGAGTCTCGCTCTGTCACCCAGGCTGGAGTGCAGTGGCGCAATCTCGGCTAACTGCAAACTCTGCCTCCCAGGTTCACGCCATTCTCCTGCCTCAGCCTCCCGAGTAGCTGGGACTACAGGCGTCCGCCACCACGTCCAGCTAATTTTGTTTTTGTATTTTTAGTAGAGATGCGGTTTCACTGTGTTAGCCCGGATGGTCTTTATCTCCTGACCTTGTGATCCACCCACCTCGGCCTCCCAAAATGCTGGGATTACAGGTGTGAACCACCGCGCCCAGCCAGCAAAGATATTACTCTCTATCATGTTTGTATATACATATACACCCATATATGAAAAGTAAAATATAATTGAAACAAACTGGTTAAGCATTCCTAAAAGTTCTACACATTCCGAATCCAACTCTTCAGAACCATTTTTTGACATTGACTCATTAACGTCCATGTTTTAAAATCAAGAATGTTCTTGAAAGAGTGCTCCACTCTTGTCTCTGGAATTCTCCCCCAGGTCCCCGACACGATTTGGCACTTTTGGATGAACAAGCACAGGCAATGATAGCTACATCGTGACGGCTGCCTGGTCTCAGTGACTGTAACAGGCACCCTGATTTCAACAATGTTAAAATATAAAAAAAATTTGCACCTGAGAGTCAGTGACATAAGGAATACAATGAGATATCCATTTCCAAAAGTCTTGATTTATTTTTTTTTTTTGAGACGGAGTCTCACTCTGTCACCCAGGCTGGAGTGCAGTGGCGCGATCTCCGCACACTGCAAGCTCCGCCCCCCGGGTTCAAGCCATTCTCCTGCCTCAGCCTCCCGAGTAGCTGGGACTACAGGCGCCCGCCACTGCGCCCAGCTAATTTTTTGTATTTTTAGTAGAGACAGTGTTTCACCGTGGTCTCGATCTCCTGACCTCGTGATCCGCCCGCCTCGGCCCGCCAAAGTGCTGGGATTACAGGCGTGAGCCACCGCGTGGAATTTTTTTAAAACTGATTCTAACTTCTTTCTCTTTCTACTATTGTAGAATAGGTCAATTTTATTAACCATAGCAATCACGTGCAGCACGTGCAGTCAAAGAAAGCCTTTCACTAAAGTGTATCCTCATTATTTGCACAATGATAATCATAAGTCAAAGTGAATTGCAGGAGTCATAAAATTATTAAAGGTTGGTAATGATTTCAATACATCAAATTGAAGAAATATAGTCCTTTAAACTTTGACTATAGTTGGTTTTTTATAGAACTGTTTGGAGGATATTTTGGCATAGTATTTACATGTAACCTACGCACAGTCTCTTGCATAATTTAGGTCATATCTAGTTACTTGTAATACCAACTACAATGTAATGCTATGTTAATAGTTGTTATACTGTATTTTTTAAAATTTGGATTTTTTTTTTATTGTTGTATTGTGGTATTTTTTTCAGAATATTTTCAATCTACTGTTGGTTGAGTCTTTGGATGTGAAACTGCTGAAGAGGGGGGACTGGCTGTAACATTAATCCAAAAGAAACATGCGAAAGTTATTTAGGTTGTGGCCAGGCGCGGTGACTCATGCCTGTAATACCAGCACTTTGGGAGGTTGCGGTGGGCAGGTCACCTGAGGTCAGGAGTTTGAGACCAGCCTGGCCAACATGGTAAAACCCCATCTCTATGAAAAATAGAAAAATTAACTGGGCTTGGTGGCAGGCACCTGTAATCCCAGCTACTCAGGAGGCTAAGGCATGAGAATCACTTGAACCCAGGAGGCGAAGATTGCAATGAGCCGAGATTGTGCCATTGCACTCCAGCCTGGGCAACAGAGTGAGACTTTGTCTCAAAAAAAAAAAATTATTTAGATTGCAGTATCTTTTTTTTTTTTTTTTTTTTTTTTTGAGGATTCTCTGTCCCAGCTGATCGTCACTCTCCTCACTCCCCCCTTCCCCTCCTGCTCCCTCCAATACTACACCCCCCCCCCCCTAATTTTTGTATTTTAGTAGACAGTTCAGTTCTCTCTATTATCCGTCGTCCATCTGGATTAAAGTGACACCGTATATCTTTAGTAACTGGTTATTAAAGTGACTAGTTATTAAATATTAAACATTTTTTATTGAGGTAAAGTTCACAGAACATAAACTTCATAATTTAAGAGTATATAAACCCGTCTCTACAGAAAATAAACAAATTAGCTGGGTGTGGTGGCCTGTAGTCCCAGCTACTTGGGAGGCTGAGGTAGGAGAGGGGCTTGAACCTCGAAGGTCAAGGCTGCAGTGAGCCAAGGTTGCACCATGGCACTCCATCCTGGACGACAGAGTGAGACCCTGCCTCAAAACAACAACATAAAGAGTGTATAATTCACAGTATTGTACAGCCATCACCTCCATCTAGTTCTAAAACATCTTCATTGCCCCAAAATGGAACCCCTTACCCATTAAGCAGTCTGCTCCCCTTCCCCCTGCTCCCAGTCCTTGGCAACCACTAATCTTTGTCTCTATAGATTTACCTATCCTAGATGGTTCATGTAAGTGAAATCATATGTGACCTTTTGTGTCTGGTTTCTTTTACTAAGCATGTTTTCAAGTTTCATCCACCTCATAGCACGTATCAGTACTTCATTCTTGTTTATGTCTCAGTAATATTCCACTGTATGAATATACCACAGTTTCTTTAAGCACTTAGCAGTTGATGGACATATGGGTTGTTTCCATTTTTGGCTATTGTAAATAGTGCTGCTGTGAGCACTGGTGTACAAGCTTTTGTTTGAATACCTTTTTCAGTTCTTTTGGGAATATACCTAGGAGTGGAGTTGCTGGGTCATATGGTAATTCTATATTTAACTTTTTAAGGAACTGCCAAAGTGATTTCCACAGAGGTTGCATCATTTTGTATTCCCACTAACAATGCACGAGGGTTTCAATTTCTGTATGTCCTCACCAAACATCATTAAATATATTATTGAAAACAGTTTTTCTGGAACTGTAATACAGAATTTATGAAAATCTAAATTTACAGAACTGTTTGGAGGGCATTTTGGCACATGGCTTGGCATTTTTAAGTTGTTAACAGTGCAAAGTATTCGGTGCTTCCCTGCAGTCAGAGCCCCTGGTTATTCTGGGAGCCACATGGCACTTGGCCTCAGAGTTAGTTTTAAGGCTCTGTTCCCTTGCTCGTTCCGTGGTGTAGAACATTCCCATTTCTCATAGGCCTTTATTTCTCAATTTTCTTTCTGCAGAGCACAAAGACTTCCTCTGTACCCCCCACCCAGTAACTCCTCCCAATCCTCTAGTCTCATTAATATCCCAGCCCATAGGGAAAACCATCAAAGAGATAACACCTGCCCACACATCCCCCCATTGCAGTCTGATAATATCTAATGAGACTTTCCAAGGCTCACCTTCAGCATGACAAACACCAATTCTCCCTGCTGGATTCCTGCTGTTCCTGTCCCCAGTCCAGCACCTTCCTGTTAGGAAAACCTGGCAGTTTTTCAATTAAGCAGATTGCACATGTCTTTCCAGAAATCTCAGGATCCTGGTGTGGTGAAAAGGACAGAATATCTGGGCTCTAGGCCCCATCTGTCACCCACGACCTTTGTTCTTTTCAGTATTTCCTACTGAGTTTCTGCCAACTGCAAAGTGCTGTATTATACAGTGGACAGATCACTGGTCCTGCCTAGGTCTCAGATCTAGGAGAGGAAACACCTTATCTTTCCTGGATCTGAATGAGCCTGGACATCTATTCCACCTGAAAGTAATTCTGTGCTTCTGAATTTGAAAGACTGTCTCGATGGAAGGGAACAGTGATACTTTTTCTTGGTACTATAAATGGTACTATTTCTTGTTTTATCGAGTCTAGAAGTAGGCGTGTAACAAATGAGTAAACGTTCCCAAAATATTTGGCAGAGGACACGAGACATTGAAAGAAAATTGAGACTTGCCATCACTTTCACAAAGCCCCCTAATTTCAGCAGAACAAAAATCTCAGAATGAAAGGCAATCCTCGAACTTAAATGCGTTTTTACTTTGTGTATTAGCCTTATTTTTCCAATTTCTAGGGAACCACTGGCTTAGAGAAGAGAATCCAAAGAAGCAGAAACCCACTCTCCCGCTGACATCTTAACAATGTGCCATCTGAACTATTTCTCATTTCTCTGTCTCCCTAGTTTCTTTTTCAGTTAAGTAACTCAAAAGTTTTCACTGGCCCATTTGAGCATTTTCGAAGTGTAACTAGCGTCTACAGCCACCAGAGGGCAGAGCGCAGCCTGAGGTCCGGTCCTGAGGCTGCAGAACCATCACCTCATTGCATTTTCCCTGCGTGCCTCCAGACGGCGCTGCAGCTCGCGTCAATCTTGCTGCCAGCTCGGAAGCTCCTGGCGCTGAGCTCCTCACTGGAGAGGGTAGGGAGAGTCTGCCGTATCTGAGAGGCAAATTGAGGAAGGGGCACCCTGCCTTCCTGGAGACGCTGCCCTGCATCAGAAGCCCAAGAGGAGCTTTCCTCTTTGTATTTAAATTCTGTAACTTGAATTCATCATTGGCATAAAAAATATTTACAAAGTCCTTCGGCAGCGTCGTAGGCTACTGAGCGTGGAATAAACAGACGCTGCCCCGTCAGGGTTGAGTGACCCATCAAAAATCCTGAGGAACATTCTCCTGTCAGTTTCTTCAGGGACAACAGGACGACATTCTCCTTTCCCTCCCTCTAAAAAGACAGGCAGGATATCATCTCTGGAGTCTTAGCATTCTCACACACTATGTTCTCAGGTCATCCTGAACCTTGAGAGAGAGGTATTCTATTTCTCCCAGTTTCATTTTTATTTTTAAACTCAATCGCGGGTTTCAAAAATCTGTTTTAACGATTTTAAACTTTTTCTTTACTTTTCTTTTTGAGACGGAGTCTCGTTCTGTTGCCAGGCTGGAGTGCAGTGGCGCGATCTCGGATCACTGCAACTTCCACTTCCTGGGTTCAAGCGATTCTGTTGCCTCAGCCTCCCGAGTAGCTGGGACTACAGGCGCCCGCCACCACGCCCGGCTAATTTTGTGCATTTGTAGTAGAGATGGGGTTTCACCGTATTAGCCAGGATGGTCTCGATTTCCTGACGTCGTGATCTGCCCTCCTCGGCCTCCCAAAGTGTTGAGATTACAGGCGTGAGCCACCGAGCCTGGCCCGATTTGAAACTTTTCAAAGCAAAGTTGATGTTAAAAACATGAAATACCACGAAAGAGCTTGTCATGAGAAGGAACGTTCCCAGTCTATTCCTTCCCACACGCCACCCCTGGTTCTGCAGCTAAAGGCAACCTTTAGGAACTTTTAACAGTTTCTATTTTCAGGATTTCTTGGGGGTCACCTCCCGATCTCTAAGAGATGTACCGGGTACTATTTCTTGTTTTACCGAGTCTAGATTATAAACAATCTACTGAGTTTCTCTGATAACAGATGAGGTTTTAGCCTTTTTGAGGAAGTCTCTTGTGATCCCTGTTTTGAAGATGAGAAAACTGAAGCTCACAAAGTTCAAGTGACGTGTCCAAGGTCACATAACCAAGAGCTGATGGAATGGGAATTGGGACCCAGGTTTCCTAACTCTAGGATCCTTGCAATTTCCACCCCACCTTGTGGGGGACTGAATCTGCCTTTGCAAAAATTATAACTGAGAAAATTATGACAGCGAAAGAGATCTGACCTAACCAACTCCATCTTGCTTCTAACCTCCAAGCTGTCCTTGTTCATTCCTGGGTGTAGGCAGAACCAACTTTGGGAGGAACTTAGTTCGTAGTTTAACTTTGAAACAAAGATGACAACAGCCCTTTCCCAAAACAAACCCCCTTCCTGCTTGGGACTAGCCTGCCTTTACAGGACTAATAGATTACCCACAAAATTAGAAATTATGGTTCAGGAGTCACGCAGCTGGAGGCTATAAGATTCTGAACCGGCCAGGCACGGTGGCTCGCGCCTGTAATCGCAGCACTTTGGGAGGCCGAGGTGTGTGGATCACGAGGTCAGTGGTTCAAGACCAGCCTGGCCAAGATGGTGAAACACCGTCTCTACTAAAAATACAAAAAAATTAGCCAGGCGTGGTGACACGTGCCTATAATCCCAGTTACTTGGGAGGCTGAGGCAGAGAACTACTTAAACCCGGGAGGCCGAGGTTGCAGTGAGCCGAGATCGCGCCACTGCACTTCAGCCTGGGTAACAGGGAGAGACTCCACCTCAAAAAAAAAAAGATTCTGAACCTCCTCAAATTACTCCTGGGGATAAATCACCATTGTAAAACTTAAGATCCGTGCTTGAGCTATTTTACAGACTCTCTGCTGGATGTATCAGCTGGCACCACCCGGATGGATACACTGGCTCATCTGGTCTTGTGGCCCCCACCCAGGGACTGCCAGACAGCACAAGAAGACAGCTTCAACTCACTGTGATTTCATCTCCAACCCAACAATCAGCAGTCCTGACTCACGGCCCCCTAGCCACCAAATTATCCTTAAAAACTCTGATCCCTGGCCGGGCGCGGTGGCTCACCCCTGTAATCCCAGCACTTTGGGAGGGCGAGGCGGGCAGATCATGAGGTCAGGAGATCGAGACCATCCTGGCTAACACGGTGAAACCCCGTCTCTACTAAAAATACAAAAAATCAGCTGGGCGTGGTGACGGGCGCCTGTAGTCCCAGCTACTAGGGAGGCTGAGGCAGGAGAATGGCGTGAACCCGGGAGGTGGAGCTTGCAATGAGCCGAGATTGCGCCACTGCACTGCAGCCTGGGCGACAGAGCGAGACTCTGTCTCAAAAAAAAAAACAAACTCTGATCCCTGAAGTCTCAGAGAGACTGATTTGAGTAATAATAAAATTCCAGTCTCCCCTACAGCCAGCTCTGCATGAATTAAATTCTTTCTCTGTTGCAATTCCCCCATCTTGATAAATCGGCTCTGTCTAGTCAGTGGGCAAGGAGAACCCCCCGGGCAGTTACAGCACCACTTCACGGCTTACCCGCCAGGGTAATTACCTTCCAGGATTGTGTTCAGGTGTCAAAACTGATGTAGTGGCCAGACGTGGTGGCTCACTTCTGTAATCCTAGCATTTTGGGAGGCCAAGGTGGGTGGATCACCTGAAGTCAGGGGTTTGAGACCAGCCTGTCCAGCATGACGAAACCCCTTCTCTACTAAAAATACAAAAATTAGCCAGGCGTGGTGGCGCATGCCTGCAATGGCAGCCACTTGGGGGGCTGAGGCAGGAGGATCGCTTGAGCCCAGAAGGCAGAGCTTGCAGTGAGCCAGAGATTACACCATTGCACTCCAGCCTGGGTGACAGAGTGAGACTCTGTCTCAGAAAACAAAACAAAACAAAACAAAACAAAAAAACAAAACTGATGTGTAAGACTCCTTAAAATGGGTCTGACAGATACAGGGTGCCCAGTTATATTTGAATTTCAGACAAAGAACAAATACTTTTTTAGTACAAATATGCCCTAAATATTGCATGGGGCATACCCACTGGAATATGCATGGGACATATTTGCTTTTATTTGCTAAATCTGGCAATTATAGGAGAGAAAATATTTCTTTCCCCACCAATTGCTAGGTTCATGGTTGAGACTCCTGTAATAAGAGATAGATTAACAAGAGAAGAGTTTAACAAATTTATTTGAAGTAAGTTTTATGTGACAGGGACTGGGCACAGTAGCTCATACCTGTAATCCCAGCACTTTTAGAGGCTGAGGTAGGATGATTGCCTGAGCCCAGGAGTTCAAGACTAGCCTGAGCAACATAGCGAGACCCCCATCTCTACAAAAAGTTTAAAAATGAGCTCGGTGTGGTGGCGTGCACCTGTAGCTCCAGCTACTTGGGAGGCTAAGGTGGGAGGATTGCTTGGGAAGATCCTCAGTGGGAGGAGGTCAAAGCTGCAGTGAACCATGATCATGCCACTGCACTCCAGCCTGGCTGAGAGAATGAGACCTTGTCTCAAACAAAACAAAACAAAACAAAACAAAACAAAACAAAACACAACACAACACAACAAAACAAAACAGTTTTATGTGACCCGGGAACCTTCAGAAATGAAGATCCAAAGAAACAGAGAAAACTGTATGTTTATGAACAGTCAAGCAGAAGTATGATTGGATAAAAGGGTATAAGCTAATGGTTATAAACAGGAGGGAACTTAGCAAGTCCTGTTTGGATTCTTCTTGGTATCTCTGTGTCTTCAGATAGGGACATTCCTTTCCTCCAGGTATATGGTGGGCCACCCTGGAGTGAGAGATTTACAACCTATATCAGAGGAGAAGGAACAAGGGGAAGAAAGTGAGGGAGACCTTCCTGCTTCTGTTGTCTTCTCAAATGCCAAGGTGCCCTGTTTTGGGGTAGTGTGTGCTGAACCCCATCACAATTCTACTTTAAGACCATGAATCTAGGCTTATACTTAGGTTGGTTTCTAGAACTGCAGGTACAGTGACAGGCCTGTGGTTTATTCATGACAAAGGAATTTTTCTGAGAAAGACAGACACTATTTATGACTTCCATACAGATAAAATATAAAACAGGCAAAGTTAAAATATATAATGTTTACAGATACAGACATGTAACGTAAGATGACAAAGAGAAGCAAGTGAATTGGTAACACGAAATTTAGGAGAGTGGTTACCTGGTGTGTGTGGGATATGTCATGAGGAGAAGTAAACCAGGGGCTTCTAAGCTCTAGGGAAATGGCTAGGGAAATGGTGTGCATTTTACTTTTTGATGTAGTATATTTCTATGCACTCTTTGTGTATATATTTTCTTTTCTTTTTTTTTTTTTTTTAAAAAGGCTGGGTGCACTGGCTTGCGCCTGTAATCCCAGCACTTTGGGAGGCTGAGGCGGGTGGATCACTTGAGGTCAGGAGTTCAAGACCAGCCTGGCTAACAGAGTGAAACCCCATCTCTCCTAAAAATACAAAAAAATTTTTAGCTTGGTGTGGTGGTATGCACCTGTAATCCGAGCTACTCGGGAGGCTGAGGCAGAGAATCGCTTGAACCCGGGAGGTGGAGGTTGCAGTGAACTGAGATCACACCACTGCACTCCAGCCTGGACAACAGAGTGAGATTCCATCTCAAAAAAACAAAAAAAGAAAATAGAAAAGAAAAGAAGCATTCCTAGATTCTGAATGACACAGACCAAGGTTGTAAACCTAGCTCTAGCATCTCTGAGCTTTGGTTTCTTTATCTGTAGAATGGGAATAATAATACGTAGTTGGCAGCACTGTTGTGTGTTTTAAAAATAATATATGTAAAGAACAGCAGACGGTATGCATCTAGCATGTCTTTAGGAAATGCTACTGTCAATCAAGTCTATGTAGGGGTGAAGTAGAGATTGCGCCAGAACTTCCGCATCCTTCTAGGTAAGCTGTGGTCAGATACTGTCTTTGCTTCTGTTGGCTGTTGCCTTCTTACCTAAACTCTTTCTTTTGTTAGTGTGTTTTGAAATTCTGAAGAAATCACCTGAAACTTCACATAATTTTGAATGTTGAACTATTTCTTAAAAATAAACTGCAGCCCTTTTAAAAATAGGTTTGTGAGTGAATGAGTGATGTTTGTAAAGAGAAGAGCCAAAAAGGAAAGTCAATTCCCTGTTAATGTTAAGTTCTAGCTTCAAAGCACAGGAGACATGTAGAGAAATCAACGGGGAAAAGTCTCTTGATTGGAACAGGCAATCATTTGCCATGGACATGCAAAAAACAAATTATTTTCATTAATTGTACACTCTCAGGCTCCCCACTGGAGAAAGAGATTTTTAGCAAAATTCTAAAATGTAATTTTAGAATTCTAAATATACAGAACATTTTCCATGTTCTGTATATTTCTATACAGAATTACTAATATACTGAAGTCTTTTGGCTTTAAATAAAGAACCAACTTCCCTTGGCTGGAGAATTCACTTTAAGCCATAATTTAATGTTAAACAAACCAAGCCTTTAAAAAAAATGAAGTAAAGAGAACCTTCAAATTACAAATGCTAATTGAAGAATTTTTCATGTAAGTATTCAGAATTGGCTGAAAGGAGGATTCACTATGTCAATTTAGAAGGAAATATTCTACAAAAGTTTATTTTTATGCATTTTGCACCAAGTTAAAATATCCTGAGAGTAAAATGTTCAAACTCACAAGTAATACAATAGCATAAATCAAAATAATATTGATAAATCATTTCACCCTCAAAAATATTAACAGTGCTGCCACAGGTATGGTGTACAGTGAAGCAGGCTTTCTTGCACTTCGCTAGTGGAGTATAAATTGGGACAATCTGGAAAGCAGTTTGTTAGTATCTATTAAGAGCTCTAAACATATCTATATTCTTTGACCTTGTAACTCTAGACTATTTCCTTAAAATCTCAGAGACACAGACTTGGTCAATAAGGAAACCACTCACCCTTCATCAGAGGTCTGGGTTCCAGTTCATAGAATAAATGTGCATATTATCATTATATTTTCTGATAATGGTGGAAAAGTGAGCTATCTAAACATTCATCAATAGGGGAATGATGAGGTAGCTTAGTGTGCACTCATACCATGGAGATACACCCATTACAAGTACATTTACCAAGATGTTAATGAAAAGATAAAATGCTCACAAGTTTACATTAAATGAAAAAAGCAGTATGCAAACGGGACAAAATTATCTCAACTATACAAAATACATACTTATAAAAATATTGGAATAAGAGAAACCAAACTACTAACACGTAGTAATTTTAGGTTGAGGGATTGTGATTTTTATTTTTTCCTATTTTCCAAATTTTCTACAATGAGCATTATTACCACTATTAATAAAAACCAAAAAGATATCTTTAACAATTCCGAGGCAGTGTCTTATTTCTCTACTGGTTATACATGAATTGACTCATGTTCAGGGGAGAAACAAAGCTAATGACACGGGTCCAATATACCATTTCACTTCCTCAAGGAAGGGTTTAAAATGGCATTTTCTCAATATGTGTTCGCTTCAAAGAGTGTGTGCAGCATACATTACCAGTAAGTTGCAGGATTTCACTATATTTCTAGAACTCCAGTACCTGAGTTAAACAAAAGTCATGTTTTTCATATTGGTATATGAAATGACATACATCTCTACTTCCTTGGGAGAGCATGCAATTTCTAATGCCTATTATTTTTATGTTATGAAACCCATCTCTGTAATTATTAGGCAGAAGGCGTAATGGAGTTGGCTGATTACAAAGGAAGGGGAAGCCAAGTGTTTCCAGCTCTCTGATGTTTTCTAGTGATAGCCATTGATTAGAGCAGTGTTATTTTGAAGCAATTTTACTGAAAAGAGAATATGTTTATAGAACATTAATTGAGTTTATTGCTTAAGAGCTTTAAATTTCATGATTTAGGCATTGGTCTCTCTCTCCAGGATTTCAGAGTGTGTCTTAATACGTTTAGTGTTGCTGTAACTGAACACTTCAGACTGGGTAGTTTATAAAGATAAAAGGTTCTTTGACTCATCATTCTGGTGGCTGGAAAGTCCAAGATTGGGCATTGGTATCTGGTGAAAGCCTTAGGTTGCTTCAACTCACAGTGGAATGGAGCCAGTATGTGCAAACAGATAGCGAGAGAGGAGGCAAGGGAGATGGGTTTGGGGTGGGGGGTACCTGGCTCTTTTTAACCACCAGATCTCATGGGACTTAATAGAATGAGAATTCACTCACCCTGAGGGAGGGCATTAATCTATCCATGAGGGATCTGCCTCCATGATCCAAACACCTTCCACCAGGCCCACTCCAACACTGCCACATTGGGACTCAAATTTCTACATGATGTTTAGAGGGGACAAACAAGCAAAGCATAGTATGGCATGGTGGGAATAGGATAAAGCAGGAATCCACTGTTAAATTTTACTTACAATCAATATTCTAAGTCTTCTTGGTCAGATCGTTCTTTAAATATATATAATTCTTAAATGGAAAGGGTCAGTTCTAGAGTGACATTACATACACTGTTGTTGACAATGCAATGCTCTTTGCAAAAACAGGTTTAGGTTAAAGAAAGGCCAGTGGCCAGGCTGACTGGCAACGTACAAAGGAAAGGCCATAATAACTTGAACTTTACAAAGTTGTTCTTCACCATTTTGCTGTGTGGCACTTATTATTCCAAAAACTAAGGAAAGCAATATTCATTGAAATGTTCATAAAGTCATCAAGTTTATATACCTTCTTTTAAATATATCATTTGAGAGGTGGAAGGATCGTCTGAGCCCAGGAGTTCATGACCATCCTGGGCAACACAACGAGACCCCATCTCTAAATTTTAAAAAGTAAAAATAAAAATATCATTTGATCCTGGAAGTCTCACACATTATAAAGGAAATATTTAAATAAGGCTCTTCAGGTTACTTGAAAAACTCTTTGGCTTAGCTTAGCTGAAATGAACCGAGTATTGTTTTATGTTGGAGAATAGTACTTTGTTTGCTAATATATAATATTATGTATGTACTACTGCTTTATGAATTAATTGTTTCATGGATGTTGGCTTATATCCCCAACTAGATTAAAAATAGCAGTGGGCAGGAGCTATGCCTTATATTCCTTTTATATTCCCCATGCCATCAAACACAATGCTGAAAATCAGGGTGCATTTGGAAAGAAGTGGGAAAACGTAAGACTAGTGAGAGAGAAAGCACCTGAAAATAAAAATCTGAAATGAGACTAGGGATGCTACAGCCTAAAAGAACAATCTAGGGCTGGACTTTAAGGTCTGAGGTCTGGAGACCTTGCAACACATCCCCTTTCAAAAGAAGAAGCTGTTGCAGGTGGGGCTCTGTTGACTTTCAGCAGGATTTTTGCTGGGCATGAACCCTCACATTAAGCGAGGCTTTTTAAAATTTTTGTACTGATGCATTCATATTTGAAATGCAGTCTAATAATCTTATTGAGTATATAAAAATGAAATAGCCCTGTTTTGTATTCTTAATCCCTTGGAGCTTTTTAAATTTTTAACTTGATAAATCAACTGCGTGCAGAGATGCTATGAGCTGCTTTACAAGCACTCAAATGATTTATGTCAGCACTTCCCAAGTATTTGTAAAGGATTATTTCAGAATTAATCAATTATATCTTTTTTTTTTTTTTTTTTTTTTTGAGATGGAGGTTTGCTCTGTCACCCAGGCTGGAGTGCAGTGGCGGGATCTCGGCTCACTGTAACCTCTGCCTCCTGGGTTCGTGCCATTCTCCTGCCTCAGTCTCCCAAGTAGCTGGGACTACAGGCACCCACCACCACGCCCGGCTAATTTTTTCTATTTTTAGTAGAGACGGGGTTTCACCATGTTAGCCAGGATTACTCGATCTCCTGACCTCATGATCTGCCCTTCTTGGCCTCCCAAAGCACTGGGATTACAGGCGTGAGCCACCGTGCCCTGCCTCAATTATATCTTACATTATCACCCACAACAATCATCATCTTTAGCTACCATTGCATGTGGACCAAAAGAGTAAACATCTTAAAATTCCTCCAGAATAAATAATCCATGCTAACTCTCATCAATTCCTCAGACAAGGTTTCGCTTTGCTAGGTCTTAAAGTTTCAATCTGGCCAGGCACAGTGGTGTATACCTGTAATCTCAGCACTTTGGGAGGCCTTGGCCAGTGGATCACTTGAGTCCAGGAGTCTGAGACCAGCTGAGGCAACATGGTGAAACCCTGTCTGTACAAAAAATGCAAAAATTAGCCAAGTGTGGTGGTGCACACCTGTAGTCCCAGCTACTTGGGAGGCTGAGCTGAGAGGATTACTTGAGCTCAGAAAGTCAAGGCTGCAGTGAGGCATGGTCACAGCACTGGACAACTGAGCAAGACCCTGTGTCAAAAAAAAAGTTTGAATCTAATAGCATGCAACTTTTTGCTGCTGTTATTTAATTAATAGTTTATTTGATAAATACACTCCATGAGAGGCATTCCAAATGGATTTTGGGGATAAATGTCTTCATGTTTATGGAGATAAGCATGAACAGAAGCAGGGAGGCAATCATGAATGATACATGTTACTATAATCATATGTATGTAAACTACAACACATCAAACTATGTCTTATGTTGAGAAAAATAGTTGGAATTTAAGCGTTTCCAATGTGTTATTTGTGAAGCTAGTGTCTCTCAGCTTTGAACCTATAGTTCCATATCCTGCTTTGTGATGCAGGCACTCTGCAAACCTTTCTCTTTATTGGTTGGTTCCTTTAGGCTCTGCCAATTGGGCACTAGAGAGAGACTGTGGGGTTGGGGAAGGAAGACAAGGTGCTCTCTTTTCTCTTTGCTTCAGAGTCACCTTAGCTATGCTACTTCACTTGGCAGCAACAGTTCCCTCCAGAAGAAGCATGATTCCAATTTGCTGACTTACTAAAATGTAGAGAACCAGCCTTATCATGCACTCCTAGAGATGTGGCCTCAGTGAACAGGGAACCCCCTCCCTTCCTCATAGGTCTGGGTCTCAGCTCCCAAGGACCCTCTCCCAGATTTCTGAAGCACCAGCATTATCTGGGCAACAGCTGCTCTTCAGAGGTCTGAATTCCAGTCTGTAGGGACCCATTCTTCAAGACTGTGAGTTTCAATAATTCCAACCTTTTTCTTTAGTTTCTCAGTCCTAGCGGGGATAGCTGTATCCTATGGATGTGGTAAGGCATCTCTGAGATACCTTACTGTTCCTTTATTGCCTTTTTAGTTGTTCCATATCTGGCTAGCAATTCCTGATATTACATTCTCTCTGTTAAGCTAACTGGGGTGGTTTCTGTCTTCTTATAGGATCCTGACCAATACAGCTTCCTAAAACATTAAGATTGGGAGGGTCAATGTTAATGTTCATAAAATACACATGGCTGGTTGCTGAAAATTTTGGGCAGGTAAGAGGGAGAAATTACTTTTTTATTCCCAGCTCCGGGAGCTTTCCTAATAGTCCAGTGGACCAGGCTATATAGAAACAAATTTGAAACTACACATATTTAAGCCAATTTAAAAAAATATGTATTATTTCCTTTGTTGCCTAAAAGTTTCTTGTAGAAGCTCTCATTCCTAAAAATCATGTGATGCATCTAGACATTCTATAAGATTCTTTTCTTTTTTTATTTTTAGAGGTGGAGTCTTGCTCTGTCACCCAGGCTGAAGTTCAGTGGCATAATCATAGCTCACTGTAGCCTCGAACTCTTGGGCTCAAGTGATCCTCCTGCCTCAGCCTCCCAAATAGCTGGGATTACAGGTGCGAGCCATCATGGCTGGGTTAAGCATTCTGTATGTCTTTTAAAGAAATCTTTGCCAAACTCAAGATCACTAAATTCTCCTATCTATTGTATTCCTTTAGAAATTTTATAGTTTTGGCTCTTACATTTAAGGATTCATTTTGAGTCAAATTTAGTGTATATCGTGAGATAAAGATTGAGGGTTTTTTTTTTTTTGGTAAATGACACTACAATTCTTTCAGAATCATTTGCTGGAAAGATTTTCTTTACCCCATTGAATTGCCTTGGCATCTTTGTCAGAAATTTACTGGTTAAATGTGTATGTGGTTTATTTCTAGAGTCTCTATTCTGTTCCATTGATTTCTATGTCTATCTTGATACCAGTATGACACTATTTTGATTACTGTAGCTTAACAGGAAGTCTTGAAATCAGGTAGTAAGTTCTTCAATTTCTTTTTTAAAATTGCTTTGGCTACTCTAGTTTCTTTGTATTTCCATATACATTTTAAAATTAGCTTGTCACGTTTATAAAAATAAAGTCTGTTGGGATTTTAATTGGGATTTCCTTAGTTCTACACACCAATTTGGGGTGATAGCAATAAACATTTTATGATTTGTTACATTAAAATACATAGGTCTATCTTGTGGTTTGAATGAATTTTACCATACCTGATTTTGTGACATCATGCATTGGTCATTTGGAAAATATCAGATCACTAAGGCATGCAGAACTTCCAAATGTTTACAAATTACATTATATTATATACTTAAAAATATTCATTAATATCACTATCTCATTGGAATAGTCTAAGTATCAGGGAGCTTTCAAGCTCACAGTGGCACATACGTGTTTCTAAAAATTCTGACTTTTCATGGAAAGCTCTAATTTTATCATTGGCAATAAATGCTTTCAGTTGTTTTCCTTGAAGTGTCAGCCTCACTTTTGGTTCCTTTTTCAGAAAAAAATCTGCCAAAAACCCAAGTATGAATCTTAGTTTGTCTGTCAGTTGCTCTTAAAAAAAAAAAAAAAACGATGTTAAAAGACAGGGATTGTCAGAGTAGTTCAAGAAACAAGACCCAATTATATGTTGCCTACAAGAAACTCCCTTTCACAGTGGGGCCAATTTGAGGGTGGAGGATGGTGGGAGGGTGAGGACTGAAAAACTACCTATTGGGTACTATGCTGATTACCTGAGTGACAAAATTGTCTGTACACCAATCCCCCATGACATGCAATTTACCCACGTAACAAACCTGCACATGTACCCCTTGAAACTAAAAGTTGGAAATGAAAAAAAACCTCATGTTAAATATAAAGGCACATATAGATTAAAAGTGAAAGGATGGAGAAATATATACCATGCTAACACTAATCAAAAGAGAGCAGGAGTAGCTATATTAACTTTAGACAGAGCAGGCTTCAGGCCAAGGAAAGTTAGCAGGGATAAAGAGACATAATAATCCTTAATTGTGTATGTCCCTTACAGCAGAGCATGAAAATATTTGACACAGTAACTGATAGAATTGTAAGGATCCACCATTATATTTGGAGACTTTAAACAACCCTTTATTGGTAATTAATAGATTCAGCTAGCAGAAAACCAAATAAAAATGGTGTTCTATGAAACAAAACCAAACAATGGTTAGCACAGCTGGCAACTCAAACATAGATGCTTTGTCTTGAGACAACCATTGTATAGGTGACCCAGGAACAACATGGGTTTGAACTGAGCAGGTCCACTTATGCACAGATTTTTTTCCATAAATATATTGAAAATTGTTTTGAAGATTTGCAATAACTTGAAAAAACTCACAGACAAACCAAGTAGCCTAGAAATATCAAAAAATTAAGAAAAAGTATGCCATAAGTGCATAAAACATATGTAGATACTAGTTTATCATTTACTATCATAAAATATACACAAATTAGTGATTAAAAGGTTAAAATTTATCAAAACTTACAAACACAAACACTTATGGACCATATGTGTTCCCATTCCCAGTTAACAAAAATGTAAACAAAACCAGTAAAGATGCAGTGTTAAATCATAACTGCATAAAATTAACTGTAGTATATACTGTACTACTGTAATAACCTCCTGTTGCTATTTCAGTGAGCACAAGTGTTGTGAGTATCCACTTAAAATGCCACATGAGCAGTTTGTCTCTCTAGTAAATTTCATATCACAGTAAAAAGTGGTCTCTTGTTCTTACATATTTTTCATCATGTTTAGTGCAATACCATAAACCTTGAATAACATTATGGGACTTCTATGAACTGCCACCAGTAATGCTGGAAGTGCTCCCAAGAGAAGCAGAGAAAAGTTATGACATTAAAAGAAAAAGTGGCATGTTTCAGCCAGGTGCGGTGGCTCACACCTATAAATCACAGCACTTTGGGAGGCCAAGGCAGGTGGATCACCTGAGGTCGGGAATTCAAGACTAGCCTGGTAAACATGGTGAAACCCCGTCTCTACTAAAAATACAAAAATTGTCTGGGCATGGTGGTGTGACCCTGTAGTTCCAGCTATTCGGGAGGCTGAGGCAGGGGAATCACTTGAACCTGCGAGGCAGAGGTTGCGGTGAGCCAAGATCATGCCACTGCACTCCAGCCTGAGCGACAGAGCAAGACTCCATCTCAAAAAAAAAAAGAAAAAAAAGAAAAAGAAGAAAAGTGGGATGTTTTGTGTGTGCCATAGTCTGAGGTCTGCAGCTGTGACTGCCCACCATTTCAGGATAAATGAATCCAGTGTTCACTGTAAAAAAAGAAAAGGAAATTCATAATACTGTCATTGCAGTTACACCAGCAGGCATGAAAACATTGTACTTTTTGCAAATATCTTTTTCTCTTATATTAAAAATGCAGCTTTTATGTAGGTGCAGGATTGCTATAAGAAACACATACCTAAAAACTCTAATATGATTTGAGAAAAAGCAAAGTCATTATATAACAACTTAAAGCAAAGGGAAGATGAAAGATCTAAAGCTGAAGAATTTAATGCCAGTAAAGCATGGTTTGATAATTTTAGAAAGAGGCTTAGCTTAAAAATGTCAAGATAACAGAGAAGCAGCTTTTGTCTACCAAGATGAGTAGCAGATGAGTTCCTAGATGCCATTAAGAAAACCAGTGAAGAGAAAAGGTATCTGCCTCAATAGGTTTTTAGTGTCGACAAAAGTGCCCTATTATGGAAAAAATATCCACAAAGGACATTTATTAGTAAGGAAGAGCAATCTGAGCACCAGGATTTAAGGCAGGAAGAGATAGACTAATTGTGCTGTTCTGTGCAAATTCAGATAGGTTGATGATCAGGATAGCCCTTATCCATAAAGCTGCCAACCCCCGAGACTTACAAGAAATGCTTTGTACCTGAAGTCAGAAAGTACCTTGCCAGTAAGGAACTGCCTTTTGAAGTTCTTTTGTTATTGGACAATGCTTTTGGCCACCCAGAACCCCATGAGTTCAGCACTGAAGGTGTCGAAGTGGTCTACTTGCTCCAAACCCGGCGTCTCTAATTCAGTCTCTAGATCAGGGGTTCGTTAGGACCTTTAAGCCTTGTTACACATGGCACTGTAAGGAAAGGATTGTCAAATGCTATAAAAGAGAATCTCAACAGAGAGAACGTCATGAAAGTCTGAAAGTATTACACCACTGAAGACACCACTGTTGTTACAGAAAAAGCCACGAAAGCCATCCAGCCCGTAATAATAAGCTCGTGATGGAGAAAACTATATACAGCTGTTGTGCTTAACGTCACAGGCTTAATAAGAGAGCCAATCAAGGAAATCATGAAAAAGATTGTGGATTTGGCAGAAAAGATGGGGGCTAGGGGGCATGAAGGGTTTCAAGATACAGATCTTGGAGAAATAAAGAGCTAATAAATACCACGTCAGAGGAATTAAAAGAAAATGAAGATGGAGATGAGTGTTTTTGAACCAGTGCCAGACAATGAGGAAGAAGATGTAGAAGAAGCAGTGCCAGAAAACAAATTGACATTAGACATCTGGCAGAAGAGTTTGAATTATCCTGGACTGCTTTTGACTTCTTTTATGACATGGGCCCTTCTATGATACATGCACTGAAACTAAAACAAATGGTGGAAGAATTGATACCATATAGAAACATTTTTAGAGAAACGAAAAAGTAAAAAGTCAGACAGAAGGAATGACGTAGTTCTGTAAAGTTGTACCAAGTGTGCCTGCCTCTCCTGCCTCTCCTTCCACCTCCCCCACCTCTTCCACCTCTGCCACCCCTCCCCTCCCTCCTCAGCCTACTCAACACGAAGACAATGAGCATGAAGACCTTTATGATGATCCACTTCCACTTAATAAACAGTAGACTCCCCAAAAACTTAAGTACTAATTGCCTACTGTTGACTAGAAGCCTTACCAATACCATAAACAGTTCATTAACACTTTTTTTATGTTATATGTCTTATACACTGTATTCTCACAATAAGATTAAGCTAGAGAAAAAGCGAATGTTATTAAGGTAGCGCATGCCTGTAATGCCTACATTTTGGGAGGCTGAGGCAGGAGGATGGCTTGAGTCCGGGAGTTCAAGACCAGCCTGGGCAGTATAGTGAGACTCTGTCTCTACAAAAAAACAACAACCAAAACCAAACCAAAACAAAACAACTTATATGTGGATTTTTGACTGTGTAGGGAAACCCTTGCATTGTAGTTTGGTAGGCAGCAGAAGTTGCTTTATGTGTGCTTCCCATTTCATCATGTAGAATAATCAAAAAGTCATGGATTTAAAGGTTGAGATGTAATAAAATCAATAATCTTTACTGCTGCAAGGACATTGTTAAGTACAACTTGTTTTTCTTATTATTTTTTAGTTTTTTTGCAAGTGTGTAGTGGTAAGAAATACTGTGACTTCTCGTGTGGTTTGGTGCCCTGCCTTGATTTGTGTTAAGATGACTTCAGTGTTATTCATCATTGCTTTTGCATTATCATCACTAATGTCAATACGGTGGAAAAGGCAAATAACATGTTAGTATTATTATAAATACACTTTTGGCTTTGCGGACACTTTGTAATAGTTTCAGGGAAATCTCCTAGAGCTCCATGAACCACACTTTAAGAACCACTGCTTTGGCCAGGCGTGGTGGCTCATGCCTGTAATCCCAGCACTTTGAGAGGCTGAGGCGGGCAGATCACTTGAGGTCACTTGAGGTCATGAATTCAAGCCATGAAAGCCATCAAGCCCATAATAATAAACTCCTGATGGGTAAAAAGATGTACGATTGTGCATAACTTCACAGGCTTAACAACAGAGCCAATCAAGGAAATCATGAAATTGCCCATGCCTGGGCAACATGGCAAAACCCTGTCTCTACTAAAAATACACGAAATTAGCCTGGTGTGGTGGCATGCACCTGTCGTCCCAGCTACTCCAGAGGCTGAGGCACTGGAATCACTTGAACCTGGGAGGCAGAGGTTGCAGTGAGCCAAGATCACACCACTGCACTCTAGCCTGGGCCACAGAGCAAAACCCTGTCAAAAAAAATAAAAAAAAAAGAACCACTACTTTAGGAGCACAAAAGGGCGTTTACTACAACCTGTAAGAATTCTGGAGGCTTTTTTGAGAGAGGGAGGCCTGAGCTGAAGCTCCATGGACACATATGTAAGAAAGGGTTGGCTGTCTAGACACAGAACAGCAAGAGCAAAGCACAAGGTGTGAACAGGGCTCCCTTCCTTGGTTTTGGTTAAACAAAAGATGCAGTGAGGGCAAGGGCAGGAGCTGAGATGCCAAGAGATCCAGAGGGCCTTGGATGCATCAAAGAAGCTGAGATTTTTTATCCTTCAGGTGATGGGGAGCTTTTGAAGATTTTAGGGCATGGGAGCGACAGAATTAGAGTTGTCTGTTAGCTCTAGCACTCTTAAAAGGATATGTTGAATAGATTTTGGAGGTTTGCATTGGAAAAAAGGAATTCAGTTAGAAGCCTGTGCAAAGTAAGAGATGATTTAATAGAACAGATGGTCAACTAATTAAACACTCAAAACCCCCATCCATTAATTCAGTCAGAGTATTCTAACTGGTGCACAGTTAGACTCAGGGGACACAACTTGATATCACAGTTAATCCATGGATGCAGACTCAAATGATAAAATGAAAGAAGCCTTAAAGATCATGTTTCTATTATTTGTGTCCTTCCAGACCCTCAAAATTAAATTCCCATGGCCCCTGCTCAGCTTAATCATTTCCTACAATGATTAGAAAACCGAGAGCAAAGAACAGGGGTAAGAATGGGTCTGCAAACTATGTTTGTTTTTCAAAAGAGCATAATCGGTATAGTACTATAGAGATTTGAGATCATAGAATCAGTTGATTTTTGGGGATTAACTATGATGTGTATGTTTCTGTGTATGTGCATGCATGCATATGTGTCCATATATTTACAGTCATACATCACACAATGATGTTTCCGTTAACAGCAGACCACATATATGACAGTGGTCCCATAAGATTATAAGACCTTATTTTTACTGTATCTTTTTTTTTTTTGAGACGGAGTCTCACTCTGTCACCCAGGCTGCAGTGCAGTGGCGCAATCTCGGCTCACTGCAAGCTCCGCCTCCCGGGTTCACGCCATTCTCCTGCCTCAGCCTCCCAAGTAGCTGGGACTACAGGCGCCCGCTACCACGGCTGGCTAATTTTTTGTATTTTTTTTTTAGTAGAGACAGGGTTTCACCGTGTTAGCCAGGATGGTCTCGATCTCCTGACCTCGTTATCCACCTGCCTCGGCCTCCCAAAGTGCTGGGATTACAGGTGTGAGCCGCCGCGCCCAGCCTACTGTATCTTTTCTATGTTTAGATTCCTAAATCCTTACAATTGTGTCACAAATGTCTACAGTATTCAGTTGAGTAACATGCTATACAGGTTTGTAGCTCAGGGGCAATAGGCTATACCATCTAGCCTAGGTGTGTAGTACCCTACACCATCTAGGTTTGTGTAAGTACACTTGACGATGTTCACACAACAACAAAATTACCTAACAACACATTTCTCAGAAGGTCTCCCTATTGTTAAGCAACGTGTAACTGTATTTATAGATTCCAACATTGAACTATGCTGCTACAGCCCAATCTAAATCTCCATCAACTCTTTTTTTTTTTTTTTTTTTTTAATTGAGACAGAATTTCACTCTTGTCACCGAGGCTGGAGTGCAATGGTGCCATCTCAGCACACTGCAACCCCTGGCTCCTGGTTTCGAGTGATTCTCCTGCCTCAGCCTCACCAGTAGCTGGGATTACAGGCGCCCGCCACGACACCCGGCTAATTTTTTGTATTTTTAGTAGAGACGGGGTTTTGCCATGTTGGGCAGGCTGGTCTCGAACCCCTGACCTCAAGTAATTTGCCTGCCTCGGCCTCCTAAAGTGCTGGGATTACAGGTGTGAGCCATCACCCCCGGCCTCCATCAACTCTTGTCTGGACTTCTGTGATGACCGCTAACTAGTCTCCTTGCTTCCCATCTTTCTTCAATCCATTTTATATACAGCATCTACAGTGATCTTTTAAGAATATTAATCAGATCATATAATATGTCTGCTTTTAATCCTCTAGTGACTGCCTATTCCACTTAGAAAAAAATCCAAAATCCTTATGCTGTTTTGCAAAGCTCTACATAACTGTACCTGCCTGCCTCCCTCTCTGACCTCTTCTATCATTCCTTGCCTTGCTCCACAAAGTCTAGTCATGCTGGCCTTGGTGTGTTCCTGTCTTGGGGCCTTTGCACTAGCTATCATTGCTGTAAGGGATACTGTTTCTCCAGAGCTTCACATGAATTTTAGGTTCTATCAAATTATGAGGAAGCCCTGGGGTAGCCTCTCTGTCAACCCCCACCTCTTGCTCTGTTTCCTATTCCTCATAGTCTAGCTGGAGCAGCTCCTGGAACATTGCCTGGTTTGCAATAGGTTCTTAATAAATATTTGTGGGATAAGTGAATGGATGGATTATAGGTACATTTTCTCTTCTTGTTACTTTTAATGATTTTCACAAAACTATAACAGCAAATAATTTCAAGTTTAGAATTAGTTTAGCACCATCTTTTGAATGCCAGTTAGCCCGCTGGTCCCCCTCCCCTTCCTCTTCCTCTTCCCCTTCCCGTTCCCTTCCCCTCCCCTCCCCTGCCCTCCCCTCCCTCCCTCCCTCCCTCCCTCCCTCCCTCCCTCCCTCCCTCCCTCCCTCCCTTCCTTCCTTCCTTCCTTCCTTGTTTTTGGTCAGGGTTCTATTCCTTCTAAAACCATGTAGTAGAAATTAAAATTACTTAGAAAGGACATATATGACTTTCTTTTAACTAGTGTCATGGTTTGAAATGTGTCTATCCCCAAATTCACATGTTGAAGTCCTCTCAGTGCCTCAGAATGTAGCTTTATTCGGAAATAAGATTGTTGCAGATATAATTGTTTAAGATGAGGTCACAGTGGAGCAGGATGAGCCCCTAATCCAATATGACCAGTGTTCTCATAAAAAAGAGGGACATTTGGACACAGACACACATACAGGGTGGGGGTGCCATGTGGAGATGAAGGCAGACATTGGGGCGATGCACCTACAAGCCAAGGAACGTCAAAGATTGCCACCAAACCACCAGAAGCTACGGGGGAGGCATGAAATAGATTCTTCTTTACAGCCTCAGAAGAAAGTAAATCTGCTGACACTTTGATTTTGGACTTCTGACTTCTAGAACTGCAGGACAATAAATTGTTGTTTAAACCATCCACTTATCAGTATGTTGTTATAACAGCCCTAGGAAACTAATACAACCTGTTAGAGGCATCAGTTATGGTTATAGAGCAAGAGAATTCATCTGTACATTAATGAAATAGCAATGTTTCCCTCTTTTTTTTTTTTTTTTTTTGAGACAGGGTTTCACTCCTGTCACCCAGGCTGGAGTGCAGTGGTGCAATCTCGGCTCACCGCAACCTCCACCTCCCGGGCTAAATCAATTCTCCTGCCTCAGCCTCCTGAGTAGCTGGGACCACAGGCATGCACCACCACGCCCGGCTAATTTTCATATTTTTTTGTAGGGACTGAGTTTCACCATGTTGGCCAGGCTGGTCTCAATCTCCTGGCTTCAAATGATCCGCTCACCTCAGCCTCCCGAAGTGCTGGGATTACAGGTGTGAGCCACTGCACCTGGCCACATCAATGTTTCCCTTTTTAGAGAAAGAGGGGAAGAATAAATCATAAAAATCTTGCAATCTGGGGGATACAAATATATAAACAAATTATTACAAAATAGGACAAAAACTGTAATCAAGGCACAAAGTGCCATGAGAACACAGTGGCAGGAGCTGCTTTCTGTGCCTAAGGAAGTCAAGGAAAGTTTCAGAAAAGAGATGGCAGTTCACATGGGTCATAAAGGATGTGGAGTTTTCTTTTTTTTTGAGACAGAGTCTCTCTCTGTCACTGAGGCTGGAGTGCAGAGGTGCAGTCATAGCTCACTGCAGCCTTGGCTTCCCAGGCCCAGTGATCCTCCCATCTTAGCCTCCCATGCAGTTGGGACTACAGGTTCCCACTGCTACACCCAGCTAATTTTTTTTTTTATTTTTTGTAGAGACAAGGTGTCGCTATGTTGCCCAGGCTAGTCTCAAACTCCTGGGCTCAAGTGATCCTCCTGCCTTGGCCTCCCAAGGTGCTGGGATTACAGGTGTGAGCCACCACACCCAGCCAGGATGAGGAACTTTCTAAGTAGAGATGGAAAGAAAAGGCACCGCAGGCACATGCAACAGATTACAGAAAGCCACAGATGTGTAGGAAAACATGTAGAGGGAAGTAAGTATCATGTAGAAAACATCTTTTTCCCTCCAGGCACCCACAAATCAAGAGTTTAGGTTTTCTAGTATTCCTCTAACCATTTTGAAACTATTAAAGCAGTAGGATCATTTTCCCCCTAAAAGAAATCTTATCTACCCCAAAGTATAAAACAACCTCTTTGGGTGAGGAAGGCCTAGGAGTTTCTGCGGTGGTTCCTGACTTCTCTGTGTGAAGTGATGGGCCGCTTTGGGAACCAGAGCTTTTAAACAAAACAATTTGAAAGCTGCTGGCTTTTACTCTTTTTAAGCAGATGTAGGTGGAAGCTGTGGGGGCTATGAAAATGCTGCAGTCAATTCTTCTGCGGGGAGCAGGAGTGACAGATGAGAATCCCCTATAGTGCTTGCTTGAGTCTACACTCCCCTGGGCTGCTCAACTAAGTGCCACAGGGCACTAATGCAGGGCTTCTCTGGGGGACTTCTCTGGTGGGCAACTTTGGCTCAAAGACTTCCCATCAACCTGGCCAAGATTTTCTTGGAACTGTGCTGCCATCTGAGACTGTCTATCCAGCACCCCTTATTACGTCCTTCTCATCCTTCCCAGCTCCCCTCACTTCCTGCAGCTCCCTCTCCTTTTTCCCTCCTTGGCATTTCCCTCAATAAATCTCCTGCCTGTCTAATCCAGACTTGGCATCTGCAGAGGACCTGATCTAAGGAAATTAAACAAGAGGTCTGCATTATCCCTACCATTGCGTATTTCCAGATTAGCTAACCTAAGAGTTCCAAAGTGCACTGATACTGTTGCGATACCCATAAAACCCAATAGGGAGGAGGAGAGGATTGAGAAAGGAACGCCTAGGCATTCTGTTGTGTTCTCAAAGCTTGCAAATTGATCATGAGTGACATCCAAAATCTAAGACTGGGCAGATTGAAATACTTGAACAGATATTAAATAGCCAAAGTAGAATTAAAGAATAGTTACTGGAGGCTGTTTTTACACCCACACAACCTGGCAGATCACTGCTGTACAGTCTTTGTTGCAAAAAATACTACAGAAATATGGCTCTTTGAAAACATCTTCTGTGCCTGTATAAATGACATAGGATCCGGAGGCATTTCTGCAAATAATATGTTTTCCTGTGCCAGTGTATAAATAGCTGTAGAGTAATGAGAGTAAGAGAAAGTTGCCAAGACTATTGCTACACTGACAAGAGAAGCAGCCGACTTGGAACTTGCTCCATTATTTGCTGCTAGTCCTAAAGTTTAATGAGACTGCACACAAATGTTGTTTTCACATGACCAGATAAGAGGGCAGATGCTGCCATCTCTGATGACATAGAAAAGGCCAGAATAGGGCCTTTCCAAGGTACCTGCCCTTTGGGTGAGGTTTCCCTTCCACACAAGTGCTTTCCTTCTATAGGAAAATATTGCTTTTTAAAATGATGATCAAATTCAGGCCTCTACAGCTTTTAATGCCATAGTGTCCTGGACTGAATTGTCCTCTCTTGGCCAAAGATACCTCCATTTTTCCTTTCTACCTTTTGGCAAGACTTACAAAAGGGAGAGAGGAATCTACAGAAAATAGGAAAATCTAGGATGTCCTGGCATACCCTGGAGATTTGCATCACTAAATATACACATTCCCTGACATGCCAACAGTGGCCCTTGCTATCAGTTTGGACTTTGTCTATGTCATTACTACTGTCTGCATGCCTTCCCAAATTCATGTGTTGACACTTAATCATTGTAGTGGCATTAAGAGGCGGGACCATTTGGGAAGAGAGTAAGTCATGAGGACTCTGCCTGCATGAATGGGATTAGCGACCTTATAAAAGGGGCCAGAGGGAACTAGTTTAGGCCCCTTTTTTGCCCTTCTGTTCCTTCTATCATGTGAGGACACAGTATTCAAGATGCCTTCTTGGAAGGAAACACCAGGGCCCTCAGAAGACACTGAACCTCCCTATGGCTTGATCTTGTACTTCCCAGCCTCCAGAACTATGAAGAGTGAAATTTCTGTTCTTTATATAATAAATTACCCAGTCTCAGGTATTTTGTTATAGAAGCTCTAGTGGATGGAGACACCATTCCTTCATTTATACTTTAATTCGTATAATAAACATTTCTTGTCAGTTTACTGTGTGCAGGCATGATGCAGTGCACTGAGGCTAGCAATGAACATGGCTGGCAAAGACCCTTGCTCTCTGGTAGTACATGCTCTTGGTGGGAAGGAAGGTGGTAAATATACAACATAATGGGAATATGAGTGATGAGAGGGAGTTACTGGGAAGAGAGTGGCTATTTTTGATAGGGTGGTCAGGGATGACCTGTCTGAGAAGCTGTTGTGGGAAGACTATGGAGAATGGGTAAAACCAAGTGCAGACACTTAGCTGGACATGAACTTGATCTCTCCATTGGAAAGAAGGCTGATAGGGCTGGATCACAGTGAGCACAAGAGTGCAGTGGGAGATGAGGTCAGTGTGAAAGGCTGGGCCCAGTCAGATGGGGCTTTACAGGCCCAGCATGGTTAGGAGTTTGGGCTTATTCTCGGTGTAAGGGGAGTTCACTGGAGTTGTTAGTTCTTTTGTTTTGTTTTTTGTTTGTTTTCAGATATAGATATTTTAAATGTGAGATGTTTCTCTCAAGGATCTGAACACTTACATTTTTTGAATCATCAATTGCCCTGATTTGTTATGGGACTTCCTTCCTCTTGGAATGTGTCTTTGTGTCCTCAAAGTCTAGCACATCACCCACCTAGGCTGTGTGAGTGCTCAATAAGCACTGATTAAATGAAATTGTTATTGAGTATGAGAAGGACAAGGCTTTGGTTAAAAAATAATCAGTGTGAAATACGAATATTTAATAGGTTAGCAGAAGATGGGACCCAAAGGGAAGAAAGCAAAGAAGTTCTTGTGTTATGACAAATTCCTAGCGAAGAGATGTGAATTGACTACTAAAGTTAATGGAGCAACTTCAGAATGCTGAAATTCAAAGTGAGACCCAGGAAAGAGGCCAAGTTGTAAAAGTGTTTCAGTGACCTCCAGGATGTGTGCCATATTTGTCTTCTTACTGGCTGTAATTTTGTCTCCTCATTGGGAAGGCAAAGGAACCTGAACCTCTCTCCCTATTTTGGCTTATTAGAAGGCAAGGTGAACACTTGTCCTTCTTTGTGGCCGTCCAGTATCTGAAACCTTTTCCTATGTTTGGATTTTCCCACTTTGTGTCAGTGAAATACAGAATGTACCTTCCACTATAGAAACAGAAGGCTCAGGTACTTGCTTACTCAGTCTCCTCTGCTTACAGGTGTGAGTCATAGACTCCACTCATGAAATGAAGTCATGAAGTCAGGGAACCATAAGAAACTCTCCAGTGTCTCAGGATCAAAGGCAGCAGAATGATCAAGCTTTGGTAGTAGCAGTGCCAGAGGGGCTGGAAGAGCCCAGTGTCCAGTTAGATTGTTGCCTATGCAACTGCCTCTGAATGAGTACTTTTCCTGGCTGCCGAGCCACACAATTGACTCATCAGCCTTCTTAGCGATTCTGTGAGCCACGTGATAGTCATTCATAAATTCATTTTCTGCTTCAATCAGACAAAGTTTTTTTTCTAGTTTTTGAAATTAGGAACTCTGAATGATCCAGGAATTAGAACCAGAAATGGATTGGTTGCAGACCATAGGGCCTTAGAGAAACATGGGATGTATACAGAAATATGGGACTGTTGTTATCTGGCCTGATTGAGGTTGAAGGCAAAGATAATGCAGCTGGTGTGATTAAGGGTTCTTGTCATGATCTAGAGAACCAGTTAATCAAATTGTCACCTGTGTGCACCTAGACTGAATTCCCCATTGAAGACAAAGCTTTGGGGAACTAAGAGATCAATTCTATTGAATAATACGAAGGCCACAGGGAGTTCAATGACTATGGGATGAGATGGCTTCTCCTAATTGTAATGGACAGCTTCAATAAAAAGAAAAACCTACTCAAATTCCTAAGTTCTCAGTTCAAAGTATGTGTTAAAATCCAGAGGCTTCCCTGGGATCATTATAAGAATATCTTATCTTTTGCTGTTGAAATGTGGAGAAAGTCAAATACAAAATGCACAGTTTGATCTCCAAAATTTCTGAATTAAAAAGAGTTGAATTCACATCCTCAGCTGGTCTCTTAGGAGAAAGTTGAAGCACTGACTGGGGGAAGAGTGGGCCTGGAGAATTTGAATGGGAAGACATAGATGATTCATGTAGGCCATGGCCAGGCATGCCTCAGTGAAACCTTGAGAAGACCCAGCTACCTAATTCAAAAATAGAATGCAGCAGTGTGTAATTGTGGAACATAGGAATTTTCTTATATAGTAACGAGATGGACACTTGAATACAAATGTATTCCTCCATGTCTCCAAGAGAGTAAGACAGTATAAATGGCAGATCAAAATCCTTACTTCACAAGGACTACTGAGCCTACAAACTTTTGGCAATTTTAAAATTTTGTTCTTTTGCACTCCTGTTTGCTGGTTTAAAAATAAAACCAAGCTAAAATAACTTAGGCCAAATTCAAATAATCATTCTTACCAGTTTTCAAACATATACCAGCCTCTGTTATCCAACCCAGTTTACTCAGAATATCCTGAATCTTGAATCCCCACTGAGTATCTTTGCTTTTTCTCTCTATCCCTGTAAGTGGGGGACATACGGAGTTTGTTTTCATCTGGCAGAGTAAACAATATACTTTCACCAAAATGCCTTAAGGTTATGCCCGCTTTCTGACTTGATCTCAAATTCAGTCCACAGGATGTGGAGCTGGTTCACTATATCTAATTACATTGTACTGATAAACTTGGAAACAGGAAGCAACATGCAGACTAGGTGCCTCGGAAAATCCTGTGTGTCAGAAGATGGCGAATAAATCTCATGAAATTATGGGGCCTGTTACCTTGGTAAAATTCCAAGTGTGTGTGTGTGTGTGTGTGTGTGTGTGTAAGAGAGACAGAGACAGAGCATGCATGTGTGTGAGAGTGCCTGGGGAATGTTGGAATAGTTCCTAGAAAATGAAGGAGAAGTAGCTGTCCATTGCACTTCTTGCCACTGATAAAGAGAAAGACCATCTTTTATAAGTGTTTTTGAATTTTGGAAATAATACATACCATGTTTGGATCCTATGGCAGACAACTACTAACTGTCTACCAATATGGATTTCTCCTTTTTAACAGAACCCCAATTCTGTTTGGGCAGCAGTGTATCCAGTTAAAAATATTAGACTCCCTTGCTGCTAGGGATCAACAAGTATCAAAGTCTGGTTACTGTGACATGCTCTCTAGATTTCTGGGAAAGATGCCATCTCTTTCTATCTCCCTCCCTTCTCCTATCTGGAGCTGGGGTAGCCATCCTATGACCACGAACCCAAAGAAATCAGCTGAGCACAAATCATAAGTGCAGGATGGTAGAACAGAATGATAGAAGGATCCTGACACTGTTGCAATCTACCTCCAGACTCCTTAGTATGCGACAAAAATCAACCTCTATTTGGTTAAACTATTATGGTTGGATTTGTTGCTCCTTATACAAAGGTATTATACGGACTCATTTATTGGGTGACCAGCAAGGCTGTTAGCTTTGAGTGGGGCCCACAGCAAATCTCTCCAACTTGTCAAGGCATTGATACAAAGCAGTTTTGCCCCTTGCCCCTTATTACCGGAGGATCCAATGATGCTCAAAGCGCTTGTGGCAGAAAATATATCATATGGACCCTTTTGAAAAATCTGTTAGGAAAATTACAGGGGAGGTCCTTTGGGTTTTAAAGTCATATCCCACTGGGCAAGTAATAATTCTTGAGAAAAAACTTGTAACTTGATAATGAATTCTGTTTCTGGGCTCTGTTCTGTTAGTCCGTCTATCTCTAAGCCAATACTATACTCTCTTGGTTTTATACATTTATAAATTCTTGCTATCTGGTGGAGCTATCCTTTCACCTTGTTCTTCAAGAGGATTTTAACTATTCTTGGCCATTTGTGTTTTTACATAACTTTTAGAATCAACTTTTTGAGTTTCATAAAAAAAAGATCTACTGGAGTTTTGACTGAGATTGCACCAAATCTATTAAATTGGGGATAACTGGCATGTGTATTCCAATCTATGAGAATACCTTGTCTCTCTACTTGTGTAGTCTAAGTTCTCTAAAAAATGTTATCGTTTTCTCCATAATGATCTTGTATATTTTCTGGTAGATTACTCCTTGACATCTAATGTTTTTAATGCTACTACAAATAAGAAATTAAAAATTGTTTATTTTCTAATTATTTGGTGGCTGGTATTTGGAAATAAGATTCATTATACAGACAGTAATTTGTATAAAGCAAATTTGCCAAACTCTCTAATTCTTATAATTTCTCTGGATTCTTTCAATTTCTCTAGACATAATTTTCTTATCTGAAAAATAATGAAAGTCTTTTCTGAGAATTCTTAAAACTTTCCCTTACAAATTAGCTGGGTGTGGTGGCGGGTGCCTGTAGTCCCAGCTATTCAAGAGGTTGAGGCAGGAGAATCGCTTGAACCCAGGAGGTGGAGGTTGCAGTAAGCTGAGATTGCGCCACTGCACTCCAGCCTGGGCGATAGAGTGAGACTCCGTCTCGAAACAAAAAACAAAAACAAAAACAAAAAAAAACTTTCCCTTATTTAACCTGCTCTTACTAGGATCTAGATTAATGCTAATTAGAGAAGTATTACCAGAAATCTTTGTTTTGTTTCTGATCTCAAAGGGAATGCTTTCAAAATTTTACCATTAAATATGAGGTTTTCTTTGTTCCCCTATATACTAAAAACAGGTGTGCATGTGCATGTGTGTGTATGTACATATGTATTTAAATGTAATAGATGTTGCCCGATTGCTTTCACAAAAAGCCAAAATAATGAACATTTCTATCAATTAGCATTTTTGCCAGTGATAGGCATTATAATTCTTTAAAACATTTGCCATTCTGTTGATAATAAAATATATCTTATAATTTTATTTTAATTTGCATTTTCTCAACTGCTAGCAAGTTTGATCTTCTCATATGTTGCTGACCATTTGAATTTGTCCTCTTATGAACAGTCTCTTCATGTCCTTTGCCGAAGTTTTTGTTTGTTTATTCCTTACTTTTAATTTGAAAGAAATTTTTGCATGGTATAACTAACCTACGTCCCCTGAATTGCAAGTACTTGTCCAAGCTTATAAATCTTTAAGTTTTTTTTTTTTAGATGGAGTTTCACTCTTGTTGCCCAGGCTGCAGTGCAATGGCGTGATCTCGGCTCACTGCAACCTCTGCCTCCTGGGTTCAAGTGATTCTCTTGCCTCAGCCTCCTGAGTAGCTGTGATTGCAGGTGTACGCTACCACGTCCAGCTAATTTTGTGTTTTTAGTAGAGACAGGGTTTCTCCATGTTGGTCAGGCTGGTCTTGAACTCCTGACCTCAGGTGATTCGCCCAGCTCGGCCTCCCAAAGTGCTGGGATTACAGATGTGAGCCACTGCGCCTGACCCTTATGTTTTTAAGCTATAAAATAGTTTTAAATTTATGATAAAATCTCTATTTTTTATTTTGTGTCATCTATTTTTCCAATCTTGTCCACATGTTGTCTCCTAAATTTTCTTGTAGAATTTTAAGTTGTTAATATTCTACATTTAAGTCTTTTAGCCATTTAGGCTGAAATTTGCCTTCATATATGGTAAAACAAAGAGATCTAATTTAATTTTCTTCCACTTAGATTATTTGTATCACCACCATTTATTAAATAATGCATTTTTTCCCACTTAGATAAAACGTCATCCTTATCATATATTAAATTCTCATATGTAATTGGACTTACATTTCAGGTTGTCATGTTACATTTTGTGTTCAATGCCAATAAAATGTTTATTAAAGCAGATTATTGTATGTTCTTATAATTATTGAAGAATGTCCTCACCCCCTTCACTAACCTTCTTTTTCATATTTTTTCTTGGTTATTCTTAGATACTTATCCCCTGGTATAAACTCTAAGATCATTTATTTAATTATCCCTTCCTCCTTTCTTCCCCTTTGCCAAGAAAGAACACTGTTGGAATTCTAACTGGAATTTTATTAAGTTTACATATTAATTAGAGAGACTGACATTTTTATATTAACATTTTTTCCATCCAGAGTCATAGTTTGCTTTTCTATTTGTGCATATCTTAGTTTATATCAAGATTTTTATAATTTCCTATACTCTGATTTTAAAATTTACTCCTAAGCATTTTAAAGTTTTTATCTTTACTGTGAATGAATTTTTCTCATATCCATTTTTAAATTTATTTCTAGTACAGAGAAAGATTACTAGTTTTTGTACACTTATCTTTTATCCAGCCACCTTACCTAGTTTCTGGCTAAGCCCAATAATATTTTTGTAATAGAGTCCCTTGGATTTTCTATTTCTACCTTTTCTTTTCCAACATTTATGTTATTTCATTTTTTAATCTTTTTTCAAGTGCTAAAATTTCCAAGACAATGTTAAATAATGCTAATCTAGTTTCTGACTTTAATAGAAATAGTTATAGTCTTTTATCATTTAGTGTACTATTCAGTTTTAATTTTTGGCAATTAGTCTTTATTATATGTATTTCCTTCTACCTCTGTCTGACTTTGATTTTTTACAAAGATTAAGTGACACATTTTATCAAATGATCTTTTCCATCTATTGACATAACCATTTGCCTTTTTCCCTTTAGTTTACTTATATAATAATGTTAATAGACTTTTTGATACTCATTCACATGTTAATTTACACAGTAAGTCTTGATTTATTATTTTTAATTTTAAAATGTATACTGTTTTGTTTCTTTCAATATGTTGCTAGATTTTATTTGTTAAGGTTTTATTTAGATGTCATAATTTCTGGATTCAGTCCTGTTATCCTGCTCCTTAAAAAAAGATAGAATAATTTCTATACGCATGAGATTAATCCTAAATTTTATTGTGCTGTAATAATTTTCCTGGTTTAGTATTAAAGTTATTTAGTCTTCATAATAAATTGGAGGAGTTTTCATCTTTTTATAAGGACTGGAATATTTTAGATGCCATTGGAATAACCTGTTCTTAAGAGGTTAAAACTCAGCTGTGAAACCATCTGATCTGGATGCTTTGTCCAGTGATAGGTCTATAATTATTTTCCAATATCTGCTATGGTAACTGGTTTCTTTCAAGCTTTCTTCTTATTACTGGGTTTTCTAATTTTATTTTTGCTAGAAAATTATTTCTTCTAGATTTAAAAATGTTTCATCATAGAGTTGTATGTAATATTTATTTGTAATATGTTTAATCTCTCCTGTATCTATGGTTTTAGAGGTGTTTATTATTCCTTTCAAAGAACTAGCTTTTGGATTTATCTGTTTTTGTTCATTTTTATTTTTATAAATTTCTGCTTTGTCTTCTTTATCAAATCATTCTTTCTAGTTTTTTAAACTTTTTTTGATGTAATTTGGAAAATTTCTTAAGATGCCAATAATCTATAAATAAGATTTTTTTGTTGGTCAAATCCACCAAGATTAATTTTTATTGTTTATAACTGGAATCCATAGTTCTAGTTGTCAAAAAGTGTCTAAGTAGAATGAAAGGACTAATACATGAAGAAAGCCAGGAAGAAAACTTCATAAGTGAAAAATTCTATTAAATGTACCAAGGTGGTGAAAGGCAAGAAGAAAGTACTCTTTATCCTTTGGGGCAGTGTTTCTCCACGTAAAAAAAATTATTTCCCTTTAAGAAGAAAAATTAAATCAATGAATTATGTAAGTTTAAAATTAAATGCAATTTTTCTCCAACAAGAGAAATTAAATACTAAGGAATAAGATGTTTTCAGACAGGGTTGAGCTTTGGAGGATTCCTGAACTTTTGTAAAAATCTAAGTTCTTTCCCCCTATTCTTCCCTCCCCACCAAGAACAATTTTTTTCCCTCTTGGAGGCAATGTTACCTCCACTGAGAATTCATGCTTCAAGGTATAGGTATAAGACAGAAGGAAACTTTGCCCCATAGTGGGTTATTTCAGATATTCAGAAAGAGAGTAATACCTAAGATTCTGGGGAAACTTAAAGATTCTTTGGCACTAGCAGATTTGAAAAATCCCCTTCAGACCTCCACAAGAAGAAATAAGGTCTCTGGTGTTTGCTAATAGGTCTGGAGGCAACCAAATGTAGATCTGTGTCAGTTCAACAGAGGTTGGGGTATTTATCTGAGACTTAATGGAAAGCCAATAGAGACTCAGATGGAGTAACTCGGCCATTAGAAGTAATGTGGAATATATCTTCAACAACTCTGATGCCCTTGCTAGGAAACTAAAGAAGTTAATGGATCACAGGTGATGGTTACATTTCTTTCTTTTTTTTTTTTCTTTTTCATTGAAGGTCTTGAATGTGCAAGATAAAAGAAGATGTTGGAAGTAAACATTTGCCATAGAAATGGTATAAAAGAATAAAATTTAACTTTGTGTATGGAGTTTGGCTTTTGAACACCAATAATTTGGCTGGTGGTTACGGCTGATAAAGTAATGTCATATTGAAATTTGAGATGTGAGAACCAAAAATCTAGAATTATGAATATGACAAAGAAAGATTAGTAGTAAAAGAAGTTTCTGTAACTCAATAAGGAAACAAGAGATGTTTTGGGGAGATATTTACACCGTCCCGTGAATACCAACACACACAGTAAAGACAAAAAAAGTGAGCTTGAAATTCAACCACTAGGTAAAATTCTATTTTATCAATACTACTAAATTTAACAGGTATATCTGTAAAGAGGTTGTATTAGTCTGTTCTCGTGCTGCTAATAAAGACATACCTGAGACTGGGTAATTTATAAAGGAAAGAGGTTTAATTGACTCACAGTTCATCATGGCTGGGGAGGCCCCAGGAAACTTACGATCATGGTGGAAGGGGGAGCAAACACATCCTTCTTCATGTGGTGACAGGGAGGAGAAGAATGAGTGAAGGGGAAGAAAGCCCTTTATAAAACCATCAATCTCCTGAAAACTCACTATCATGAGAACAGCATGGAGGTAACTGCCCTCACGATTCAATTACCTCCGACTGGGTCCCTCCTAAGACATGTGGGCATTATGGGAAACACAGGATGAGATTTGGGTGGGGACACAGCCAAACCATATCACAGGTATAACTTTTCAAAGTCATAATCTAGGAGAAGAGATAGGAAGTAGCACTGCATGTCAACACGGAATGCAACTATGCTGGCTTGGGGCCTGTTTGCCTTTTGATTCACCTCTTGCTTTCCCCCAGCTCTGCTCTATAATACAAGGGGACGACTCCCACAGCCTGTACCTCTCAGGCTCTCACTTTTCCCAATTAGGTTTGTCCAATGGGAGGTACTGGTAGGGAGACTGGAAGATGGGAAAAAGGGAGAAGCTAGGTATTTTTTTCTCCTCCCTTTGCCATGGCTGTGTATTTCCTGTGGCTCCAAGTCCTGCTGAATGCTGGCTCACTATAATTTCAGCTTTCAGTGGGCTATCCTAGCGCCTGGACTCTGGTAACAAGACCTCCTCCCTTTGTTCTTCCAGCCTACGGGTATTAATGGCTTCCATCTCTAATGTCTCAGTTGCCTCACAGTTCCCTATTGTCTTCTCAGTTCTCCCACCATCTGTGTAACCGATTCCCTACAATGACTATCCTGTTTTTAGATACTCAGACCCTAACTAATAGAGCAACTAATTGGAAGACCCCCAAATTTAGCATGGATGCGTACTGGAAAGCATTTTTGATCAATGAAAGTAGAGACAAAAGTGATTGTAATTATAGAAGTTTATTTCAGACTGCTTAGACAGAGGGAGGGGACAGACAATAGCTTACCCTTAGAAATCATAAACAAGTGCATCCACAGTACTTTGCTTATATCTTGGTCTATGTTGTCATGTGTATTATTAGTTTATACATTTGATTCCCTTAGTAGGCAATGAGAGTAGGCACAGAGTTGTACTCAACTCTCATATACCAAGTTCTAAGCCTAGTACTTAGCAGGTGCGCATACATGCATGTAGAACAAATGAAGGATAATGCAGGTCTTCAAGTCTTAAATTATGTTTAAGATTCAGTCTCTTTATGTAAGTTCCTAGCCTGGGGTCCATAGGGAGACTTCAGGGAGCCCACAAACTAGGATGAGAAAAAAATTACATCTTTTTTTTTTTTTTCTGAGACAGAGTCTCACTCTGTTGCCTGGGCTGGAGTGCAGTGGTGTGATCTCGGCTCACTGCAAGCTCCGCCTCCTCGGTTCATGCCATTCTCCTGCCTCAGCCTCCTGAGTAGCTGGGACTACAGGCACCCACCCCCATGGCTGGCTAATTTTTTGTTTTTTGTATTTTTAGTAGATACAGGGTTTCACCATGTTAGCCAGGATGGTCTCAATCTCCTGACCTTGTGATCCGCCCGCTTTGGTCTCCCAAAGTGCTGGGATTACAAGTGTGAACCATAGCGCTTGGCTTTTTTTTTTTTTTTTTTAATGGAGTCTCACTCTGTTGCCCAGGCTGGAGTGCAGTGGCGTGATCTCGGCTCACTGCAACCTCCGCCTCCTGGGTTCAAGTGGTTCTCCTGTCTCAGCCTCCCAAGTAGCTGGGATTACAGGCACATTCTACCACACCCAGCTAATTTTTGTGTTTTTAGTGGAGATGGGGTTTCACCATGTTGGCCAGGCTGGTCTCGAACTCCTGACCTCAAGTGATCTGCTCGCCTTGGCCTCCCAAAGCACTGCGATTTCAGGCGTGAGCCACCATACCCAGCCAGAAAAAATTACATTTTTATTTCCTCTAACTTTTAAGGAGAAATTTAGCATTTTCTTCAGTTATGAATGCAGGAGACTATCCCTGGTAGTTTTTGGAGTACCCATCACCAATAGAATTCACAGATACTTTTGTAGCACATTTTGTTTGTTGCAACTATCTTGAAATTTATTGTTCATACCCACAAACTGCCACCATATCTTGCTATTCAATATGTTAATAACATTACTGTATCACACATTTGTTTTTTAAATCATTCTGATAACAGTATTTCAATATGATTGGTTTCCTTTGTAATTTCTAATTTTTTTTTAATTTAAAAACGTGAATCTGAGAAGGGGAATATAAATTTCATGTGGGTTAAAAACATAGCCTAGCCCCTATGATTAGGAATAACAGCTATTACAGCTGACCCTTAAACAACACAGATTTGAATTACACAGGTCCACTTACATGTGGATTTTTTTCAAGAAAAGTTACACCAAGTGTGCTGCCTCTACTGCTTCCTCTTCCACCTCCTCTACCTCTTCCACCCGTGTCGCCCCTGAAACAGCAAGACCAACCCTCCTCTTCCTCTTCCTCCTCTTCCTCAGCCTATTCAACATGAAGACAATGAGGATAAAGACCTTTACAATGATCCACTTCCACTTAATGAACAAATACATTTTCTCCTCCCTATGATTTTCTTAACAATGTTTTCTCTAGCTTTATTGTGAGAATATAGTCTATAATAAACATAACATACAAAATATGTGTTAATCAAGTGTACATGTTATCAGTAAGGCTTCCCAGTCAACAGTAGGCTATTAGTAGTTAAGTTTTGGGGGTGAGTTAAAAATCATATAAGGATTTTTCAACCATGCAGAGGGGTTGGCACACCTAACTCCTGCATTATTTGAAGGCCAACCTTAATATTTTCTTCTTAAATGTTTATATGCTAGATACTTTACATATTCCTCACAACACTCTAAGATGTAGGTATTATTACCCCCACCCTCTTCTTTAACAGGTGAGAAAACCAATGCTTACAGAATGTGGTTCACCTATCTGAAGTCATGTAGAATACAAGAGATCCTGCAAGGATTCAAAAATTGCAAAATACAGAGAAGTTGAGGGAACTGTAGAGTGAATACCTACAATTCATAACAGAAGTCTGCCTGACTCTTAGGTCTTTTATATCCATATCATCTGACCAGAAGTTACCAGATTTGCTAGTATAGGAATTTTGCCAAGAGAAAACAGAAATCTGAAAACATCTGTGATTCTAGACTAATGAACAAAGTTCTTATCTTCAAAGTTAATTGCCCCTAATGAAAAGGCCATCTCTCCTTTTTGGAGCTTCCTAAGCTTCCTTCAGTGTTTTTCAGGTTTCCCTTGGGCCAGCAAATTCAATCAGAATAATACATAATCTTGGCTGGTATTAGGGCTTCTGTCCCTTTCAAAGGTGCTGTGATAGGGGATGAAGGTCTCTTGTTGCTGCCATTGGTAATCCTTGGGAGTCTCCCTTCCCTCTCCCGCAGAGCTCGGTGAGAGGCAGCCTTAGGCAAAGTTAAGCTCAGTACATAGCCAATGTCTGGTGAAGCAGAGAGAGAGAGAGAGAGAGGGAGAGAGAGAGAGAGAGAGAGAGGAGAGAGAGAGAGAGAGAGAGAGAGAGAGAAGATGGGGACATCTCTGATCTATCCTACCCATCTCTGGAACCAAACATTTGTCAGACCCCATAAAATCATCAACCTTAAACCTGAAAGGGATCACAGAAATGATCCAGTTATACCTCATTTTACTTCTTAAGAAATACAGGCCTAACAAGGCTTCCAACAGCCATATAACTGGCTAATGGCAGGGCTCACAATCCATTGCTCTTCTTCCTGCACCACAACGTCATTCACAGCCATTCAGCGATGCATCATTACTTTAGAGTACACTTACTACTATCAGGGATGATTTGAGAGGTCAGAGTTGAATTGGCTCCTTCTCTGCCCACGAGTGGCTTAAAATCTAGTGAAAATGACAGGGCCCATTTATTGAACAACTTCCGATGCCTCAAATACATTACTTACTCTACCCAACATTTCAAGTTGTATTATTTTATGTTCAGAGAGGTTGATGTGTACAAAGATGAATGTGCCCAAAGCATTTATTGGTAGGGCTGGGATCTGAGCCCCTGTCAACTTAACTCTAAATCCTAGGCTTGTTACACTGTGTAACTCTGCCTCTCTAATATTAACAAATGTGTGGGAGAAGCATAACTACGCCCCCTCTACCATGCTGGCTCAGATATCTGTGTGGTTTCTAGAAGATTAAGAAGTTATTATTCTAGTACCTTTCTTACAGGGAAAAGATGAGGTGAAGTAATGCAGAACATGGAAATGACTTTCTAAAAAGGATTTGAAACAGCTGAGAGGAACATAAACAGCAGGTTAAAAGATGAAACAAATATGTAAGTAATGGGGGAAATGAGGACAAAGCAACAACAAAGGATAAAGAGGAAGCCAGGGGTGAAAGAGGGACATAAAATACCTACCATGGGGTCCAGGAAACCTGCTAGCAGGAGTCAAAGGACTGAGCTGCATTTTGATGAAATTGTTCTCAAAAATGCTAATCTATCCTCATACACAGTCTGTCCATTAATACTAGAAAACAGAAGGAACAGAGAGACAGAATACAAAACTGTTAGAGTTTCAGCCTCTCTATTCAATGGATTTTAGAGGACTCAACTTGATTCAAACTCCATGTTACACAGACTTTATCAGATACTGTCTTAAACCACAAAATAAACTTTACACTAGTATAGTACAATATAACTTTGTTTGAAAGCAATATCTTTTGCAGGCAAGGCCCGGTTTTCAAGAGGTACACGTGTAAGGCATTATTTAACTATATGTTGAATACAGCAATATTTAGCTGGGGTTTGGAGGCAGAAGACTGAGGCTTAAATGCATTTGATCCCTGTGGTCTAGTCAAGTTATTCTCCATCTCCAGGTTGGTTTCCTAATTCACAGAATGAGGATAAGATCTGCTTTATCAAATGTTTGTGAGTTAACTGAAGTAATAGAGGTGAAATGCCTGGCAATTTCATGTCATTGATGCTGCTGATGAGGTAAAAACTTTTGATTTTCCTCCTTTGCTATGAGCTTATTCTCAGTCCAGTTTTGTTTCAGTGTTGTCTCTTTACCAGAGAGGTTAGTGGTAGTTATTGTTAGTGATAACAGACCAGCATCTGGAAATGATAAAGAACACAGTGGATCATGATAATGTCCTTTCCCTTTTCCAAATGAGCACTCTGTCACAGGGTGGGTCCCCCAGAGTTTAGTGTGCAGGGTGTTGATTAGGGACTGCCCTCAGGATCAACATCTGTGGAAGGTGTGGGCAGAAGAAGCTGAGCTGTCATTCAGGCCTCACAACAGCCCCAGCCTATGGGGTGCACTGGAGTGGAAACGGCCCTTCAGAAGTGTCCCAAGGTGGGCCTAGATGGCCCAGCCTTTTTATTCCATGTGGGCCACTCTGGGAAGGGGGGTGACCTTGGTCAAGGGGGTTCTCCACAGCTGAGAAATCCCTGGCGGGGCATGTCTTTCATGAAGTGGGGGGTTGGGGGGTGGTCTGGGCAGCGCCCTACTGCCTATGCTGCACATCCTCATAGGTTCTCTTTCTTTGGTGGCCCTCCTGCCTTTCCAGACACAGAGAATGTCGACATTCCTTCTAATTCTTTTATTAGAAGTTCCTAGGGCAGATTGAGAGAGATCTGAATCAAAGGTACACAGTGGTTTCCAAGGGAGAAGGACCTCTTTATGTTCTCAGTTGAAGAGCAACTCTGACTTCTTCTGAATGAATTCGTCAGGGGCGAAGGGCAGAATGCAGACAGGCATCACACAGCCCCGTCAAAAGAACCTGAACAAAGGTTGAGGGAGGCTGATGGGGGACATGTATAAAAAGCACAGCCTCTGAGAGATCTGAAGTCTATCAAGTTCTACAAGCATGACCATATTCCAACCATATCCTTAAGATAATGAGGGCAAATGAGAGTGTAGCAGGTGCACGGTTGCTTAGGAGTTCAGAGTCCAGCTTTGAATATAGAAATTAAGTACCTAAATGGCATAATGCAAATGACAGCACCTTCTTGTTGAGAAAAAGCTTTTTTTAAAAGGTGGAGGAGGGGTGCTACGTTCTCTAAACGTTCTCTTAGGAAGGAAACTCAGAAAAGTTTAGTCGCCGTAGATATTACTAACAAAATGTACCTATTTTCTTTGTCTTAAATCAAGTGAGGAGACCAAGAATTGTCCAAATAACTATGGTCTTCCATGAAACTCACCTCCTTATATCAACAGAAAGAAGGAAATATAAATTTTCTGCAGGGTATTACAAACAAAAAGAGAGAGAGTGTTGTGTTTTTCCAGAGAGGCTACTAAATAATACTTCAGTGAAGCCCACGGAGCAATTATAAAGAGGATGGATGTCTTCCTTCTAGTAAAACAGAAAAGGTCATCAAATCTGCTTTGCCAAGTATTTCTTTGAATCTCCATTTCAAGGCTGAGGGATCAATAATTCACCAGAGGAAAGAAAAACAATTAAACTACATTAAAACCACCTCATGAAATAAAACACCATGAAATAGCTTATGCACACACCGCTAAGGTCTTTTCTAAAACTTGTCAATTTTGGCTTCTGACAATCACCTCTGGCCAACAAATCTACCTATTATATTAGCTTGGCATCTGTACCTTTGTAGCTATTCGGAGAGGGCTGAAGAGAAAAACAGTGAAGTCCCGCTAACCAAATAAAATGGCACCTGTCAAAACATCAATTTGTGTGAAATGGCAAAAGAACATCTAATATATAGGGTCAGCCAATGAACATCTAAATAATAGTGCTTTTATCAGCAACATCTGTGCTTGAGTTTACACTTAAAGCACACAATACAGGAACACAGAAGTCATGCAGTTTGAGTTAGAGCTGCCACTGATGTTTCATATTTGAGCTCCACCTCACGACAAGCTAATAGTGCATTTAAAGCATTGTTTATCCTGAACAGACAGAAAAGAGAGGTGGTGACCCTGCTTTGCAGACTACCTGTAATTATGGGTGTGCATTAAAAGCAAAGAAAGGTCATGCCATTGATCCCATTTAGAAGCACAACAGTTCAAAGCCTTTGAGAGTGAAAAGTGTGTGGCAGTGTGGGAGGGGATTTTCTTACAAAAAGTTATCAAAGGCATTATTGTTGTGTTTCTATTCCCAAACTCATATGAGCTCCTCTGAAGAAAAAAAAACCTGGCCAGGTGCGGTGGCTCTCACCTGTAATCTCAGTCCTTTGGGAGGCCGAGGTGGGTGGATCACTTGAGGTCAGGAGTTCGAGACCAGCCTGGCCAACATGGTGAAACCCCGCCTCTACTAAAAATACAAAAATTAGCTGGGCATGGTGGCACATGCTTGTAATCCCAGCTACTTGAGAGGCTGAGGCGGGAGGATCACTTGAACCCAGGAGGGGGAGTTTGAGGGGGAGTTTGCAGTGAGCTGAGATTGTGCCACTGCACTTAAGACTTCGTCTCAAAAACAAAAATAAAAACAAAATCAAAGCATGATGTGGACAGACCCTCAGGAAAGTTAGTGACATCTGTGCAGGCTTGTAACTTCACTCAGCCAGAGAGAAAGACACTAAAGTACAGAAGAATATTAGACCAGTGCTGGAACAGTGTCTACCTCATGATAAAGTGGATCAAATGGAAAGAAGATGCAGGGAATTAACACATTTTCCCTCTCAAGAGAAGGATGAGGGGTCATAGGAAGTGAAGCAAATCCTGGAAAATCTCACTAATTGCGATTTCCAGATTTGTAGAGATGAGTGTTACAGGCATGGGTGGGTTTTAGAAAACATCACATGGTCCTTTACTTTTTTCTCCCGCTCTCTCCACATAAAGCCCTTTATAAATGCAATCTGTGGAATGGTTTCATCTCAGTTCCACCTCATTCTCTATGAGGTATTTCTCTTTGAGAAACTATAGTAAGACAATCATCTTGTGACATTCAAGAGATTTTCCTGATAATGTCTTTGTATTGCTTTCCTTCATTTTCATTCTGTTATATCCACCTCGGTTTCCTTAGACTATTCTAAAGAAATCTCCCACTGTCAGGTTAGGGATTTAATAATGTGGTAAAATAATTGTAGAACCGTTTGAATTATTGGTGAAAGAAAGAAGGTAGACAAGTCTGACACACACACACACACACACACACACACACTGGTTCCCTGCCATATCCAAGCAGCAGTTTTCATCTGTTGAGCTCAAGTCTGCCAGGATTGTCAACACCCCACATCCTTTCAACTGTGAGAATGCAGCAAAACTCCCTCAAACATTTCCAAGGGAGGTTCCCAAACCCTTGTATTACTGTGTCCCTTTCAGCTTCACTGCTGCGTGCACTCTAAACATGACAGCCTCTTTCTCCACAGAATACACACATGGGCAGTGAAAGATCTAAGAACTTACAAGCAGGGGAAGGTTGAGCTACATTCGGAAATGAATTGCTTTTCAGAGAACCATTGTCAAGAAAGAATCACCACCATTTGCTGCTAAATAAACCCAAAGAACTTGAGAGGGACTGAGACAAGCTGGCTGTTTGAACCTGGTATTTCTTTAGAGCTGGGCCTTTCTTTCTAGAACTGTGATTTCATGCTTCAGTTTTTGGTGAAAGGCAAAGGTGTAGGAGAGGTGCATAGTAAAACTGAGCCCATCAGGAGCGTAGCACTGAGTTGATGCTTCCAAGGGGGTGACACACTCCTGGCTCCAGCCCTCTGGATCCACGGAATAGTTTCTTTTTTCTTTGAAACAAGCCTACCATAAAGACTTTTCTATCTACATCTACCTCTACAGTTGTAGACAGACATGTGGATCTTAGAGCACGACGCTCCCTTCAATATCAGCTATTCCAGTGGTTAGCCATGGAAGCATTTCTTAAATTGGTGGGGTATCACTAGAGAAGGAGACAGAACTGTTCTGGTTGACGTAGGGGAAGGGCTGGCCACCCCACATCCCCACGGAGCCTTCACAATAGCTCCACGGAAACTTAGGTAGACTTAGTTTGAAAACTCTTTCGAGTGTCAAACTGGTGCGTTTTGGGCCATAGCTCTGGCTCATAGAGGTGTCTTTGGTTTGGTTCTCCCAATGTTTTAAACATTGTTGTATTAGTTTCAATACTTAGAATCAGCAGATTTTTGCATAAAGACAAGGATGCCAAGCTCCTGGCAGAAAATCAGAAGATAAAGGGCAAATGCACCTGCATTGCCTCTTGGCCCCAGTGTGTTGGGTCGAGTTGCTGCTTGCTACTGCTTTCACCAGGTCTGGATACTGTTAGGTCACATGCCCACCCATTTTGGATTTGCAGCCTCCTCTGAGCTCTGATCTAGACTGTCTCATTTTACAGATGAGGCAACAATAATGATCTGGCTGGGTAGTGGCGAAGGCGGGACAAGAATCGATTTCCTAAGTTCAGGTTTGGAGTTGCCTTTTCTACCATGCATCAGCATTTCTTAAACTGCGGGCACGTAGATGTGGTCTTCATGATCAATGAGAATATTTTTTCCTTAAAAACATATTTGTACTTGACTCACATTTGAGAAATCCCACGCTACACCCAGCTGCCAGTGGAATGCCCAAAGTTTCACAACTATATATTCAGTTGTTTCTGCTTTGTTATCTGTCTTGGAATAGCAGGACTCCTTGTGGCACAGCTTATTATTATCCAAATTTGTATATGCTGCTAACCAGATATGTCCCCTGAAACTTAACAGTTAGACAAAGAAAAGGTGTTTTTTGTTGTTGTTGTTGTTTGTTTGTTTTGGAGACAGAGTTTCGCTCTGTAGCCCAGGCTGGAGTGCAGTAGTGCAATCTGGGCTCACTGCAACCTCCGCCTCCTGGGTTCAAGTGATTCTCCCTCCTCAGCCTCCCAAGTGACTAGGACTCCTACAAGCATGCCACTTGGCTATTTTTTTGTAGGGATGGGGTTTCATCATGTTGGCCAGGCTGGTCTCGAACTCCTGACCTCAAGTGATCTGCCCACCTCAGCTTCCCTAAGTGCTAGGATTACAGGTGTGAGCCACCGTGCCCAGCCAGAAAAGACATTTTTGAGTAGTAAATAGTTCTGATTCCTCCAAGCTAACCTCATAAAGGGATCCACAGTTAAAGATATAGAAAGGAAGTGTCACAGGAGACAGCCCATGGCAACAGCACTGCCTTCTACCCCAGAGAGGCCAGGGCAGGAGCAGCTTCAGCCTCAGCTTCTAACAATGATTTGAGTCTGCTATATTGGGTAGTAGCACAGAGTAGCTGGTAAGTGAGTAGGCTCAACTGCCAGATGGCCTTGGTTCAAATCCCAGGTCCACCATTTACTGCTGGCATGATGTTTAAGCAAGATATTTAGGTTCTCTGTGCTTTTAGCATAGTCATCTGTCATGGGAATAATATTCACCTTGTGAGAATTCAATGAGATAAGCCACACAGAGCTCAGTGCCTAGCACATAATGAATACGATAAATGCATGCTATTATTAGCACAGCAGGTTTACAGTTTATAAACCACACTGACATCATTTCCTCCCATGTTTTCCATGTAAGAAATCTATGAGATAAGTAGGATGGATCGGATCCTGTTTTAACAGACAAAGAATCTGAAGCAGTTGAGTCATCCAAGATCAGGTAACAAATACTCAACTCCAGGCTTTCTGCCTCAAGATCCTAGGTTGCTTCTATGATCCACAATGCCTGTGGGGCCTCTAAGGAGTAGGAATGATTTTCCAAGACTATTCTGAGGCTTAGCTATCAACATGTGTTCATATTTAGTGGGAGCAAATCACTTAAGAGTTAGGGCTTTGAAGGCAAGCAGCAGAGGCGGGTGGAAAACCAGAGAGGGTTTATATAGAGAAATGAAAAACTGCAGCACATCAACGAAATTTTTCATTTGAAATTTTGAAAACCCTGGAGGGGGATGGTGCTCCAATTACCTGCAGTTTTCAGGCAGCAGCAGGAGATTCCATGTGGTGCTAACGGGGCCTTCAAGGGCACTCTGGTCAATGTGAGACCTTGGTCTGCTGTTCTCATCGGGGGTGGATGGAGTGCAGTATGGGGACTGGGCAGGAGACTAGGATGGGAGACGGGCAGGAGAAAGGTCCCAGCCAGGGCGCATGAGTGACGCTGCACATTGCTGGTGAGAGAGTTTACAGGAGGCAGCAGTCCCATTTCCCATGCAAATGAACCTGTCAGATTACAGGATTTTCACTGGGTGCTTTTTATGGCGTTTCCTAAATTATTGCTTTGGATTCCAGAATTTTTATATTAGAACTAGGCACTGCAGCAAGCTTGTTGGAAATCTTGAGTAGTCTGTTTAGGACTACTGCTTGGTCCTAGAGGCAGTAATAGGAAATTGGCTCTAGCCTGGACAGGTACATTTTCAGCTTTATAAGAATCCAAATGGGCCTGCAATTTTATTTCCTTTAAGGCCAATGTGGAAGAAATGCGGGTCTCTTTACCCTCCTATGGTACTGTGGACACTTTCTTCTCCTATTGCACTCCTAGACCCCCACGTCCCCCGCCCCCCTGCCTCCTCCTTCCCCTCCCCTCTAGGTCTTGCTAAGGTGGGCCAGGCTGAGGTGAAAGCTGTGCTAAATATCTTCTGAAATAATTTAATGGGTTTCATTTCCTGCAGCCTCTTTCTATCCTCTGAGGGAGACATTTTCCATCTAGCAGGCCATGGTAAAAATGTTGAAAAGAACAATATAGTGTGGAGTAGGAAAAATAATTTTTGTATCTTGGTACCTGAGAAGATGTCCTGCGAGCTCCCTTCCCAAGACGCAGGGGCCCTGGGTGCAGCTCATCAAGATATTGCATTCTTTCCCCATAGGGTTGCCAGATAAAGCACAGAAAGCTCAGTTAAATGTGAATTTCAGGGAGGAGAAAACCAATTTTTTAATATAAGCATGTCCCAAATACTGCGTGGAACATATTGTTAATAACACTAAAAAAGTGATGTGTTGTGTATCTGAAATTCAAATTCGACCATGTATCCTGTGTTATTTTCTGCTAAATTGGGCCACTCTATTTCCCTAGGAAAGTATCTACGTAAGCCTAGTGAGTGGAAAAGAAAAGAAGGCAGGTAATTTGAAGGTCTTCTGAAAACTGAAGAACATAATAAAATGATTAAAGATAATTTTTTCAAAAAAAATCAGTGCATAATACTAACCATTTCAAACAATAAATTAATTTTCATTTTGCATATTCTGTTCACATTTTTGTCCCTGAACATTTTTATTTTTTATAAATGTAATGCTGCATAATTTATATTTTGCTTCATTTTTTAAACATTGTCTCAAGTACTTCTTATAATTTTATACTCTTTTATAATTATTTTAAGGGTAATATAATGTTCCATAGAATTGAATATATATACCTATATTTAAAAAAATTTTTTTAAGGATTTCCATACTGTTAGGCATTAAATAGTTCTTAATGTTTAAGTTTGGGGGATTATTGAAATTAATAAAGTATCTGTATTTCTCTTAAAAATAATGTTATGCCTTTCCTGTCTTTAAGAAAAAGTGAGTATTTAAAAATTTGGGGGGACACAAAAGCAGTGTTTGATTTGACAGAGTCTCTCCTTGATCAAACTTTAATCAGGCTTCTCTGCTTGCTCTTCCCAGCCAGTCCTCAACTTTTGCATTTCTGTGTCCATCTTTGTATTGTTCAATTTTAATTAGAATCCTGTTGAGTCAGTTTAGCCAGAGTCCTCCATCCTTGATATCTGACCAATTTCTTCATTCCCCACATCCCCCAGGTAATGTGTGATCACCCTGGCCTGCCTTCAGCAAGAATCCTATTAGGTCAATTTAGCAAAGACTTACCCTACCCTCTCAGTAATTTTCTAACCATCTACCTCCCACCTTGCTCCTTGGCTATAAATCTCTCCTTTTCCTTGTTATATTTGGAGTTAAGCCCAGTCTCTCTCATCCACCGAAAAGCCCCATTATCACAGTCCTCCTTAATAAAGTCTCCCTTATTGATTTAACAAGTGGTGTGAATAATTTTAACTTTAACAGTTATGGTGCCGCAACTTGGATAGAGCCAGATTCATTATTGGACCCCTCCAGACCAAAGGTGGGATGTTAAGTACTAACCTTTGAAGCCTGTATCTTCACTCTTGACTGATTGATCAGGGATCCACTGGTGAGCCAGAGTCCTGAACCACTGCTCAGGACAAATGAAGCATAGTAAGGACAAATTTTGATTCTTAAGAGTCTGAGTACACTCTAACAGCTGCGTTAGAGGCCCAGATGAACAGAAGTGGGGGCCAGGTACAGTGGCTCATGCCAGTAATCCCAGCACTTTGGGAGGCCAAGGCAGGCGGATCACTTGAGGCCAGGAGTTCGAGACCAGCCTGGCCAACATGGTGAAACCTCATCTCTACTAAAAACATAAAAATTAGCCAGGTGGGGTGGCACACGCCTGTAATCCCAGCTACTTAGGAGGCTGAAGCAGGAGAATGGCTTGGACTTGGGAGGCAGAGGTTGCAGTGAGCTGAGATCGTGCCACTGCACTCCAGCCTGGGTGACAGAGCAAGACTCTGTCTCAAAAACAACAACAACAAAAACAGACGCTGGGTAAGAAGCCTAGGCAAGTAGAAGCTGAGTTAGGGGCCCAGGCTTCTTTGCTTGAAAGGTGCCTGCTGGGCTGTATATTTTTCTTCCTGACTCTGTCTTCAGTGAGAATTACTCCCTGACTCCCTAGGCTGGAAGTCTCTTTTCCCAATTCCTTCTCTCAAGTGGGGTCTGCCTTCCTGTGCGTTGGAAAATGTTTCCTGGCTCTTTGTGAGGCCTGTTTGTTTAATCCTATTTCTTCCATAGGAACTTCTCAGTCGGCTGAAACCACCTTCCCTAACCCCTGCTGACTATGTGCTTTGCCACCTCTGTCCACCTCCTTCTTGTTGGCATGATTTTACTAAAGATAACGTGGAACTTCATTGGCTTCTTTTGGAAAATTAAGATCACCCCCAACTGACCCCTTTAGGACTGCTCCGTTCCCATTGCTTTTGCTCCTTCCCTCCCTTTGCTACCTTTGATCTCCCTTCTGTCCTCTTGTAGGGGAGCACTTTCATATGCCCCTTCAAGTCCCTGCTGCTTCTGCCTTCTGTCCACCCTGCCAGGCCTTTCCTCTCCCACTGCAGCCTTTCAACTGCCCACAGCCACTTGAGCTTTAGGCCCACTGCCTCTAGTGGGGGCTCTCAAAGGATGCAGGGATTCCCAAACAGCAACCACCTGTGGCTGAAAAGAAAAAAAGAAAAAGGCTAATTGGAAATAGACTAGACATTTTATCTACTCAGCCAGGCTTTGGAGATGTCCAGACAGCTGCTTGATGTCCCCTCACTCTCTTACCTAAAATGTAGTCCATAGCTTCCATAAGGTTACACATCAGGGCAAATGAAAATCTTAAGTTGCCTCCACAAATATGGGTAAAAAACATTAGCCCTCATACTGAAGGTGAATATTTGCATGTATGTTTATGTATGTATGTTATGCATACATAATCTTTTCTTACTTCTGGATGGTATTATGAAATTAATTTATAAAATTCCTTAAAGGAGTATTATTCAAATTGATTAGAAATAAATGGGTGCTTATATAAATTAAATATTCCTAAAACTCCCAGAAATATAGGAACTAACTCAAGTATTTTTCAGGTTCACATGACATGGGTAAATCTTTGGTAAGTAAGATTAATTTAAGACTATTGGCTTAATGAAAATAGTTGTGTGTTCTTCGTTGTCAGCATTAAACACAGTATGAGCATACTTTTTATTCTACTTGGGATTACTAGCCAAATAAAGTTAAAAATAGTTAATCGGGAAATAACTTGAGATGATATATTAGTTTAATGTTATAATATGTCTGTCTGAAAATAGTTTCCAAACTCTTTTTGGTAACTTGAATCCTTAAGACTTACACTAAATTAAGTAATACATATTTATTAAATATTAATATTTCTAAGTAAGATAAATTACTCAACTATTAATTACTAAGTGCAAGTTAAGTTTATATTTTTTGGCTTCTTATTTTTATATGGTATAGAGAAACTGAAAATATTTGGATCTGTTAATAAAAATAAAAAGTTGTGCTATAAGAAGTGTGAGATGCAGGAGGGCATGGTGGCTCATGCCTGTATTCCTAGCACTTCGGGAGGCTGAGGTGGGCAGACTGCTTGAGCCCAGGAGTTTGAGACCAGTCTGGGCAACAAGGCAAAACCCCCTATCTACAAAAAATACAAAAATTAGCCAAATACGGTGGCATACACTTGTAGTCCCAGCCACTAGGGAGGCTGAGGTGGGAGGATTGCTTGAGCCTGGGATGTTAAGGCTGCATTGAGCCCTGATCCTGCCACTTCACTCCAGCCTAGGCAACAGAGAGTACGGCTCTGTCTCAAAAAAAAAAAAAAAAAAAGACATGTGAGACTGTATCTTCACAAAATTTGTTAGTCTGTTACAGAATGCTTGTTTATGACAGATAACTCTAATTGTCCACCCCTTACTACCCTTAGTTTTCTCTGTAAAAGGAGATTACTAATGGTTAAAATTACAATCAATATATGTCAATAAACCTATTGAAAATAATAAGGGAACAACTCTGTATGAAAAGTATGCAAGGAAATAGAATGTGTTTTTGATTTGTATTTTCATGGCAATATAATTATTTGCCCCAGTTCAATAAGAATCTAGTCTTCTTGTAATATGACACTATGGTAAACATTGGTTATTTATTACCAAGGCTTTGACTGACATATCATATTTAAGAATGACGTGCATAGGGCTGGATGTGATGGCTCACACCTGTAATCCCAGCACTTTGGGAGGCTGAGGTGGGAGGATCACATGAACTCAGGAGTTCAAGACCAGCCTGGGCAACATAGTGAGATGCCACCTCTAAAAAGGAAATAATAATAATAATAATAATAAAATAACGATGTGCATAGAATCTGATTTACGAAACTATGGTTGACTTTATGGAGCCAATGCTTATAAAGCTGTCTTGGAAAAATCTGGCCTGGTACCCAGTTTATAGTGTTCTAGCCTTACGGGTGTCATTCTCTGGCAGGCCTAAAAACCTAAAGATATTTGGTGACCCTAAGAAGAGAGAAATTTACCCAATCTATTGATATTGCAGGTGAAATTTGGTGGCAAGTTCTCCAGAGGCTTTTAATATGAGATTTAATATGAGATTCTGTCTTAGTCTGTTCAAGACATACCTGAAACTGGGTAATTTAAAAATGAAAGAGATTCAATGGACTCACAGTTCCACATGGCTGGGGAGGCCTTACAAAGATGGTAGAAAGCAAAGGAGGAGCAAAGGCACATCTTACATAGCAGCAGGCAAGAGAGCGTGTGCAGGGGAACTGCCCTTTATAAAACCATCAGATCTCATGAGACTTATTCACTATCATGAAAACAGCACAGGAAAAACCTGCCCCCATGATTCAATTACCTCCTACTGGGTCTCTCCCATGGCATGTGGGGATTATTACAGTTCAAGGTGGGATTTGGGTGGGGACACAGCCAAACCATATCAGATTCTTATGAGAAGTTCCAGCAAAGCAAACTCAAAAAGTTCTATGTGATCAATTGCCATTCTTGCTGCACTTATGTAAATAATCAGGCCAAATCTAATGAGACTAGATTTATTTTGTAAACAAGAATCAAGGAGTGCAGTAATTATAGAGAAAAATTTTATGTTTCAGTGGAAAACAAGAGTGCACCCTGGTAGTTTCTGTCTTGTACATTTTGTCAGTCCTTAACAAATTTTCAATTCTTTTCATTTCCTCTGATCTGACTACAACTCTTCAAACTAGCATTTCTAGTTTTTTTCCTACCCTTGTGGCTTGACATCAGGGAGAAATAAAACTGCCCTTTTCCCAAAGTCCTGAAAGCTGAAGCTAGACAACTGTATATATATGCTTCAAAGAAATCACAACAGATCATGTCTGGACAACCTTTGCTGGCTGCTGTGAGGGCCATTCAGAAAGTTCAACTAAATGCCAAATGCCATTACCAAAGACACTGAAACTGCAAACCAGGAAACCTGTCAGATTTCTACTGCCATCCTCATTCTACTGCCTAAAGATGCTCCGAGCCCATTATCTAGAAATTTTCTGAACGGTTTGCCCTTCAGATTCAGAAACTGCACTTATTAATTTTGGTTGTTTTTTCTTTTATTTCTGTAGAAATTGCCCTTATTTCATGCCTAAATGTTTATGTCAACGTCAGTAAATACTCTCTACTACCAAGTCCGAGCAGATGGTTCCACTGGTTGGTAAAGAACAAAAGGCGACTGCAAGAGAAATGGACCTACATTGTAGCTATGTTACATTCTTGCTATGTCTCTTCTTTCCTTTGAACGAGAGGATGGATTGACAAAGAATCTCTCCTTGAACAAAGTTAGGCTCCTCTGAATCCTCTTCCCAACTAGTCCTCAACTTTTGGACTTCCGTGTCTATCTTTGCATCACTGAATTTTAGCAAGAATTCTGTCAAGTCAGTTTAGTCAGAGTCCTTCATCTTTGGTATCTGACTAATTTCTTCATTCTCCATATCCCCCAGGAATTGCTGATTACCCTGGTCTGCCTTTAGCAAGAATCCTATTAGGTGAGTTTGGCAAAGAATTTTCCTACCCTCTTAGTAATTTTCTATCCATCTACCTCCCACCCAACTCCTTGGCTATAAATCTCTCCTTTTGCTTGTATGTGGAATGGAGTGCAATCTCTTTCCCCCGCTGCAAAATCCCATCGTAGTATTCCCCCTTACCATTCACGTAAGTAGGCTGCCTTACCATTATAAAAGTGTCACAAATAATTTTTTTCTTTAACAGAATGTAGAAAAATCAGCAATACAGACAAATACAAAGGACATACTCCTCCCCATCCAACTCTGGGGACTGTATCTTTTCCATTTCTTTTCTATATATGCTTCTAACAACGGGGTCATACCATAGTTACCACATTGTTACATGCTTTTTCATGGCACCATGTATCATGATTTTTTTTCATATCAGTAGACAGATTTCTGCAACATTTCAAGTAGCTGCATAGTATGGAGGCTTCATGTTTTATCTGGACAATGATCTATTGTTGAACGTTTTCATTTATCATCCCAACTTTTCTTTATTGAAAATAGTACTGACATGAATATCCTCTTGTAGCTAAATCTTCGCACACATCTTTAATTATTTTCCCAAATTTCCGGAAGTGAAATTGCTGTACCAAAGGTCATGAATATTTTAAGGTTTTGATAAGCAGGACCAAACTGCCTTACAGAAAGTTTGTTCCAATTTACATTCCCATTCACAGTTAAAAATGACCAATTTCTCAAGGATCTCACAATACTGCTTATTATACATACATATTTTTCCCATTTTGGTGGTAGAAAATGGTATCTAGTTGCTATTTTAAGTTAACTTCTTTGATTACTAAAAAAATTGAATATTTTAATGCTTTTTTGCTGTTTGTTTTCCTTTTAATTCTTTGTTCTTTGTCAGTCCTTTTCCCCCAGTGGAATGTTCTTTTTTTCTCATTGATTCATAAGAGAATATTATACTAAGAATATTTATATTCTTACATATTAAAATATTAATATTCTTACATATTAAAAATATTAATATATATTAAGGATATTATATGTTAAGAATACTACCCTTTGGTTTTTTTTATATTAGAAAATTTCTTTGCTGGATTATCATGTGATATTTATTGTGAATTTTTTGAGGTACAGAAGTTTTAAAAGGAATTAATTAGTAATTGCTATATACTAATTATTTTGGTAGAGAATTATATTTTTTATAAAATATATAATTGAAAAAAGGGGAACAATCTTTGCTTAATTTCACCCAGTAGTTCTGGTATGGTTTGGCTGTGTCCCTGCCCAAATCTCATCTTGAATTGTAATCCCTGTAATCACCACATGTCTGGAGAGGGAGGTGATTGGATCATAGGGATCATGGGGTGGTTACCTCCATGCTGTTCTCTGAGAGTGAGTGAGTTCTCACGAGATCTGATGGTTCTATAAGTGGCACTTCCCCCTTTGCTTCCTTCACACTCTCTCTCACCTACTGCCGTGTAAGATATGCCAGCTTCCCCTTCCACCATGATTCTAAGTTTCCTGGCCTCCCCAGCCATGGGGAACTGTGAGTCAATTAAACCTCTTTTCTTTATATTACCTAGTCTCAGGTATTTCTTTATAGCAGTGTGAAAATGACTAATACAAGTTCTGAAGAGCGACTTAAACTTAGAATCACCTGAGATGCATTAAAGCATCAGGTGTCCTGCTGTCTGGGGTCTACACTGAGGAGATTCTAATTGGTTTGAGGTGGGGGCTGACATTGTTGTGTTTATAAAGCTCTGCAGGGGATTCTAATTGCAGCTAGTGGACCAAGGGTAACTAGTTTTTCTCATGGTGCCAATAAGGTACAGAAATTTTAAGAAATATAGTCTCTGAACTGTGGCCCTGTATAAAACCATGATGTTGTGGCAAACCTATCACAGGTTATAACATACAGTTTATTTAAGGTTTTAATATTTTAACCAAAGAGACACATATTTCCTACCACCAGGTTTCATTTACCTCTCTTAGTAAGTGACTTTCTGAAGTTACAAGTACTTGGACAAAGCAAGAAGCAGAGGATGTGTTATTGGTGTAGTTAAAGGTGGTGTGGCTGTTTTTTCCCTCAAGATTTTGCTTGTTGGCTTAAGGCCTTGTTTACTTTTTTCTTGTACTAGGTGCATACACCTGGAGCAATAACTAATACTAGTACGATTACTACTAACACCATTCCTGTTGCATAGATCAGAGCATCTCAAACTTTAATCTGCAAAGGAAACACCTGGAGATCTCTTAACATGCAGATTCTGATTCTGTAGAACTGGGGCTTCCCGGGATTCTGCATTTCTAACAAGTTCCCAGCAGGAACAAGTGATGCTGCTGGTCCTTGGGCCATACTTTGAGCAGCCAGGTGATGATTGATGAGACGGGGTTGAGATTAACCACATTTCTAGGAAGTAGCAGAGTATGTATTAAAACCCAAGTTAGCTTGACTTCAAGGTCACTACCTCAATATCTAACAAAATGACACACGCATTTGCCTTTTGACCCAGCAATCCCAATTCTAAAAATCTGTGAAGATTTACTTTCAAAATATAAAAAATATATAAGTACAAGGTAAGGCACTACAGCATGATTTGTGATAGTAAAATACTAGAAACAACCTGAATGCTCATACACAGGTTGAATGTATATGGTACATTCACCTATGTCTATACAATGAAGTACTACGCAGCTGTAACAAAGAATGAGGAAGATCTCTATGAACTGAGCTGGAGTGATGTCCAGGATCTGCTGATGAGTGAATAAAGCAAAATGAAAAAGAATATAGTATGCTATTCCTCATGGGAAAAAGAAAGGGATATACAAAAATACATATGTGTCTCCTCATTCAGTGCAAAAGAAATACAGGACGGATAATCCAGAAACTAAGATGGTTGATTATCTGCTGGGAATGGGATGAGAGTGGTGAGGAGAGAGCAACACTTTGTGAGTATACCATTTTGTATAGCTCGGGCACTTAGAAATACACTGATATTAGGCTGGGCACGGTGGCTCACGCCTGTAATCCCAGCACTTTGGGAGGCCAAGATGGGTGGATCACCTGAGGTCAGGAGTTTGAGACCAGCCTTGCCAACATGGTGAAACCCCGTCTCTGCTAAAAAAAATACAAAAATTAACACATGCCTGTAATCCCAGCCACTACTTGGGAGGCTGAGGTGGGAGAATTGCTTGAACCTGGGAAGCGGAGGTTGCAGTGAGATGAGATCTGGCCACTGCACTCCAGCCTGGGTGACAGAGTGAGACTCCATCTCAAAAAAAAAAAAAGAAAGAAAGAAAGAAAGAAAGAAATATAGAGATATTTTACGTACCCTCTAAAATAAATATGTAAATAAAGTTAACTAGGATGAGGAGGCACAGAGTAATATGAGGCCCAAAATGGAATACAAGCAATAACAAATGAACCTAAATGTATTACAAATGAGTAATATAACCATACAGAAGGGGAGGAGGAAGAACCTAAGAAACTTTAGAAAATAGAAAATAGTATCTTGACTGCGTATGTAAGTACGTAAGGCTAAAGACAGAAAGAACTGTAGACAAATGTTATACTCTAGTTGGCAAATCTGTTTCCTATGGGGGTAATGGGTTAGCAATTCTGTAACCCCGCAATGTATAGTTTGGACAAATAAGTAATCAACTCATCTTGATTTTTCTGGACTTCCCTAGTTTTAAAACAGAAAGTCCCATGTCTCAGGAGCCCTCTCAGTCTCAGGCAAACAAGAAAGGTTGGACACCCTGTATACATGTGAACGTATTTTAGATCAGAAGAGTAAGACCTCATTGCTGGAGAAAAAAAGCTACAAGTAAGAAAGGGAGAAGAAATTAATCTTGTGGTATTAGATTGGAACTGGAGGGGTCAATATAAATTCGTGGTTTTTAATGCAAAAATAAACCGTTGAGTGTGTATGTGCTAGCATACACACACATTATTTCCTAACTCCGCTTGCTTTGAGGCCTAAGGACAATGACCCATTAGCACAGAGATTTTAGTTTTGAAATACCATTCTAAAATAAAATAAACCAGGCCTCTTCGGAGAAGTTGATTCCAGACTGGGGCAGGGAAAATACAAGATAAGCCTGTGGTGCCAAAAGTTAAGAAAGTGCTTGAAAAGAATTGGGTACATTAAAAGGACACAGGAATCAACCTGAAGGAGCTCTCAATTGCCAAAGCTGAAACAATTTAAACAACAGGATGCATGTAGTGGTTCATGCCTGTAATCTCAGCAGTTTGAGAGGTCGAGGTGGACAGATTGCTTGAGCCCAGGAATTTGAGACCACCCTGGGCAACATAGCAAAACCCCGTCTCTATTAAAAATACAAAAATTAGCAGGGTGTGGTGGTGCGTGCCTGTAATCCCAGCTACTGGAGAGGCTGAGGTGGGAGGATCACTTGAGCCTGAGAGTTCCAGACTGCAGTGAGCCGAGATTGCACCACTGCACTCTAGCCTGAGTAACAGAATGAGACCTTGTCTCAAAAAACAAAAAAAAAAACAACCTTCAGTTAACAAAGTAAATGATATTGTTGGATTATAACCCATAGAATAAAGTACATATCCATGAGTTCACACTGATATAAATAATTGAGCAAATAAGTAAACAGGGGAGAAGGGACAGCTTTTCTTTACAGAGGAACTCAAATGTAGAAGGACCGAGTGAAGTGACAATCATCACTCGGTGAACACCATAGTAAAAATTATTGTGGACAAAATCCATTGATGGATCCTAAATTAGTGGGCAAAAGTTCAAAAAGAAACAAAATGCTAGCCTTGTCTCAAGTATCTTCCCCAAGATATTTATCAATTACCAAGAAGAAAATGGTAACTTTACAGTAGAGAAACTTTGTACGCACCCCCTAAGCCCAGTGATCAATGTTAACATCGCCAGTAATAAGATATTAACTTCATGAAACTCCTGCTATGATGCACTGAGGACAAAAACACACTGCTGTGTGGTGTTCTTGCCAACAATTGTACAACCTCAATCTGGTCATGAGAAAACATCTGACAAACCCAGATGGATATTTTATGAAATAACTGGCCAGTGCTCATCAAAAGGGTCAAGGCCTTGATGGATAAAGAAGGACCAAAAAACTATCCCAGATTGGAGGATACTAAGAAAACATGACAACTGTATGCCATGTGGAATCCTGGATTGGATACTGGAACAGAAAAAGAATATTGGGGGAAGACGTGAAATGTGAATAAGGTCTATTTTTTAGTTAATAGTATAGGCTGAGTGCAGTGACTCATGCTTGTAATCCCAGTGCTTTGGGAGGCTGAGGCTGAAGGACTGCTCTCTGAGGCCGAGAGTTTGAGACCAGCCTAGGCAACAAAGTGAGACCCCATCTCTACAAAGTTTTTAAAAATAGCCAGGCATGGTGGTGCATGTCTATAGTCCCAGCTACTCAGGAGGCTACGCTTGGAGGATCACTTGAACCCAGGAGTTTGAGGTTACAGTGAGTTATGCTTGCACCAGCCTCCAGCCTGGACAACAGAGTGAAACCTTGTCTCAAAAAGAAAAACAAAGGTATAGTATCAATGTTGATTTAATGATTTCATGGTTTTGATCATTATTATGTAGTTTTATAATTTTTTAACATTAGAGGAAGCTGGGTCAAAGGTATATGTAGGCTCTCTATACTATTTTCACAATTTTTACATCTAAAATTATGTCAAAATAAAACATACAAATCTAAAAATAAAAAATAAAGTCACGACCCTTCCCACTATGAAGCCATTTCATAGTACCTGCTTGCCAGCTGTCCCACCCCAAAGTTCCGTGATATAATGAATCTCCCTAACCTAGCTCTGTTACTCAGTACAACACTGACACATCAAGGTGCTCAGGAAATGGTTTGTTTTTACTAGTTTATCACTAGATAATAATGTACTATTTTAAGTTACTTGGTTAATGGATGTTTATTTGTTGACAAGCTGGTGGCAGGGTTCTCCCTGTTTTTTAAAGCTGGTCGAAGTCAGCATGAAACTTTCTCAGCCTGGGCATCTTGGGCTATGATCACAAGAACACAGTGAATTCTCATTTTCTTTTCCTAATCAGATCCAACTCTATTATTAATTTTACAGTTGCAAATAATGCTAGTCAGCATTTATATGCCCGCTCAGAATCATATTCAAAACCAGGAAATCCACATTTGTTCCTATAGGTGCATTGTTAGACATCACCTTATAGAACACGGAATTGTAAAATTCTATTTTCTATATGTTACCCTCTTCAATCACAGCAGAGACTTGTGATTCCCTAAAGGGCAGAGGGCACAACATCCATCCCTCAGTCATCTGGATTACCTTGTTTGTTCTCTGATCTTTGGTCCTCCGTTCTCCAGTTCCTGGTTTCTGCTCTTTTGGAGTCACACAACTTAGTTCTCTCACCTGGAAAAAGAGAGAAGATAATATCACAAAGTAGGGTTGTGGTGAGGATTAGAAAACATGACGTGTAAATAACTATGGTACAAAAGCATGCAAAAGTGCTTAATAAATGCTCGTGTCCTTGTTTCCTTCAGTCTCTTCTGTGCCACAGGGCCTGCTTAACCCATTAACAACATATAACAGAGTTTGACATTAAATAAGTTTGATACAGTCTCCAAACTACAAACTAGAGTGTTAACCTAAAGGCTACTGTTCCAAGGTTTATAAAACATTATAAGATTATATAAAGTGCCCTAACTATAAGCTCAGCAAACACATAAACAATCTAAATATTCAGTATTATAAATTTGATCAATAGAAAATACGCTGATGGCGATAAGTATCAAATTAAACATTTTCTGGGCAGTTGTATTTGTCTCTTATAGGAAGTTTTTAAAGAGATGATTTGCATAATTCAGACCTCTTAGAAAGTTTTTAGAATTGGACTGAGGACTTCTTTTTTATCAGTTATTCAGTAGTACACAGAGACGTGTTCAGTGAATATGTGCTATTAATCATGATAATTAAGATGACGATGGTGTTTGATACTGACAAATTCATTTTAAAGAATTAATCCTATTTTTGCCCTCTTTAACATCCTCAATCTTATTTAAAATTATAATAGTTATAGTAACAAAGGTTTATTAAAAGCTTACTATATTATAGCCATTATTCTAAATCTTGTACATGTATTAACTTTTTAAATTCTCCCCAAAACCCTGTTATAATGATAACAGCTAGTGGTTCTATAGTATTTACTATGTGCCAGAAATTGTTCAAACACTTTATATGCTTTAATTCGCTTACGTCTCACAGCAGAAATGTGATGAAATTACAGTTGTTAACTTATTTATAAGGAGAAGAAAAGTAACTTGCTGAAGACTACAAGCTCAGGCAAAATCAAAGTACTGGGAAATAATAAATGTCATTCTATCACTTTGCTTTTGGCTGTCACAGGTCCTATTTAATTTTATGTCTGCCAACAAAAGAATACTTCACACTGTGTCCTAATAACAGATAAACTAGACCATTAAAGGGGACTTCAGATCACCATCAGAGAAGTGCTAAAACGATCACACTATCCTGAATATGCTTGATGTGTTTTCCTTTGTCATTTTCAACATTTTGCTGAATTTCTTGTCTCTGGGTGTGTGTGTGTGTGTGTGTGTGTGTGTGTGTGTGTGTGTGTGTGTGTATGTGACAGAGACAGAGAGAGAGAGAGCGAGCACGCGCACAAGAGAGCGCTCCTTTCCTGCCCTCCTGGCTTGACATCATAGAGAACTAAAACTGCCCTTTTCCCAAAGTCCTGAAAGGTGAAGCTAGACAACTCCCTATATGTAAACTTCATATAATTCACAACAGATAATGTCTGGACAACCTTTGCTGGCTGCTGTGAGGGCCATTCAGAAAGTTCAACTAAACACCAAATGCCACTACCAAAGACACTCAAACTGCAAACCAGGAAACCTGTCAGATTGCTACATGCCTGGTACCTGAACCTGCTGTAGCCATCTTGCACCCAAAGGGGAGTTAGCACATTGAAGATGACAGAGGGGAAAGAATCTGGGCCTTTGATGATACAATTGAGTAGGTGAACCAATGGATCCTGGAATTACTATACCTCTCTTATATAAGACAATAGGCTTATTGTGAAAGCAATTTTCAGTTTGGGTATCTATACTTGAAGCCAAAAGCCTTCTGATACAGACATATTAACTATACTCATATTTCCCTCCATGTTTCATGTAATAGTTGTTTCACAGACGGAAACCTGAGTATAGTTAATATGTCTGTATAAGAGTATACCTTATCTTGGTATACTCTTCAGAGATACAAACATGCAAACCACACAAACACACAAACACACCAGGAGGTCTCACTACAAATCAGTGCAGTAACAATCCCCAAATCTCAGTGACTTAAAACAACAAATGTTTATTTCCTGCCATGCATGCCTGTTGCTCATGTCTACTCTGAGTTGGCTCTGTGTCATCCTCTCTCTGGGACCAAGACTGATGGAGAGCACTAACTTGTAAAAGTGCATGTCACTGCAGCAGAGGACGAAAGACATCCCATGGATCTCATACTGGCAATTGGATGCTGTAGCCCAGGAGTGACACACATCATTCCTCTTCCAACTCACTGGCCAGAACTAGTCACACAACCCTGCCCAACCACAGGACAGCAAGGAAATTCAATGAGACCATGTGCCTGGAATGAGAGGAGAAGTGGAAAGCACTAAAGACTACCAAAGTTTACTAAGTATTATTCAACAGGGGAGGGGAAAGGAGGGGTGGCAGGTAAATAGGGGAAAGAGTTTTGTTGTTGTTACCACTTGAATTTTCTTAAACTTTGAAAGATTGAAGTATGACCACAGAGATATGCAAATCATAAATGTACAGCTCAATGAATTATCGGAAAGTGAACTCATTTGTAAAATTACCACCTAGATCAAGAAATAAAATATTACCAGTTCCCTAGAAACCCACGTTGTGACCCCTCCAATTTCTACTTCCATTCTTCCTCCCAAAGTTATCCTATAGACTGAAAATTTAAAAGAAATACACATTTTCACACTCATCATGAGGGAAATAGAAAGTATCATTCCTTTGGGGTTTCTCTAAACCTTGGGGAGAATGACTATATTGTTATTTTGGATAACTGAAACCTACAGAGGGTAAAGAATGGGTCTGAGTTTGCTAGGAAGTAGCACAAACCAGGGAGAACTAGGTTCTCTGAGACTTGGATGGAAAGTTCTGTGAATGGAGATGATAGATACTTGCTCCCCTGCACTCCTCAAGGTGTCAGGACCTACGATGATGCTGTATCTTGCTTCCTGGGAGTTAGCATTGGCCATCTTGGCTTTGGAGGCTTGCAGCCCAGCAGACTGGAATGCTGATGAGTTTCTCTGTGGCAGCTATGCCTGATAAACAACAGAGGGCCAAACTCAACGCTGGTACTGGGAAATGACAGGAGAAAGAGAACTGATAGCAACCAGTGCGGACTAAGGCCGGGCCCTGCCCTATCTCCTGGCCAACACTCAGGATTCCCGTTCTATACAATGGGGAGGTGGTGGTGGTGGTAGTGAAGTGTCCCAGTAATGACCACTTTTGTATGTCCTCCCAGCCAAGGAGGTGGAGGCACAAAGCCAGACGTAATTTAGCTTAAAACACAAAACAGGCCAGGCATGGTGGCTCACAACTGTAATTCCAGCACTTTGGAAGGCAGAGGTGGGTGGATCACTTGAGCTCAGGAGTTCAAGACTAGCCTGGGCAACATGGCGAAACCCCTCTCTCTACAAAAAATACACAAATTAGCCAAGTGTGGTGGCGCATGCCTCTAGTTCCAGCTACTCAGGAGGCGGAGGTGGGAGGATTGCTTATGCCTCGGAGGTCGAGGCTACAATGAACCTTGATCTTGCCACTGCACTCCAGCCTGGGCAACAAAGTGAGACCTTGTCTCAAAAAAAAAAAAAAAAAAAGAAAAAAGAAAAAGAAAATAAACCCCACAAAAACAACAAACCCACCAAAATTAAACACTAAAAAACAACAAAAAAAAAATTATGCTGTTTCTAGCCCCTGGATTGAAGGAGCAAATTTAAGTGGAGCCATGTCTGGACTCTGCAGAAAACGTTGCAGTTTACTGGTGATGTCTACCATGGGTGCATCTAAAGCTATGCTGTCTGCCATCTTTGTTGTGGAGTTTGGTAAAATCAATGTTCCTCTCCCTCCTCACTTATGGGATAGGGTGGGTAGGGCCTCTTTCCTCAGCTGTTGTCTGAGCAGAGGATAGTAATTCCATCTTCCTTCAGTGCCAGGTGGGCTGTGAATGTGAACTTGTCCTCAAAATGCAGTTTCACCTTCCTGTTGTTGTTGATGTCCAAGTCTGAGGTAAAGCAGCAGAGCAGAGGGTTGGCAGTGTGTGTGTTCCCTGTGAAGCCCAAGGTGTACCAATACCCCGACATAAACTGGGGAAAGGGCACACAATGAGTGTATCATTCCAGGTCCAACCAGAGAAGAAGATGGATATGTACATATAATTCATTTGAAACACAATCATAGGAGCTGGCTAAGCAGCCTCCCCAAGGCTGTTTCTTGACTAATGTTTGAGCCTGAAGTCCATGAGCAAGCAAGCAAAGAGGAGAGCTGATGAGAGCAACCTAGAACCCCACGGGCCAGACTGAAACTCATCCTTTTTCCCCCTCTCACCTTGATGATGAGGGTATCCTGCAGAAGTTGAGGCCCTGTGTCATGTTGCTGAACAAGTCAGCACCCACCCCAGGGGTCAGAGAAGCTGTAGGAAGGTCCAGAGGGAAGGGAGGGCAGCGACAGGCCCAAATACTGCTTCATGTCAACAAGGTGAGTCAGCACATCAGCAAAGCCTGTCCATGTGCTGCAAAATGGCTGTCCCCGCCATGCCTCCCTCCATCTCTCATGAGAATAGCCCTCTAGCTCTTCCTAACTGGAAACACAGGAGAAAGAATTCTGGGAAACGTAGTCTAGCCTAGCCAAGTTAGCATATTCCAAAGCTCACTAAGGGTGTGGCTCTGCCCACTTCTCAGGAAGTGAGTTTGGTCTTTAAACCAATACCATGTGGCCTCCACTGTTTCCCCAGCTGTTTTCTGCCTCTGCTGGCAGAGCCGCTTGTGTTAGTCCAGGCCAAGGAGCAGACACCAAGCTAGATTACATGTGCAAGATATTTACTAGGGGAAACACCTATGAAAGAAAACAGGGAGGAAGCCGAGAGAAGCTTGGAGAGCTTTCATACCATGATGCGAGTCCAACCTGGGGGAAGGAAGAAATGAAGGTTGGACAGAAATGACAGACTTCGATGCAATTCTAAGGAAAGTTGGGCAATGCTGCCTGTCAGAGCAGCCCTTCTTTTCCCTGAGGCAGGTCTGCTTTAGTATCCCCATGTTCTTAGGAGCAGCATTTGGGTGAAGTGTGGCCTGCAGGAAAACGCAGAGATGGATTTCAGAGCACAGCGTTGGGGGCTCCTCGATCAATTGCTCTCTCGGCAATAGGAGGTCCAAGGGTGCCTTGTCCTGGCCACGCTGCCTCGTTCTCATTTCTTGCTTTGGTCAAAACTCAGAACCAGCCCACCTTCCTCTTTTGGAGTATGAGAAGTAACTAACTAGGGCCAGGAGTCTTGCTGGCGCCTCTTTTGCCCAGTGCCTGATTTCTGTTCAATCAGGAGAAGCTTTGTCAAGAGGAGATGGTGGCCACACTTGGAGGTGAGGGGAGTTCCAGAATATTCAAGGAAGATGGAATTGTTGCCTTGATTATACAATTGGTCTAACCTTAGGTCATTTTATGAAAGTGTTTGGCTTAAACACTCCTGATGCCCTGTGATTTATTACATATTTCTTAAAAAAAAAAAGAAACAGAACCAGTGAAGTTTTCTGCTATGAAAGGGGAAGTATGGGATTTGCTAGAGATAGGGATTTGGAAAATATAGGTCAAGGCATTTTCTGCAGTCTTTTATTTCTATTCTCTTGAGAAATCAAAGGTAAGCATCTGTAACAAATGAACGTAATGAAATGGAAATAACTTTTGCCTAAGCATTGGAAAGTTAAGGATTCATTAAAATGTTAACTCCTGGAAGGCAAGGATTGTTTTTCTGAAGCTGTGTGACACCTAGCGGGTATCTGTACAAAACAGGACTTAGTTGCTCTTTGGCAGTGAGTCTTTTGAATTTTCGGCTTTTCATAGTTGCATAACAGCAAAAATAAATAAATTCACATTGTTCATGGGAAATGTGGGGTGGAATGCGCCACAGCCTTGCCAAAGCCTGCTATTAGTACCTCGTGTTTACAGCAAACAAACTCCACTTTTGCAGTAAGTGCAAATTACACTTTTGCAATTCTACTTTTTCTGTAACGCACACTCACCAGAGATTTTTTTCCGATCAAGCATGCAGTCCCCATCATGGTTTCTCATCTATTCAAAGATGGAGTGTGAGTTGCTCTACTGACCTTTGGTCTCAGTTTTCTGCCCTTAGGGTCAAATTATGCACTTTTAATGAGAATTCATATCATCTTTTTTCAATGAAAATACGAAGGGCTGATTGGCTAGATTGTTGAAGCCTGTACTGACAGCTAATAAATAAAAAGGATCATCAAGAAATCATCTCCCTTCTAGTGTACCTGCCTAATGGGAAAAACACAGAGGTAAATTGTCTTTATTTCCTGTTAAGCCCTAAAAATGGGAACAACAGTTCCTTCGGATTCAAATTCCCTAGAGAGCATTCATTTTTTTCAAGTTTACAGATGAATAAGCCTCACACGCTCATTAGGCCCCATCGACCTCCTAATCAGCTCAGGAGATACTGAAAAGCAACCTTCTATGAGTAATTTTTGGCTAGGGCACTGTCTTGAAAGAACTTGTTTTCCCTTAATTTAGGGCAGTCCCCTTGGTGTAGCAATGTTTGCGGGAGCTTGGTAAACTGACTGACACATTGCAGTTGCTGGCAGCTTCACACCAGGATCCTCATCAGGTCTAAAGACTGAGAAGTGAATTCATTAATATCTCCCAGACAAAACCTTGCACTGCTGCAACAGTTATCAGGAACTGGGATGAAGGATGAATTGGGGCCGGGTACGGTGGCTCATGCCTGTAATCCCAGCACTTTGGGAGCCCAAGGTGGGCAGATCACTTGAGGTCAGGAGTTCAAGACCAGCCTGGCCCATATGGCAAAACCCCGTCTCTACTAAAAATACAAAAATCTTAGCCCGGCATAGTGGGGAGCATCTGCAATCCCAGGTAGACGGGAGGCTGCAGCAGGAGAATCGCTTGAACCGGAGAAGCAGAGGTTGCAGTGAGCCAAGATCGTGCCACTGCACTCCAGCCTGGGCAAGAGTGAGACTTTATCTCAACAACAAAAAATGAATTGGAAACACGCTGAGCCCCAACCTTGGATTACTTAGAAAACAAGCCTGAATATCTTTCTCATTGATAAGTGTCTCTGTTTACCCATTTTCTTGTATTTTATTCTTCATAGCCAAACCTATCAATTTTTGCCTATAAAAAGTCTCTCATAGCTGCCTCTGCCTCTCTCCTTTTTTCTCCCACAATCAGGGCTTGTATTCATCTACATTGTAAAGTACAGGTAAAGCCATCATAGCTGGCAAACAGCCACTGGTGAGTGCTTCCCCCCACCCCATTATCAGCCCTGGGCCTCTCTTTGGACCCAGTGCACACCTGGGCGGCAGGCTGGCCAGAGCTCCAAACGAGTTAGATGAGCTGCCCTGCCTAGGTCCTTACCACCTGTGACAGGCTGATAAAAGTCCCCCAAATGCATCAGATCTGTGGCAGCTTACCTTAAAAATCAAACACCTGTGAATACTATTTTATGCAGTCAAAGATGTGAACTTAAGTGAAGGATTTTGAGATGAGATTGTGTTGGCAGACTTTAAATGCAATCACACATACCTCTCTAAGGAGGAGACAGAGATTTTGTGTCCACAATTGGCGGGTTCTTGGTCTCACCGACTTCAAGAATGAAGCAGCAGACCCTCACAGTGACCGTTACAGTTCTTAAAGGCGGCGTGTCCAGAGTGTGTTCCTTCTGATGTTCGGATGTGTTTAGAGTTTCTTCCTTCTGGTAGATTCGTGGTCTTGCTGGCTCAGGAGTTAAGCTTCAAACCCTCACGGTGAGCGTTACAGCTCTTAAGACAGTGCGTCTGGAGTTATTCGTTCTTCCTCATGGATTTCTAGTCTCACTGAATTCAGAAGTGAAGCTGCGGACCTTCCCAATGAGTGCCACAGCTCATAAAAGCAGTGTGGACTCAAACGGCAAACAACACTAAGATTTACTGCAAACAGCAAAAGAACAAAGCTTCCACAACTTGGAAGTAGACCGCAGCAGGTTGCCACTACTGACTCAGGCAGCCTGCTTTTATTTTCTTATCTGGCCCCACCCACATCCTGCTGATTGGCCCATTTTACAGAGAGCCAATTGGTCTGTTTTACAGAGAGCTGATTGGTACGTTTTGACAGGGTGCTGATTGGTGCATTTACAATCCTTGAGCTAGACACGAAAGTTCTCCACCTCCCCACTAGAATAGCTAGATACAGTGTCAATTGGTGTATTTATAAACCCTGAGCTAGACACAGAGTGCTGATTGGTGTATTTACAATCCCTTAGCTAGACATAAAGTTTCTCCAAGCCCCCACCAGATTAACTAGATAGAGAGTGCCGATTGGTGCATCCACAAACCCTGAGCTAGAAACAGGGTGGTGATTGGTGTGTTTACAAACCTTGACCTAGATACAGAGTGCTGATTGGTGTATTTACAATCCCTTAGCTAGACATACTCTCCAAGTCCCCACCAGACTCAGGAGCCCAGCTGGCTTCACCCAGTGGATCCTGCACCGGGGCTGCAGGTGGCGCTGCCTGCGAGTCTCGTGCGGTGCACCCGCACTCCTCAGCCCTTGGGCAGTCGATGGGACTGGGCCCCGTGGAGCAAGGGGCGGTGCTCGTCAGGGATGCTCAGGCCATGCAGGAGCCCACTGTGTGGGGGGAAGGCTCAGGCATGGTGGGCTGCACGTCTCAAACCTTGGCCCATGGGGAGGCAGCTAAGGCCCGGCGAGAAATCGAGCGCAGCGCCGGTGGGTCAGCACTGCTGCGGGACCCGGTGCACCCTCCGCAGCTGCTGGCCCGGGTGCTAAGCCCCTCACTGCCCAGGGCCAGCAGGGCCGGCTGGCCGCTCCGAGTGCAGGGCCTGCCAAGCCCACGCCTACCCGGAACTCTAGCTGGCCCGCAAGAGCCACGCGCAACCCCGGTTCCCGCGCATGCCTCTGCCTCCACACCTTCCCGCAAGCGAGGGAGCCGGCTCCAGCCTTGGCCAGCCCAGAGAAGGGCTCCCACGGTGCAGCGGCGGGCTGAAGGGCTCCTCAAGCGCGGCCAGAGTGGGCGCCAAGGCCGAGGAGGCGCCGAGAGTGAGCCAAGGCTGCGAGGACTGCCAGCACTCTGTCACCTCTCAATTTGACAGCTGACACACAAAGGAGAAGGCCATGTGAATATGAACAGGAAGAGACTTGAACATATTGGCCTTGAGAATTGAAGCGTTATTGCCATAAACTCAGGAATACCAGAGCTACCAGCAACTGTTAAGAGGCAAGTAACACATCTTCTCCTATGGTTTTTGGCAGAAGCATGGTCCTGTTGACACCTTCATTTCAGACCTCTGTGAAATCCAGAACTGTGAAAGAATAAATTTCTGTTGCTGTAAGCCTCCCAGTTTGTGGTAATTTGTTATAGCAGCCCTAAGAAACTAATATACCACCTTGTACCTGAATCATAGCAGCCTCCCAGCTGACTTCTTTTTTTTTTTTCTTTTTTTTTTGAGATGGAGCCTCACTCTGTCTTCCTGGCTGGAGTACAGTGGTGCAGTCTCAGCTTACTGCAACCTCTGCCTCCTGGTTTCAAGCGATTCTCTTGCCTCAGCCTCCCAAGTAGCTGGGATAACAGGTGTCGGCTACCATTCCTGGCTAATTTTTTTGTTTGTTTGTTTTTAGTAGAGATGGGGTTTCAACATGTTGGCCAGGCTGGTCTCGAACTCCTGACCTCAGGTGATCCACCCACCTCAGACTCCCAAAGTGCTGGGATTATAAGCGTGAGCCACTGCGCCCAGCCCCAGCTGAATTCTTGCAGGCCAGTTCTCTCCTCCCTAACCCGCTCTGCACACTTAATTTTCCTAAGCTCGTCTGCATGGTTTCCAAAACTTTCTATAATCTTTTCCTCTCTCTTACTGGCACAGCTTTAGTTCCCGTGAATAGTAATAATAATAACTTTATTGAGTGTTTTCGATGTGCTAAGCACTGTGCTGAAAGCTTTATTGCAAATATGACATTTCATTCTTGCAACAACACATTGCATTTAGCATTATTATGCTTACTTTACAGAAGAGGAAACTGACGCCCTAAGAAGTTAGGTAGCTGCTCACATGAATGGCAGAGCTGCAGGCACCCTCATGCTCTCAGCCAGTGTACTGTTTTTGTTCTCCCTCCCATCTGCTTGTCTAAAACTCACCCTCATTCCAGTCTCAGTGCATAGACCACCTTCCCTCCAAACCAAGTTCTATTCTTCCATAAGATATCTTCTCGAACTATAATAAAACAAGATTTTTAAAAAGCGTCAAAAGTACTTTTTTTTTTTTTTTTTTGAGACGGAGTTTCGCTCTTGCAGCCCAGGCTGGAGTGCAATGGCACGATCTCAGCTCACTGCAACCTCCGCCTCCCGGGTTCAGGCTATTCTTCTGCCTCAGCCTCCTGAGTAGTTGGGATTACAGGTGCCCCCACCACGCCTGGCTAATTTTTGTATTTAGAGACAGGGTTTTGCCATTTAGGCTAGGCTGGTCTCGAACTCCTGACCTCAGGTGATCTGCCCGCCTCAGTCTCCCAAAGTGCTGGGATTACAGGCATGAGCCACCGCGCCCGACCAAAAGTACTTTCCATTCCCTATAGAAAATGTGGAAAATACAAGGGAGAAAATACAACTCCCGAGTATTTCAACCTTGGAGGGTTTTCTCCCTAAGCGTAATTAAAAATGTAGATTTTAAAAGTTAGGATTATTCGTTTTATCCTATTTTGTAATATGGTATTGGCTCAGAAACATAGCCCTCCCCAAAGTTTTTGTACTGTTCCATGCATGTTAGTTTTCTTTCTAAGTAGATTGTAAACCTAGAAGACAGAGGTCATGATTTATATACCATTTCTACATTTCTAGTTACCTCAGAGTATATAATTGGGCACATGGCACTCATTCAGTAAACACTTGAATTGACCAAGAAAAATGTTTAATCAACAAATATTTATTGAGTGGGGTAGGCTTCTCTGACCTTTTAGTTAACAATAAACTTAATTTGTGAGTTGAAAGCCCAGCTGAACAACTCACTTTAGGTTGGAATAACCTGCTGATCCTGGAGCCAGAAGCTCATGCCACTTATTAGTCTACACATAGGGTGAGCCATTAAAGCTCTGTCAGCCTCATTTCTCCAACTGTATAGGTGAGAAATGTGTGCTTGATTACCTTGTCAACTCTCTCACCTCTTCCAGGATTATGTGAGAACCAAATGAGGTAATGTCCAAATGACATAATACACAAGAGCACTCCATAAAATAAGGAGGTATGTTATCATTCTTCTTTCTAACCTTGCTATAGTGAGTGAAATGTGTTCTGAATATGCTTACAATTTGTCCCCACTATTGATCACATCTACATCTTGGTAACATGATCTAATATTATAGATTCCAAATTATTAGCATTTATATTTTAAATTATTACTTTTTTTTTGAGACAGAGTCTTGTTCTGTTGCCCAGGCTGGAGTGCAGTGGCGTGATCACAGCTCATTGCAGCCTCAACTTCTCAGGCACAAGCAACCTTCCCATTTCAGCCTCCCAAGTAGCTGGGACCACAGGTGCACCACCATGCCATGCTAATTTTATTTTATTTTATTTTATTTTTGTAGACATGAGGTCTCCCTGTGTTGCTCAGCCTCGTCTGAAACTCCTGGGCTGAAGCAATCATCTCGCCTTGGCCTCTCAAAGTGCTTGGATTACAGGCGTGAGCCATCTTGCTTTTCCTAGGATTTTAATCGTATTTACATCAGTTTTTAAAACTTAGTTTTAGTGCTCACTGCTAGTTCCCTTCAGTCATGACTTTCTTATTCAATGTTTGAATTCTTTACTTTGTGAATATTTCCAAGTAATTGTTTTAGAAAAAACACAAGTGGTAAATCATCCAGTTCTTTAATGTCTGGACAATGTCTGAATATTCTTCTGTTGCCTTTATATTAGAGTTGCCAGATACAGGACACCCAGTTACATTTGAATTTTCAGATCATCAGTGAAAACATTTTAGGATAAGTACGTCCCATGTAGTATTTAGGACATACTTACATTACAAACATATTCATTGTTCATTTTAAATTTAAATTCAACTGGGCGTTATGTTTATGTTTTAATTTTCTCAACTTGGTAGCCCTAAAATAAATACAACAATATGAGTATAGAATTATTGGGTTATAGCCTTTTCCTCTCAAATCTTTGAAAGTGATACACCATTCACTTCTTTTTTTTTATTATTATACTCTAAGTTTTAGGGTACATGTGCACAATGTGCAGGTTTGTTACATATGTATACATGTGCCACGTTGGTGTCCTGCACCCATTAACTCGTCATTTAACATTAGGTATTTCTCCTAATGCTATCCCTCCCCCCTCCCCCCACCCCACAACAGGCCCCGGTGTGTGATGTTCTCCTTCCTGTGTCCATGTGTTCTCATTGTTCAATTCCCACCTATGAGTGAGAACATGCGGTGTTTGGTTTTTTGTCTTTGCGATAGCTTGCTGAGAATGATGGTTTCCAACTTCATCTATGTCCCTACAAAGGACATGAACTCATCATTTTTTATGGCTGCATAGTATTCCATGGTGTATATGTGCCACATTTTCTTAATCCAGTCTATCATTGTTGGACATTTGGGTTGGTTCCAAGTCTTTGCTATTGTGAATAGTGCTGCAATAAACATACGTGTGCATGTGTCTTTATAGCAGCATGTTTTATAACCCTTTGGGTATATACCCAGTAATGGGATGGCTGGGTCAAATGGTATTTCTAGTTCTAGATCCCTGAGGAATCGCCACACTGACTTCCACAATGGTTGAACCAGTTTACAGTCCCACCAACAGTGTAAAAGTGTTCCTATTTCTTCACATCCTCTCCAGCACCTGTTGTTTCCTGACTTTTTAATGATCACCATTTTAACTGTACACCATTAACTTCTAACCACCATTGTGGAGTCTGATTTTTATTCCTCTTTTGGCAACCTTCTTTTTTTGTTCTTCTGAACATGGTAGGGATTTTTCTTTGTTTTTACGATATAAAGAATTCGTAAGGACATATAGGAATTTCAGGCCTTTAATCAAGGCTTATAAGACTTTTGGGACTTCGGAAATTATATCAAGTATCTGGTAACCAATCTTCATGACTTACCTTAAACTTTTCGTCCCCAACCCCTTTTTGTTTAAATATGAACTTGTTGAGGATGTCAGCTGTGTATTCGCATCTCTGAGCCTGTAATCCACAGAACAGTCAGAGAAAGTTGAAGAAATGTTGGTTACAATATCAAATGAATGAATAGGGGCTGAACATTAGAACTAGTCACACGTTCCTCATGCATAGTGTCGTCAAATGATTGCACAATAGTTAACTGTAACAATATGAAGATAAACTCTGAGAAAAGTTCCCCAACATAAGGAATACCCTGAAGAATGAAGCAATGAACATTGGTTTCAAGGAATGGAGAGATTAAGACAGGTCTTGTTTTCTGGTATGGAGGATATGATGCAGAAAAAAATTTAATTATAAAAAAATAGGCTATTAGGCTATTGTTTTATTCAGAAGCAGAGTGAAATTCATATTTCATTTTGTCACCCTTGCTGAGAGGCCCAGGAGCATGAGAAAATAATTTTTCCCACTTTGTAATGAACGACAACAGGGTACCCCCACTGTTTAGAAGAGCAACATTCCAGCATTTCACAAAGCCGAGAGGCCAGGGAGAGCTCCTTGGATTGGGTCCAGACAGACTGTTCCTGGAGAGGGTTGTAAAGGGCAAAGACTTCTGAGGCCATCGGCATATTGCAAAGGGATGGAAATATCCTTTGATGTGAGACGGCAACCCTGAGTCAGAGGCCTAATTTCCAGTCTCAAACTGTCTGTAAAATCAAATCACAATCGGACTTTGCTGTGTAGTTCGGCGCTGAGGTCGTCGCCCTCCAGAGAGTGAGTTCATCGTCCTTTAGTTACCAATCTCTCCCAGCTCTTTCATGATTGGAGCAAATAATGCACATATGACACGCAGTTCTGCAGGTGCTGTGAAGAAGATTTTTCTCCGCTGCTTGTACTTTAGCACAAATTCATTTTCTTTAGGGCAATAAAGGTATATCTTCTTTGAATTATCAAATCTTAGCTGCTAACTTCAGTGAAATTTAAGCTGATTCTAATTGGGGTCCCATCTGCCTTGCCTTCCTTTATTGGCTTATTGTTTATTCAGTCACATAGGTTTCCCATGGCATCTGATTTCCCATGAGATCCTCTTCTTTAAAAGTTAAGTAACAATAATAAACAACAGTCAAGCTCCCAGTTTTGTAGAATTCTACCTGGAGCTTTTTTCTTCAGCTGAGCTTGATCTCAGCACCACCCTGGATGCTAACCCTTGGATAGTGGCTGCTACCTCAATAAGGTCCTGAGTCTCTCTCATAATTAAAAGATTATGTGACTTCAAGAGCCCAGAGGGAAAGCCTTCTCATTCGTAGAGCTGTATCACCACTGTTCCTGATAAAGTATGAAAAAATCAAGTCTTGAGCAATGTCATTGCCAGCTTGTAAACTTGAGTATCGGAATGTCACACCAGGAGTTTTCAAACGGCATGTGTGTGTTTGTGGGTATGTGTAGACCTACATATAGGCATGACATTGATAACTATGAGTTACAAATGGGTTATGCAACTGGAGAATGGATCAGACCCAGTATAGAATCTTTTCTATTGCCTCTAGAGATTTATCTTGATTGGAATCAAAGCCTCAGCATTTTTAACCATTTATTGAAACTCTATGGCTCTTTTCTTGAATTAAGAGATTTGATTCTTATGAGAATCTGGAAAGGACGACAAGGTAGGCGCTGGTCTCTGTCTGCTGGCAGGTGTTTGGTAATGTTTAGGAGAACGTGCATATAGTGTTATATAGGATGGGGCAATGAGGCTATTTCTGAACCTTAGAACTAAGTCTTGCTTTTGTGGAACATCATCATTTCAAGTGTGCTATTTTACCACAAACTTCCAGGTCATGGTGGCCTCATTGTTCTATACCTACTATCTTGAGGGGCATGGCCTAACTGTTAATGATGCCATAAATATGCATGAAGAGAAGTCAAGCAGGTAGCTTTGATATTAAGAAGTGATAAAAATCATCATTAATGGATTTAATATAGTTATCCTAAGCAGGCATTCCAAAGTAACATAAATACACAGGATAAAATATGCATAGATGAGTTGTATAATTCCCTTACCTTATTAAGTAGGGTAAGTATTAAGTAATAAGTAATTTTTCACCCAGCTAGAATTGGGAGAGAATGTGTGTGCTCTATTTTATGGCCCCAGACCACGTTGGCACTGACCGTTCTCTTTCTTCCCATTGCATTCCCCATGATTGATCCTGTTGGGTGTAAAATACATGAGGAACAAAAAACTGCTGAATCTAGGGGGAAATGTCATTTGTTTTTTTAATTCTAGGCATTATTTTATGTGGTACTGAACAATCCTTTCAAAGCCAATAATGTGGATGATTCTAATGAAGTTCATTGTTGAATCCAGGACTTGAGCAGAGAAGAGACTGGACAGGCTAAGAGGAAGGAATTGGCTTGGTATTATCCAGACACCAGTCATCAACTATCAGAAAATCACAATGTACCATACTGATTGTAAGGAAAGGGCTGATTAAAGGAGTATGCTATGCAATGTCTGATGTCAGACTGGGTGGGAGGACTCATGCAAAGCAAATTCTGGATGTGCAGGTCAGGTTTGGGGTTCTGAAATATGATTATGCACAAGGGGGAGACCAAAATGCCTGGGCTTGGTTCTGTAGCAGAGAATACCCACTGACCTGAGGGGAAGATCTGGTGGTAGATAGCAAGGCACTGCAGGGGACCTAGAGACCTCGGGGTAAGAATCTAAATACGCAAGGTGCATGTTAGGAACACAGACAATAAATGCCTGGGTTGCAGAGTCAGAGCCCAGACAGAAAACACTTGAGCTCCAGAAACAGTGCCCAGACATGGCATGCCTAGGCAAGGAGACAGAGCCTCATTACACAAAAACTGGGAAGGATCAGCAGCAAGGTGATAATGACACCAATAATGATTACAGTAATAAACATGAATAACCATAGCTAATATGTACTGAGCATTTGTTATGTGCCCCAGGCTAAGTGCTTAACTCATACATGTTTTTTATTCTCATTTAACAGGGGAGAAAACTGAGGGCTAGAGACATTAAGTACACAGTTCAAGGTGAAACAGTGCTAAGTGGCAGAGCTGGGATTTGAACCCAGCTTTGTCTCACTTCCAAGCTCCTGAGCTTCCCTGTTTTCAGGACAGATCCTGATAGAATTTCCTTCCCAAGGTTGTGAGGAGGCTGCAGCCTACAGCAGGGATGGCACACAGGTACACATCAAAAGCAGATGAGTGCTGCTTCCAAAATTAACGTAAGTAAATATCAAGCCTGGTTATGCAAAAGGAATTCTAGCCTTCAAAACCTCTGAAAAGTAATCACCCCACCATGCTCAACATGGATGAAGATCTTCATGGAAATCTATTGTCTGTTTTGAGGATATAAATAATGCAATTAAAATATAAAGTGATATTCCCAGATAACACCATGAAGCCCCATCTCTACTAAAAATACAAAAAATTAGGCGAGTGTGGTGGCAGGCGCCTGTAGACCCAGCTACTCGGGAGGCTAAGGCAGGAGAATGGTGTGAACCTGGGAGGTGGAGCTTGCAGTGAGTCAAGTTCGTGCCACTGCACTCCAGCCTGGGCAATAGAGTGAGACTCTGTCTCAAAAAAAATAAAAATAAAAATAAAAATAAATAAATAAAGCGATATTGCTGGGGGCTGCATGATGGGTTGGGAACTCACATATATCATTTATTGTTTGTTGAATTATGTACCCCAGAGAGTTATATTGAAGTGCTAATCCCTGGTACCTGTGAATGTGGCCTTATTTAGAAATAGGGCCTTTGTGGATATGATCAACTTAAGATGAGATCATACTGTATTAGAGCAGGCCCTAAATTTAAAGACAGATGTTCTTATAAGAAGAGAGAGATTTGGAGACATACAGTTACATAAGGAAGAAGGCCATGGAGGATGGAGGCAGAGATTGGAGTTATCCTGTCACAAGCCGAGGAAGGACAGGGATTGCCAACAATCCACAGAAGCTCGAAGAGGCAAGGGAAGATTCTTCCCCAGAGCCTTCAGGGAGAGTATGGCCCCACCAACACCTTGATTTCAGACTTTTAGCTTCTAGAACTGTGAGAGAAAAAGTTTCTGTTGTTTTAAGCCATCTAGTTTATGGTAATTTTTTTTTACAGTAGCCCTAGGAAACTCATATACCATTGATGGGCCAGTTATACATTGATAAAATCGGCTTCGTTTTTTTTTTGTTGTTGTTGAGACTGAGTCTCACTCTGTCGCCCAGGTTGGAGTGCACAATCTTAGCTCATTGCAACCTCCGCCTCCCGGGTTCAAGCGATTATGTTGCCTCAGCCTCCTGAGTAGCTGGGAGGTGCTCGCCACCATGCCCAGCTATTTTTTGGCATTTTTAGTAGAGATGGGGTTTCACCATGTTGGCCAAGTTGGTCTTGAACTCCTGGCCTCATGTGATCTGTCCACCTCGGCCTCCCAAAATGCTGGGATTACAGGAGTAAGGCCTGGCCATAAATTGAGGCCATTGTGCCTGGCCATAAATTGAGAAAATCTCCTTGAAAGCAATTCAGCAAGTGCATCAAAATCTTTTCACATTTTCAGGGTTTTATTTTTAGTAAACTATCCTTATATGTTCATCATAAATTGAGATACAGAAAAGCTTTATTCACGATTAGTTGTTGCCTTATGTATATTTTTAAAAAGAAAATAACCTAATACCTAATAAGAAGAAATTATTAAATAGTCTATGATACAGCCATAGAATAAAATGTCATGCAATCATTAAGGCACTTAAAAAGAAGTTTTTGTAGTGTGGGAAAATATATGTTATAATGGTAAATGAAAAACTGGGAAATAGAATATCCAATTTAATATGATCATAACTCAGATATAATATGCATGGAGGAAAACTGGAAGGAAATATATCAAAAGACTAATCATGATGATCTTTGGGTTTGGGAACTATGGGGAACATTTTTTTCTTTATGTCTTGATATTTTAAAATTATCTATAATAAGCACATATTACTTTCTATAATGAGGGGAAAAAAGAACTTATCAAGAAAACTTAGAGGAATTTTATTAGAGGGTTGAAAAGAAAATGCCTTCTGAAGTCATCTCTGAAGAATGTAAATCTGTCATTATTTATTTATACTCATGATAAATTAGGAGCAAATATGTTTTAATGTCAACAATGTTAGTAATGCTTATATTTGCATAGAGGTGTATAGCACCTTAAAGGCTTACAGTTTGCAAAACATCTTCACCCCGTATCTACTGTCCCATTTGATTCTTAAAACTAGTCTGTAAAGAGTAGGTATTGTTATCCTTATTTTATAGACACAGAATCCTGTGATGCTGGTAGAAATAAGAATAGAATGGGGTGGAGCTGAGCACTCCAGGAATTGCAGGCTGTCCACTCCTGAGAGTGGCCTAGGCTCTGCTTCTCACTAGTGCAAGCTTCTACCAGCCCTTCTGCCTGTGGGTTCCACCTCTCTCAGCTACAAAATAAGGAAGATGCATTACTTCCCTTGGCTTTAAAAATCATATCATCTTAAAATCTGTGAGGCCTTGAGAGATGATGAATTGCCTGGGAAGTCTTTAGCTTTTTGATCCCCCGGATTTCTTCCCAGAGATGAGATAATAGTATACATTTAAAGTGCATTCTCTCTTTCTTCACTTCTGCCCAAAGTAGAAATCCCTGAAATATCCTCGTTCTGTCTTTTGGAATGGGAACGTAAGCAGAGTTCCATGAATGTTGACTTTGTATTTTTCCAGCTCACCTCTCTTATGAACAGAGGCTGTGGAAACATTGACACCTTTATACACAATGATTTGTTACTGTATCTCAGGGACAGGATGCAGGACCACGATGAAATACGCTCTTGTGGACCTGACAGCAGCTCATCAGACAGCCATTCTCCCAGCCTGGCAGCTTCTTCTCTCTGCCTCCTGTTATCCAAATAATAGAAACATAAAATCAAAAGACTGGAGGAGAGCTCAATAGGTCAGCTCATCTAGCTGTAGGACTGGATTAAGGATGGCTCCTAAATCACCCAACTTTCTCCCTTTATAGAGGCTCTGTTCATTTGATAATCAATGCCAGAGCCAGAGGAAAAGGCATCAGAATATAAAGAAAGGTTTCCCTTTCCACATCCCACTTGCATTAGAGTATAAATTATAAAGAGCACTTTAATTCTATGTCCCAGTTTCCAGCAGTACGGGGACTCTAATGGTTTCATCTGAAATTACATTCACTCCAGCCCCATCATTCTTGCTCTGTCTCACAAGCTTGCCTGGAGGAGACTGATAAATGGCATCCTGCCAATCAGATCACTCAGTGTCTTCAGAGGAAAGCTCCCAGGGCTTCTCCGAAACCTTGGTGTTCATTCATACACATTTATTAAGCACTTACTAAGGGCAAGGCAGAATCCAGGGCCTTTTGCTTTTCTTTCCTTCCTTCCTTCTTTCATGGAGAAATGTTTGAGCTCCTACTTCGAGTGTGACAGACGCAGTGTGGATATAATAATGAATTAGTCACTGCCAAGGAGGAGCTCACGGTCAGTGGGAGGGAGGGAGACATATAAATAAACATGAGGCAGCAAGCGGGAGAGGAGAGGACACAGATGTCCAGATGCCGGAGTCAGACCAACTAGGTGTGACTCCCTGCTTGGGTCCTCATTAACTGCATGACCTTGTGACAGGCCATGTCATTTCTATGAGTTATGCCCTTATGTGAGAACTAGAGATGATTATATCCCTCTCAAAGGTTGGGCATGCAGATGAAATAATATAACATATGTAAAACATCTAATGCGAAACCTGGGTTATACTAGGTGGTCAGTAAATATTAATCTTCTTCCCTCTCAGATAAATATGGTATACCATGCATGGTAAGTGCTATGCCATAATTATCTGGGTAATGCTACCCAGGGTATAATCTCAGAGCAAGAGAGAAGACTAGGCTCTGAACTTCCACCTTTTCAGGGGGCACAGTGAGGGTGGTGGTGGGGTAGGTGATCCATAGGGCACTAATGTCACAGGTTTCAGGAGTTTGATGGGTTTCCTGGGGCAGAGCATGACTCCATGGAGAAATTAGGCTGCGGCTTCAGCTTTATGCTAAGATATATAAACAATTCACTCGCTAGGTGGTGTCCTTGAGGGACAAGGAAGTTACCCCGAGGAGAGACTCAAAATGTACAATCTTGTTTGGGCTACTGGCTAGGGATTGGCAAGGAGGGAGGCTTTTGAAGGTAGTGGTCAAACCGCCTTCTGGTCTCACCTCCTGAATGTGTCAGATTCCTCCAGAGTGGGAAAGCTGTAAAGAAGCAAACAAGGAAATTAAAGGACAAAGCTTGAATCACAAGAGATACTACTAGAAACTCCCTTTTGTGGCCTAACAAAGTTTAAAGGCAGTTATGAGTCAGAAGAGGACCTTGCATTCTGACACAAGTATGGTTGCAGGCTAACACCAGTGAAGTTACGGGCTGCCTCCAGGAGCCATGGCCAGGCAGGCAAAGGCAGGAGCACAGGGTCACCATCTGTATAAGGAAATTGGAGTCTGTTTATGCAGTGACCAGGGAGCCACAGAGTGAACATCCAGGTAGCAGGGAAAGAGAGTAAATGCCACAAAGTGAGGAAGGTGAGGACCATCGTGGCTGCTTGGGGACACATTGTGAACACATGAGGGATTTCTCCAGACAGAAGTAAGGTGTTTGAACTTGACAAGCCATTGTAATATTTGCCGTGTCTCTGGTCACTGCTGACAATACTGCTCTACAGATTACAACCCTTATAACCATAACTGTGTGGAGTACCTGATCTAAGAGAGACATATTAAAGGTCTTCCAGGGGCCTCCAAGGTGGTCTGTTAATCAGAATCTCTTGTTGAGAGTACTGTTATGAGACAGAGAGAGATTTGGTGGCTGGTGGAATGGCAGATAATATGGATGGACCCAGAGAGAAGCAGACATGGAAAGAATAGCTGAGCTCTAGAATAAGATTCATGAACTCCAGCTGCTGATGGGACCAGAAGACAACTCAGTTTCTCGGAGCTCCCTTTGGTTGCTGATCAAATTCTCAGCCCTAGTCTCCTGATACTTTGCTATTCCACCCTTCAGTCCTTCATCGGTTTGGTTCTTTGACCTAAATGTAGCTAAGCATCATTGTCATCAGTGTCATCATTTTCTGACTTAGCCTTAAAGACACCCGCCTACAGAGTTTTCATTCATTCTATGCAAACCCAAATGCCTGAAACTTTTGTTGTTAGGGACTGAGAAGAGGGGATTCTCACTCTGATGATCCATATTCTTCTATTGTATCTCCAGGCTGCCAAGGTCAGGGAAAGCCTGTGTATCCTATAAAGATTATTGGTGCCCAGAGAGAAGGGGATCTGACTGACGATTGGGAAGAAGACTCTGCAACAGAGGTTTTACTTGGGATAAAGCTGACAAGGGATGCTGGTGTGGACAGGGGCAAAGAGAGAGATGTGTTCTCAGCAAAGGCAAGACTCCAGCATGTGCAAAGGCATAGAGGAATGAAAGTTTGAGTCATGGGGAGAAGGAGTTGCTCTGTGTGTCTTGGGGGCATGGTGGGTGGCGAGGTAGGGAATACCAGTTGGGCCAGACTATGAAAGTCACTGAAGCTGTTGTAAGGCTTCCTTCTGGAGGTGAGTGGTGGCTTTTAATCAAGGGAGGTACACAACCAGTTTTCTGTTTGACATGGTAACTCTGGCAGTAACTAGGAGTTCTGGTTGATGGTAGTCCCATCCAGTCATCAGGAAGACCATTTGGAAGCTCATGAGACAATTCAGGTAAAAAGGTGAGGACCTGAACCGAGGTAATGACAGTGGAGGAGAAAGAGGAGCAAGACTGGGAGAGATTTAGAAAGTCGCCATGGCTTGTCCTGATGAACGACTGCATATTGTTGATGAGGGAGATGGAGGCAATGCAGGGAAGATGACTCTAAGTTTCTATTTGGGGCAACAGGAGCACGATGGTGGTATACATTGAAACAGACATCTCAGGAAGAAGAATACGCTTTGGGGGAAAGCTTGATCTCCATTCAGGAAACATTGAGTTTGAGATGCTTGTAGGACACTGCAGTACAGGTGCTGTCAGTAGTTGGAAATAGCATCCTAGAATTCAGGGGAGAGCCAGAATTGGAGATGTAGATTTGTGAGTATTTGCTGTATATGTGGTTTATGTTATGGGAAAACATGAGATCACCAGGGAAGAGCACTGTGATAGTGATAGGACAAGAGGTCCTAGGATAAAACTGGTGAAGATCAGTGTAGGAGATGGAGGCCTGAATCTAGAAGACCTATTGAGTTGACGAAAAGTAATGAACAAAGGCAGGTTGTAGTCTTTCAGCCTAGGCTTCATGAGGTTGAGCCCTTTGCTTTGCAGGTTTAGAAGCTTGTCTTCATTAGTTCACCTAAGGGATGAACTGACCAAGGTCTTGACATCTGATTCATCTAACCAAACTCATAAGAATCTGCTTCCTAAACTAGAATGAGGCTCTATTAATTCACAGGTGGAAATACTAAGATGCACAAAACTAATCAGGTACTGATGAAAGGATATAAACTCCAGACTCATATTGCTTTGTGTGTTATCTGCTTGAAGGTAGAGACATTTCTATTAAAAAACTAGTATTGGCTGTCTTCAGTATTGGGTGTCCTATGGAATAATACAGGTGTAGCTCATTTTATTGTGCTTCACTTTACTGTGCTCTGCAAATACTGTGTTTTTCTTTAACAAGTTGAAGGTTTGTGGCAACCCTGAGTCAAGCAAGTCCATCATCACCATTTTTTCCAACAACACTTGCTCATTTCATGTGTCGGTTTCAGCAATTTTAGCAGTACAGTATTTCTAAGTTGAGGTATGTACATTGTTTTTAAAGACATAATGCTATTGCACACATAGTAGACTACATTATAGTATAAACATAACTTTTATATGAACTAGAAAATCAAAAAATTTATGTGACTTGTTTTACCATAATATCTGCTTTATTGCAATGGTCTGGAACCAAACCCACAATATCTCCAAGGTATGCCTGTTGTGTGACTGAAAGGCCCCAAACTAAGTGTGCCGTAGTTAAATAAGTTTGATAAAACTTAAATCCTTCTCTTAGATGTTCACAAAGTACATATGAATTAAAGACTTTAAGAACTTCTCGCGTAAAGCAACCTGTTATGCTTAACCCAGCATTTGCAAATCCCTTGATCATAGAAGTTTCTCACCTATGATACCAGCCCTCATTTCTGGCCTGGCATAATCTGTCTAATCAATAGCTCCTCTTGGATGTATAACAGACATTTCAACCTTAACGTGTTCAGAACCAGATTCTTGAAATCTGCCTTTCCCAGCTAGTTCTCATCTCCCCCAGGTTAGTAAATGATAACTTCACTTGCCAGTTGCTTGATCCCCAAATCTTGGAGGCTCTCTTTTTCCAACACTCTGCATGTAAAAATCAGCAAATCCTATTGGCTCCATGAAAACATATCCCAAATCTGACTACTTCTCAGCAGTTTCATTTTGACCATCCTAGTCCAAACTGCTGCCGGCTTCCTCCTGGACTGTTACATTAGCTATCCAAGTGGGCTCCCTGCTTCCAAACTTGTTCTGCATGGTCTACTCTTCATACAGCAGCTTTTAAAACTCAAGTCAGATTGTGTCACCCCTCTGCTCAAAATCCTCCAATAGCTTCCCATTTCAATCACAGTAAAAGCCACAATTCTTAGAGTGGCCATGACGTCCTACCTGATCTGACCTTCCATTACTTCTCTGATTTGACCTCCCACCACTTTGCCCTTGGCTTACTCTGCTGCAGGCACACTGGCTTCCTTGCTCATCCCCCTGCCTCAGGACCTTTGCACTTGCTGGTTTTTTTCTGGGAGGAATGCTCTTCTCCAGACATCAGCATGGCTCTCTTCCTCATTTCATTAGGGTCTCTGCTCAAATGACCACTCATTTTCTAACCATCTTATTTAAAATATATCTGCTTTGTGTTTCTTCATAGCACTTATCAGCATGTCACTGTGTGTATATATGTGTATGTGTGCACATTTTGTTACTATCTGCACCCCCTGCCTCCCCCACAACTAGGATATAAGCTCCATGAGAAGGACTTTTACTTTTTCATTGCTGTATCCAGTATTTCAAAGAGTGTCTGACATGGCATAAATATTTTGTTAAAGATCTGAATAAATGAATACCCCCATTACTAGATCTGCAGAACACACCCTGAGAAACCGGTTTAGGTTTTGGTAGCTGCTCTGGGCCGTGATATAGATTCATTTTTCCTTTTTCTTTTATTTTCTTTATTTTTGAGACAGAATCTCACTCTGTTGCCCAGGCTGGAGTGCAATGGCTTGACCTCAGCTTACTGGAACCTCCATCTCCAGGGTTCAAGCGATTCTCCCTGCCTCAGCCTCCTGAGTAGCTGGGATTACAGGCGCCGCCCCCATGCCCGGATAATTTTTAAATTTTTAGTAGAAATGGGGGTTTTGGAATGTTGGTCAGGTTGGTCTCACACTCCTAACCTCAGGTGATTTACCCCTCTCAGCCTCCAAAAGTGCTTGGGATTACAGGCGTGGCCACTGGGCCCAGCCCTTTTTTCTTTTCTATATTCCTTACCAATCATCATGTTTTCATAGAATTACTTGGAGTTGCAATTTTTCCAGACTGTATTTATGCTGGTTTCGTTTGAGATTGTTTGCAATATCATTAGAAAACAATCTCCAAGTCACAGGGATGGATAGACTACATCTGAGAGGTTCCTGGGATTGGCTAATGTCATCTATTTATATTGTTTTAAAAAATAACTCATGATTTTGAAGTTCAGTTTGTTTTCAAAGGGTAAGGTTAGAAACTTGGAAAAGGCCTTAATAAAATGTAGGCTTGTAGACATGGGTGTCTTCGGTTTAAAGTATGCTGTACTGTAAGAGGTCAAAATTTGGGGGTTTAAAATAGAAGGATGAAAAGCACCAGAGTCAGCTGATCTAGAAGTCAATGAACACTTATGTTTGGTTTCAGGTGAATATCTATATTCATCTCAAGCAGAGTGCACAGTTTTGCCTTATACTTGTTTAACTGTTTATTGTCAGTTTGCCCAGCTAGAGTGACAGTCCCATGAGAGGAGAGGCTTGTCTTGTCCACTGCATTTCCAGTGCCTAAATGGTACCTGACATGTAGTAGGTGCTGCTTAACTATTGGTCCCTTGGTCATGCTTTGTGCATGTCCGTTCTAGTCTTTTCCTGCTGCCTACTAAAGACTTATTCTTTGCTTCATGACTTACTTATTTGGTGCTTTTTACTTAATGATGCTCAACATGTACTTTCATACATACTAACTCAGGAGATTGTTAATATTTGTTGAGTACCTACTATGTGTTTGGAACAAAGGTACAGGAGTATGTGAAGTTAGTATTCTAACCCATAATGAGCTACTTAGTCTCCATGGATAGCTTGTATTTTGAAGCAGGAAATGCCTATATAAAACTTTCTCCTGAGAAAAATAGAGTCAAAAATATCTAAAAGTGCTATCTGATGCTTCCTTGCCATTTATGGAAGAGAGCAATGGAATGTATCAAATAAGGGGAAGAAATGAAGACAGAGAGAGTATTGACATAAGTAAAAGGTCACATGCTTACTAAAGGAATTGCAATACAAGCCAAGCAATTCATAGCATCTCATCAAAGATGCGGGATTCCATTGCTGGAACCTGGGAGGTGGAGTTTGCAGTGAGCCGAGATCGCGCCACTGCACTCCAGCCTGGGCTACAAAGTGAGACTTGGTCTCAAGAAAAAAAAAAAAAAAAAGACGCTGGATTCCACTTACCCTCCCCCAGTGAAGATTCAAAAGCCTATTAGCCTGTTTGAACTAAGATGTAAGACAATGGCCTCAAACTCCAATCTTAATAATAGCACAAGGACTGAAGGCACCCACTGTTTCTCAAGAGTTCCAAACCACTCTTAATACAGTTTTACATTCCATCCAATATTTTGTTCTTGATGTTTTCTGATCTTCCAATTGTACTACACCCCTAGGAAAAAACCAAAATTGTTTTTTTATGAGAAAGCTAATTTTCAATTAGTAGAGTTAAGAAGAAAATCTTATAAACTTTCCTTCCTAAGCATAAGCTATACTCTTGGGAGAACCTTAGCTCATTGTGTGCTCATGAAAAGAACACAATATCCTGTATGAGTCAAACCTGAAGATGCCAAATGGTGATATATAAGCTTTCAAAGAAGGTCAGAGAACTGAGCCAACACTTTAGTTTTGTTCTTTAAGGGTAGAATGCTGGGGGCTATGGGCACTGCATATTATGCAGGAGGGGTGATGGATGATGTCCTCATTATCCTTGTTTTCTAGATTTGAGCTGGTTGCAAGGTGGGGCTGGAAAGTCCCTTGTTGGTAATAATGTCAAGTGTATTGGTACTTGTGACTCAGAGGCATCATCAAAATTGATATGTAAGTGCGAAGGTAAATGCTTTCTTTAAATATGGTTTCTCTTCTTATTTCTCCATAGTACTCATGGGACACCTTCGATGATTTAAAGCAGAATGATTTATTATGACTTTAGTGTTCTAAGGAACTCTTCTATCTACCCTTGACCTCATCTCAACTGCCATTGTTTTAGTAAGGGTTCTGGTTAGAAATCTTTTCTACCAAGGGTAGGAACTTTTTTGCTATTGGGGTTGGCCCTCTGAAGTTTCACTGAAAAATCAGCTCACAGAAGGCAGGTTAATTGGAGAAAAGGTATACAAGTTTCATGTGTATACACAGAAGACTTCAGAATGAAGACCTGAAGATATAGGGGAATTGTCCATTTTTATGCTTAGATTCAACAAAGTATGGACAGCCATGTAGAAATGTGATCGGAACCAGCCTGGGCAACATAGTGAGACCCTGTTTCTACCAAAAAAAATGTAGCTAGACACAGGGGTGCGTGCCTGTAGTCCCAGCTATCAGGAGCCTGAGGCAGGTTGTTCTTGGCTGCTGCCAGTTTCTGGTGATCGTCATCATTCCTTGACCTGGGCAGCAACACTCCAGTCTTTTCTCTGTGGCCACATTACCTTCTCCTGTAATGTCTGTGTAATTTCCCTTTGCCTCACTCTTATAAAGGCACTTGTCAGTGCACTTAGGGCTCACCTGGATCATCCAGGGTGAACTCCTCATCTTAAGATCCCTAACTTCATTGCATCTGAAAAGACTCTTTTCCCACATAAGATCGCATTCATAGATTCCAAGCATTAAGGCATGGGCATGTCTTTGGGAGGGGGCACCATTCAACCCAGTCTATATGCCATATTTATTATTCTGTATGTGTAGCTTAACTCAGTCTTGCTAGCAGCTACAAAGGTTTTTAAATTAGCATTCTGACCTGAACCTTCATAAATCGTTATTCCTTGAGGACAGCAGCCAAGGACAAGACTAGATTAAGATTCTGAACAGGAGAATGGTTGATAGAGGGAGTTAGACGCTCATAACCAATTGCCAGAGACGAGGCAGGAAATTCACATGCGTCAAATGTCTTTTCCATTCACTTTCAAATGTGGCCTTGTGGCCAGGTGCTGTGGTTCAGACCTGTATTCCCAGCACTTTGGGAGGCTGAGGCAGGAAGATCACTTGAGGCCAAGAGCTCAAGGCTGCAGTGAGCTGTGATCTTGGTACGCAGGGAGTGCCACTGCACTCCAGTCTGGGCATCAGAGAGAGACCCTGTTTCCAAAAAAAAAAGGCCTTGTTTGATTCTTATTACAAATCTGTGGTGGACCTTGTCTAATGCATACTCCTGCAAATGCAGAAACAGGCTCAGGAAGCTAGGTAACAATGTTCTTAAGTCCCACCAACCAAGGGCAGAGCCAAGATTTAGACGCAAATCTCAGTTCTTGTCTCCAAAGCATACATCCTCTGTCACAAGTGGGGGTTTCTGGGTGCATCTGGGACCTCCAAGCCAGCTGTTACTGCCATATGCCTGTGTCCTCCCTCTGCTGGGGTTCCCAATGAGGAGAAGAGGACAGAGCTCTTAAGGCTTTGACAAAAGTTGAGTCCTTGGTCTAGGTCAATAGTTTCTGGATTCTATACACTATATTAGGAAAGGAGAGGAAAGAAATAATTATGAACAGTGTTCCTGTCAGTCACGATCATATATGATTACCATCATTGCATCTCCATAACTAGAAAACTGAACAGGTAGGACAGGTTTGAAAAATCTAAATGTGATTTTCAGAGTGGGGGACTGAACAAGGATATATGAAGGTATCAGCATGACAATTTAGTAATCAGTTTCTTCCTCAATAAATTTAAAGAAAAACCCAGAGGCAATAAGTTTTTTTGTGAAAACTAATTATGACACTTTGAGTTTCAAAATGAGTAAACATACTTTGGAGGAAAGAAAGCAAATACATGGAAGAGAAAACAGTTTGGTTTCAAGATTAACACTTAAATATAAATTTTGAATGTCTCTTTGCTGGATAAGGAAACTTTTTCATTCTAACTGTGAAGAACTGGAGAGAGAATTTCTTCTCTGGTCATATGCATGAACTTCAGATCCTTTCTTGCTTCACTTTAAAAATAATTGAATAACATCAGCATCCAAGAATTTGAAGACAGCATCATTAATGGATGATAATTCAACCTGCCTGAGAGAAACTGCATTTAAGAAGGAAGCCCCGGCCTGGCGCGGTGGCTCACCCCTGTAATCCCAGCACTTTGGGAGGCCTAGGCGGGCAGATCACGAGGTCAGGAGATGGAGACCATCCTGGCTAACACAGTGAAACCCCATCTCTACTAAAAACACAAAAAATTACCTGGGCGTGGTGGCGGGTGCCTGTAGTCCCAGCTACTCGGGAGGCTGAGGCAGGAGAATGGCGTGAACCCAGGAGGCAGAGCTTGCAGTGAGCCTAGATCATGCCACTGCATCCAGCCTGGGCGACAGAGCAAGACTCCATCTCAATAAATAAATAAATAAATAAATAAATAAATAATTACATACATACATACATACAAAGAAGAAAGCCCCTGATGGCTCAGCCCTTGGTAAGAGTGTATTCCTGCTAAAGATGGAGGTTAAATGCTTAGAATTGCTGAACAGTTACCTCCTTTGCAACGGTTATTAAGCAGAGTGGCCGATTTTTAATTAGATTTAAATGTGTGAATCACTAATGGTTAATGATAAACAATTTAATTATTGGGACTTTCATTTTTTCTGGAAAGCCTCAGACTGCTCCTGGAATCCTTAATGTGGGTATGTGAAGAATATGGGCATTAAGGGGTCTCAGAAGTTTTTCTGTTTTATCTTGTAGACCAAGGCACAAATGGTTAACTCGATTTTATTGAATGTCTCTTCACAGTCAAGATATAGGTTAATGCCCCAGGGGGCTTGGAGATCCACACCAGGACACAGCCCTATTGGTTGGCTTCATTGCCTGCTCTCTTACCCTCCTGGATCCAGTTCCTGAAAGTGTTTTACTTTTCACCAGGATGCTTCTAGAGGATGTCAACTGATTAGCCAACCAAGGTAGGTTCTGATAAGATGTAGACCCCTCCAGGCATATTTAAATCCTATTATTGGATTCTTCCAGACAGAAAGCCTTTTGAGATGTAGAGAGATGAAGCTGTGATAGTGGGATGACAGATCTGGGGTTAATAATTCCTGGCAGGGGAGCCTGCCCGGAGTGTCGCATGTCTCTCCAATGATGGCAGATGCCTCCTTGCTAACTAGGAGCTGACTGAACTGGCCGTTCTGAAAGCAGTAGCTGTGGCTATAGCTGAAATAACAGTCACACATGCTCAGCGTAAGAAGGACTCTGATCATTTAAGTCATCTTCACACATGATCACAAGTGTCTGCAAATTCCAAAAGCAAAGTGTACTTGGTACCATAGACTCTCCATTCCCCGTGGCTTAAGGCTGTCTCTGGCCGTCACTCACAGTATGGGACATACTCAGTCTTCTGGAATTTACAGCTATCAGCCAGGATGATGGTGTCTTTCCAAGTTGAAAAATGTCTTTCAGATGTTAACTAAAATTTTTAACAAACACTGTTTAGGCAAATATGTCACAGAGAGGCTATTTACATTTAAGATAGCAGGTACATTTAGTAATATAATCTGTGACATTTACAGAAAACTTATTGGACATTAACTTTTGTCTTCCAACAACCCTGTGAGGGAGGTAGTATTATCCTAATTTACAGATGAGAAAACAGAGAGGTTAAGTAACTTGCAGAAGATGACCCAGCTGGTAAGTAGCAGAGTTGGTTCCAAAGCCCACACTCTTAACTATAATGCTAAAATTTGCATATGTAATCTATGTGATTCTTACTTTCAGTTGCATAATTGATTTTGCCACATGGATGAAGACAACTTGAGCAAGGGCCACATGGACAGCAGAGAGGCACTAGAGCATGATAGTCTAAAGCATGGATTCCTGTGTCACCTAGTATGAGTAGATCCCCCAGGTCGAGCACACACAGCTGTGAAAGCTTGGGCAAATTGTCTTAGGACTTAAGTTTCCTCATCTGCAAAATGGGGACAATAAGGGTATCTAACTCATAGGATTGTAATGGCTATATGTGACAACTGTGACAGTACCTAACATTAATTGAATGCTGCTTTTTGTGCCAATGATGAGAAAGATGGACGTGATTAGCTTTGCCCCTGGCACATAAGCATTTTCATTAGCTATTCGTATTATTATTTTATTACTACCTGTCAAACCCATTTTGACAAACTTCAAGAGATCATCAACTTCTTTTGCCATATCAGAATTCTGACCTACCGAAAATGGCTCTTTATAAGTGGGTCAGGGATGGAGCTTGGAAATCTTTTTCATTATGTACAATTTCACCTGTAATTTATTTTCCATTTTAATCTAATGCATAATTGAACACACTTTTAGAATATCACATTATATTTTGCTTCTATTACTCTCAGAAATACTTTGTCTTTGTCATAAGGTATTACTAAATCTAGCTGAATTTCCAGCTTCCCAAGAACCTGATAAACAGGCTCATTTTTCTTCACAGATTAGTAAGGAGAAGGAAATTAACTCTGAATCCTGATTCTTATCTATAGTTTAAGGGAAAAAATACAGTTAAAGTGACTTGAAATCATAGTCATAGTCAAAATGATGGGGTTATTCTGCAGCTGTCAGGGGTACCCATGAGCTGCAAAGTAGCACCTGCAATAACAGCCTTGATTTTCTAATCCATTTCACAATCCACTCTTGGCATGACGCACGTTCTGCCTTTCGAACTGTCAGATTCTTGGGCTGAGCAAATTGGGTACAGCTTTTCGATTACGCATTCAGTTCTTTCCCTGCTTTAAAACTGATTTCACATTACCAGTGTGGTTTATCAAGGAGAGAGCCATCTTAAGGCACAAGCCTAAATTATAGAGGCAGCCTTGGGGTGTAAGCAAAAGCACTGCAGAATTTCAGAGATAATAAAACAGGGTGAGCCTGCTATTACCTGTGTCCTAGATACAAAAGATGCTCATCTGATAGCCTGGAACAGCTGGCACCAATAGCCCACTTTATTAGGGGGCTGCTGTTTCCATATTTCCAGGCCAGGAAGCCCTATTTCTTAGTGGCTAGAATTGTATTCATTAAAAAAAAAAACCAAAAACCAAGTTTGTATCACTCTTATCAAGCAATCAAGCATAGTCTGTTGATTAGGGCCAGCCTGAAGCCAGCTAGTTGGGTAAAGTTAGCTGTTTTCTTTCCAATTAGTGCTTCTTGCCCCTCCTCCATAGGCCTGCCCAAGGCATCCAATACCTATGCTTCCCACTTCCTTCTAGCAAAACCAGCTCTCACACCCTTTAAGCAAGCATCAGTACAGTTGACCCTTGAACAATACAGGAATTAGAGGCTCTGACCTCGTGCACAGTAAAAAACCTGCATAAATTTTGACTCCCCCAAAATTAACTAATAGCCTACTATTGACCAGAAGGCTTACCCAAAACGTAAGCCAATAACATATGTGACTAACACATATTTTATGTAGGTATTATATGCTATATTTTATGATAAAGTAAACTAGAGAAAAGAAAATGTTATTAAGAAAATCATAAAGGGCCAGGTGTGGTGGCTCACGCCTGTATTCCCAACACTTTGGAAAGCTGAGGCAGGTGAATTGCTTGAGCCCAGGAGTTTGAGACCAGCCTGGGCAACATAGCAAATACAAAAAATATGAAAATTAGCTGGGCACTGTGGGACATGCCTGTAGTTCCAGCTACTTGGGAGGCTGAGTTGGGAGGTTCACTTATGATGGGAGGTTGAGGCTGCAGTGAGCTATGATTGTGTCACTGCACTCCACCTTGGACAACAGAGCGAGACCCTGTCTCAAAAAAAATCATAAGGAAGAGAAAATATATTTACCATTCATTAAGTGGAAGTGGACCATCATAAAGGTCTTCATCTTCGCCATTTTCACATTGAGTAGGCTTAGGAGGAGGAAGAGGACAGGTTGGTCTTGCTGTCTCGGGGTGGCAGAGGCAGAAGAAAATCCACAACCCACATATAAATGGACCTGCACAGTACAAACCCATGTTGTTCAAGGGTCACCTGTACTGTAATGTGCTTGATCTTCTTAAGGCTTTTACTTTTGCTCTCCCAGCTCATTACACTGTCAAATTGAAGGGTGGGGGGACAGTGTGATGGAGGAACAATTGAATGAGAAGATTGGACGTTCAAAGTCTGGGTTTTAGATCTGCTATCTGTCAGGCTTTTCACCCACCCATTCACTCTAGACCCTCAGTTTCTTTATCTGCCAAATGGCTAGGTTGGAGAATCTAGATTTTTATAACTCATAGGCTCATGGATCATTAGTGATGCTCATTCTGCAGAAGAGGCAAGCAAAATACAACATTATTTCTTTTCTCTGCTCTGATGTTCTGCAATTCTAAGAGTTGGAATCTAAACTCATGGGGAAACATTTTGAGGAAGTCAACACATTATCCCTGAATATATACCTCATCATGGGCATGGAGTGGGGGAGGAACTGGTATGAATTCAGTGTCTTGTGAAGTGCATGCTGTGGCCTATAGGATTCTCACTGCTGCTCTTTGAAGAATATAATGTTGTTGTCAAAATGGAGGTGAGGATATTGAGACTTAGGACTTACCCAAGGCTATACCACTAGAAAGTGGCAAGGTCTATCAATTTTCCCAGTGTCTACCACAAGACTGGCCCCATTAATAATATCTGACTTGAAAGATAATTCTGGGCAAATTCCTGTGATCCCAGGTGGGAAGTCCCAGCTGCTCTGCTTGTTTGCCCATCCCCAACATTCTTGTGTTCGAAGAATCTGGATTTCTTTAGACTCAGGAGTCCAGCATAAGATGTGTAGTTGCACCTAAGACAGTGCCAACGAACACACTTTGCCTGAGGCCAGCTTCAACCATAGGTAGTGGGTAGGTGAGCGGCTAGTGTTGTTCGAAGAAGATTGTAAGGTCTCCTGTTACAGCCCATCTATTCTCTGTTAGGGTGGTCAGCTTGTCTCAGTGTCCCTGGGATGTTCTCAGTTTTTTTAAATTTTTTTTTATTATTATACTTTAACTTCTAGAGTACATGTGCACAACGTGCAGTTTTGTTACATAGGTATACATGTGCCGTGTTAGTTTGCTGCACCCATTAACTCGTCATTTACATTAAGTATTTCTCTTAATGCTATCCCTCCCCCAGCGCCCCATCCCACGACAGGCCCAGGTGTGTGATGTTCCCCGCCCTGTGTCCAAGTGTTCTCATTGTTCAATTCCCACCTATGAGTGGGGATGTTCTCAGTTTTAAAACTGATACTCCCAGGTCTAGAGAACTCCCTCTGTCCCAAGAAAATGGAATGGCTGGTCATCCTACAATTTCCTGAGCTCTGAATTTCTGTAATTGGGAGAATATACCTTATACTCTATATTCAATACAAATAAAACAAATTTCTTCCTGTTGGCATGTTACCTTATCAAACTTGGAAGTTATGTTTGAGATGCAAATAGAGACTTCTATGGAGTATGCAAAGTTTATTTTGGGGCAGGAAGACTCTCAAATGAGCCAAAGCCTGGATGCAGTAAGAAGCCTCAAGATTGTTGGTTGGGAAAGCAATGCCACAGATACATTCTCATGAGCACAAGCCATGCTCCAGACTGATGCTCCCAATTGCAGGGTTGATTTGCAATCAAGCTGCTTCCCACCTGAGTAAGTCTGTTGGTTAAGAAGTAGGTGAGTAGCCACAGAGAATTGTTTGTTTCACCAGGAACTACAGTTATTGGTTCTCTTCAGCTAACCTGGGAAAATCGGGTAATTACAATTGCAAGGGGCAAACTCTAACTTAAAGGTACATGCACAGGCTCAGATGTGGATACTGACATACTTTGGATCTGTGTCCCCACCCAAATCTCATATTGAAATGTAATCCCCAATGTTGGAGGTGGGGCCTGGTGGGAGGCGATCGGATCATGGGGCCAGATTTCTCATGAATACACACAGAAAGATTTGCCCACCCTTGTTCTAACTGAAGGGAGAAAGAGATTCCCAGAATTCATGAAATGAATGAATTAGGAACCTTCCAGGGAGAAATGGGCACCTTCCAGGGAGAAGAAAAGAGCATTGGCATTTGTTGAATACCATGCCAGGCACTTAACACATACCATTTAATTTGACTCTTTTGGTAACCTTCCTTGTATATCACCATCCCCCTACACTGGGTCCCTTGCACAGATGAGGAAAAGGAGGCTCAGGCCCAGGGAGAGGGTAAGGGCTTGCGCAAGTTCATATGGCTGTCTGACCTCCATGCTCTATCCAGCCTACTAATTGGGGACAGGGCACAGAGAATGGACTTCCTCAGTTTGCCTGGGGAGGCCCTGTGTGCACAGGAATTAACTGCTAAAATTTGAGACTAGGGAAGCACACAGTGGGACAGTTATTTAGCACAGCTTCATGTGCCAGTGCCAGGAGGCAACACAGGCTCAGATGTGGATACTGACATAGTTTGGATCTGTGTCCCCACCCAAATCTCATATTGAAATGTAATCCCCAATGTTGGAGGTGGGTCTGATGGGAGGTGATTGGATCATGGGGCCAGATTTTTCATGAATGATTTAGCACCATTGCTCTTGGTATTGTCCTTGAGATAGTGAGTGAGTTCTCTTGATATCTGGTTGTTTAAAAGTATCTAGCACCTAGGTATTTTATTCTCTTTTAAGCAATTGTGAATGGGATTTCACTCATGATTTGGCTCTCTGTTTGTCTGTTATTGGTGTATAAGAATGCTTGTGATTTTTGCACATTGATTTTATATCCTGAGTATATACCCAAAGGGTTATAAATCATGCTGCTATAAAGACACATGCACACATATGTTTATTGCAGCACTATTCACAACAGCAAAGACTTGGAACCAACCCAAATGTCCAACAATGATAGACTGGATTAAGAAAATGTGGCACGTATATACCATGGAATACCATGCAGCCATAAAAATTATGAGTTCATGTCCTTTGTAGGGACATGGATGAAGCTGGAAACCATCATTCTCAGCAAACTATCGCAAGGACAAAAAAACCAAACACCACATGTTCTCACTCATAGGTGGGATTTGAACAGTGAGAACACATGGACACAGGAAGGGGAACATCACACACCGGGGCCTGTTGTGGGGTGGGGAGAGAGGGGAGGGATAGCATTAGAAGATATACCTAATGCTAAATGACGAGTTAATGGGTGCAGCACACCAACATGGCACATATATACATATGTAACAAACCTGCACGTTGTGCACATGTACCCTAAAACTTAAAGTATAATAAAAAAAAAAAGTATCTAGCATCTCCCCCTTCACTCTCTGGCTTCTGCTTTCGCTATGTGAAGTGTCTGCTCTTGCTTTGCCTTCTGCCATGACTGTAAACTTCCCCAGAAGAGGCCTCCCCAGGAGCCAAGTGATGTTGGTGCCATGCTTGTATAGCCTGCAGAATTATAAGCCAATTGAACCTCTTTTCTTGTAAGTTACCCAGTCTCAGGTATTTCTTTATAGTAATGCAAGAATGGCCTAATACACATACCAAAGACCAAATGTATCCAGACAGCAAACAGAACTACTGGAAGATACAGGGACCAGTATATCTAGAGGTAGCCAAGCAAAGTTCCCAGATGGCCCACAGCTGGGGGCAGGGAGTGGTCTCCCAAATATGCCTGAGCATCAGAAGGGGGCACGCAGCTCGACGCCACTCTGGCCTCACTCCCTGGAGATTCTGATTCAGGGAGTCTGAGGCAGGATGGAAAGGTGAACTTTAAACAAGCCAACTTAACCACTGCCAATTTGGGAACTATTGATTTACAAAGTAGAACCCAGAACCCAGAAAATGAGGCCTGCATCCTGTTCCTTTCTCAGCTACAGACTAACTTTGAAGGACAATTTTAAATCTTAGGTGCTTTCTGTGATGGCGTGAATAGGTAAGTTTCCTTGTGGGTGATCAAAACATGGCACAGCACTCATTTATCATCTTCATGTCTTAGTTTCTCCGAATGTATGATGAAGTGATATCTGAAAGCACTGTTCTGAAATCTTGTGAGGATAAGCTAAATGCAAACATGGAGTACTATGAGCTTTTTGCAGGAGAGGAATTCCAGTGATTATTAAAATAGCAGTTTACTGTAGTAGCCAAATGAAGTGCCATTTTTTAATTCTTGATCATCTTGAAGATGCAGTTCTTGAGTCATGAAGCCCATAACAATCTCTTAGTTATTCAGGTGAAAATCAGTTGGAACTACGTGCATCATCTTCTTGTACTTAGAGGGGGAAGCAGTTATCGAGGGTCCTTCTCTTCTTTCTTCCCCTGACTACAGGCACTTTATATAAACCCACCGGTCTGTGTTCATTGGTAGAGGGACCAACCCTTAACCAGTTCACTTGAGTTCCTATTTCATTCGGTAGCTAATGCAGGAAACCTTAACAGGGTCTCTGGTGTGCAAATTGACTTTGTTTCAAAAGCTTATTTGGAACTTGGAAAATGACAATGTATCTAAACTGTGGTTAGTTCACCTCCCTTCCCTCACATCCTTGAAAATATCATTTAACAGTTACCTAAAGTCCTTAACAAAGAAGGTGAAAGAACTGGGCGATTATGTTTAGCAATGTGCTTATGGGGTAACAGAGCAAAGAAAAAACAGTTTCCTGACAGAGACATCGGGGATTGGGGACATCTGCCTTCCCCTAGAAAAAGCACAGTCTCCCTCTTCAGCTGGCCAGGGGGAGAACACTCAGCTGCACATCAAAGCTGGCGGTGGCTCCTATGACACGGCTGGGTTAGGTTGGGTTTGGATTTTAAGGCATAAGAATAAGATTGTTGGCTTTTCAGCTGTGGGATGGAGATATTCAGAATCAACTTGTGTCCATCAACAGATGAATGGGTAAAGAAACTGTGGTGTATGAACACAGAGGAATACTATGCAGCCTTCGAAAAGAAGGAAATTCTGTCTTGTGTGACACAAGGATGGAATTAGAGAACATTATGCTAAATGAAATGAGGCAGGCACAGAAAGATAAATACTGCATGTTCTCACTTTACGTGGGATCTAAAACAATCAAACTCATAGAAGCAGAGAGTAGAATGGCAGTTACCAGAGGCTGGGGGTGGAGGGGAAAATGGGGAGATGATGGTTAAAAGATACAAAGTCTCAGTTAAACAGGAGGAATATGGGTTTTTTTTTTAATTCTGTTGAACAGCATGTTAAATATAGTTAATAATAGAGTACTGTACATGTCAAAATTGCTAAGAGAACAAATTTCAAATGTTCTCACCACAAAAAGTGATGTGTTTGAGGTGATAGTTATGCTAATTGGCTTGATTTAATTATTCTACATTGTATTCATAAATCATGATAACCTCACTTTATACCCTAAAACATTACTTTAGGGTAATGTTTTACTGAGATTACTTTAGTCATCTGTCTAACCAGGCCAAGAGGCAGGAAATGGAGATGATCCTTTGAGACTCTTCTACCCCACCCCACCTCCAGTTCTTTCTTCTTCAGCTGCCTTTCCTTCCCAACTCCCACCCTCTCCTCCTGCCCCATGCCCCACCCTCGCACCTGTTCCATTTCGCATTCCTGCAGGGCTTTCTTCTCCCATTGAGCTCTCACCTTAGAAGGCAGATTTGCCAGTGAAAGCCCCAGAGAGTTTTGTCATCACATCTTTTTTCTTTCTTGGTTCTGTTGTACGGGGTGGGGTCTGGTGTGGGCAGAATTCCATCACCCATTAAGGTTTGGTTTTTGCTCCCACACCTCTCCAGCTCTGTGCTTTTTAGCTAGAGTATTGAACTTGAGCAAATGTGTAATTTTTGTTTGCTTCAGTTTTTATTACAAAATGGAGATCATACTTTCCCTCATTTTCATCCTTTTCCCTGTTGAGCTGTTTGTTCTTCCCTCCCACATGCCCTCCCGATTCTCTTCTCTTCCCATGACCTCGGCTGATGGACGTTCAGGCCTTCATCACCTTGAGAAGGGATAGATTCGATGACTTGTTCCCTGCCCCCGTCACTGTCCACAGGGGCCTGTGCCACTGTGCCATGTTGTTTCTGAAGTGCAGTCATTCCTCACCCACCACAGCAGCCATGGCTGGGCTCAAGTACAGCCCCTCAGTTGGGGCTCTGGCTTCCTTGCCTTGTCTCCCATTTCTTCTCCTTACATACCCCCTCTGCTCAAGACAATTCATGCTAGCCTGTTTCCAGAAAAAATTCTCAACACTTCTGGCCTGATATGGTTTGGCTGTGTCCCCACCCAAATCTCATCTTGAATTGTAGCTCCCATAATTCCCTCACGTCATGAAAGGGACCCAGTGGGAGGTAATTGAATCATGGGGGAGAGTCTTTCTTGTGCTATTCTTGCCATAGTGAATAAGTCTCACGAGACCTGATGGTTTTATAAAGAGGAGTTCCCCTGCACACGTTTTCTCTTGCCTGCTGCCATGTAAGATGTGACTTTCCTCCTCCTTGCTTTCCACCATGATTGTGAGGCCTTCCCAGCCATGTGGAACTGAGTCAATTAAACCTCTTTTCTTTATAAATTACCCAGTCATGGGAATGTCTTTATTAGCAGCATAAGAACAGACTGATACATGGCTTTTGCTGATACTTTTTCATCCTCATGGAATATTATTTCAGCTCAGCAAATTGAGAGCCTAGTTTCAGTTCAAATTATATGCCACTTCCTCTATGACATTTTACTCATGGTAGCAGCCACAAGTAAGCCCCTCCCGTCCTGTGCTCCCTACCTACAGCGCTCATGTGTGCCAGCTGTGAATGCTGTTTGCTGATCCACATGTCTCCTCTCTTCTACTAGATGATAATGGGAGCCTAAGGAGTGCAGGGGAAAGTTTTGCTTGGAATTAGAAGATGGGGCCCTGACATCAAGCTGGTTGTTAACACTGGAAGGTTACTTAGCTTTTCTGGGCTTCAGTTTCCTCATCTACTAAATGAAGTGGTTGACCCAGGTGCCCTTGAAGGTCTCCACCAGCACTAAGTCTCTGTGAACTCTTTAGCAGAACTTTAGGGTCCACCCAACAATATGTATTTATCTTCTCTCCTTGCCTCTGCCTCTTTCTGGAAGGGGATGAGAATTAGCTAAGCATTTTCTCAGTGGCAGTGGGCTACCCAGTAATGCAGGGGGCACTAAAATGGTAGTTAAAAGAATGGGCCTTGGGTCGTTCAGGTTGGAGTTTGAATTCAGCTCTATGCTTTTTAGCTAGAGCATTGAACTTGAGCAAATGTGTAAACTTTGTATACTTCAGTTTTTATTTACAAAATGGAGATCATAACAACATCTACCCCAGAGGGTTGCTGACAGGTTAAGAAGATAATTTAATGAAGGTCTCATAATAAACAATAAATAGATGTATGAGTGGTAAAGACCCACCTTCTATCAAGACAATGTGTAGGAGTTACTTAACCAAGTCCGGGTCTCAGCCATGGATGCACATTAAGATCATCTGGGGAGCTTTAAAAAAAAAAAAAATACCATCACCTGGGCCCCAGTCCAAATTGAATCAGAATCTCTGGGGGTTAGCATTCTGGCATTGGTATTGTTGAAGCGGCTCTCCAAGTTTTTCTAATTTACAGCAAGCTTGTGAACTATTGTTCTAATGAGAATTTAATCGACCCCAAGAGAGGAAAATCCACATGTTGAATAACAAATTTCTAAGACATGCTTTAGAGAGGTTTGAGGCACTTGGGCAAAGAAAGTCCTGCTTCCCCAATGCAGGGGCCATGAAGTTCTCTAAACTCATGTCTATCTCCTAGACTCTTCCTAGTAGGCCTAGATAAAAAGCAACCTGCCTGAGCTAGGAATGGCACTTAGGAAATGTCTCATGACTCTGAGTCCCAACATTTGAAGTCATTCTGGAGGCCTTCAAATCTCTCCCAACCCTCTAACTGATTATATGGATTTAAAATTCAAAATCTCTAGTCAACTACTTTTTCCAGTTCCCTGTTCCAAATGTAACTTAATAGGCTGTCACCATGGAAACAGGTATTTCTCCTTGAGGACCAATCCTCCTCTTGAAAATCTGTCTCTTCTATCATTTGATTATGATCAACGAGGGGTCATGAAAAGCGAGATTTATATCCATGGAATATGTGTAAAGAATCTGGATTTAGACTCTCTGAGGGATGGTACACCACTTTCTCTGAATCTGTTAAAGTTCCATTTTCGATAATAAGATACTCTTGCCCTTCTGGGAAGGAGGAAAAAAAAATCCTGTTTCAAGAATATCACTCAGTACTAGCTAGATGCGTTTCCAAATGTGAGAAAGTAAAATTATCATTTTAATCTGCCTCATTCTTACTTTTTGGGATCCAAAGGGTAGAATAAAAAACCAGTTTCAGACTGGTGCCTGTTTCAGACTGGTGCATGGGGTGCCAGTAGCTCTGGGTCGGGGGGTCTGTACCCCAGGTTCCCCACCTACTGAAGGGCAGTGATCCACACAGCCCTGCTGGGGGTCTGCAGTGCCTTTCTGGGCCCTTCTTAATCCTAACAATTTCTGAAACATCCCCAATCATTTGGCACTTTGGCCTTCACGGATAATGGAGAAAATGGGAAGGAACTGAGGAGGGAACCAGGTGGGAAGCCGAATGTGAGAAAAGGAGAAGAGAAGGAGAGAGAGGCCTCTGGTGAAGAACCACGCAATTATGCAGGGAGAAGCAGCGCTTGGCAGGTATGGTGCCTTGTTGTTCCTGGACCAAACTGAGGGTCGGGCTGCTATTTCTCGTGGCCCAATAATGAGATGCAGATGAACTGGGGAGGAAGAGAGTTAACCGGCTATATGGAGAAGGCCTGGAAATTATCCCCAGACCAACTCCAAATTACAAAGTTTTCCAGAGCTTATATGCCTTCTAAGCTATATGTCTACATGTAAGTGTGCATTCATCTAAAGACTGAAGTGATTAACTCCTTTTAATCTATAACAAAGCTCTGAGTCCTGAAGACCTTCCTCTGGAGCCTCAGTAAATTTAATTTAAATGGGTCCAGGTGCTGGGGTGATTACTCTTACATTCTTTCCTGCTAAATCATGGAGGTTCAGACCCCCCAATAAACTGGTTTGCGGAGGCCAGAGGAGTTTCTGCAGACCCACAATGAAACTTGTTTAATCATAAATGTGTCCTGTTAAGAGTTCCTTCATTATTTTGTCATGCCTAAGGTTCAGGAAATGCCTAGGCAAAACTCTTGGGCTTTTGTTACATTCTAGCCTTTGTATAAGGGCACTGGCTTTTTTTAGCTTTTAATATTTAACTTAACCACTCAGTCAGTACTGAAACAGTTGTTATGGAGGCCTGTGTTAGTGAGATCTGGCCTGCCACATTGTCACATGTCACCATGGCAAGGCTGAACTGTGCTTCCCAGAATTCCCTTTTCTGCATAATTCCAGTTAGGGTGGGCCTTAAGAGACATCTTGCACAGGACCGGAGAGCATCATATTGTCTGTGCATTCAGTAGCTCAGCACTGTGGCAGCCGTGCATGTGTTGTCATTTGTCTGCCGGCTCATGTTGCTGGTGAGAGACGGCAGCAGGCCTGCAGCTACTACACTTCTTCCAGATCCTCTCTCAGCTTTTGCAAATCCTGGGCCAGATGGGTGTTAAGCTCCATAAAAAAGAGGCCTGGCTCTGGATCCTACAGGACGCTCCATCCTGGAGGTTGGAGGCAGTGAGGGAATGACATGGGTTCAGTCCATCCTGCAGGTTCTGGCTTGTCCTTGCTGTCCCCACTGTCTTAATCAGCTTGGGCTGCTGTAACAGAATATGGAGTGGGTGGCTTAAACCACAAACATTTATTTCTCACTGTTCTGGAGGCTGGAAGTCTGAGATCAGGATGCCAGCATGGTCAAGTTCTCGGTGAGGGCCCTCTTCCTGGTTTACAGATGCCTGCTTTCTTGCTTTTCCTTCCAGGATCATCTCTCTGTGTCTCTATTTACAAGGGCACTAATCCCATCCATGAGGGCTTCAGGCTTATGACCTAATCATCTCCCAAATGCCCCACTTTCAGATACCATCATATGGAGGATTAGGCTTCAACATATGAATTTCAGAGAGTGCGCAAAATTCAGTCCACAGAATCCCCTTTGCATTCATCTTTCCTTCTAGGCTATCTGACTTGCAAATTTCAACTTCCAGCATTGGACACAGAGAAACAGCCTTGTAGAAACTAGTGCCTACAATTGCATAAGATGAAATGCCTATGATAAATTCATATGGATGTGTGCATGCATGTAAGGCTATCCTAGTGGTTCTGCGTTTCTGATCAAATTCTGACTGCATCAGCAGGAACACATGGAGGGGAGGACGGCGTGAAGGGCTAGCACCCTTGCTCTGCATGTGCAGTCATGGGTCCTCTGCTACATCCAAGGGTGGACCAGAGTGAGTCAGGCCAGTTCTCTCAGGGTACCTAAAGAACTAGAACTGAGAGAGTCACTCTCTGTCAGTGCGGAGGCTGTAAGAAGTAAAGTTGGGGTGCTGCGGGGAACTGTATTAGTCTGCAATGGCTGCTGTAAGAAAATACCAAAGACTGGGAAGCTTAAATGACAGAAATTGATTTCCTCACAGTTCCAGAGGCCCTAAGTCCAAGATCAAGGTGTCAGCTGGGTTGCTTGCTTCTGAGGTCTTTCTCTTTTGTGTACAGATTACTGCCTTCTCCCTGTATCCTTATGTGGCCTGTCCTCTGTGCATGTATATCCCTGGTGTCTCTTCCTCCTCTTATGAGGACACTGTCATATTGGATTAGGATCACCCTAACAGCCTCATTTCAACTGAGTGGCCTCTTTAAAGGCCTTATCTCCAAATGCAGTCACATTCTGAGGTACTGGGGGCTAGGACTTCCGCCATATGAATATTTGGGGACACAATTCAGCCCATAACACTGGCTATTAGTGGGCAAGTGCGGTAGATACGCTTTTTGCCATCGAGAGAAAGTCTGATTGCAGAGAAAGAGAAGAATGTAGCAGACACTCAGAGAGCCATGGAACTGGTACGCTATATAGAGAAGACCACAGCCTTTGGCATGGAAGGAACCCAACTTTGTAAGGAGAGCCATTCACAAACTGCCTCTGTAGATGACTCGTGACACAGCTCATAGGAATTCATCACTCCCAGCATACAAACTGTCTGACGGTTTGCCCTGCAGAATGGTGAGGCCTCGAGGCTGTTTTCCCAGCTGCAGAGCTCACAGGTGTCTGTGCATGAGTCTATTGTAGCTAGAGCATCTCCCCAGCCATGAGACAGGGGCTGATATCGGGAACAGTCAAAACAGCTCTACTAGCAACAGCAAGACACCTTTTTTCCTATTATTATTTAAAATAATCTATGACTGTTTTCTCCCCTCTAGTGCTATCAATGGAAAAAAAATTTCTAGAAAGTTCTTTGTATGTTTTAGACATTCTTTTCATAACCTACAAGCTAACTGTATATTAATAAACTATCACCTCCATTCAATCACACGCCAAACTCACAGAAGCCCAGTGACTTTTCAGTAACATGTGCCAATGAACCAATCCATGTTTATTGAGCTCTGATTATAAACGAAGCTCAGCAATAGGGAATGCAAGAGATTCAAAGATGGTGAGGACAAGCTCCTCACTCTCAAAAATCTTACCATCTAGATGAGCTCAGGGACCAAGGCACTGAACTAGCCATGTACACCTCAGAGTCAAAGTCAAAGCATAATTTTAGTTTTGATTCAGTCCCTTGGCCAGACGAGCAGAAGTGCCAAATTATAGCCATGAACAAGCACTTAAATAGTTTAGCTTTGTCTATAGGAGGGTCTCTGGACAGCTGGGCAAATTCATAGCCTTTGCTCTTCTAGTGTTTACATCTTCCATGCATTTTTTAATGAATTCCAAAACAGTTGTGGCTATGTCTCAGAAATGGAAGTCGCCAGTCTTTGTTTGCTAGTGTACTGCTTATATACAAGTTGCTTTGGATTTCTTTTGTGTCTGGGCCCTGGGTCGCCTCTCAGTTCTGCCCATGGCAGTAGTTGACAGTGCTCTGTGGTTGTAGGAATATTTGGAAGGAGCAGAAAAGAGGTACAGATGGAATGAGTGGGACTTGTCTGGTGGGTTGACTGCTGATATAGTTCAGTGTCTGGTTACTGCTTCGAACATTTAGGTGAAAAATATCGTGCTGACCTATCCAGCACAGCCTCTGCGTAAAGAACACTTCACAGAGTAGTGAAGTACAAACACACAGGGCAATCATTATATATTATAACACACACCTTATTGGTTCTGTTTCTATGAAGAACCTTGATACATCATCTAAGGAAATTTCTCAAATGTCCCATCCAAGAAGTGTTCCTAGATAAAATCTAGGATGCCCCATTAAATTGAAATTACAGATATACCACAAATAATTTCTTGTGTCTCATGCAATATTTGGGACATACTTATAATAAAAAGTTGTTTATAGTTTATCTCAAATTCAAACTTAGCTGTGGGTCTTGTATTTTTATTTGTGAATCTGGCAACCCAACATCTAGGTACTGCTGTTTTTGTAACATCTGCCAGAGCTACATGCCACAGCCATCACTGCCTGCAAGGGAGGCTGGGAAATGTAGTGCTGTTAACCAAGAACATTGTTGCAGTCAAGAACATAGGAGTTTTGGTAATAAGGGAGATGGAGATGATGAATAATGGATATTGGGTGGGCAACTCCTATAAAGTCCAGGTGACCCTTTTACTCATGTGAAATGGGTATAAGTCTATATTGATAATATTATTAGCAGCTAAACCATATTAGGTTCTTACTTTGTGTCATGAACCATGCTAAGACCTTTATGTACACTTTCTCATTTAATCTCCATAACAACATTATTGCTACCCCCATTTTACAGATTAGAAGCCTTATCCCATGGCTCAGGCTAAGAGAGATTTAGTTGTTTGAGGTCGCACTAGTAAGTTGCTGAGTTAGGGCTAGAATCCACATTGATGTGATTCCAAAGCTGATGCTTTTGATATTTTTTTCCCAACAACAATTCTGCATGCCTACCATGTGCCAAGCACTAGAACAAAGTGTCGAGTTATTAGAGTAAACAAAGAAGACAGTCTTTGCCATCAAGGAGCTGACTTCCCATTATTGAGGACTTTGGGAGGAGGTCATAAGGGTGAGGCCCTAATTTGATGAAGTAGTATTTTTATAAAAAGAGGAAGAGACAGCCTGGCTCAGTGGCTCATGCCTGTAATCCCAGCACTTTGGGAGACTGAGGCGGGTGGATCATGAGGTCAAGAGATCGAGATCATCTTGGCCAACATGGTGAAACCCCATCTCTACTAAAAAAAAAAAAAAAAAATAGCTGGGTGTGGTGGCAGGTGCCTGTAGTCCCAGCTACTTGGGAGGCTGAGGCAGGAGAATCGCTTGAACCTGGGACGCAGAGGTTGCAGTGAGCTGAGATCAAGCCACTGCACTCCAGCCTGGTGACAGAGCGAGACTCCGTCTCAAAAAAAAAAAAAACAAAAAAAAAAAAAGAGGAAGAGACACCAGAGACCTCCCTCTCTCCCTCTACATGTGCATAGAGGAAAGGCCATGTGAAGACAAAGCAAGAAGGCAACTCTCTACAAACCAGGAAGAGAGCCCTCGCTGGAAACCAACCCTGATAGCACCTTGATCATGGACCTCCAGTTTCCAGAACGGTGAGAAAATAAATGTCTCTTGTTGAAACCACTCAGCCTATGGTATTTTGTTATGGGAGCACCCCAGAAGACTAATATATCCCCCACTATTAATAGAGAGAAACATAAATAAAAATCAGTAAATATGGAATAAATAAGTAGTGAAAAGAATCAGAGGTCATGGGGTACTAAGGATGGTGTCAGCTCTTTAGAAAGGAATCTCAACACACCGAGATGTGGCATTTGGGCAGAGACTTGAGGGGTGCAAGGGAATGAGACACAATGTCTGGGCAGGAATGCTCCAGGCAGAGGGAGCTCAGAGTCCTCCAGCAGGAGCCTGCACTGTGCCTGGAGAGGGAGAGCACAGGGCAGAGTGTCGGGAAATGAGGATGGAGAGTCAGGGCCAGGTCGTGTGTGAAAGCCCAGGGTTCTAAGTATGATGGGAAGCTGCAGGGGAATGACATGGTCTGAACTTCATTTCTATAAGATCAATAACTCTGGCTGCTGTGTAAAAAACCGAACCATAAACAGAGGAGAGTGGGAGTCAGGAGACCAGTCAGGCCACTTCAGTAGGGCAGATGACAGAGGATGTAGCTTGAAATAGCCTGATAGACATGGGGGTGGTGGAAAGTAGTCAGATTTTAGGATATATTTAGAGAAAGAACAGTCAGTAATGAATCTGAGCAACTGGAAGAAATGAATTGTCATTTACTTAGATAGATTCATGTTCAGTGATGGAAATCAAGAGCTCTGGGCATTGGTGGGGAACCTTAAACGGGTCCCTCATAAGTGCCACCCCTCTTCTCTGCCTGAGAAATAAAAGAAAGACTAGATAGACACTGAAATATTACTTTTACTACTGATAGAGGACAACTGGGGGTAGCAGCTTAGAGTGGGATCAAATCACCCCCTAACCAAACTCCAGAATTAGGCAAACTTACCTCTCAGCCCCAGGCAGTGCTGTTCAGGTTGAGCTCTTCAGTGAATCTTAGAGCACAGAAGAGAACATGTATTCTCTGCTCCCAAGTGAGCATGCCCAGACTTTACACATCAGCGGAGTGAGTCAGCTGCAGATTGAGGCCTAGAGTTCCATGAATTGAACTCCTTTCATAGGAAGAGAACATCAGGAATGGACAAGACACATTTTCTGCTAATAGATGTGTTAAGTTTGAGGCCCTTCAGATGTCCAGGTGGAGTAAGGAGTTGGCTAGATAAGCCTGGTGCTCAGGGGAGTGATTGGATTGATAATAAAGATTTGGGGTCATCAGTGTACTTTTGTTAATTAAAGGCGTGGGACTGGGTGAAAGAACATACGAAGAAGAGGCCTGGGTACTCTGAGACTTAAAGGCCAGAGGATGCTTAGAGAAGAATCCAGCAAAAGAGAAGACATAGCCAGTGGGGTAGGAGGACAGCTGAGAGCTCAGTGAGGAAACTTTCAAGAAACAGAAAGCAATTCACCGTGTTGAATGATGCTGAGAGGTACAACTCTGGTCATTGGATCTGCAAGAGGGAGTTGTTGCATAATGAATTTATCTGGTCATTATCTCTGTTCCTTGCAGAGAGATTCTAAATTTTTGGAATTTCCCAAGCAATAGGAGTGTCTTTGCTATTCGTGGTGGGCCCTGATAGTTTTCGCTAATGAAATGACTCCAGATGACTAACAGAGGAGGAGGGCCAGCACAGTGGCTCATGCCTATAATTCCAGCACTATGGGAGGCTGAGGCAGGTGGATTGCTTTGAGCTCAGGAGTTTGAGACCAGTGGATCACTTTCAGCTCAGGAGTTGGAGAGCAGCCTGGCAAATGTGGCAAAACACTGTACTAAAAATACAAAAATTAGCTGTGCATCGTGGCACACGCCTATAATCCCAGCTACTCAGAAGGCTGAGGCTGGGTAATTGCTTCAGCCTGGGAGGTGGGGTTATAGTGAGCTGAGATTGCACCGCTGCACTCCAGCCTGGGTGACATAGTGAAACTGTGTCTCAAAAAGGAAAAAAAGAGTTGGTCATGCCAGGAAAACCATGTGATTAGCGGGTTTGGTCTTTGAGCCACATGGTATCAGGCTGATCTCCAGACACTTGGAGTGTGAAGAGGGGCTTGAGTTGAGATTGATTTCAATCATGTAGCCAATGATTCAATCAATCATGCCTCTGTAATGAAACCTCAATAAAAACTCTGGCCACTGAAGTGTGTTGGAGCTTCCTGGTTGGTGAACACATCTATGTGCTGGGAGAGTGGGGCACCCTGATTCCATGGGGATGAAAGCTTGTGTTCAGGATCCTCCCATATCTCACCCTAAGTGTCTCTTCATTTGACTAGCCCTGATTTATATCCTTGATAATAAAACCATAGCTATAAATATAGCACTCGGTAGAAATCTGTGAGTTGTTCTAGTGAATTATCAAACCTGAGGGTCATGGGAATCTCTGAATTTGTAGCCAGTTTGTCAGAAGGGCAGATGGCCTGCAGACCCCCAAACTTGTGCCTAGTGTTTGAACGGAGGGCAGTCTTATGAAGGACTGAGCCCTTAACTTGTGGGGCATCCAGGCTAACTCTGGGTGGTCAGTGTCAGGATGCGCTGTAAGTGCCCCCAGTATTGCAGGGGCCCACTAGTAGCATTGATGAGTGTGATTTCAGTGGTGTGGTAGGAATGGAAGTTGATTATTGTTGCTTTAGAAGAGGATATGAGGAAGTAAGTGGAGACACAAGTATAGACAACCGCTTTGGGAGTTTTTCTGGAAAGGGGAACAGAAAAATACAATGGTAGAATGACACTAAACTGCCCTCTAACGTTGATTATTGATTTATAAGGGTGTAAGGTCCTAGATAGCATTTGTAAAAGCTATTTTGAAAGAGCAGGTATGTATTATGTGGTGTTATGGTTTGAATATAGTCCCTCCAAAATTCAGACGTTGCCAGTGTATTAAGAGGTGGAGCCTTTAAGAGGTGATTAGGCCATGAGGACTCTTCCCTTGCAAATGGGATTAAGGTCCTTATAAAAGAGGCTTCACACAGCATTCAATCTCTTGCTTGTCTGACTTCTGCCACAAGAGGACACAGCATTTGTCCTCTCCAGAGGAGGCAGCTCTCACCAGACAACCGAACCCATTAGCACCTGTATCTTAGACTTCATCTTCCAGAATTATGGGAAATGAATTTCTGGTTTTTTTTTTTTTTTGTCTAGGTAACTAGACAATTACCAAGTCTGTGATATTCTTTTATAGCAGCACAAAATGGACTAAGATGTGGCTGGTTAACAAGTTGTATGGAAATGGCATCCCACAGTAGGCAGAGAAGTAATGTTGAAATATTTGAATGGCATAGTTGATCTGAGGACAAAGAAAGGTGAGGAACATGGCAGGGAAAGCAATGGGAAGAAACTGAGCCAAAGGTGGGGGTGCCTAGGGAGGTGGGGGCCTGGATGACTAATGAGTGGGGCCACCACTGCCCTGAGGGATTCCAAGTATCACAAAGGCCCCAGCAAGAGAATCATTTTACAAATTGATTGATGAGGCTTCTCAGCATTAACTGCCTGTACAGTGACTGAGAGCAGGTAATGTGTACTCCATGAACTGTGAGTTTATGACTTTTTTTTTTTTTGAGATGGAGTCTCACTCCGTCACTCAGGCTAGAGTGCAATGGCATGATCATGGCTCACTGCAACCTCTGCCACCTGGGTTCAAGCAATTCTTCTGGTTCAGCCTCCTGAGTAGCTGGGATTAGAGGTGTGCACCACCACGCTCAGCTAATTTTTGTATTTTTAGTAGAGACAGGTTTTGCCATGTTGGCCAGGCTGGTCTTGAACTCCTGACATCAGGTGATCTGCCCCCCTTGGCCTCACAAAGTGTTGGGGTTACAGGCGTGAGCCACTGCGCCTTTCTACGTAGTATTCCCAGTACAGTATTTGGCATAGGGTACATGTTCACTAAGTGCTTAATGAATGAAGCTTTCCTGAGGATACCCACTTTGTCTAGCTTGAACCCCAAATTCTTCCAAACTGTGACTTCAGATCACCTAAATATCAACTTGGCAGGGAAAGTGCTGGTGAGCCAGAACTGGACAGTCACCTGCTGGGGACTTTTGAAAAGGAACTCCTGAATGTAGATGGCCCCTCTTGTCCTTGTCAACATAAGATTCTTTGGCTCCATGACCTTTAAAGAGGCTACAAGAATAATAATAACGACAATAATTAGAATATCAATAATTAACACATAATTCTTACAATGTCCTAGGCACTGAGGTAAACAATTAGCATCATTATTTCATTTAATAATTACCTATGAGGTGGGTGCCATTACTAACTCCATTTAACAGATGAGGAAACTGAGGTATAGAAAGAACAAGTGACTTGCTCAAGGTTGTCCATGTGTACGTGATAGTCTTGATATGTAGCTTGTCTTAGCCACTAAGCCAGTGGTTTCCCAGACTTGCCTGCAAGGTGGAATCACTTGGAGAGCTCTGAAACCTGTCCATACCCAGGTTCTACCTGGGGTCAATTAAATTGGAATATGGCCACGGTGGGAGTGGGTATCAGTATTGTTTAAAGATTCCTAGCTGATTCCGATGGGCAGTAAACTTTTGGAATTGCCTATGAGGCTATGTTCCCTCTCAAATGAAGGTAAAAGAGGCCAGTTGCTGAGCTGGGGTGGACGGGGGGTGATCTCTCATCATTTCCTGCCCTCAGGTACCAGGACAGAGTGTCTCAGGTGAGAGCCATGTAAACAGAGAGAATGAGATTCTTTATTTGCAACTTTTAATTACAAGTTCTCATTCCTACCCCACAGACTCAGGTGAGAGGGCAAGCCAAACTATAATAGAAAAAAAGGATTAAATGGCTATAAGATTTAGTATTGTTATTTTTGTCATCATTCTATAATTTAGATCAGCCAGAACAGTTGTGTTCATTTTAATAAGCTAATGAGTACCACGGGACAGCCGCCTCCAATGATTCGTGATGATGTATTACATTCAATGTTAACGGCCTAGGCAAAAAAAAAAAAAAAAAAAAAAAAAAAAAAAGGCACTGCCCTCACTTTCCCAGTCATCACCCCCACAGGGAAATTCTTCAGCCTTAAGCTGAATATTCCTGCTGAGTATTTAACCTATAAACTCAAAAGCCTGGTAATTTACAGAGTCTAGCAGGAGAGATCATAAATGACTCCCCCTCTCCATCAGGCGTATGTGTGGAGGAATTTGAAGAATAGGGCCTGTCTTGATTTTTGTGGTGTAGCAAGGCCAGGCCATCGATTATAGCAAATAAAACAAAGCAGACAGCCCAAGGGATGTGGAAGGCACAAAGCGGTTGGCACCATCTGCAATATTTCAGGGCATGGAGTACAGAATAACTTTGGAGTGAGGGTGAGAGGTTATGTTCTAGATGATGGGGCACATAGAAATAATGCATTGTTTGCAAAAAGCACATGACAGCCATGCTCAGGGGCAGGGCAGGGAATGAAGGCATGACACAGCCTGTCACAGAACAGGGTGGCTTTTTCCGTCCAGGCACCTGTGTCTGCCTTCTTTTATAGTGGGGAGAGGGTGCTGTTATGTTTCTGGAACCTTCTCTAGCAAAGTTAAGAATGGCAGCAGGGGCAAGGGAAAGGGTGGAGTATATGGGGCATATACATGTGAAAGGAAGACTTACCTTTCAGGATGAAGGTGGGGGGATGTTACCTATTAGCGTCTGCATTTGTTTCTTATTGATGCCTAACAAATTATCACACATTTAGCAGCCGAAAACAACACCTGCTTATGAACTCACTGTTCTGAGGTCAAAAGGTTGGGTGCAGCATGTCTGGGTTCTCTATTCAGAATTTTGCAAGGCTGAAATTGAGGTGTTGACCAGATACTGGTCTTGTTAGAAGGCATGACTGAAAAAGAATCCACTTCCAAAGCTCATTTGTGTTGTTGGCACAATTCAGTTCCTTATAGTTGTAGGACTGGGGTCCCGTTTCCTGGTTGGCCATGAGCTGATGGCCACCCACGTTCCTTGCCTGTGACCTCCTCCATCTTCAACGGCAGAAATGGGGAATGTTTTTCACAATTCAATCTCTCTTGCTAAGAATAGTCCTGGCTCTTAAGAGTTCACTTGATTAGGTGAGGCCCACCAACAGTGATCTCCCTTTCTTGAGGTCAGCTGATTTGGGACTTTGGTTACATTGACGAAATCCCATCACAGCTGCACCTAGATTCATGTTTGATTAAATAACTGGGAGAAAGGGGGTATACACCAGGGGACAGGGCAATCTTGGGCACCATCTTAAAATTCTAACCCGTCTCTACTAAAAATACAAAAATTAGCTGGGCATGGTGGTGGGTGCCTGTAAGCACAGTTACTTGGGAGGTTGAGGCAGGAGAATCACTTGAACCTGGGAGGCAGAGGTTGCAGTGAGCCAAGACCGCGCCATTGCACTCCAGCCTGGGCGACAAGAGTGAAACTCTCTCTCAAAAAATAAAAAAAAATTAAAAAAAAATTCTGCCTATAGCAGCATCTTAAGTAAAGTTCCTAAAAACATATGAGTGAGTGTGAGCAGGGTACGGGCCCAATTTCTGGGCATATCCACAGCCCTAATTGTTCACTACAATGCTTGGTCTGTGAGGCTAGCCTTAGAATGGTAATAAAGGCTTCATGCAGTGAATATTTGTTTTATCGATGGCTAATGGAAATGCTAACGTCAACTCATCAAGGAGACCTAAGGCTGAACTTTCCACCGATTTACTGCAGGCTTAGTGAGAAAGGAGAGCTGGCGCTGTTGGAGGAGGGGAAATACAGGAGCATCTTGCTGAAAGTAGCTTTATTATACTGTCCACTTAGATGCTGCATATCACACGTTAAAACAACGAGCAAAAGGTACCTGTTAGAGGACATTTTAAAAATACATCTTTGTAAAGGGAAATAACTGTTAATTCTTTCTCTGATGAGGCAAAGAGAGAGCCCACTAAGAGATGCAGAGTGTAGACCCTGCTGAGGAATGTGGCTCACGTGATATGAAAGGCCACAGCATAGAGTTTCGTGAGGAAGAAGCATAAAAACAAATCGAGGGTGGTTGAGTTGCCTAGAGAGGAGGAGGTAAGAATTGGAGAGGCTCCAAGGACATAATCCTGCCAATGGTTATGGGATTTCTGAGCAGAGTGAAAATTATTGATATAAACATTGATTTATCTTTGAGTCACTCACATACTAACTGCCAGACATTTGGCTGGATGCTGGAATACAAACATGTCCCCTTTCCTCCAAGAGCTCACAGTGGGAGAGACGAGGACAAGGGTGGAAAGTTGTAACGTCCAGGGCTGAGTGTAGGGAGGGCAATGCACTCGGGAGGTGGCATAGCCCGGAGGGTGCACCCAACTCCACCAAAGAGGGTGTGTCAGAAAAGCCTGAGCCCAGTGTCACAGGGGGACCAGAACAATTTGATAATTGCCCACCTTCGAGATATGTGCATCTCATAGGTAACAAGAATGCCTGTCCTAGTACCAGACTCCAAAGGAGCATTCAGGAAACATGAATCATCATTATCATCTCATACTGTGGTCCCTTCCCCCTGCCCCACATACCTTCTTAAAATTTTGAGTCTGGAAGTGGCTGTAGAGATGATCAAGTCGGATCTGCTCATTTTTGAGTGTGGAAACTAAGTGCTGCAAGGTGGACAGCCCAACCAAAGGCATACAGTTTGTTCATCACTGGTGTAGTTAGCACTCCTGTTTCCCAACCAGAGTGCTTTTTCAGTTGCTCTCAAATTTAAGCATGCTTCAGAAGCACCTGAAGAGCTTGAGAAACCAGAGATTGCTGGGCCCTCGCCACAGAGATTCTGATTATTCAGTTAGTCTGGGTGGGGCCTGAGAATCTGCATTTCTTTCCTCCTTTTTCTTTTTTTGAGATAGGGTCTTGCTCTGTTGTCCAGGCTGGAGTGCAGTGGTGAGATCATGGCTCACTGCAACCTTAAACTCTTGGGCTCAAGCAATCCTCCCAACTCAGCCTCCTGAGTAGCTGGGACTACTGGGGTGCACTACCTTGCCTGGCTAATTAAATTTTTTTAATAGTGACCACCCTGTTGCCCAGGGTGGTCTCGAACTCCTGGTCTCAAGCGATCCTCCCTCCTATGGCTCCCAAAGTACTGGGACTAAAGGCATAAGCCACCACGGCCTGGCCAAGAATCTGGTCCAGGGGATGCTGATGCTGCGGGTGCTTTGAAAGCAACTGCTCTTTATTATGCTCTCTCATTTGCCTCTGTACAAGGTGCTTGCAAAGGGTTAACAAAACATCAAATGGTTGGTAACTTTACAATGGACATTGACAAATGTGGCCTTGGAGGAAACTCACTAGAGTGAGGAATGGCTCCCCAGAGGAAAGGGCCAGAAGGTTTTCACCAGGGCGGTGAGTGGCGAGGATTTCAGGAAGATTGGAATTGAGGAGGAAGCCATTTGCCTGCCTATACCCTCCTGTATCCCCATGTTGGTGACAGAACAAAAGATAAAGCAGTCAGCATTACCTGAAGTGACTTGGAGGTGATTAATACTCAGAGCTCCTGGAGCAGAAAGGTGGGCATGCAAGTTGCAATTAAGATGATAGAGAACGCTGCTTAGCAGCAAGCTGGGGTGCGAGGCTGGTGAGGAGGAGAGCTACTGCCTGTCTCTTGCTCTGTAGGGACTGCTTCTGAGATACAGGGAAGGGGTTTATGATGCTGCCAGGCTCATCAGGAGAGAGAAGAAAGGTAATTAGAAAGGTTATTTTCAAGACATGGGAGTTTTTTGGTTTTTTTTTTCTCCCTCCCTGGAAGGAAGGATGGAGACTCCAGCAGTTACTGATAACCATATTGATGAGGATTTCAATGGGTGGCGGGTGGAAAAAGTGATCATGATTTGGTTTAAATTCAGACTGTGTCTAGCCTAGCTAGTAATTGATGGAAGGAAGTAAATGACCCGAAGGAGGCTCTCAGTGTGATTCATAAGTCTTGTGTGAAATTCGAAGGCAGCACAGGTTACATACACAGGGCCAGCCCTACCATATGGAAGAAAAATCATTTCCAGTGCCACTTTGCCTCCTATTTCTGTGCTCTTTCTGAACACCCTGATCTCTCTCCAGGGCTAGGTGGAAGCTCCGAGGCACCATAAAAATTCTTAATCCCCAAGCAAACTGCTGTAGGGTGCATTAACTAAATTCACACCAAATCAACAAATGGTGACTTAATGCCTCTATTTAGGTCACTGTCTAATTCTGACAAATAACCCTATAATGGTGGAAGGGAGGCAGAGAGGGGCAGAGGTTAGCAGCAGATGTGTGTACCCACCTGCCCTCAACATTTCTGCTTGAATGTCTAATGCGCATCTCACTTGCCATGGCCAAACCCGAACCCTACCTTTGTTGCTTGCCTTACCCCAAAGTGCTCCTCTTAGTCTTCTCCACTGCGCAAAATGGGACTAGGTTTCATCTTTGAATCCTCTCAGGCAAATCCATCAGCAGATCTTTTTAGATTTACCTTCAAAACATATACTGAACTCAACCTCCTCTCACTTCTGTGCTCCCACCTTAATTTAAGCCTTAGCCACCTGCATCTCTTGCTTCAAATATGGCAGCCTGGACTCCTGTGTCCACACTCTCTCATTACAGGTAGTTGTGCAGAGAGCAGCTGGAATAATCTTTAAAATAAAAACAAGCAAAAGAAGGAGATCAGATTATGTTGCTTCCTCTGACCTCAACTTCCCTATGGTTTCCCCTAAGAATCAGCCTAAAATCCCCTGTTCTTACTGTGCCTGTCAGGCCCTACCTGACTTGGCCCCACCCAGCCCCTCCATTTCACCTTCCTCTCCCTCTGACTCCCTCACCCTGCCCTGGCTACATTCTTTCTTCTGCTCTTTGAATACCCCTCTCTCATTCCCATCCCAGAGACTTGGCACTTGTTTTCCCCTCTGATGGGAGTTCTCCTTCTTTGTACAGCCTATTCCTCACTTCCCTGGGTCTCTGCTCAGATGTCACCTCCCCACGGAGAACATCCCTGGCCACCCTACTCACCACCACCACCCTAAACTCCCAACTCCTTTACCGCGCTTTATTTTATTTTAATGGAGTTGTGTCCTCTGGCTTGTCTATGTACTTCTTGTCTATCTACCCCTGAGAACATAAGCTCTTTGAGGGCAGGAACTTTGTCATGTCCATGACTGTGCTTCACGGTGAGAATAGCGCCTGGCATAGGGTGGGTACCCAGAAGTATTTGTTGGAGGAGTGAGTTCTATGTATTCAGCGCCTCCTAGGTACTAGGGGTTGGGTATGCACTGGGTCATTTATGCCAGCCACAGCCCTTGAAGTGAGCACCGTTGTCATTCGTTAACACATGAGGAAATGGGAACTCAGAGATCCTACGTAACGTTTCCAGGATGACACAGTTGGGAAATGGTGGCACTGGAATCTGACTTTTGGCCCTTCTGAGGTCCCCTGGCAGATTAATGAATCTGATGTGTTAGGGCTGATATGGTTTGGCTCTGTGTCCCCACCTAAATCTCATCTCAGACTGTAATCCCCACATGTCTGGGGAGGAACCAGGTGGGAGGTGATTGGATAGTGAGTGAGTTCTCATGACGGCTGATGGTTTTAAAGTGTGGCACTTTCTCAATCTTGCTCACACTCTCTCTTGCCGCCCTGTGAAGAAGGTACTTGCTTCCCCTTTGCCTTCTGTCATGACTGTAAGTTTCCTGAGGCCTCCACAGCCATGCAGAACTGTGAGTCAATTAAACCTCCTTTCTTCATAAATTACCCCGTCTCTGGTAGTATCTTTATAGCAGTATGAGAAGACTAATACAGGGCAAATGAGCCTCCGAGCACATTTCTAATGATGATAGTAACAAGGACCAGTATTTACCAAGTGCCTATACTGTGCCGAGGACTGTTTATTTTCTTCTTAACCTTCTTAGTAATCCTTTGAATCTTTATTTTGTAACAAGAGGAAACAGGAAGCATCGAAAAGTTTAGGAACTTTCCCAAGGTCATTTGGTGGTAAGTAGTGGAGGCAGGATTTGAACCCAGATGGCTGGGCTCCAGAGCCTTCCCACACAGGCTGACACACTCTGTCCTGGGTCTGTGCATATAAACCATTCCCCATCCCTGATCCCCCTGTCATTCTCACCACAAGGGCTGTGCCTTTGTCTGTCTTTTTTTTTTGTTTGTTTGTTTGTTTTTTGTACCTGAAACATCTAGAAGAGTGTCTGGCGCTGAGTGGAAAATTACTTATGTTGAATAAATGAAGGAAGCAGTGAAAGTTTCAAGAGGGAATTTTTATATCATCTAATTAAAATGTCCCCTTTGAGCCAGTAAGTCGTTAACAAATGTTACCACCACAAATGTCTAATGCAAAAAAGAGTTGGCCTGTAAGTTTTTGACTGTATAGAAGCATGAAACAGATACTTATATTTATACAAGGGGAAATATATTGCATCTAGAACTCTGTAATATTGTTCTTTCTGACACATTTTAGAATCTGGAAAGGATAGAGCATTAATGAGGATCAGTAGAGCAGATGCAGGGCTGAAACACACCGAGGAAAGTGCTATGAATATTCATATGTAATGCACATATAAATGTGTGTAGACACAAATGTCGATGTCCAGGTACAGTCTTTGTACAGAAGTGTGTGTATTATTCAGGGTCTAGTCAGGAAACAGCATCCGTGCTAGTTACTTTAACAGAGATAATTTACTATAGGCAATTGATTAAACAGCTGTTGAAAGACAGGAAAAGCAAAAGTGTTAATGAATGAACACAGAGATACTCACTGGAGGAGGCCACTGGAACCTCTAGGACTGGGAGAATGAAGGGAAGAGTCTGGGTTTATTGGAAACCAAAAGCTTGGATGGAGGCTTCACATGAATGACAGATCTCCAGGGAGAGGACCCTGTCTAACTGCTGCTGGCACCCCCAGAGCTTGGAGGGGGAGCCCCTGGAACTGGGACTTAGAGAAGGGGCTGCTACGCATGTGCCTCCCAGGATAGCACCGTGAACCAGGTTCCAGGACAGTGAAAAGCAGCTGGAAATCAGAGCCACCTGTCACTGGAACCTATGTGCAGGTGCCAGGATAGGGGGCTGTTCCTTGGGTGCTGCTGACAAGAATGGCATCAGGTGCCTTGTTCCGCTCCCACCTTCTAGACCTCTTCCTGTGCCTGCTACTAGTTGCTTAAGAGGGAAACAGGGAGGCAGCTGGCAAAGGAAAGAGGGAGTTTGCCAAGTTCTGGCCCCAGGATCACTAAACAGATTGAGGAAGGAGAATTTAGAACTGAGAGACGACATTTAATAACAGACAGGCAAAGGTCCTTTTCCCATGCTGATTATCCTCACATAGCCTTTACGGCAGAGCGAACATTTATTCAAACCTAAATCATGCACCAAGCTGTTCATCACCCATCTCACTGGAAGTTTCCATGTCGAATAATAGCTTTTCCTACTCCAGTCCTCACGAAGGTGTGGCTACCTATTCTCTCTTTTCAACAACATAACAACTCTAATTCAGTTAAATATCAGTAAAATAGCTAACATTTATTGATTATTTACTGTGTGTTAGGAACATAATATTTATACATATTATCTCATATAATCCTCATTATAACCCTATCAGATAGGTATTATATTTATCTCCAACTTACAGATGAGAAACTGAGGCACTTTAAGATTAAGTAATTGACCCAGTTTTACAAGTTTATATGTGGCCAAGGCCCAGGACACATGTTCTTATCTTTTCCACGTTACTGCCTCTAGCCATCTATTGAATAGCTCTGACCTCAGCTGACTTGGGCACTAGAATAGAGTTGTGGTTAGAAAAAGTACTTTATAACCAGATAAAGCTGGTTTTAAGTCTGAGCTACTGTTCTTGCTTGCTAAATGGCATTGGAGAAATTGATTAAACTTACTAAGCCTCCACTCCCTTATCATGAATAAAGGAATAAAGATTGTGTCTGCCATAGAGATTATTGTTAAGAATTAAATGAAATAATTCTTATAAACCACATAGTGCAATTCATTACACATAACAAGTGCTAATAACAGGTAGCTATTTATAATGGATAATTACCCATTATTTTGCAATGTAAAATTGAGAAATTCTTTGTACTTCAGTTGTGTTACCTGAGAAAGGTGGTAGTTTGTGGCCCATCTCTAAGGTAGACTTCTAGACAATTTTTGGAGGAGACCATTCAGCAGCTCCAGCATAACAAGGCTTCCCCTGGTTGTAAAGGAGCTGGAGGCAGAAGCCAGCTCCCAAGGGAAAGAGAGAAGCAGTGTGGCAGCAACAGGTGGAGGGTGGGCACCCGTGGCAGGTCAGGTCTGTAAGATGCAGAGTGGCAAGAACTAGCCAGGACACAGCAGATGGCTCTACTATCCTTTCTCACGTGGGAAGAAGTTTCACGGAACTCCCCTCCTCCATCCTGCAGTGGTAGGCTGAATGCTGAAGTCTGAATTCATAGAACCCATGAATGTGTTACCTTACCTGGTAAAAGGGACTTTGAAGATATGAGTAAGTCAAAGATCTTGAGATGGAGTGATGATTCTGGATTATCTGGGTGGGTTCAATGTCATTACAGGCTACTTATAAGATGAGGCAGGTGATTGGAGGAAGAGAAGGGAATGTGATGATGGAATCATAAATTGGAGTGACGAGGTCACAGGCAAGGCCAGCAATACAGGCAGCCTCTAGAAGAGGCAATGGAATGGATACTTCCCTGGAATCCTCAGAAGGAATAATTAGCCCTGTCAATTCTTTTTTATTTGATGGGATCTCCCTATATTTGCCAGGCTGGCCTCAAATTTCTGGGCTCAAGGGATCCTTCTACATCAGCCTCCCATGTAGCTGGGACTATAGGCATGAACCACTGTCCCTGGCTCTCAACACTTTAATTTTAGCTCCATAAGACTCAGTTTGGACTTCCAACCTCTGGAATTGTAGAAGAATAAATTAGTGTTGTTTCAAGCCACTAAGCTAGTGGCAGTTTATTACAGTAGCAATAAGAAACGGATACACTGCCCAACTGACTTAGTAACTCCCTCTTTACTCCTTTCTGTCTCTGTAGGTTGGTCATACCTATACTACAGCACACATCAGATCCAGTTGTGTTTATTTGCTTATCTCCTCTACTAGACAGACAGTGAAGAGGAGGGGCCCTAAAAGCCTCAGAGCCTATCAGAGGACTTAGTTCACAACAGGCTGCATAAATGTGGGTGAACTGAATTAATGTATAGATGGACAAGAGTGTCCCAAATTGTCTTAAATTTGTGACTGTCTTAACAGAGGTCTTCTTAAACTACCTGCCTTTGTTTAAAAGCATTAAAGATGGTTTAAAAAAAAAACCATACTCTGAATTTATAGCCATGGAAGGGATCCCTGATTCCTTTGGTGTCTATCTATCTGACTCTGGTCAACGTAAAGATCAAAGCGATAATCTTCCACTAATGAGCCAAGACTATGGAGAAGGACAGGAAGGACAGAGAAAATGCACAAAGCTATTTAGAAGAGGAAGTTTCAGTACAAATATAATTGAAGCAAGAAGTGATCAGAATATGCAGCAACTGTTATTTTAAGGAAAATAAATTCATGAGATTCAAACTTCAGCATGACGGATAAAAAAGCAATGTTTTTTACATTTTCCACAAGATGTTCAGCAAGATGAATCTGTCAAGAAAAGGGGGGAAAGGTCACACAGAAGCCAATGGAAAGTCGTGGATGGAATTCATTCTGCCACACGGCATCATCTCAATTAAAATATAAGTGGGAGATTGTCAATTAGGCTCACATCTTTTCAGAATCTTCTATATAGAACATTGACAGGGGTTGTTTATTTGATAGCAGAACCTCTCAAGTCTTCCCATTAGGTTTGCAGTCTGAGATAATTAATGTGTGAAATGGTCTATTGACTTTATTTTGACAGGAGCTGTCTCTGATATGTGGGAATTGGACAGTAAACAAAGCATTGAGTTCCCTCGGGATGTCCAGGGTTTGTGTTATTTTCTTGGATGGTGTTAGATCTGGGGTGCTGTCCATGCTACACCAGGGAACAATCACTTGGAGACCAGAGTCCTGGGGGAGAACTCACCAGGATGAGGTCTTAGTCATGGATGATGGGCAGGCAGGTGGGCGGAACATGGTACAGGGAGTGGGACCCAGAAAAATCAAGTTCACAAGGAAGTGGTGGGTGAAACCCCATCTCTACTAAAAATACAAAAAAATTTAGACGGGCATGGTGGCGGGCACCTGTAGTCCCAGCTACTTGGGAGGCTGAGGCAGGAGAATGGCGTGAACTCAGGAGGCGGAGCTTGCAGTGAGCCGAGATCGCGCCACTGTACTCCAGCCTGGGCAACAGAGCGAGACTCTGTCTCAAAAAAAAAAAAAAAAAAGGAAGTGGTGGGTATGGTGATGAGCTAATAAATTAGCTAATAAATCCGTGATGAGCTAATAAATTAGGTTGGTGCAAAAGTAAGTGTGGTTTTTGACATTACTTTTTAATGGCAAAAACTGCAGTTACTTTTGCACCAACCTATTTGTGGAGGGGTTGCCGATTTCTATGGTAGGAATACTTCTGTCATGGCTGATTTCAGCTGACGAGCAAAATTCTTAAAAATTAACAACCAGCTCTTGTTAGCCAGCACAAACCAGCTTCAGCATGCCACGGGATGAGTGTATGGTTTTTTTAATTTATTTTTTTAATTGAGACAAAATATGCATATATAATTTACCATCTGTATTGGTCTGTTCTTGCACTGCTATAAAGAAATACCTGAGACTGGGTAAGTTATAAAGAAAAGAGGTTTAATTGGCTCACATTCCACAGGCTGTACAGGAAGCACGGCTGGGGAGGTCACAGGAACCTGACAATCACCGTGGAAGGCAAAGGGGAAGCAAGCATGTCTTCTGTGGCTGAAGCAGGAGGAAGAGAGAGAGGAGGGAGGTGCTACAAACTTTTTTTTTTTTTTTTTAAGACAGAATCTCACTCTATCACCCAGGCTGGAGTGCAGTGGCGTGATCTCAGCTCACTGCAACCTCTGTCTCCCAGGCTCAAGCAATTCTCTGCCTCAGCCTCCCAAGTAGCTGGGATTACAAGCACCCTGACCACCATACCTGGCTAACTTTTGTATTTTTAGTAGAGATGGGGTTTCACCATCTTGGCCAGGCTGGTCTTTAACTCCTGACTTCGTGATCCACCTGCCTCAGCCTCCCAAAGTACTGGGATACAGGCATGAACCACCCCGCCCTGCCTTTTTGTTTGTTTCTTTGAGACCGAGTCTCCTCTGTCGCCCAGGCTAGAGTGTAGTGGTGTAACCTCCACTGACTGCAACCTCCGCCTCCCAGGCTTAAACGATTCTCCTGCCTCAGCCTCATGAGTAGCTGGGATTACAGGCATCCACCACCATGCCCAGCTAATTTTTGTATTTTTAGTAGAGGCGGGGTTTCACCATGTTGGCCAGGTGAACTGACCTCAAGTGATCCGCCCGCCTCAGCCTCCCAAAGTGCTGGGATTACAGGCATGAGCCACCACGCCCAGACTGATTCCATATTTGACCATTGTGAACAGTACTACAATAAAGATGGTAGGCAGATATCTCTTTGATATATTGATTCTTTTCTTTTGGACAACTATCTCAGTAGTGGAGTTGCTGGATCATATGGTAGTTCTAATTTTAGTTTTTTGAGGAATCTCCATACTGTTATCCTTAGTGGCTGTGCTAATTTACATTCCCATTAGCAGTGTATGAGAGTTCCCCTTTCTCCACATTCTTGCCAGCATCTGCTATTGCTTGTCTTTTTGATACAAGTCCTTTTAACTGGGATGAGAGGATATTGCACATTGGTTTTGATTTGCATTTCTCCATGATTAGTGATGTTGAACTTTTTTTTCATAGACCTGTAGGCCATTTGTATGTCACTGTTGAGAAATGTTCACATCTTTTGCCCAGTTTTAAATTAGGTTTTTTGTTGTTGTTGTTGCTATTAAGTTGTTTGAACTCCTTATCTATTCTGGTTATTCATCACTTGTCAGGTGTATGGTTTTCCAATATTTTCTTCCTTTCTATGGGTTGTCCCTTCAATGTGTTGATTGTTCATTTGCAGAAGAAACTTTTTAGCTTGATATAAACCCAGTTCTATATTTTTGCTTTGGTTGCGTGTGCTTTCGAGGTCTTATACAAAAAAAAAAAAAAAATTGCCCAGACCAATGTCCTGGAGCATTTCCCCAATGTTTTCTTCTAGCAGTTTCATGATGTCAGGTCTTAGATTCAAGTCTTTAATTCATTTTGATCTGATTTTTTGTGTATGGTGAGAGATTCACGGTCTACTTTCATTCTTGTGTACATAGCTCTCTAGTTTTTCTAGCACTGTTTCTTGAAAAGGCTGTCTTCACCCCATTGTATGTTTTTGCATCTTTGTCAAAGACGAGTTGGTTGTAAATGCATGGATTTATATCAGAGGTCTCTATTCTGTTCCATTGGTCTATGTGTCTGTTTATATGCCAGTACCATACTGTTTTGGTTACTATGTCTTTGTAGTAAATTTTGAAGTCAGGTAAGTGTGATACCTCCAGCTTTGCTCTTTTTGCTCAGGATTGCTTTGGCTATTTGAGTTTTTTTGTGGTTCCATATACATTTGAGAATTTTTTTCTATTTCTTTGGAGAATGTCATTGGTATTCTGATAAGGATTGCATTGGATCTGTAAAGTGCTTTGGATAGTATCGTCGTTTTAACAATATGAATTCCTCCAGCCCATGAGCACAGAGTATCTTTTAATTTTTTTGTGTGAGTGCATGTTGTTAAAGGCAGGCATCAGGGGAATTACAGGATAGGCCAAAGCCCAAATTGAGAAATTACAGAAATAGGTTGCAGGCAGGCCTAAAGCCTGAGTTTGTCTGGGAAACTGACCCAAAATTTAAAGGTCTTACAATAACACCTAGGAATGTGCTATGGTTGTTACCAGCTTCTTGCATCTGACTGGCAAGTGGGCATGTGACTAGAGTCTCCAGAACATCTAGAAAAGACAGGAGAATGCATGCTGAGAATGAATAATAATAGTGGTGGCCAGGTACGGTGGCTCATGCCTATAATCCCAGCACTTTGGGAGGCCGAGGCGGCCAGATCACATGAGGTCAGGAATTCGAGACCAGCCTGGCCAACATGGCAAAACCCCATCTCTACTAAAATACAAAAATTAGCCAGGCCTGGTGGTGGGCACCTGTAATCCCAGGTACTCAGGAGGCTGAGGCAGGAGAATTGCTTGAATCTGGGAAGTGGAGGTTGCAGTGAGCCTTGATTGCACCACTGCACTCCAGCCTGCGTGACAGAGCAAGACTCTGTCTCAAAACAAAACAAAACAAACAAAATACATACCACACACACACACACACACACACAAATAATGATGACTGGTTTTTAATGTTCTACTCTGTGCCAGACATCTATTTATATGCATTACCTTCAGTCCTCCTGATAACCTTGTGACACAGAGGCTGTTATTTCCACTTCTTAGATGAGACCAGTAAGGTGGAGAGGGACTTATCTCCTGTCTGACACTGTATTGCTAGTGAGTAGCAAATGCTGGAATTGGAATCCAGATATTTCTGATTCTAGAGTTGCTCCCTTCTGCTGCTGCTTTCCAGCCCATCCCATCAAGTGAGGTGGAAATGCTGCAGACTGACCGGGAGTGGGGATGGGTAAAGGAAAGGTGAGGGGTGGGGGGAGGGAGGGGTTGTACAAACTAACCCAACCTCTTGATTTTCTTACCTGAGGGGAGATGTCTGATTGTGTCAAAGATGGATTAGATTGCAGAGGCTGTCACAATCCCTGAGTTCTAATTCACTGGGTTTGGGCTGGGGGTAGCACCTGAGGCCATAGATGACACTTGAAGTCAGGTGGCAGCCAAGCTGACGTTCTGGGCACTGAACCCATTTGCAGCACAACCATAAGTCCACAGATTGGGGTTTTGGGAGCCTGATGCAGCCATTAAGGAGAGGGGGCTGGCATGAAGAAGGCAGAGAGTCAGTAGCACAGCTGGAAAAGTAGGGCTCAAAGCAGAGTTTGAAGCCAGGAGGGAGCTGAACTACGGGAGGGGGTTGAGGTACATGAAAGGAGGGAGTCTGATAAGTCACTGAGGTCACACGGTGACAACCACATGGGGCTTTGGTCATGCAATCCTCTTTCCCAATTTATGGAGTTCCTGTAAGGGAATTGCTACTGAACCAAAAGAATGATGAGAGCAATACAGATAAACATCAGCTCCCGGGGCCTGGAGGAACTGAGCTTGTAATGGAATCATGAGATTAGCCTTGAGCACTCTCTGAAGTTGATCAAATCGCCACCACATAATAGCCTATAGCCCTTGGGCATCTGGAGTCTTTGGCGCTCTGCTTGGCTTTGTGCAGAGTTGAGACAGAATGACATGACATCGTCCTGGCCTACAGCAGAGGTCCCAGCCCTTACCCCTGGGTGGGGGTGCTGCTCGGAGGTATTGAAGAGATTCTAGGAATCCTTGTGTGTACCTGTGTGTTCTTGATCGGTGGCATAACTATCACCCTGAGGAAATTCCATTAATATTTGAAAAACGGGAACTCTAAGCTTAAAGAGAAGCAGAACTGGAAGACAACCACTGAGATCATCAACTAGTTTGAAAGAAATCATTTTTATTGGATAGCATGCAATCTAAGAATTCTTTCAAAAACACTGGTGTTCATGTGTACGTGTGTGCTGTGTGTCCCTGTGTGAAAGGAGATGGGGGGAGAGAGAGAATGTGAGTGTGACAGAGGAAACATGAAACAGGGCTTGGCCATGGGGCACCATGGAAGGCCAGAAGAAAGCAGGAAGAGGAGGATGTTAGTAAGATAGTAGGGAAAGAGGAAATGGGGAGGCAAAATATGTGGCCTGAGACAGAACAGTGAAAATTCAGTGCAAGGTCTCAGAGAAACTGTTGGTTTGCCCCCAAATTCCTCATGTTTTTCAACAGGCTTCTGGTTCCAAGAGGGCAAAGCTCCTTAAGGCCATCAGGAACCAATACTGGGTCCTGATGTCCAGGAAAGAGAAGGGAATGGAGAAGCCTTTTGAACTGGAACATCTTACTCCAGAGGGATGTCTGCAAGCTCCAAGGTTGGCGTGCTTTAATTATTCTCTGCTGGAGAAACATAGGCTTAGCTCAGTGGAAGGCAGTCTCAGGAAGGGAGGGGCGGAACAAGGCACTTTTGCAGCACTCGGCCCCAGCCCTCTGGGCTGCCACCCCACAGAGGTTGCCAGGCCCACTCCCCAGTTGAGCCACGGTTTTGGATGGGTCAGAAGGCTCACTGCAGAGTTCAGGCAGCTGCGTTCCTCTACACCGCCCTGAAATTGTACCTAAATGTTTTACTTGTTCTTCTGTGATGGGACTGAATGTAAAAAATGCAGGATAAATACATTTTTAAATTAATTTAGTTTAAAAATTTTCTTTTTTAAGATTTTGTTTTAAATCCATTAAGTGAAAAAATATATACTTAAATCCCCTATTTACATGAATGCAGGCCAATGAAAGAAGAGAAATAATGTTTCAATTTTACATTAAAACAGAACATCCCCATTCAGAGGAAAATTCTGCAACAAATGAAGCCATTTAGCATGGAACTAATCATCTCTTTTAAATCATAGAGAAATGTACCAAGTTCTTACAAAGAGATATAGCTTTAAAATAGCCTGCTTCAGAATGCAATCATCTTAGGTATTGTCTTGCAGATTGATTAACAGAGGAGAACGTGGTGGCAAAGCTGTTCTCCCTCTGGACATGACCTCTACCACTCTCTGCTCTATTCTTCTTCTTTCTCTTAAAATTATAGGCTTTGAAATGTCAGATTTTGAATAGTTTTCAAATTCATTAGCATAGAGTTCTTATAACTTTATAAAAACTTGTCATTGCTTAAAGTCACATTCATGATAAAATAATTGCTAAACATAAAAAACAACCCCCCCACCAACATAATAAAAAGTAAAATCTTACATCTAGAATTAATTAGTATGAAAAATCGGGGTGCATAAACTTCCAATCTTTCTTCTATACTTAACAAAGCAAAACAAAGATTGCAACATGCTTTGAGTTTGTTTTTTTTTTTTTTTGAGACGGAGTCTTGCTCTGTCGCCCAGGCTGGAGTGCAGTGGTGTGATCTCGGCTCACTGCAAGCTCTGACTCTCGGGCTTACGCCATTCTCCTGCCTCAGCCTCCCGTGTAGTTGGGACTACAGGTGCCCACCAGCAAGCCTGGCTAATTTTTTCTATTTTTAGTAGAGACGGGGTTTCACCATGTTAGCCAGGATGGTCTCGATCTCCTGACCTTGTGATCCGCCGTCCTCGGCCTCCCAAAGTGCTGGGATTACAGGCGTGAGCCACCGTGCCCGGCCTTGAGTTTGTTCTTGTATTAGTTTTTCCTTAGTTAATTGTGAACATTTCCACATTGTTAAGTACTTTTTCAGAAACATAATTTTTAATGAGGATACCATAAATTGCTTAGTCCTTCCCCCATTCTTGAACATTGTGGTTGTTCAGTATTTTGCTATTATGAAAGTACTATGATGAATATTCTGTTCAAAGACTTTGAGTGAATCTTAATTATTTTCTTAGGCTAAGTTTCTAGAAGCAGAATTACTGGGTCAAATACTATGAAGAGATTTCAGTCTTCTGATGCAGCGAATGTCACTGACATCTTTGCAGCATGTGGACATAATAAAGTCTTGGCTGAACATGTGGCTTTTGTTGCAGGTGGGTGGCGGAGGGGGGAGGCAGTGGCAATGACTATCCTGGCTGGTGGTGTGGGGGTAAAAGAATTTACCAAGACAGTTATAGGTAAAGAAAGTTATAGTTATTAGAGAAAGTAGGAAAATATGTTTGAAAGGGGGCAGTGGACAGCCTGCATGACAGAAGCAGACTGCAAAGAAACAAAGGCTTGTTGGAGATTTTTTTTTTTTTTTTTGAGACAGAGTCTCGCTGTTGCCCAGCTGGAGTGCAGTGGCATGATCTCGGCTCACTGCAAACTCCGCCTCCCAGGTACACACCATTCTCCTGCCTCAGCCTCCTGAGTAGCTGGGACTACAGGCACCCGCCACCACGCCTGGCTAATTTTTTATATTTTTAGTAGAGACAGAGTTTCACCATATTAGCCAGGATGGTCTCGATCTCCTGACCTCAGGATCCGCCCTCCTCGGCTGCCCAAAGTGTTGGGATTACAGGCGTGAGCCACCGCGCTCGGCCGCTTGCTGGAGATTTTATAGGATGGTGTTTATGCTGTATGCTGAAGAGGGCTTTGCGTAGTACTAATAACGTGAAGGTTGCAGGGCGCTAACTTGAAGGTGTCTGGTGATAGCTTGGTGTGGGAATGTTGTAAGTTATTTGTGCAGTAGGGCTCTGTGTCCTGGACCATGAGGAAGGGCAGGCTTGTAGCTTATCTCCTTCCTCTTGGTCCCACCAGCTCTACTCCTTTTGCCTAATTAGGATGCTACAGGTTTTACTAGCTTGAGTGCCCCTCTTTTTTAATTTTTATTTTTTTGAGACAGGGTCTTGCTCTGTTGCCCAGGCTGGAGTGCAGTGGCTCACTGCAGGCTCCGTCTCCTGGGTTCAAGCGATTCTCATGCCTCAGCCTCCCAAGCAGCTGAGATGACAGGCATGTGCCACCACATCTGGCTATTTTTTTGTTTTGTATTTTTTGTAGAGATAGGATTTTGTCATGTTGGCCAGGCTGGTCTCCAAATCCTTGCTTCAAGTGATCCGCCCTCCTTGGCCCCCTAAAGTACTGGGATTACAGGCATGAGCCACTGTGCCCGGCTAAGTGCCCCTCTTTTGACCTGAGGAGAAAGAGTAAGAGAAAGAGGGAGAGAGTGAGAGAGAGAGAGAATGAGAGGGAAGAATGAAACAGGGCTTGGCCGCTGGGCAACCTGGAAGGCTACTTAAACCCCCTTTCTAGCTCCCTTTTCCTCTCTAGCATGCCAGGGAGCTCCCAGAGGTGCCCCATATTGGTTGGTGGTCCCTCAGGACACCCAGGTGCCCTTCCTGCTGACGTGCACCTGAGCTGCCGCTGAGCTGCTCCTCACTGCCCTGGCCGCTGGTGCCAGCTCTCTCCCCTCCGTTCTGCACTTCAGAGGTTCCCATGACTCAGTTTCTTGGTCTGTGAGGTGTGATGGCCTTTATACTAATGCATCTTTGGTTTCAAGTGCATCTTTTTTCCTCCCTAGAACATCCCAGCTGGCTGGAGCTAGGCAGATCCAAGTGCTTGTGTACTTGCCAGTGGGCTTGGCACCACTGTGTCTCCGTTTGGAGACCCTGTATCCTGATGAGTCTACCTGCCTCTTCTTCCCCAAGGAAGATTTCCTTCAAGGATACCATATTTCCTCCTGGAACTTAATTTGAGGTGACCCCATCTAAATTTACTAGACACATCTGAACTTCACATAGATACATAGTTCTGGATAGTTCCAAGAAGCTTCTAGTTCCCCAGCAAATAGTGAATTTAAATAGCTATCAGAGGAGAAGGGTGTTGCCTGGAATATTCAAATCTCTGATCCAGCCAGCAGAAATCTTCTCTATAATACGCATGACTAAATTGTCCTTCAGAAAAGTTGTGTCTATTCACCTTTCCAATAGAAGGTGTACATTTCGCTAAGCCACCAATGATATTAGATAGCATCATTTTTAAAAAAGGATTTTGTCCATTTAGAGGCCAATAAGAGGGTCTGGTTATTTTTATTGGCACTTGCTTAGTTATTAGTAAATTTGAATGCTTTTGTAAGTGTTTACTGTTTTTCTTCATTTGAGAATTATCTGTTCTTTTGCTTAATTTTAAAAAATCTTGAAATAGGCATCTTTTTCTCATTAACTTTTATGTTTTAAGGATGTTAATTAACCATCTGTTCATCAGGTGGGATACTTTCAGTTGCAACTAAAATTCAAGGGATTTGTAATGTCTTAAATAAAAAGACCCAAGTAGGCAATCTCTGGAATTGGTAAATTCAGCGGTCTTATGGCATCACTGGGGTGCCTGATGTCTTTCCACTCTGCCATCCCTGACATATGGTCTTGCTTTCAGCCTCATGCCTTCATGCTCTGGAGATGGTGGCTTATAACTCCAGAAATCACCTGCTCCTCACAACAGCATTCAGAGGCAGAAAGAAGCCATTCTCTTCCATGAGTTTCTTCAAGTTTGAGGGAAACTTCTCCCAGAAACCCTCAAGCTGACTTCCCTTCACAGCTCATTGGTCAGAACTGTATCCCATGCCCATGGCAACACACCAGTTCACTGGCAAAGGCTACCCATGACTGGGGTGACTGGCTTAGATCAGTCACCCTGAGTCTCATGGAAAAGTGTAGATACCTCAACAAAATAGGTAATCTCTTAGCAAGGAAAAGTAGGGAATGACCTTTGACTGCCTACCAATAGTATCTGCTACACTATGACTTTCATATATGAAATTCTAGTTTTAAAACAAAATACGGAGCCAGAAACAGTGGCTTGTGCCTATGGTCTCAGCTACTTGGAAGGCTGAGGCAAGAGAATCGCCTGAGCCCAGGAGGTCGACGCTGCAGTGAGCCATGATTGTACCACAGCACTCCAGCTTGGGCGAAAGAGCAAGAGCTTGCCTCTAAAGTGAAAGAAACAAAAACCAAAATAGTAACACATCTCAGATCTTTCCCTGAGCAGACCCTTGTGTGTCAGGGAAGTCTCTTGATTGCTAATACACAATACTTAGCAGAGATGCATGTGCCTCACTGGAGGTCAGAAGGTCTATTCACCAGCTGCATTGGAGCACTCCCTCATATAGCAGAGGAGTTAAAATCAATGAGTCTGAAAACATTTTCTTCTAAGAACTGCTTATAATTCCTCAAAGACTCTGCATTTTTCTGAGGGGAGCATGATACATACATCCAGTGCTCATCAAGACCAATTCAGACATCCATAATACTCCCCTCCTCACTTGCTGGGTGTGTCAATTTCCCATTGCTACTAAAACAAATTACGTAACTTCGCGGCATCAAAAAGCACAAATTTATCATCTTACAATTTGGAAGGGTAGCAATGCATTTAATATGGCCCTCAGTGGGCTAAAATCAAGTTATCCACTGGGCTGTGTTCCTTCTGGAGACTCAAGGAGAGAACCTGTTTCCTTTCCATTTCCAGCTGCTAGAGGCTGTCTACTCCCTCTGTCTTCAAAGCCAACCATGTTACTTATTATATCACATCACTCTGAGCTTCTCTTCTGCTTCCCTCTTGCACTTATTTTTTAAGAGATGGGGCCTTGCTGTGTTGCCCAGGCTGGAGTGCAGTGGCACAATCATGGCCCACTGCAGCCTCAAACTCCTGGGCTCAAGTAATCCTCCCACTTCAGCCTCCTGAGTAGCTGAGACTGCAGTTACATGCCAACATGCTTGGCTCCCTCTTGCACTTTTAAAGACCCTTGTGATTACCTTGGGCCCACCCGGATAATAAGGACAACCTCCCCATCTCAAGGTCATCTGATTAGCAATCTTAATTTCATCTGCATCTTTACTTCTCCTTTGCCATGTAACCTAACCTAACACAATCATAGATTCTGTGCGTGAGAATGCAGAAATCTTTGTGCAGATATTTTTCTGTCTACCATAACCCATAGGAAAATAATTTCCTTTTCCTTCTCTATAATCTTTATTTAATGTTACCATGGTATTTAGGATACTTCTGGCCTCAAAATAGTAATGCTTTGGTTTTCTAGAGGCCATTTCATTATTTTCCCTTTGGGCCCATAAGGGTTCTCCCTCTGGCTTTTTGCTGAGGATACATTTGGCATCAGATCAAAGAGCACAAGTATCTCTTCTTCCAGGCTTTCTAAGCCTCTCTGCTCGTTAGCATGGATATTTCTATCTGGTTGCCCATAATAGACTCATCATTCCACTATGCTTCTATTTAGGGTTGTACTATATGTATTCACTCCTCTTTAGTATGGTTCCCTTGTCAGAGTAAATCCATCTTGGAGCAGAGAGCTGCTTGCCCCACTTTGACTTCCTTTCTCACAAGTCCATAGAAGCCATGCGCTAGGATAAATTTAGCTCAGCTCTTGACCCTGACAGGTCATACAAGCTGTCCTTTATACTCCAAATTGCCTTAGGTCATTCCAATAGGTAAGAAGTGTTTTCTTTTAACTTTTTTCCCCATTTCTTGCTGATCCCATTTGTTATACAACAGGCTTTCTTGTTCTTCCGTGATCAGAACTAATCACAATAGGAAAACAGAAGACTCACCTGAGAAACACCAGGGCAGCTGAGAGCTCATAAAGAAACTGAAAACGGAACAAAATTGTGCATAGCCTGCCTTCCACATACAGACTTTGCATTTGGTAGATTGTTGGTGGTTCAGTAAATGAACTTTAACATGTAAGTTACTTCTCTAGGTTTGATTGGTTCCATAATAGCATTTAGGTCCCAGTAACTTAAAAATGCCCAAATAGAAAGTTCAATGGACTCTGACCTCAAAATTCAGTGTAAATAGTCTGGAACTTGGCTGGGCAGGGTGGCTCATGGCTGTAATCCCAGCACTTTGGGAGGCCGAGGCTGGTGGATCACCAGAGGTCAGGAGTTCAAGACCAGCCTGGCCAACATGGCAAAACCCCATCTCTACTAAAAAATACAAAAATTTACCAGGCATGGTGGTGGTGGGCACCTGTAATTCCAGCTACTTGGGAGGCTGAGGCAGGAGAATCACTTGAACCCAGGAGGTGGAGGTTGCAGTGAGCTGAAATTGTGCCACCATACTCCAGCCTGGGCAACAGAGCAAGACTCCATCACTCTGTCTCAAAACATAAAAAAAAAAAAATTCTGGATCTTTAAGTGATCTGCATTTAGCCAAATGTGGATTCTTTTGAGATTCAAAGTGTTGCAGGAAACCCTTACAGGCCTTTGGCCATGTGTAAAACATTACTCAGTATCAAATGAAAAAGAATAAACATGTTTGAATCATGCTGATTTAATTTTCCTTACAAATCTGTCTGGAATCCTTGCAGCATCTGTTTGGGGTATCTAGAACCCAGAGATGCCGTTGAATAACCAATTCCTGACTTCTGAATATGCTCTGCATGGATGCTCTGTGATGTGTTTGGTGAAACACAGCTAAACAAATTTCTTAGTTTGGGCTGCGATAACAAAGTCCTATATACTGGGTGGATTATAAATGACAGAAACATATTTCTCACACTTCTGGAGGCTGAAAGTCTGAGATCGGGGTACCAACATGGTCAAGTTCTGGTGAGAGCTCTCTTCTGTGTTGCTGTCTGCTGCCTTATCATATCCTCGTGTGGTAGAGATCAGAGACGGGAAGAAAGCTCTCTCTTGACTCATATAAGAACACTAATCCCATTCAAGAGGGCTCTACCCTTATGGCCTCATCTCATCCTAATTACCTCCCAAAGACCCACCTCCTTATACCATCCCATTGTGGGGTATGTTTCAATATATGAATTTTGAGGGCACATAGACATTCAGTCTGTAACAGGATCTATGTAGTTTTTTAAAAAACTGATCAACAAAGGATTTTTTAAAAGCATTTCTGCTTCTTAAATCAACTCCTGGTTTTCACGAAACCCCAGATCTCTAAGGCTTCTTTCCAGCTAAACACTAAAGATGGGCACCTGAGGTTCCCTTCGAACCAGATAAAATCCTGAATAAGGGCTTGAAAAGAAATAACTAGAAGAAGAGAGGTAACCTTCCTTCTGGTTTCTTCCCTTGGCGTGCACAGGCATGATGCTACAGCTCTGTACTGTCAACGCTGTCACCAGGCATCACTTCCTTATGGTTTACACTCCTCTCTTCCCATCGTGTCATTTCTTAGAGCTCTGTAATCACACAGTCTTGTGCATCCATCCCCAGCTGTCAACAGGATCTTCTGAGTAAAACACAGTTAAATAAATTTTTGAAATGAGGAAGGACCGCAGTCAAAGGTGGGTCTATACCAATCTCCGCCACAGTTCTGGTCAGCCTCACTCTCCCTAGACTGCTTGCTTATTCATTGCAATGCTAATAACACTGTTCTAACTGGGTGAGCCTCTCACCTTGCATTTCACATGAAGCCCATACTCCTAGGAACCCCTGTGTTCACGTAACGTCTGGAAACCAGCATTGACAATATGGAGAAGGCTCTCCTCTTGATCAGAGGCTTATTAGAGGCCTGTCTGTCATCTTGATTCCTTCCTATTTTCAAGGATTTAAAATGTGAGCAGCGGTTCTCTAGCTGATATATCATTTGGTGGACGTCTGTGAAGGCTCAGTACTTTGCTGTTGTTGGGGGATTATCCCTTGTTCCCTGTGGTAGTCAGAATATTGGCCCCCTCAGGTGCTCATGTGCTAATCCCCAGAACCTGTGAATACATCACCTTATGTGGCAAAAGGGACTTTGCAAATGTGATGTAGGTTAAGGACCTGGAGATGAGGAGATTGTGCTGGATTAGCTGGGTGGGCTCAAAGTAATCATGAGATTCCTTATAAGGGAGAGAGGGAGGCAGGAGAGTTGGAGAAGGAGAAGCAATGATGGAGGCAGAGGTGGAGAATGCAAATGGGGTCTGGGGTCTTTGAACCAAGAAACACAGCCCCCCTCTAGAAATTAAAAAAGGCAAACAAACAAAAAGCCCCCCCAAACCCAAAACCACCCAAATTATTTCCTAGAGCTTCCAAAAGGAACGTGGCACTTCTGTCATCTCGAAATAGCCCAGTGAGACCCATTTCAGAATTCTGACCTCCAACACTGTAAGATCATAAATTTGTGTTGTTTTAGGTCATAAAGTTTATGAGAATTTGTAACTTCCACAACAGGAAACTAATGCTTCCCCCTAATTAGAACCTGCTTTAATTAGGCTGCTTTGGTGGCAAGAATTAACGATGAACCTCAAACAATGAGGTGTTTACCTGAAGGGAACATGTGTTTAGAAGCCCGCCCGCTAGGAAGAGCAGGACACGGGGCAGCTCTTTCAACCACTGCAGATCTGGCGGCTCTTGGCCTCGCCAAGCTCCTCTTGATGTGTCTGTTTCTCTCTTCCAGTTGGCTCATTTTTTCCATCTTCTCTGTGTTTGATACTTTATTCCTGGTCTCTGTTTCTTTTCAGTTCCTGCTCCCTCATAATTTTGCCCTGAAAATGGTACCTCATGGTCTCTACTCTACCCCAGAACTTTCCTTCAGCCTCAGGTCACTGTTAGCTACTCTGTTCTTTCTGTCTTAGTTCTGTTCTTGAAGGCGAACGTGACGCCGCCCTCAATCTACCATGCTAAGTCACAGCACAGATTGCTGGCCAGACTCCCAGTGGGCTGTCCTTAGACCACATTCCTCCATGAGTCCAGTCAGTGGCGGCCAGGACTGAGTGATGGGGTGAGAAATGTGGCTGCCCAAGAGCCATCTCATTACTAGGGTGTGGCGGATGGGAGGTTGATGGCTATTGAAGTCAATCTAGGGCATGAATAATGGACCTAGGGAGTTGCTTTTCTTTCTGAATTAAAACATCTCCACGTGGAATCTGTCCCTGATAAATAGTAAAGAGGCTTGGAAAGTCTCAAGTGTAGTCCCTTTCCTCCACCTCTGCTACTTTGCTGACACTCCAAGCAAGAATGGATATCCATTTTCTGTCCACAGAGAGCTAGGGATTTGTTATTTATTATTTTAATTATTATTATTATTATTATTTTTCTGCGACAGAGTCTTACTCTGTCACCCAGGCTGGAGTGCAATGGCACCATCTCAGCTCACTGCAACCTCCGCCTCCTGGGTTCAAGCAATTCTCCTGCCTCAGCCTCCCGAGTAGCTGGGATTACAGGCACACACCCATGCCCAGCTAATTTTTGTATTTTTAGTAGAGACAGGGTTTCACCATGTTGGCCAGGCTGGTCTTGAACTCCTGACCTCAGGTGATCCACCCGCCTCAACTGCCCAAAGTGCTGGGATGACAGGCGTGAGCCACCGCACCCCGCCGAGCTGGGGATGTGTAAAGGAGATATGTAATCAGGTAATGTTAGCTGTAGAGTTTGGTCCATGGCATAAAAGGCCAAATCAGGAAGGATTGGCACCAAGGAACTGAACAAAACCAACAACCTCTCTTAAGTACCTACTCTGTGCCAGGCACTGTTTTAGGCACTTGGGCTTATACCTGTGAACAAAACAGCTCTCCCCTGGGAGCTGACATTCTGAGAAGAGAAAGACGTACAATAATAGTCAATCTCTCGGTGAGGCTGACCACTCATTAGACATCCAGTCATAGGCACCCAGAGGAAGTCTTGGTAAGCGTGTGAAGTAGCAGAAGAGAAGAGCCAGGCAGTAGCTCCTGGGCAGGGGTCCAGGCCTGGGGCAGGGAAGGGGAGGCCAAGGAGACCTGGCACTAGGGGCTGCAGGGTGTCAGAAGGTACGGGAGTGCCATCCTGGGGGCTTCATGTCACAGCCATTATGGAGAAGACCGAGACAGCTGGTGGGCTATGGCAAAAGGGACTTGGCAGTGAGGATTAAAGTGCCAAAATGAAACCTCCGTCTTCTGAGAACTGGTTGCAATATGGAGAAGTTTGTAAAGTGTGGAGGCGTGGGGACAATGCTGACAATGGGATGCAGTTTGGGGGCTTGGTTTCTGAGGAATGGGACAACCTCACCTCGGGTCAGAATGGAGTCAGGATTCTGCGCCCGTGACTTTGGGGCTTCTCAGTCCCTTCTCAGAATCTGGAGTTGGGCAGAACTTGGAGACATACTAACCAGGCCCATAGGCCTGAGTGGCCCCAGCTGTGCCACCTGGACTACAGAGGGCAGGCAGGAATCAGGCAGGTCCTTACAATCAGGGCTGGTCCCTGGTTGTCCCTCTCCTTGTGTGACCTGAGACCTACCTTGGGTTATTAGTTCTGACCACTAGGGCCATGAACAGCAAGTCTAAATCTTTCAAACAGCAGTCTTCCAATTATTTAAGACTCCTATTGCAGTATTCTGGGCAGTGATTTTTCAAACTTTATGAGCAAAAGAAGCCCCCTCTCCCCACTGCCCACCATCTTTGATGTGAATCTTATGCTACAGTCCAAATGTAAAGCAGAGAAAAGCAGAGCTGCTCCCTCTCTACCTGGGTTAGGGACCTGTTGTCCCACCCACTCCCTCTCTGCTCCCTGTATCTTGGCAGCCCCTTGGGCATCCCTGTAAAATTTTCAATGCACTTTGAAAGTCACTCCCTGAGACTTCTCTTTTTTAGGCTGAATACCTCTAGTTCCCTCCATAACTCCTCTGTGTATCTATAAGCTTCCACAACCTTCACCAACCTGGTTAGCCTTTCCCAGGTGAACTGTATTTTGTCAGCATGTACTCAGTGACCATAAGTGGTCTGACCACCACAGCTCAGACCTTCTGTGAGCGAGACTCCTGGACACCCTGGAGTCCTTCCTTCCATGTGTATATATCTGCCCATCTACATTTTTGCTATTCATTAGTTCATTTCATAAACACTTAACAGATCTGATAAAAGAAAAACTTCAGCTGAATTAAATTTAAAGAAGTTTCATTGAGCAATGAACGACTCACTAATTGAGCAGCCTTCCGGGCCAGAGAAGGCTCAGAGACTCCAGCGCAGCCACGTGGTAGAAGAAAATTTATGGACAGGAAAAGGAAAGTGATGTACAGAAAACAGAAGTGAGTACAGAAACGGCAGGAATGGTTACAGGTTGGCATTTGCCTTGTTTGAACATGGTTCAAACAGCTGGCTACATTTGATTGGCCAAAACTTGGAGATTGGCACAAGTTTAGGCTATGGTCTGTTTACACCTCCACTTGCTATAGTTTGTGATGTACAGAAAAACCTTTAGGCCAAACTTAAAATATGCAAGGAGGTAGCTTTAGGCTAAACTTGATTTAACAGATCCCAACTATGAGGCTTAATATTAAGACTTCTATGTTAAGAACTGGAGTTAAAGGGAAAAATTAAATATGGTCTTTATGTTGAAGGGGGTTGAGGAAGGTTGGGGAGAGGTTTGCTTGGCTCTAGTTGGTAAGTGCTATGATAGCTATCTGTCAAGGTGCAGGACACAGGCCAGTGATTCTATCTGTGGGGGGCTGGAGAGGGCCTCCTCCCAACCAACTGGCTTCACCAGCCTCTCTTCTAGCTCTGCATTCTAGTCCCTAGCTGTGTGACCTGGGGGTAGATCACATACCTCTACGCATCCCCACCACTGTTTTGTCTTGTTTAATATGAGGAAATTTGACCCAAATATTTCCAAGGTCCTTCCATGTTCCATCCCATGTGCCAGTTGTGATAGTTTGCAGCTTCTGATTTGGTACCGCCAGCTGGAGCTTGGGATGCATTTTTCTCATTTAAACACATTCTCCAGTAGTGGTTAGGAGTACTTTGTTAGAAGCTCAATAGTATCTAGAAATCTGACAGTAGCATTTCTCAGAGGAATATTCATGATTCTTGGGATTAAGACCTTATTTTTCCAGAATTCAGAAAATCCTCTGAACTCTCATTCATAGCCTCACATTGCCTCTGCTTGGCAGCTCTTATTTCATGTTTGGACCCTTATACTTAGTCACTAATTCTGACAACACTCCTACTCTTGTATCCTGGATCAGCACAAGTATTTGCTTTCATTCTGGCCTAAATCTCCATCCCATCCCCATTTCTGATTTTGATCTTTTTAGATCTCAGCCAGTGTATTGTGTAGACAGACTCTTGGTGCTCTGTGTAAGTAGAACCTGACTACCATTACAACACTCCCTATGCTCAATCAAGTTTGTGGTGTAGGACAACTGACTTCTGAACAAATTTGGAACATGGCCCCTTTAGAAGTCCAGGACTTTCTATTAACTTTTGCTTATTTTTCTTTTTTTTCAGTCTTAATGTATTTTCCTTCTGGCCAGTCATCCACCGATCGCTTACATCAAACTTAGCATGAAAAGATTTTTTAAGTTGAAAATGTATGTCAATTTTATTTTAAGAGAATTGGTTCTTCTGTTCACCTAAACTATACTTACTTTTCTCTTCTTGGTAAAGGTGATGTCTTTTTTTCTCTAATACTAGATGTTCAAATTTCCTACCAGTTAAACATCGCTTGTCTTGTTTATTTTGTACATGCACTCTAAAGGTGCTTACTTGCTGTTATTAATGCCATATGACTCTGAATCCCTTAGCCTTTCTTCTTTGGACATGATTTGTATCCCTCTGGGACTCTGGAATTTTTAGACGTTACTCAAGGGAGATTTTTGAGATTTCTGGTCATTAGATATCCCCATCTAATTCCAAGTAGGGATGTCTAGTGATTTTTTTCTTTTATATTTATGACTTTTGAGAGCATAATTTGTTGTCTTGGATTTCAGATTCCTTTGAGTTGTAAGGGTTTCTGATTTGAGAACTTTAACTTTGTTTCTCTTAGCAACCCTAATTTCAATCTTAATCTTCAATCTTTCTAACACAGCACAGTCTTCCAAGATAATGTTTTGTATCAGCATCCTAAAAGAGAAAGAAGAAAATATACAAAACGAGAGCTGCGTTGCGGCAAGCATGCATAAGACTATAATCATATATACCATCTTTACACTGCACCCTAGTCCATAAAACTCCTTTGTGCATGCCCTTTTACATATGGTGCATTTAAGAATTTTGAGAAGAGGGAAAGGGGAGAATCTACCAAGCTTTGGCTCTCACAGGTTTCCTTTTTCATATGTCTTTGTCTCTTAAGGCTTCTCGTTCTTATCCTTCTTAAAGGTTAATATGACCTTCTCATAACAACTGCAAGTGAAGTGAAAGGCACCTTTCACTACCTTTCTCACCGTTGTCTTTATCTGAATTGTAGCCCGAATATATTAATATGCTATATTTGGTCATTGTTCAATACAAATAAGCAAACAAAAACCCAAACTGAATTGAGACAATTTGACTGTGGTTGTCTATTCACCACGCAGAACAATTTTTTCTAAAGAAATTGGAAATTCTTTAAGCAATAGTCTGTTCCAGAGAGTCCTTAGAGACTACAGCTGCTCTGCTCCTAGCTCTATAGTCTTCACCTTCTGTTTGTTCCCTCCTTTCTTGTTTTGTTATCCTTTAACACTGAATATACTGCTGAACTTTTAATGATGTTCTTTTCTATTTTTAGGTTTTTCTTTTGCATTTTTTTCCTCCCCTGAGAATGGTGCACATTTGAAAGCTGACTTTGAATTCATGAGAGCACTGTGTTTTCAGTACAGATTTTCTGCTTTGCTCCTCTTCTTGGTGTAAGTGAGCTGACTGCGCCAGGGCCGTCCCGACTGCAGAATGTGCCCTTGTTCCCTCAAGGCTTATTATCACCATTTCACAGAGGGGAAGAAAATATTGGCTGGGTACTGTGGCTCATGCCTGTAATCCCAGCACTTTGGGAGGCTAAAGTGGGCGGATCACAAGGTCAGGACATCAAGACCATCCTGGCTAACACGGTGAAACCCTGTCTCTACTAAAAATATAAAAAATTAGCCGGGCGTGGTGGTGGGCACCCGTAGTCCCAGCTACTTGGGAGGCTGAGGCAGGAGAATGGTGTGAACCCGGGAGGCGGAACTTGCAGTGAGCTGAGATCGCGCCACTGCACTCCAGCCTGGGTGACAAAGTGAGACTCCATCTTAAAAAAAAGAAAATATTACTATGCTGGTTTGGGCAGAGCCAATCTCATTGAAGAACGGAAAGTTGTGGCTGGGCATGGTGGCTCATGTCTGTAATCCCAGCACTTTGGGAGGCCAAGGTGGGCAGGTCACGAGGTCAGGAGTTTGAGACCAGCCTGACCAACATGTGAAACCCCATCTCTACTAAAAATACAAAAATTAGCCAGGCGTGGTGGTGCACGTCTGTAATCCCAGCTACTTGGGAGGCTGAGGCAGGAGTATTCTTTGAACCTGGGAGGCGGAGGTTGCAATGAGCCAAGATCGTGCCACTGCATTCCAGCCTGGGCAACAGAGTGAGACTCCGTCTCAAAAAAAAAGGAAACCTGTTACCTCCTTACTTGTTCTACAGGGTTGGAATCAAATAAGATAGCAGAGTGGCAAATATAGGCAGCTTTATAGCATAAGGTATGGTGTAATTATAGTTTATCTATTACAGTATTATTAGTATTATGCATGTTTGCTACAACACAGCTCCCTTTGTGTATATTTTGTCCTCATTTTCTCTCTCTTCTAGGAGTCTGTTACTTAACTTTATCTTGGAAGACTATGTGCTGTGTTAGAAAGAACATAAAACTGAGAGCTAGAAAATCCTAGTACTAATCCTGGCTTCATGAACTGTAATGTGACACATAAATGTGAGTTATTGTTGCTACTATTAACAATAGCCAGGAATGTATTGGGTGCCTGCTGTGGGTTAAGATTTTTACATGTATTAGTTCATTTAGTCCTCATGACAGCCCCTAAAAGGGGGTTGTTATTATTATCTTCATATGACAGGAGAGGAAATCAAGCTTTAGAGAGGTTACCCAACATCACACCTCTGGTAAGTGGTATTCAGACTCAGGTTTGTATGATTCAGAGCTCCTAGTCATTGCTACCACACCTCACCTTTTTTTAGTATTATTGATAACTATAGCAAGAATAAGGGTAATGCTTGCATGTCAGTGCTGCATGATCACCTACTTTATCCCTTTCCAAACTGGTAGAACCAACTGTTTGACTTTGAAGCTAAAATGAATCCCAAGGATCACTTAGTGGAGCCTCCTCAATTCACAATTGAGGAAACTAAAGCCCCAAGAAAGGAAATGCCTTTTCTAAGCTGACAGTAAACTCCAGTGTGGACACCTGAACCTCCGAACCATCTGACTGTATGTGAACACAATTTCCTGCTTTCTTCTCATTCACCATGCAACTGATGATCACATTTGTGTATTCCTCTCCCAGGGACTACAGATCTGACACTTTGGGTGGATGTCAGAGATCCACATGATTTAAAGCAGGAAATCATGCCTGGTCTTTTCAAGGTCTTAGGTTCCCCAGCTGGGTGACTTCCATGCTGTCTTTACAAGTGACAATTTCCCAAAGGGATAAACTCGCCACATACTGTCTCTCATTTTATTGCCCTGTTGGCTTTCTTATGCACTGTCAGTGTCCACAACAGTCTGCATAATAGGATCAACACTGACACTTGAGATACTATAGTCCAATAAATTGAAGGTCTCCAACTCATGACTCCTTGTATCAAGTAGGATACCATCCGCTGCAAGGGACAAATAACGAATCAAAAATTGAGGCTCATTGAGCTTAAATAATAAGAGGTTTGTTATCAAAGAAGTCAGGAGGTTTGGAAGAAGAGGCATGCTGGTGATGGTCAGCTAAGTGGCTCCATGACATCTAGGACCTATGTTCTTTCCACCTTTCTGACCTGCCAACCTCAGTTGTCACTTAGCTCCCTCTAGGTTTCAAAATGGCTACAGCAGTTCCAGGCATCCCATCCTCACATCAGCCAATGTCCAGAGACAGAAAATAGTGACTCTCTCATCCTGGCATAAAAGAAAAGAAGTCATTCCCAGGAATCACTCCCTGCTCACTGGCCAGCAGAGGGTCATATGTCATTTCCTAAGTCCATCACTAGCAAGGGAATATAATTTCCATGATTGGTTTAAACTAATTAAAATCTATCTGCATGGGGATGAGAGGGGCCTAGCCTTTCCAGAGGTCTTATAGAGGAATGTGGATTCTTGAAGAACTTCAAGGTTCTGATGGCAAGAAAGAAATGGGAATGGTGACTGATTAGGCATTTTGATATACTATCATCCTAAAATCATTTTAAACTAAAAAGTAAAGCATCATCACATTATGGAACTTGTCCTTTTTCCTTACTCAGTTCATCAAAAACGTCTGTCAGAAAACTAAGACAATTTTGGCCAAGTTTGGTGGCTCACTCCTAGCAGTTTAGGAGGCCAAGGCAGGTGGATTTCTTGAGCTCAGGAGTTCAAAATCAGCCTGGGAAACATGGCGAAACCCCATCTCTACAAAAAATACAAAAATTGACTGGGCCTGGGAGAACACACTGTAGTCCCAGCTACTTGGAAGGCAGAGGCATGAGGACCACCTGACCCCAGGGAGGCTGTAGTAAGCCGTGATCGCACCATTGAACTCTAGCCTGGGTGACAGATTGAGACTGTGTCTGAAGAAAGAGAAAAAAAAAAGAAAAGAAAATTAGGAAAAATTTAATACTAAATTGGGAAAAAAAAGTGCTCAGTGTTGGTGGGGGTATATTGATATAACCTTACTCACTGTTGAGAACACCACAAATGACATTCAACCTTTTGGAAATCCACTTGACAATACATATGGAGACACAAAAATATTCATGTGACCTAGTAATTTTACTTCTAAGAAATCAATCCAAAGTAGAGAAAAACTGTCAACACAAAGATATTCTAGTATTATTCAAGGCAACAAAAATTTGGCAGCAACTAATGGGGTGTGCCATGGCATAGTGGAAAAGGCAGTGACTTGGAATTCAGCAAGCTTGAGCACAGCTCTTACTTTTACCACCTACTTGTAGCCAACCACTACACTTGTCTGAATTTGCAACAGCAATTATTGTATTCGAGTTGTGGGATTGTTTGAGGGTTAAAGAAAATGAATACAGAGCCCTAATTACATAGTAGGCACACAATAAGGGGTACACACACACCATCTAAAACCAAGGAAATCGACCAGGTGCTGTGGCTCATGCGTGTAAACCCAGCACTTTGGGAGGCCAAGGTGGGTGGATCGCCTGAGGTCAGGAGTTTCAGACCAGCCTAGCCAATATGGTGAAAGTTCATCTCTACTAAAAATACAAAAATTACCTGGGTGTAGTGGCACATGTCTGTAATCCCAGCTACTTGGGAGGTTGAGGCAGGAGAATTTCTTGAGCCTGGGAGGTGGAGGTTGCAGTGAGCCAAGATCATGCCACTGCACTCCAGCCTAGGCAACAGAGCAAGACTCCATCCAAAAAAAAAAAAAAAAACCAAGGAAATCAAGGTTATCTCCTTTATAGACTTATGCAGACATTAATATTTATATTAATTAAGACTTTCAACCAGCAGAAAAACCTGTTAATACAATAATAGTAAATGAAAAATCAGGATAACAAATTACTACCGTGTTTAAACTAATCCTATGCAATGAAAAAAACCCTCACATGCCAACATGCTGATAGGGTTATGTTAGGCTGAATAGGATGATGAGTAATATCCCCTCATTTTTTCTGTATCCTGACATTACATTTATAGTAAAAACAGTTTTTAAAAATACAAACCTATAAAAGAGTCTAACTGAGACAGTCTTTTAGTATTTACTTCTCCCTTTTCCTTCTCTGTGAACACATCTGAGAAAAATTCTGCCACCCCTTTTTGGTGGTCTAATCTAGATGTATCCAAGATTGAGCTTTCTGTCCCATTTTCTGCATCAGTTGATATCTTTTCATGTTTCTCTAGGAAAGTTTTCTTCTGCCATTTCCCCCTTTCTAGCTTTCTTCATGCACATTGGCCTCATTGTGTTAGTGTAATTTTCCCTCTCCGATATTCTGTCAATATTCTCTGTGGGCCTTTCATTGGTTCTTCATTCCTATTTTGTCTTCTAAATTGCCTTGCATTGATTCTACCCCTCACCATCTTCTTCATGTCTTTTTTCCTACAATTGCCCATCGATCTTGTCTGTCTTGAAGGCTGAGAAGGACTTTCTGTTCATTAATTACTTGGCTTAATTTCACCTATTCTCCTCCTGCCTAGAAAATTACTCATCTCCATACACCCTTAGCAAGACTACTGAGATGTGCTCAAATTGCTGGAAAGCTAAAGAACAAGGTCAGAAGGCAGGTAGGAGCCGAGGGAAGCTGAGTAGCTTTGAGGTCATGCCATAGAAGCAGTCTGGCTAGGACACTGTCACAGGTGTAGCAGCTATTGTCACTGCTGGACATTGTCACTGAAAATGGATTTAAATTGCCCTCGTGGTTTCATACTCGGCTGAGAATCAGAGTTGGGGTTGGAACACCTGACAGATGGATCTAGGTCAGGTGTCCACACCCTTCTGGCTGCCAGTGGGGAGACTGGTCTTCCCTGTTTGGCTTTCATGGTGGGAGATGGGAAAGCCAAGCCTCATACAAAGAGAGGTCCCCGCCATGGGAAGAAAGCTCAGATCCTGACTGAGAATAAACAAATAAGTAAAAACAGAAAACCAGTGTCCTTCTGTACTTTTCAGGATCCCGTGGTCCCAAAGGCAAATAGCCTGGACTTTATACTGTTATTCTACAGTGCAGATACCTTCTGTTAAGTAGAATTCACCTACACAGCATTTTCTTTCTGCCTTTTCATGAGGAATTCTCTAGCTCTGGCATTGTATTGCAAGCTAAGAGAATACCTTTCACTTTCCTCTTATTACTATAATGACCTTGCTTCATGCGGGGTTTTGCTTATCTCTTTTCACAAAGGCAGCTTTTTCTGTAATGGCTTTGTCCATTGCTGATTCTCAAGCATGTCTGTCTCTTCTCCCATACCGACCCCTCCCTGGTATATGCACCGTTCGGCAGGATGTTAAATAACACTCTTTTTCCATTAAACTAAAAGCTCCTTGAGGGCACATATTGCTTCTTTACCCTTAACACCTAGTACTGGGCCTGGCACATATCATACATAATGGATGAATGAATGAATGAATGAATACATGTTCCCTCTTCTGTATTTTTAGTTCAGTGTTTTACAGCAAACACATGTCCTGTATTTCCTGGAACAATTGGTGGTGAAATTTTCTTCTTTTCAATAAAAAATACTCATTAACTGTCTAACTAGATATGCTTCATTTCTGTACAATTGTAAAGCTTTCTTTATCAATACCTTCTTAAGTCATAGATGATTCATTGTCAAGCCACATTTCAATTCTGGTTCAGAAAAAGGTAGTTTCTGTAATTATTGTCGGAGATAGCGTACAATTCCTGAAATGCTGTTAAAAAAAGGAAAACACCTTGTACAATTTCTTCTCATGAAGAACAAAAATAAAACCTCAAATGGAAATGTTTGAGTCTTAAATATATGTCTCTTGTTACCTTATCTATTTTTTATGACAAATGTAAGGGAGTGGGGATGTTAGCTTATGTGGAAGCCAGATCTATCGTTGGGGTCAGATTTCTTTGTAGACTGTTGGGCAGCTCCCTGATAGATGTCCCCTATATGGGGCTGCCACTCAATATCTGGCCTGTGTCCTTTGGCCTGAAGGATGTGTTCTGCAACCATTCCTCGGGGAATTAATTCTCTACCCTATCTGACCACCTTTTGATGACTACATTCCTTAATGACTTCTTTTACTATTCTAAAATAAAATTCATGAGAAACATAACCAATCTACACACACAATTTTTAAAAATTAACTGGAATATAAAGAAGACATAAAAGGAGATTAATTTATGATGCACTCTTGTGCATTTCAATAAGTATTAAAGGCTCAGCACAACCATTCTAGAAGACAAAAGGAAGTCATCAGACACTTCACCTGTCAGCATGAATGTGTGGCAGCTATGAGCACAGGTGAGTAGAGGTGTGTATGTGGAATGGTGAATACTATTGGCTATATTCCAAATAAAACTTAACAAAAGCTTCCCTTAATTCATATAGTAGGTGCATTATGGGAAATTCACTAATTAAAAACTATGCCCCAGCACTTTGGGAGGCCGAGGCGGGCAGATCACGAGGTCAGGAGTTCAAGACAAGCCTGGCCAACATAGTGAAACCCCGTCTCTACTAAAAATACAAAAAATCAGCTAGGCATGGTGAATGGCCGTTTGTAATCCCAGCTACTTGGGAGGCTGAAGCAGGAGAATCTCTTTGAACCCAGGAGGTGGAGCTTGCAGTGAGCAGAGATGGTGCCACTGTACTCCAGCCTGGGCGACAGTGAGAGACTGTGTCTCAAAAAACAAACAAACAAACTATGCCAAAATTTTGCGGGCTTGTGTGCAAAATAGAGTAAGGATCTATGTTCAAAAAATTGGAAAACTTTTTATATTTTTATTATGAAAAATTTCAGACATATAGAAGAGTTGAAAGAATAGCACAATAAATACTGGTATATATCCAAAAAGGTTGAACACAAATTCAACCATTTTTTTTCCAGAATCATTTGAAAGTGATGAAACATATCACAATTTATTTCACTATGTAGCTTCTAAAAATGACATTGTCCTACATATTTGATACCATTATAACATCTAAGAAAATTAACAATTTCATAATACCACCTGATATCTAGTCCATAAAACAAATTTCTCCAGTTGACCCAAGCATTATTTTCAAGGCTGTTTTTTAAAAATCAGGATCCAATCAGCATTCGCCCATTATATTTGTTATGTTTTACTAGTTTCTTTTAATCTAGAATAATCCTTTCATGTTTTTCTCCCATGACATTGATTTTTTTTTTACACACCTGCCATTGGTTTTTGAAAACAAATTTGCTTTTCCTTTCTTATAATTGGAATCAATCATTTATCCAAGGATCTCTAATTCCATGGACAGAGCTAAGGCTGTGTGTGTACTTTTTTGTAATTGAGTTCATAAGCTACTTGCAATTCAAATAAAACATTGCAGATATTTATCCTTTATATCTGTTTTCTTAAGTTGACAATTTTGGTTCCTAATAACATATATTCACTTATTTACTTTCACCCTCAACATTAAAAAAAAATACTTTAAAAAAGACCATACCTGTAGATGTTGTGTACATCCTGAACTCTGTTCATACCAATCGACCTAATTCTTTTCTTAATGGCTACATTATATTGTATTGTGTAGATGCACCTTTGTTTATTCAACCAGTGACACGTTTATGGATGTTTGTATTGCTTTTAATCTTTTTAAAATTACAACAAATGCTGCCATTAATAACCCTGTATACATACTATTTTGTATTTGTGGAGGGGTAACTTAAGAGTGGATTCTAGAAGTGGGATCACTGGGCAAACATTTAGAGTTTTAGAGTTTGCCAAATTCTCCTCCATAGAAGTTGCACCATTTTGCCTCCCCACCAGCAGTGTATAATAATATGTTACAAAAGGTTTTTCATCTACACAAACGTCCATATTGTACTGAAAAATCCATGAGGGATACGGGACAATCCTTCCTTGGACATGGGGCAGTTCTCCATCCTGTGCACTGTCTGCCCACTGCAGGGTGTTGATTGTCCCTGGGCTCTGCCCTCTAACTCCCAGGAGGACCCTCACATTACGACAACCCCAAAACTCCAGTGCAAATGCCCAAAATGCCCCATTCAGAACCTCTGCTCCAGATACTCTAAAATCTACTCTTGGGATGAAGAGAGGCCCTTAGAAAGCTGTGTAGTCAGGCCACATGGTTTTTTGCTTCCCGGATAATTGTTTTTGCTGACTTGCACTTGGCATTATTGTGTTTGCCAAGGACATGAGGTGAAGCAGCCCTATGAAGCTGCTCGCTGGAACTTCTGTGGGGATGCTCTTGCTCACGACATCCTACTTGACTTTCTTTCCAAGGACACTTGGGAGAAATGCCCGTCTTGTGTAGATCCTGGGAGAGTTTTGTTTCTCTTGCCATTGTCCTCCTAATACAATGCATCACAAACTTGATCTCGCTCGCCTGTTTGTACTGGATGCTAGAACATGACTTGGCCACCCTGTGCTCTGTTTCTGGCTTGGGCACAGGATTTTACAATTTGCATTTTGTGGACAAACTTCATCCCTAGATCTATTTTCTTTTCCTATAGTCTTCATTTCTCCTTGTCTTATTTTCCTGACTCATCTTTTAAAAAAATCAGTGTGATTATATGATTTTCTAGTGTAATTAAATGATTTTCTAAGTTGCCTTAAAGAAATAAAAATTCAGCACCAGCCTCACAGAATTGTTGTCAAGATTATGCATGTCGGGGAGCTAGGCATGCCTGGCAGAAAAAACGAGCAAGTAGTCTCTGCATCAGTCCTGCGTTCCTATCCCTCCACCTCCACCCCACACCCCTCCCACCAAAGCACACCTGCTCTCCACGACTAATGACAATGTCCATGGATTCACTGAGTCCTACTTCTCCCTTTCTAGTTAGGTGCCCAGATGAGCTTTTGTTTTTGCTTTTGTTTTGTTTTTTTTTTTTTGAGATGGAGTCTCACTGCAACACCCAGGCTGGAGTGCAACGGTGCAATCTTGGCTCACTGCAACCTCCACTTTCCAGGTTCGAGCAATTCTCCTGCGTCAGCCTCTTGAGTAGCTGGGACTATAGGTGCCTGCTGCCACGCCCAGCTAATTTTTGTATTTTTAGTAGAGACGGGGTTTCACCATATTGGCCAGGCTGGTCTCGAACTCCTGACCTCAAGTGATCTGCCCCCCCTTGGCCTCCCAAAGTGCTGGGATTACAGGTGTGAGCCACCATGCCTGGTCAAGATGAGCTTTTGAACGTGAACAAAATGTGTCTGTAAGACATGGGCCGCACAGTATGTTACTTTCTTTGCAGCACATCAGTAAATGTTTTTTCTGCATTAAGGAATGGATAGCTGTTCTTGTATGTGAAGATACTTGAACACGAGTATATTAGGGTTCTCCAGAGAAACAGAACCAATAAGAGATATCTGTATATAAATCTACATAGAGAACTATAGAGAGATGATACAGGTATAGATACATAGAGAAAGAGTTGAAAAAACCAACTGTTTTTCCCATTATACTCTCACAACACAGAATGCTTCTGTAACCAAATGTGTGTGGGTTCCCCCCACCCTGCTGCCACACCCAATAAGTGAGCAATTCTGCAGCAGACATCAGCTGGGTTTGCTCTAATTCAATTCAATTCAATGCTGATACTTCCTATCTACCTGCGAGGACATCCCACAGGGTGAGAGCTCAGTCCCACAAGACTGCTCTGCCCTTCAGACTCCATTTGCGAGTCCTGGACTTCCAGAACTTCTGACCAACAGGCTATACGTTGGGGTGCCCATGACCCTCTCCTCAGGTGTAATTAATTTGCTAGGGTGGTTCACAGAACTCAGGGAAACACTCTAACACTTTCCCTGTATTACAAAGGTGATTTTAAAGGATACAAGGGAGCAACCAGATGAAGAGATACAGAGAACATGGTCCGGAAGGGTCTTGAGTGCACGAGCTTCTGTTCCCGTGTAGTAGTTGGAAGCCATCCTGGTATGTGGATGAGTTCTTGTTTACCAACCTGGAAGACCCCTGAACTCAGTACTTCTGGGTTTTTATAGAAACTTTGTTATATAGCATGATTGATTATATCATTGGCCATTGGTGATCAACTCAAACTTCAGCCCCTCTCCCCTCCCCAGAGGTGGAGTGAGGGACTGAAAGTTCCAACCCTCTAACACTTGGCTGGTTCCTGTGGCAACCAGCCTCCATCCTGATGCTATCTAGAGGTCCCCAGCTGACTAGTTATCTCATCAGCACACACAAAATACTCTTATGACTCCAGAGATTCAAAGGATTTTAGGAGCTAGATGTCAGGAAACTGGGAAAAATATCATATATATATATACACACATATATATGTACATATATATGTGTATATATATGTGTACATATATGTGTGTATATATATATGTGTACATATATATGTGTAGATATATGTACATATATATGTGTGTATATATATACATATTTTACATCATCACATACACATATAAAAATATATTTGTTATAAGAAATCAGCTCACATCTCACATGATTATGGAGACTGAGAAGTCCCAAGGTCTGCAGTTGGCAAGCCGCAGACCTAGAAGACCAGATGGTGCAATTCCAGTCTGGGTCTAAAGGCCTGAGAATCAGAGGAGCTGACGGTGTGAGCTCCAGCCTGAAAGCCGGCAGGCTTGAGATCCAGGAAGAGCCGATGTTTCAGTCTGAGTCCAAAGGCAAGAAAAATCCAATGTCCCAGCTCACAGGCAGTCAGACAGGAGGAGTTCCCACTGTCTCAATCTTTCTGTTCCATTCAGGTCTTCAGTCGATCGCATGAGGCCCATTCACACGAATCTGCTGTACTCAGGCTACTGATCCAAATGTTAATCTCATCACAGAAACACCCAGAATAATGTTTGGCAAAATGTCTGGGCATCCCGTGGCCCAATCAAATTGACACATACAATTCACCATCACAATGGGGATCTCTTCAGCAGGCCCAGAGTGCAGCACCTGGACCTTATGAAGGAGCATGGGGCGGGTGGTTTATTGCAGTTGATGACCCTTTCCCCTCATCCTTGTCTACTGTAACATTTCTCATGCCAGCTCCTTCTGCCTTTCTGGCTTTCTTGCCTGGATGACTCAGAACGCTGGCCCCTATTCACCCACACGTAACTTGGTCAACTTTAATGTAATCATGATATTTTTTCTGGGAATGTATGCCCTTTTATTCTTCAGGCTGCCTGGTAATTTTACTGCAAAATCAAGCCAGCAATTTTCCCTTATTTTTTTCTCTAGAGATTCCTGTCCAAATGCATCATTTATTATCCTGTTTCCAGGATATCCTGTTTCTTCAATCTCAGAAATCTGATATCCTGAAAAATTTCTTGCAGAGAGCCCCAGGAGCTCTTGCTGGTGTTGCCACTGGATTTTTCCCCCCATACAGAGCACTCTGAGTTGAAAAAAAAGAAAAAAAAAAAAACTTCCTGTCTTAAAGAAACATAGGATCTCACTGAGGGGGTTTGGGGTGGGGAAAGGAAGGATCTCTTCATTCAAAAGCAAAACAACTGAATAACTGTTTTCAACATGATAAAATAGCAGCTACTGTCACTGTTATTTCAGGCATTATAAAAATGTCTTGTCATAGATAAATTATGGTCATGGTACATAAGTAACCTCTTTGATTTTTTGAAAACCAATTTATGGTCATGCATTTGTTAAAGTCTGTGGTTCCATTGGACAGAAAGGACGTTAGAGTTTTTCTGGTAACTTAGGCCACAGAGTCAAGTGACTTCCCTAAAGCCACACAGCTAGTTTTGGGCAAAGCCAGGAATACCACTCAGGTATTCTTGTTTTCACCACAGCTCAATGTCTACAGATAATGCATGAATGGCTGGAACTGTTCACAAGTGCAGACTTGTTTTGGTGATCCTAAAGCAGCCAAATTGGCATTCGATTTTGCATTTTTTTTTAAAGTAGGGCTTAGATGTATTGAAAACCAAAAAATGACCTTCTGAAATATAAGAGCTGTATGAAGTCAAGGACTGTTTGCAGATGAGACAAGCGGTACTCTTGCAGCAAAAGGAAGTCCCTGAAATTGCGTTGAAACCTGAAGAAAAGACTGAGAAAAACTAAGACCTGGTAATTGACTTCAACCCTGGAGACATTTGAGTTTTAATGGTGTCAAGAGATGGTTATCCAACTGATAATTTAACTCTCTCCCCTTCCTTGGATGCATGAAGAGAGGGTTGGGCTGCTTCTTTTTTGAGAGTGAGAGTTGCAGAACACAGCAGAAGCTCAGAACTATCTTTTCCTCCTCTTTTCTACACTGAAGGATGTCTCTTTCCACATTTATCTGTGTATTTAAGAAAGACAGCACTTCACCTCTCAAAAGTCCTCCCAGCCTATCCAACCACCACCTCTCTCTAGGTACACTGTGGGCCTCCTAGGCGACATTTGAACATATCTACCCATGGGTGCACTTTTTTGACCACCAAAGCTGTCTAAGTGTTGGGTACCAAAAGTAAACCAGCTCTGCAAATCACACCATCAGAGGAGAATGTCAGAAACCCAGGGTTGGCACAGAATTTGGCTGACTCTCCTGAATCTCTAGTTTTCTTTTTGAACTTAGGATTTTATAATTTTCCTGTAATGTTTTTCTCCCTGTGCTTTATTTTCAAAGAACATACAATTCATTTATTTTCCAAAATAATGGGAGGAACTTGCCATGTAAGCAATACAAAAATGTTTTCTGAAAATGAATAATTCTGGTACTGTTTCTAGGACAATGAGGGGGATAAAATAAAATGAAAAAACAGAAGCTGGGAAAATGGTGTAAAAATCTGTGTAAATCTAGAAAGAACCATTATCTTCAAAAACTAAGTTAGAAATCTGATATTTGTCAGTGGAGATTTTAATAATTCAGGTCACATTTAAATAAGTGCCCTGGGCAATTTATTGTTGCTAATGTCATGTTGATAGGTGTTATACAAGCATAAAATGGAATGTTATAGAAATAGAATGTAATCATCCTTTTTTCCCAAGGGTAACTTGGTGTCTCCTGAGATAACATGTTATGTTAGGGTTTATGTATATGCTACTGTTTCTTTGGAAATGTGTTAGAAAATTACCATATGGATAATACTTAAAATGTTCTTCCTTAAGTGTTTTGAGAAACAGGAGTCAAACAAACACCAGTCCCTGAGTCCCCCTGTCACCAGGGACTGAGACAGCTCCCTGGGTGGCTTATCTGAAACTCCTCATATCAGCAACTTACTCAAAAATAGCTCAGGATGAAAGGTCTTTGTACTATACTGGTAATTTTTCTAAACATTTTATATTGTTTCAAAATTGTAAAAGAAGCATATATATATATACACACACACACACACAAAATAAACATGTAGATACATATTTTAAAAACATAAATGAGGATGTGTGTCATACTATACAAAGCCTATAGCCTGAGTTTTTCACTTAACATTATGTTATGAACATCATCATATTATATGCAAGCTGTTTAACCATTTTAAAAAGCAAATATGGTTCATTGTAGGTATATACCATAATTTAACCAACTCCTCTTCTTGTACTTTTAGATCATTTCCATTATTTTAATATAATAGATAGTGTTACAATGACCAAAATAGCTTTAGACAAAGACAGCATTGTTGCACATAATGAAATTCAGGGGTCTGGTTTATCTGCAAATTCACTAAACTGTAAGGAAGCCCTTAGCCCATTATCTGTTAGAGTCTATTACTCCATGAGAAGCTAGAAAGGATTGAATTTTTTCCCCCTGCTTAAGAGTTCTTTCTGACTAGGCTCACTAACTTTGGAAGTGACATCTTGACGTTGTGAATTTTCTCCCACTTAACAAAGCTAGCACAAAATTCCTTTAAACAGTGACAGAGTGCGTTAAATCAAGAATACAGCCATTGGCTTCATGATAAGAATGTTGCCAGTGCCACTGGGTTGTAACGAGAAGGCAGAAGTGACAATGCCCACAGCACTCGGCTGTGCATTCAGCTTTCTTCTGCCAGTGTATTCAAGGGAAACATCCTGATTTGCCTGGTCTTTTACAATATATTGTTTAATATTTTTGTCAAATTCTATCAGGCACCAGTATTCCATCACTGAGATGGTGGGCCTCACACATGCTGAAAATTATAATAATGACATTACATTTATACAATGGCTTATGTGTTTCTAATCCTTTTACTTTTATAATCTAATGTGATTCTTTTTTAATGAAAATCGAGTTTATTAGCTTTTAATATAAACATGAGAAATAAAAACCACATAAATTGTAGCATTCTTTTCAAAATAAAACTGCAATCAATACTTGCATCTCCAAGCTCCGAATTCCATAAACAATGTTTTTTTTTTTGAAGTGGTAGATTGTAATATTTTTATACCATTAGTTATCATTTATGTCTCTGTCCTTTAAAAATGGTGGAAACTGCAGCACAACATGATGTGAAGCATTGCTATAGCAGAGGAAGTATTCTTGGCCCAAAAATGCTTTGTTTATAAGCCAGATTCCTAGGATTAGATTTGAGAAAGTAGGAGAAATAGATTTCACATAGTTGAGAACACTAATCTCTTTTTAGTATTTCAAATTTAGGTGACATTATCGGTCTCCTAATATTATTTGCTCCTTGCCTTTTAAAGCCTGAAGTAAGAGTTCCTAAGGGTTATGTAAGTTATTTCTTAAGTAGCAGGACTTAATGGAACACCTACAGCTTGGTAGCATGTAGGATGATAAAACAGCTGTTCATATCACCTTCTATCATTAGGGTCCAATTCCTTTTATTACATGTTGATTAACACTGCTCTTCAAAATCTTCCTTTAAAGAAACTTTGACGATCAAAGCATATAGATCACAGCTCTGCAGGTAACTACTTTTAAAAAGAAGAAGGCATTTTATGGAGATACAAGGTATTCCAAAAGTTTAGGGTAATTGTAAGCTTTGATACTTGTAGAAGTATACATGCTACAAACCTTCACAAAACCTTGTTTGAGCATTTTTCTTGTTTTTTTTTTTTCTTTGAGACAGGGTCTGGATGTCGCCCAGGTTGGAGTGCTGTGACATAATCATGGCCCACTGCAGCCTTGACCTCCTGGGCTCAAGTGATCCTCCCACCTAGGCCTCCAGAGTGGCTGGGACTACAGACACATGGCACCATATCCAAATAATTATTTTTATTTATTTATTTATTTATTTATTTATTTATTTATTTTTAACAGACAGGTTCTCACTATGTTGCCTAGACTGGTCTTGAAATCCTGCTCTCAAGCAATCCTCCCACCTCAGCCTCCCAAAGTACTGAGATTATAGCCATGAATCACTATGCCCAGCCCATTTCTTCTGCATTTAATTTTGCATTTTTCTAAGAGATGGGGTCTTGATATGTTGTCCAGGTTGGAGTGTAGTAGCTATTCCTATAGGCACCATCATGATACACTGCAGCCTCCAATACTTGACCTCAAGCAATCCTCCAGCCTCAGCCTCCCAAGTAGCTGGGACTATAGGTGTGCACCACCACACCCAGCTTCATTTTGCAAATTTTGAATATAAAGCTTTTAATTTTTTGCCTCAGTCAATGTCTACTATCTTCAAGAGTGACAGAAACAAAAAATTAAAAGCTTAATATTCAGGAGGTAAGTGCCAGGTGCGCCTGTAGTCCCAGCTACTTGTGTGGCTGAGGCTAGGGGATGGCTTGAGGTTTTTTTTTAAGAGATGGGGTCTTGCTGTGTTGTCCAGGCTGGAGTGCAGTGGCTGTTCACAGGTGCAATCATAATGCATTGCAGCCTAGAACTTCCTGGCCTCTAATATGATTCTTAAGAACTCTCTAAGAAGTAGGCCAGGTGCAGTGACTCAAGTCTGTAATCCCAGGACTTTGGGAGGCTGAGGCGGGCGGATCACAAGGTCAGGAGTTCGAGACCAGCCTGACCAACATGGTGAAACGCTGTCTATACTAAAAACACAAAATAAAATTAGCCGGGCATGGTGGCACACACCTGCAATCCCAGCTACTCAGGAGGCTGAGGCAGAAGAATCTCTTGAACCCAGGAGGCAGAGGTTGCAGTGACCTGAGATTGCGACACTGCACTCCAGCCTAGGTGATAGATGAGACTCTGTCTCAAAATAATAATAAAAAAGAAGTGATGGGGGAAGATACTACTATTCTCATTTCATTGATGATGGAAACTAGAATGAGAGTGGGATTGTTGCTCAAAGTTGCAATGCCAGGAAGAGGCACAGCTGGGACTGATGCTTAGGTTTTCTAGCCATTTGCTCAATATTCCTGGATGCCCAATGTCTCCCCACCTTGCAGCCTATCTCTCTCATATTTCCATCTGGTACGACCATCTACCCAGTTCTTCAACCCACTCTTTGCTTTGTTTTCATCACTCTCACATCCTATATGGTACCGTCTTGCCCGTTCTACTTTCAAACCACATCCCACATCTGTTCCATTTGCTCCTTGTCTATCATATACATCCCCATCCAAGCTAGCATTGCTTCTCACCTGAGCAACAGTAATAGCTGCCTGTCTGGCCTCTGGCTCCCACTCTTACATCCCCATGTCTATTCTCTACATAGCAGCCAAGTGACTTTCTTAAAACACACATCAAACTCTGTTCCTTCCCTGCTCAGAACCCTTGAAATGCCCTTTGAATGAACTCAAAACTCTTCATCCCAGCCACCAATACACTAAGCCCCACATGACCTGTTCTCTGCCTGTCTCTGATCTCCTCCCCACATCTCCCACCATCTCTCACTTGCTTTATCATATGTCACAGCTAGGCTTAGCATTCTGTCTGTTACTGTTGGGTTGGTGCAAAAGTAATTGTGAGTTTTGCCATTAAAAGTAACGGCAAAACCTGCAATTTCTTTTGCACCAGCCTAATAGAACATGCTAAGCTCACTCCTGTTCTAGTCTCTCATGACCTGAAGTCTCTCTGGCCCTAGTCCTTCCACCATCCGGATCCTTCTTGTCATCCAGGTCTCCGCTGGAAGACCGCCCTCCCTGAGCACCCAAACTGAAGGGGACTCTGTCACCCTTTTCCACATTACCGTGTTTTACCAAATTATGTCATTACTTTGTATTTTGATTTAATGTCTATCTTGATTTACTAAATACACTCCATTTATTTAACAAGCATTCACATAGCATCACTATGAGCCTGGAATTTTTCTAAATGTATTAGCTATATTAACTCATTTAATCTTCATAACACCCCTGGTTTTTTTTCAGATGAGGAAATGGAGGAAAAGAAACTTCTTCAAGGTCACCTAGCTCATAAATGGCAACACCAAGATTTAAATCGAAGCAGTTTAGCTCGAGAGTCCTTGCTTTTGGATGGGAGTCTTGTCGATCACATTCAACCCTAAATACCCATCATGTAGAACAGTGCCTGGCACAGAGTAGGCACTCAATAAATATTTGTTGAATGACTGAATGATGTAGTGGTTTCGAAGGAGACCGTAACCCTGGATCTCCATGAGCTTGCCCTGGGTATACCCTATCACCTGTCTGATCCTTAGACCTTTGGTATTCAGAAACTGGCCTGGCTAACATTTTCTGAGATATTTCAATACAACTTCATCTTCAGCCAGAGTAATGTTTGAAATTAAAGCTATCCTCTGCTTGAAATCTACACAGTCACAACTAACTTGTACGTGGTGATGTATACATTTCTATGGTACTTTTCATATGCATCTTCTCATGTAACAATAGTGCAAGAAAAGAAATCATTCCAAAGCCCTTCAGGAGAGTAGGAGAGACTGAAGTAGTCATCGTCATTACCTCAGCAGGTTAATAGCTTTTCACTTGCAGTTAAATCCAGAGGAGAGAAACCACATGATATGCATTTGCCTGTATCAGTAACATCTGCAGGGAACATTTACCTTTATTACTAAGGCTAATTTTGTGTTGATAGAGTTGGATCTTACTGAGAATGTCTAGTTATGAAGTTTTTTTAAAAAATGTGGGAAAAGTTTAATCTTATGGCAAGGCCAGGCTGAGCCAAGTTAAATTAAATAATGGTGTGTTGTTATAAAATATCAGGCAGGGCACAGTAGCTCGTACCTGTAATCCCAGCACTTTGGGAGGCCAAGGTGGGCAGATCACTTGAGATCAAGAGTTGGAGACCAGCCTGGGCAACATGGCAAAACCCTGTCTCTACTAAAAATACAAAAATTAGCCGAGCATGGTGGCACATGCCTGTAATCCCAGCTTCTTGGGGGGCTGAGGCACAAGAATCACTTGAACCCAGGTGGCAGAGGTTGCAGTGAGCTGAGATGGAATGCACGACTACATTTCAGCCTGGGTGACAGAGTGAGACTCTGTCTCCAAAAATAAATAAATAAAAAATCATCCCCCACCTTTCTATACTTTCCTCATTGTTTCACAGAGTGCTCTGTCATTCCACGGCCATCAGCCCACTCTGGAACGTTTCCCTTATTTCTCTTCAGCCCGCCCTTTCCCAGTTATCCTAGGCTTTACACAGTAACTAGGTATATCCTTCCCCTTAAAACTTACCTCTCCTGTGTCCTTGTACCTCATGGGGTCACTAAGTGAATAACTAGTTCTGATAATAAGTCATCCCAAGCCTTATGCAAAAGCCCCTCTCTCCTTCATCCACTTTGGTCCATTGTCTTCTGTTTTGCAGTACTGTTGCAGTCTGCTTCACTGGGTTACAAGCAGCGTGAAGCTCATTTTGTGTAGTCTGGGCTTTGATGGCAAACTGCCTTGGTTCGAATCTTTGCTCTGCCGCTTGCTATATGTGTAAAACCTTGGCAAAGTATTTCATCTTTCTGTGCAATTATTTCTGCTACAAATTAGGAATAATAGAGCACCTGTCTCAGACGATTGTTTTGCATGTTGTATTACTGCATGTAATGCAGTAATATGCTGCCTGGCCTGATACAAGTATTATGTTACAAGTATTATCAGTTAGTATTATTATATGTTATTATTATTATTATATGTTAGTATCATTATTGTTGAAAACAGTGACAGTTTTTCTACTCATTGCAGCTCTTGTATACATAATTGACACTCGATAAATGTGTGTTGGAAACAGTCTCATTGGTTTTCTTCATTACCGGTCTCAATGGCTTAAAGTATTATTCATCTCAAAGAATACTATACCACAAATGACTTAACAGACACTTAATATAAATTTGCAAAAGAATAATAATTTTTGCAATAATAAAAACAAAGCATGATATTGTGAAATGAATAACTATTTTTTCCCAGTGTGAGAGATGGAATTGTTTGCAACATTTTAATGAGATTGGCTCAGTCCAGCTGGGTAGAATCATTAATCAGTGTCTGCATCTAGATGACACATCACCTTGAAGGTCATCAGGAATGATGACTTTTTAGCTAGTTTAAGAGGTTCAGCTCAAAGATGAACCCAGAAATGATGGAGAATTGGTGTTAATTCTATAATCCAGCCTAGCTCAGTTAAATCCAGCTAATATCACCTGAACTGCAGGTTACTTACAGATATGTGAGTATAAAATTGAATGTTTATTATTTTATCCACTGAGATCTTAGAATTATTTGATATACAGAACTGTCACAGTAAAAACCTTTCTAATACATGCATTGGTACTAGAAGCAGGGTTTTGCCTGTAATATGTGGCTACGGCTTTGGGATCAGAGAGCAAGTGGCAAAACAATGACAGAGGTTGGAAAAATGGTGACCCATGTTATGTGGTAGCAAAACACTTGGTAAAATTGTCACCTGACAAAGTCGGGAAGGCAAGTAACATACCTCATTAAATGATGAGAGAAGTAGGAAGTTTTGAGGCAGAATGTTGACAGTGTGAGCTGGTTGTTACGTGTACTAAAAGAAAGGAATAAGTTCAGAAAAGAACGGATTGGTTTCAAAGTAGAATAGAGAGGAAATAGAGAGAGTCCAGAGATTTTGGAACCTTCTGGGCTGAAAAATTAAACTGTTTCTCATCTCCAACCAGTAAAAGAGAAAATTGAAAAGTTCTTTGAGTTTAAAAGCTTACTAAGTCTCAGCCTCTGGGGAAAGACTGAATCAAGCTTTTAAAAGATCATTGCAAGGATTAAAGAGGTAGCTATAGATTATTTTCCCCAGTGGGACATAATGGACCTGACATATTGGAAGTCTGATATATCAAAGTAACTGTTAATAAGTATACTGCATGTCTCAAAACAAATTGTGGGTATAACTTGTCACATAGAGTTGTTGAGAATGAAATACAAAAAGTCAACAAAGTTTTTGAGTGAGGTATCTTGCTCAAAGCACTCTTTTAAACATCTGGCTTAAAAGAGATGTGACTATTAACAAGCTAAAAAGAAAAAGAAAAACAAAACAAAACAAAAACTGGATTATCCAACTTTCTACCAGCAGGAAGCAGGCTAAGAAATCTCCCCAGCTGCCAAGAAGGTAGTAGGGTGAACTGGTTTGCCTGGGATTTTCCTGGTTTTAGCACAGAAAGCCCTGTAACCCAGGAAACTCTCAGTCCTGGACAAGTTAGCACAGTTGATCACCCTTCTAAGAGGGCATATTTTACAGTGCTATTTTTACATAGCCAAGAAAGATACTGAAAACAGAGGGACATCCATAGAGTAAAGAGCCATGGAGAACAATGGACTTGGGACTTATTCCCAGGAAGCAGAACCGAGGCTTAATTAAGGAACACTTCCTATCCCTTAGGTAGGGGGAACCTGATAAGATTTCAGAATTGCTATGGGCCCCTGACTACTCACATCCTTCCTTGACCTACCTCGCTTAAGAGCAGTGGTTTCATTTGTCCTTCTCTGGTGTGCCAGAGAATTCTCAGGCCTCATTTGGAATTTCCCCAAAGATCTCTTAAGAACTAAATGATTGGCTGAGACAAATTATAAAAATAGGGTTTATTTTATGGCATGCTGTTACCAAAGGTGACAGTTTTCTTTCTTTCTTTCTATGCAGCAATAGGGAAATTTATTGGGGCATCTCAGGATAACAACCTAAAGCTGAAGGCCTGATCTCACTTTGTTCCCTTCACATTTTCAATGCATGAAAGAGAGCATTTGATGAACCTGTTTGGAGCAAGTTGGTGTGAATCATCTCTTTTTGCCTTGTTTGCACCAGCCAGCTCAGAGCTGTCTGGGCTGCCTCAGGTCCAGCCTATGTAGGTTTCCTCTCCCTCATGCACACCTCTTGCTATAATCTGATGTGGTTAGAGGGGGAAGCAGCTGACACTGCCTTCCTAAGATGCTGAGAACAACTGAGACAGCAAAAAGCATTCAGGATGTAGGCATTCCTCAAAAGGTGACTCTTTTAGTCCATTCTGCAAAATCTTAAAGAAAGGAATGGTGATGTGGAGATTTCACGTATCCTGTTGAGACTGAGAAGTACAGAAAGAGAGGGGCTAAAAAGGCCTTTTAGCTGTTCATATCATTATATAGGTAAAACCAACCAAGATGTGATACAGATGATGCTGTGTGGTCACCAAATCTCATTTCCTTTTCTTTCACCTAGGCACAAAGGAATATATGCTTCTCAGCTTCTTCTTCTTTCTTCCTCCTCCTCCTCCTTCTCTTCCCCCTCCTCCTCCTCCTCCTCTTCTTCTTCCTCTTCTTCTTCTTCTTCTTCTAGACAGAGTGAGACAGTCTCACTCTGTCATACAGGCTGGAGTGCAGTGGCATGATCTCAGCTCACTGCAACATCTACCTTTCAGGTTCAAGCGATTCTTGTGCCTCAGCCTCCTGCGTAGCTGGGATTACAGGCACTTGCCACCATGCTAATTTTTGTATTTTTAGTAGAGATGGGGTTTTGCCATGTTGGCTAGGCTGGTCTTGAACTCCTGACCTCAAGTGATCCACCCACCTTGGCCTCCCAGAGTGCTGGAATTACAGGTGTGAGCCACCGTGCCCAGCCCTCGGCTTCCTTTACAGTTAGTTTGGGGCCATGCTACCAGATTTTATTATATTATATTGTATTTTATTTTTTTCTCTTTTTTTTTTTGAGGTGCAATCATGGCTCACTACAGCCTTGGCCTACTGGGCTCAAGTGATCCTCCCACTTCAGCCTCCTTAGTAGCTGGGAGGTGTGCACCACCACATCTGGCTAATTCTTTTTACTATTGTTTTGTAGAGATGGGATCTTGCCATCTTGCCAGGCTGGTCTGAAAATCCTGGGCTTAAGGGGTCCTCCTGCCTTGACCTCCCAAAGTGTTGGGATTACAGGTGTGAGCCACCATGCCAGGCCTTATGCTACCAGGCTTTAAACGATGGCTATAAAACCCCTGTGTCATTTTCCACCACCTCCATATTCTCTCTCCCTCTTTCACAGCTACCTTCCATTAGAGCTACCTGCCACATTTTGTATGGCAGCACCCCAAGATGAAAGGAGCTTGGATCCCCAAGTCATTATTTGGAGGAGAGCCTCTGCAAAGAGCTGCCTGCTGTGCTTTGGACTGTGAGGTAAAGGGAATATAAACCTGTGTCTTATTAACCATGGAGCTTTGGGGATTGTTTGTTACAGCAACCAGCACTAATTATCCTGACTAGTATAAAAGGCTAAGGGAATGCAAATAGAAATTCCACCAGACAGTTTTTCCTCTTACCTTAAACTCAGCAACTAGTTTTAAAGTGTCATCACTTCACTGGCATTAGAATTTATCATCCTTGTGTAACTGATTGGCCTCTCAGTTCTTGATTTGAAGTTGGGTGGTAGAGAGAGGGAGGAGGTGCTAGGTTGAAGTTCATGTCATTGAAATCTTTATTCGAAGTACCAAAATTGAGCAGCAGGGGTCAAGAACATAAAAATATTTATGTGTAAGAATCAAAACACAACAGTAACATGCCTAAGTTATTTTACCTTTCTGGACTTCAAGACAACTATTCATGTCCAGTCCCCAGGGGATCCCCCTCCTCATTCCAGTTACTATTCTTCATTCATTCCCAGAGCACCCAATTACAAAGTATGATGTATTTATTTCTCTTATCGAAAATAAACATTAAACATAGAAAAGTTAATACTGGACCTAAGAGCATGCTAGGAGTTTAAACGAGCTCTAAAGTCTTGCTGAGGCAAAGATTCTGACTGTGTCTTAAAGCCCTAATATGGTCCTTAGCAAGCAACAAAAATGAACCTGCTCCCAAATGCATTGACCTGGAAGTGTGTCTTTGTTGCTTAAGTTATGATTACAGCTTCCTGTGCTGGTTTTATTAATGAGCTCTAAATGGAAGTGTTTATCTCAGGAGGAAGTACTGTTTCTCCCTCTTGTCCCTGGTGACACGCTAAACATACTAATTGATATGAAGCTGATTTTTAGGAGACAGGAAAGCCCTGAGGCCTTTGTCACATTGACAATCATGGCTAGACTCATTACAGGGCCTATCAGATCAGGGCTGGAAACAGGCTACTCTCACTCTGCGGCATCCCTGGAGTGTGGGCTTTGCTGTGCTTTGTCATTCAACATATGCTTGAGAAAGTGCTTCCCTTTTTTACTTGGCCATTTACCTGCCTTGGGACCTTGCAAGGCTCTGGGAAGCACCTTTTCTTTTTGTTTTATGAAAAATTTTACATCACTTTATTATACTGCCTTCAATTTCATCAGTCATTTGGATGAAGAGGATTAGGCAATTACATCTTCAAAAATGGGATAAACTGCAACATAGATAAACAACAAGTAATCTATCCTTAATGCATAAAGAGAATGTACAAATCAAGAAGAAGGAATCAAATTGACCATTTGAAAGACCAAAAAAAGAGCAGAACATGAAAATATGAAATACCAATGGCTAATAAATATCTTTTATTAAACAAATTAACTTTACTAGCAAGTAAAGAAAATAAATAAGATATAAATGTCACAAAGAGAAATAGCCCCTTATCTCTAATCAAATTGGAAAATATTTTACTTTTTATAGTAATACCTAGTGATATCCAGAGTGCAGAAAACAGGCATTTTCAAACACTGCTGGACATAGAGCAGAGTAAATCAGTGGACTATTTAGAAATATGTATCCAAAGTCTTAAAAATTTGACCATCCAATTTCACTCTTAGGAATTTACTCCAAGGAAATAAATATGAATGTATCTGAAGAATACTTATTATAGAACTATCTAAAATAACAGAATTGGAAGACAATCAAAACCCAACGATATAGTTCTTCCATGTGATAGAATGCAGTATAGCCATTAAAATCATTGTTCCAGAGTACCTAACAATACAAGGAAACATTTCAGACATAATGTTAAGTGAAGATGGCATGTTACAAAAGAGTATTACTCTAGTTTTGAAAAATAAAAAGAGAATAAGTATATTTACTTACACAGAAAACAGATTGAAAAAATACACATCAAAATGCTTAATGATTAGTTATTTTAGTGTGATGGAATTTCTCTGTGTGTTATAATTTCTGTATTTTTCAATGTTTCCACCAGGCAACGTGTATTTCTTTAATAATCAGAGAAAAATATACACGTATCTATCTTTATATCATATTGATTCATATATATATAATAAATGTAAATGCTGGGCTTATGCAATCCTCCCACCTCAGCCTCCTGAGTAGCTGGGACTACAGGCATGCACCACCACGCCCAGCTAATTGTTGTATTCTTTTGTAGAGATGCAGTTTCACCATGTCGTCCAGGCTGGTCCCAAACTCCTGGGTTCAGGTGATCCACCTGCCTTGGCCTCCCAATGTGTTGGGATCATAGGCATGAGCCACTGTGCCTGGCCCTAGCAAAATATCTTATATATACATTGTTGGTAAGAGTGTAAATTATTATAACCACCTTTGAAAGCAGTTTGGCATTAAGTTGGACAATTGAGTATTCACCTACTATATAATCCAAGTAGTTCTTCTTATAAATATACTTTTGTACATGTACAAGAATATACATAGATGCTCTATTTGTCCTAGCAAAATCCTTGAAACAAGCCAAATGCCCATTGACAGGAGAATGAACGAAGTGAGGCATATGTACATAGTGGAATACTATATAGCAATAAAAATGAATGAACTACATGCAACAATATGAATGAGTCTGAACAATTTATTATTCAGTGAAAAAATAGGTAGAATATTAATTACAGAGCGTACCTTTTTTTTTTTTTTTTTTTTGAGACAGAGTTTTACTCTTGTTGCCCAGGCTGGAGTGCAATGGCGTGATCTCAGCTCACTGCAACTTCTGCCTCCTGGGTTCAAGCGATTCTTCTGCCTCAGCCTTCCAAGTAGCTGGGATTACAGGCATGCGCCACCACACCTGGCTAATTTTGTATTTTTAGTAGAGATGGGGTTTCTCCATGTTGGTCAAGCTGGTCTTGGACTCTCGACCTCAGGTGATACACCCACCTCGGCCTCCCAAAGTGCTGGGATTACAGGCGTGAACCACTGTGTCTGGCCAAGTGTATCCTTTTTACAAAATTAAAAAGTAAAGCTAAACAATATATTTGGGGAATGAATATATGTGATAAAACTAGAGACATGTAAAAACAAAAGAATGGTAAACAATATAGTGGTTATATTGGGTGGGAGAAGGTTGAAAGATGGGAAGAACGACAAGCATATGGGTAACACGTATCAAGTTAATGTCAATATCTTAGTTTCTTTGTTGGGTGGCAGGTTCATAGTTGTTGTTGGAGATGTTTAAGAAGAGTTCCCATCTGCAAGGAGTGTGGTTGGTGCTAGTTAGTGATTAGCCCCCCACTTTTTTTTTTTTTTTTTTTGAGGCAGGGTCTCACTCTGTCGCCCAGGCTGGAGTGCAGTGGTATGATCATGGCTCACTGCAGCCTCAACCTCCCAAGGCTCAGGTGATACTCCTGCTCCAGCCCCCAAGTAGCTGGGACAAAAGGTGCATGCTGCTAGTGATTTCCTTTTACAACCCATACAAAAAACTGCTTACTCAACTTTGTTAATAGCTACTCCCTTCCCCCACATGCAGACTCCAGGACCTCAAAGACAACTTGGTTGTTCCTCTCTTATAGTACATAGCCAGCCATTCTTCAAATTAGTCTCTTGTCCTACAACATACGACCTGTTCAAATGGCATTTTAGCTGTCTTTCAGATGGAGACACTTGACTGTGTTTCGCATATTCCCAGTGACCTCACAAAAGCAATGGAAAGATCCCGTAGAGGTTCTTATTATGGGAGAGGGTGCTCTGCTGCCAAGAGTTTAATTCTAGGTAGAAGACCCACCTGGGTTGTGATTAGAAGTCTTTGGGCCATCAGAATGCCTTGAAAATGAAATAGGTGCTTTGGGAGGTGGAGAGTTCTCCAACACTGGAGGTATTCAGACAGAATCAAGGGGAGCATTTGGACTAGCTCTCCTCTAAGGCCCCTTCTAACTCAGGATGTGAGTCCAGGTTTCATCCTCTTCCAGAGGGCAATCAGAGCAGGGCCTTCTGTATTTGATTGAGTGGCATTTTTAATTCTATGCGTTAGTCCCCACCAGCAATTTTGTCACAAGTTAATAGCCTGTCCTATTAACTTAGATTATAACACTAATTAGGTACCTGGCATATGGGTATTTATGAGCCTTGAAAATAAGGGCCAAAACAAGGCCAAACACATTTTTATGAGCTGTTCTCCTTCCCTATAATGAATTCCCATATTCACAGAGATAATGATAAAATAAGAAATGTGTTTGGTATCCTTCATGTATGTGTATATTTCTTAAGATCACAAGTACCTTTAACTGACTTGACAGCCAGAGAACAATTCATTCAGGCAATTTTTTTCCTTATAGGTTTTATTTGGTATCTTGTTCAGATTCCAGGCTTCTCTGGGTGACCTCGTGATGTGATTGTCTGATCAGGGAACATTACTCATTAAAAATAAATGTACAAAGAGGTTTGGAGATTGAAGTTTCATGTTTTATTTGTTGAAAAGAAAGAGGTCATGTCAACTAATCAAATTCAACATACATAAACGCAATTCCCAAGCCTCTGAATGCAGGTTATAAAGAAGAGATTACAAAACCAACTCGTTAACAAGTACTGAGGGAGGTTTCTTAGATGTCTGGGTTCTACTAAATACAGACTGACCGCCCAAGTGGTCCCACTGTGCTTATCTGTCCATTTAGCATGGGTTCTGTTGGATGCCTGATTTTAGGGTATTTTACTCTAGGAGCTAAGATGGTTTAATTTCATTTAAACATTCTGTTTGTACAGCAAAAATGGGAAATGACTCTTCCCAGCACAAATCGTGACTTTCCATTATCCCCTTTAGTGTCTTTTTCTTCTTTAACATGGTATTAAGGATGGGAGAAAAAGCATGCGGTTTTGAATTAAAAACTAAAAAGAAATTGGGTTTCAGATTAGCTCTGTTACTAGTTTTGTTACTTTGATAAGGAATTTTACAATTTTGAGGTTTATTCATTTTTAAAATTGGATAGATAACTATATCCACTGTCACAACAACCCTGTAAGATGGATATCTAACTGTATAACTATAACCATATGACTAAATCCATCTCATAGGGTTGTTGTGAGAATTAAATAAAACTGTCATGTGTTTAGAATTTTCTTTGTTCTGGAAGCGATTTAAGGCAGCTTTATAGATAAGGCTCTAGTAAACACACAACTTTATAACACACATGTATGTTACACACAGACTCACATGACATATATACACACTATACACTAATGTAGCATAAATTAAAAATATGCATAAAAGATGAAAGGAAAACAAAAGTGGGAACATATAGTGAAGTCAGAAGTGAGAATAAAAATATGAATAAGATACAAATTTGATTGTAATATTTAGAGCAAATAGCAAAAACTAAAAATAAAGGAAGCCTAGTCTATAGAACATTTCACAGTATCCATAATGTAAAAGGAACCAGTCGTCCCAGAGAACTAGTAAATGTCATTGTTTCCAGGACTAGGCAGGGAATTCTTCCATTTCTAGAAGACAGTATATGAGGCAATGAACAAAGTCTCTGACAATGATCTTACAGTAAATGCAATGATGCACTTCATAAGGCTGTTTATTATACGGATTTTTTATGATATTACCCAAAAGTAAAATATGACCAAAAAATACTAGAACATGTAGAAGTTGCTTAGAATGTGTTTCTAGGTATATTGCATCCTGATGACTTGGCTCGCCTGTCTAGGAGGATGCATGGACCATGTATGCTTCAAGCAATTCTTCATGTACGAAGCAAGAGATGAACGTATAAGCAACAAAATGTTATAGAACAATGGATAGTCACTCTCCCAGTACCTCTAGCCCAAGAAATGTTACTTGTGTGTCTGTTTGTGGAACTGTCATGATTACAAAGCAACTTGATAGACTTAACCTTGATAAAGTTAATTACTGAAGACTTAAAGGGTGATTCCTACTAGGAATATCTGCATTTCAATAAGCAACTCTTGAAGCTCCCAAACCCTGAAAGCCCTAAAGAAATGGTCTTTAATGAAAATGCTTTGTTCACAATGACAAGACAGGTACAGAGGAGGTTTTCTTCCTGGGATTTTATTTTCTACATAAATGGCCGTTGATACCATTACTTATAAAACTATGTCTCTAGGGTGAGATTCCAAGTCTAAATCTAATACAATTTTTCTTTTTAATTTTCAGATTTTTAGAAGAGTCCATTTTATAAGGAAGACCCTTTCACTGAATGTGTTTTCCAAGACAACTGTTGCTAACAGTATGTTACTGATGTGTCCTTCATAATTCCAGTGTGCTTGTCCCATGAATAGATCTTACTCTGTTCCCAAGAGCAACAAACCATTCACAACAAGACCTGATGAAAACAAGTTATTTTCAAATTGATTTTCCTTTCTGTAAAAAGCTGTTATCCAACTTACTAAAAAGTTTCTTCTAATTAAAGGCTCATTATTTAAAAAAAATACAGCTTCAACCTTTATGCCATTAGGTAAGAACATGCTCTGAAAATCAAGTAGCTTTCAGCAGCACAAAAGAAAATGAATTCTTTGAACTGGGAGTTGCATTGGAAAGAGATTGCTACCTGGAAAGCTGATCAATACCTTCTGTGTTTCAATCCATAAATGTATGATAATCAGTCAGGAGTGGTGGCTGTCACACTCCCCAGTGTTATGGAAAGGATTACAATAAGCAAGATAACAGAGTTACCATTTCATCTTTCAGCCTCCATGCTTACATTGCCTTCAGCTGATGGAGGCCAGGATTGCTCACCTGCCATTCTCAAAACCCTTCTTATTAAAAGAATATAGTGATCCCTTAGTTACTTTAGACTGGTGGCGCCTGTGTGTTCAGCTGGAGTTCATCAATATTACAATAGCAGAAAACAGCACAAGTTGGCTCTCTATATCCTTCCAGATAATGAAGAGTTTCTTAGGGGCTGAATAGAGTCTCTTTTAAGAAAGGATGGGTTTTTTTAACCCATGTTTTTATCCATTTTACCTGAAGAAATCATTATTTACAAAGAGAGAATGGGTATCATTGGGTGAAAGTTCTCAAAACCTCAAAACCATTAAGCAGAAACATTCATTGATCAACCAAGGTCTTTCTAACTAATTCACTGGAGCCTTGCTGAATACAGAAAAAGTCTAGGAAACAAAGAGTGAGGCTTCAAGTGGTGGTCAAATTAATGGTCAGCTGGGAGACTGCTAGATACCCAAGTCACTCCCGTATGGGCAGACAGCGAATCCACAGGGGTCCCATCAGGAGACAGAAAATACACAGTCATTTACACTGGGAAGTTTAATATAAAAAATTACTGAGTTATGATAGGAGAGTAACCATCAAGATGTAAAGATAACCCTAAAAGATACCATAGGGCTGAGGGAGAGTATCTAAGGAGGGACAAACTTGGGAGGGCCCCCACCCACCAAGCCTAGGGTTCAGACCTTGCCGGAGAAGGGTTGGTTGCAGCCCAGTGGTAGCAGATAATTTTGCTGGGTTTCCAGTTCTAGCTCATCCATTGGTGCTGAGCAACAAGAGACAGCCCTCTGAGATACAGGCGAGTAGACAGGTGGATAGGGGCACAGAGGGAGTCAGGGCTCCACAGTGGGTGGAAGGCCTGTATCGCTTGGTATCCACATGGGAAGGGCCATGGGAAGGTGGTCACCAGGCCCAAGCAGGACTGCACTGGTCACTGAGGGACTGCAAAAGTGTGGCTGGGGCAGGACACTACCAGGTATCTCTGCACCCATGCCCCACTGACAGACTGTGGTAGGGATAAGAAAAGCAAAATGTGGCAACTAGAGCCAGGAAGAGAAGCCTCCTTCTTCTTGAAATGTCTCTGCAGCACCCTCTACTGACAAAGCTTCTATTACTTTCACTCTAAGGGAGAAATGCTTAGAGTCCAGTGGATTATGGCAGAGTAGGTATGAAGGGTGACATTGGATCTGAGAGGCAATACGTTGATAACTGGCTCATTTATAATGATATAAAGCATCTTCTTAAAGTGGTGAGAAGTGGGAAGGGGGAAAGGCCTGGCAGTCCCATTACTTCATATATCAAAGGAATTTGGCTTTTGTACCGATGTATAAATACAGAGGTTTGTAGAACTCTGGTCTATATGGATGATGGAAAGACAGTAACGATGTTTTGCTTGGGCAAAATTATGCAGCCAATCTATATGTTTAACTAATTGCTTACTAAACAATTAACTTTCTTACCATTAGCATAAATGAACAGGGTCTGCCATGTATGTTGTCAATGCCCCTGCCCCACCCAAAAAGAAAAATCTACCAAGTCAGGTTGGTGGCTAGGGGTGAGTTAGAAGGAAGAATGGGCTGACGTTTCAGTTTTCAGACAGCTGATGGAGAATTGATCAGATAGCTAACCTTTGGCAACAGTTAAAAGGGCCCCTCCACTTTGGGAGGGCTATAAGGGAGGTGGAGGGAGACACGGAGATGGCTTTGACAATCAGTGCTAAAAAGATCTGGGAATCAAAAATGGTATCTTATAAGGCCCCTCCCTGACTTTCTATTACCATGGGAATGTGACACCACTCCACATGCAGCCCATTTAGACTCTCCCTGACATTTCTCTTAGCCCAGTTTCATCTGGATGGTGATGCCAGAGGGGAGGGAGTGGCAGAGTTGGGGGCTCAGATCTGGGTCCTCATCTTTCTTAGGAATTGCTGGACCCCTCACACTTCTGTGTGTAGGTTCCAGCTCTACATCTCTGGAGGCACTTTCCGTTCCCCAGGAGTTACTGTACCATCAAGCTAGGTTCTGAACTTTAGAATGCATTTTTAAAATTAAATAGGAAAAACTACCATGGGAGTCAATCATGAGATGAGCATGTGGAAAAATGCAGTTGCTTAGGCAGCAGTGTGACTGCCTTTGATTGGGAGCAGAAAAACAGCCAAATATGTTTTCCATTGATTATAATAAAGCTACACCTAATTTGTCAGAAAATAGCGTATCTCATGAGTGTGGATCTTTTCAACTTTATAGACACTAAAATTCATACCAAATTTTTAAAAAAGGTGATAGGCCCCAATAAAAACAATGACTTAGGTTGGGCCTGTAAGCCATAAAGTAATGGGGAGTTGCATAATCATTTAATATAATCAACTTAATTGTATGTGTATATGCATACATAGAAATAGATATATCTAGATATCTATATAGCTACATGCGTTGATATATATACACATACACATACATATATATACACACATATGTCATATATATGGATATATAAATTTGTATTTTTATATACATTGCATAGTTCAGATTCCCCAAATAATTTCTGACTCTTCATGTTACTAAAATTTGGTTTTACCAGAGGTTATCTCGTGCAAGAAATGGTCAAGAATTTTAACAGGAATTCATTATTCAAGCATTAATAGTTGCCATTAGGATGAAGAAAGTTGTGTGTGTGCAACATTCTATAAAATGACTTTTGCAGTGATGTTCTGTTGAATAACAGAGTGACCTGAATGATAGCAGGACACAGTGTGAACATGAGGGTTCTTCATAAGTGAATTACGTTTAGAAGATAATTATGTTTGGAAGCCTTTTCTATTTTCAGATCTTATTAAGCCCTGTGAGGTCTCTTAGACTTACTTGTCTGGAATCAACAATGAGTAAGAACAAGAACAAGTGCTAACTCCATGAAAGGCCAGAGTATTTCTCTCCTGAGACAAGTGGCGCACACGTGGGTGAGCAGTGCTGTGGAATATGAGGGCGGTCAGTGCAGAACCAGCTGGAGAAATCAGGAAGAGCTGAAGACAGAAGAGGGCTGAGAGAGCAAGTTTGAATGGACTAGAGTTCTCTTACATATGCTTGAGCCTCACATCAACCCCATGAAGAAGGGAAAAGCAAAATTTGTCATGTTCATTTCATGAATAAAGAAAAACTCAGAAAAGTCAGAGGATTTATATGCCCAAGGTCACATGGCTAATCTATAACAGAGCTGGGATTGGAAACCAAGTCTTCTAACTACAAATGCCTTATTCTTTCCACTTCATCACACTGACTCATATCTGCCAAGTTCCTTCCCACGTTTTAATTTTTTTAAAAACCATGGAGTAAAAGCTTGGGTATTAATGGTGAATGGGTGACGTACTTCATTTTATAAGGATGAATGTCTTCTTTGGTTGCTAAATTACAATAACAGACTCTAGACATTTCCATAAAAGTATTTACTAAGAACGCCCAAAGAGTTTCTTATATATCAAAGTTAAATGAAATAGATTAAATAACAATAAGGAGAGCCTATGATCGGGCATCATAGCCAAACAAGGCTTGGTAACATTTCTAAGGAAGTGTTAAGTAAACAAAGAGACTTTGTCTTGCTCTCGGAAGCCAACACACAATGTCAAAATTTAACCGAAATTGTTCCTGGAGAATAAAGTTTCCCTGTCACATTCATGTGATATATTTTGTTTGGGCTCTCATGGGTTGGAGAGGGGATGGAGAAATAGAAAGACATTTGTGAATTCTTTTTGGCTTGTTTCTTTGTAAAGAAACAAGAGCTAGTGGCTTTAGGAATGGTGGTAGGAAATAGAGTCCTGGGTATAAATGAAAGATGCTGGGTTAGATCCTAACTGGAAATGATTCACCACATTGCTAGGCAGCAGTTTTTCAGCAATCTGGATAAAAGTGGTTTGATGTCTGTTGTCATACTGGGTGAGCAGAAAACTCAAAGTCCTGGTCCCATTAACCAACAGCCAACAATCATTCAGAACAAGGTACATTTTCTTAACTGCTTCCTATACATCAGGCTGTGCCAATCTCTTTACATGGCAGGGACCCACTTAAGACTCCAGAACAACCCTACAAGGGAGTAAGGTTATTTTCCCCATTCCACAGAGGAGCCAACTGAGGCTTAAAACTGGCCTATAATTTTATTTTTTAGTTGATTCAGTTTTTTTATTACATATAATCTTAATGAGTCTTTGAGGATGTGACAAAAGGTTTGTTCTCTACCTGAAAAGCTAATTTTAAAATACAAACTAATTTGATAAATTTCCTGCCACGGGGTATAAGGATAATTACTGAATCTTAGGAAAGCAGTGAATTCTTCTCTAGAATTCATTTTTAAATAGAGCTAAGATTTTGGGCAAGGGTAGAAATAGTCATGGGATTGGATCACCGGCTCCTTTATGTCCCTTCAAAGACCTGTTTTTCCATGATTCTATAATTTACATTCGGATTAAAATGCAGAGTTGAAACGTGCTTCCATTTTGTGTTAGTAAACCAACTGAGCTCTTTTCTTGATGACCTCATACAGGATAAGGTTTTGAGAATTGAGGCTGGTTTTAAGGAGAGGTTGGCAAAAGGGATGTAGATGTAGAGTGTTGGACGAGAGCAGCTGGGGAATCCAAGGACAGTGTGCAATAGCATGACCAGCACAGGCAGCCAGAGAGACTGGAGCCAGCAATCTACTACTGAGGTCAGGAAAGACCAAACCAACAGGTTCAACACGGCAAATGGGAGGCAGAGCCCAGAGTTGTTTGAAGCATCAAAAGAGAGGGAATAAACCATTTTCGGAGTTCCTCTACCTTCACTGGAGGCCAAAGAAGGAGCAGTCGTGGAGCTCAGGTAGCCAAACACATGGTTTTGAACGTGAGTTCCTGGCCGGGTGGAGTGGCTCATGCCTCTAATCCCAGCACTTTGGGAGGCCAAGGCAGGCAGATCACGAGGTCAGGAGTTCAAGACCAGCCTGGCCCATATGGCGAAACCCCGTCTCTACTAAAAATACAAAAATTAGCCGGGCTGGTGGCATGCACCTGTAGTCCCAGCTACTTGGGAGGCTGAGGCAGGAGAATCGCTTGAACCCAGGAGGCGGAAGTTGCAGTGAACTGAGATCGTGCCACTGCACTCTAGCCTGGTGACAGAGCGAGACTCCATCTCAAAGAAAAAAAAAAGAATGTGAGTTCCTTATTACAATCATGGCCAACTAATGTAAAATCCTATTGCTTTTTAGTTTTTGAACGTTCTTATAGCCCTCCTAAAATAGTAGTTTTCTGGTTAAAAGAAAAAAGTTGAAGTGATTTAAACTTGCTTTGACCTGGCTTCAGAGAGTTTCAGTAGACCTTACTAGATATCTCGAGACCATTTATACAGTAGCCTTAAAGCAATAGTTTTCAGGTTTTTGCTGTTGATGGCTGTAAGCCAAATTTTATTAAGAATATCAACATTCAAAACAATTTCGCTGCTCTTTATGAGGAAAGTTGCAGGATTAAGCATAGTGTCTGCTCTTACCACCCCCAACACCCTCTGAGGCTCCAGGGGCACCTCCTAGGAACCCTTAGAACTCTGGGGAGAATAGTTTGGAAACTATTTCCTTGAAGAAAGAAAATCTATCCTGTTGGTAACCTCTGCAAAAATGAATGGAAAATTGTCTGTTACCTTGCCCTTAGAAATTATAGAAAATTGTTTCACATTTCATATGCCCAAAGGTATAATACATGCATAATTATGGACGAACTGTCTTTGCATAAATTTTAAACTATTAAAGCAATTAATGATTAATGACTAGATTAGGGAAGATGCTCAGGCTCTATTAGAATTTCAAGTCCACCAGCCCCTCCTGAAAACAGTAGATTAAATGGACATTCAGGGAGTATCTGGTTGAGGGTAGAGGACAGTAAGAAAGAAGGATTTCTGGCCCCAATGATTTTATCGTAAGTTCAGGTATGTGATGTTAACTGAGTCAAGTTAAAATAAAAACAGGAGAGATTCAAAAATGTTTACATTTCATATTAGGACGAAAAGAGTATCTTAGAAATGGCTGTTCTGCATACTAGCTGCCTCTGAAACTAAATTTGTCTGGGCTCTGTATACAATTGTAGAATTGTAATTGGTAACTTTTTCATAATCTGTATTGATATACAGAGGGTGTATCAATATACAAGCCTATCCATTAAAATAAAAATCAACATATTACAAAGTGTCTATGTATTTTTGAGCCAGATAATCCACAGGTTGACCATAAATATAGATGTTTCTATACTCCTTGTATCATAGCCAAATTGTGGCTATTTTGGGAACATTTAGGGAAACTCTCTTTTATTTAACTTGAAAATGGTTGGTGGTTCACTTCAGAATTTGCCATCTTTTCTATCTTGTTATGTCAGCCACATCAATACTATTGGCAACACTTTTCAAGCCATCAGTGTGATACCGGATGTGAGTTTTCCTATTTTAAATTTCTGCCTTCTTTCTCATATTGTAACCAATATGGCAATATGGTTATATGCAGTATTACTGTCAGTCAAGGGTCTTATTATATACTATTATTACATATAGCAATATTTTATTTATTTATTTTAATTTCAATAGTTTTTGGGAAACAGGTGGTTTTGATTACATGGATAAGTTCTTTAGTGGTAATTTGTGAGATTTTGGTGCACACGTCACCTGAGCAGTGTACACCGTACCCATATGTAGTCTTTTATTCCTCAGACACATAGCAATATTTTAAAATCTCTAATGATATCATCATCATGATCACAAAAAAGGATTTCTCAAATTGTACTTTAAAAGGCCGCTCTCTGAATAACTTAGAAACTGTCTGAGCTTCAGTTTCTTCATAGCTATAAAACGGGGGCTAATAATATCTACCTTCTATAGTTATGATGAGGATCAAATGAAATAAGGTATGTAAAAATGCAATAAACTCCAAGTACTATAAACATCAATGGTGGAGATATAAAAACAGAAGCACAAGAGATAGCTTAGATGGTAGCCACATGAAAAATACCCCTTTGACTTGCTGTCCTGGAGTCGCCCTTTATGGTTCACGTTTCTATTCTCTAATGGACGTGTGTGTGGGATAACTGTGGTTTCCATTTTTTGAATGCAGCTCCATGTCTTCTACACGCTCAGATGAGCAGCTTGGGGAAGCACTGCAAATGCGCAAAAACTAAAATACAGTTCTACACGAAGCATCCAAAGGTCTACAGGCTTTGTGCAATCAGCATGTTTGGTCATGACACAAATAGAACCAGCCACAATCTAATTTGTTTTAACTCTTCCCCAAGGAAACACAAGTCATCCCATGAGATTTTTATAAATTGTCTGTTGGCCTTGCTGTCTCTTTCTCTCCTTTCATCTGGCAAAAATAATGTCTTGGTTCACAAAGCAAAACTCAGTTATTGATTTAATGCCAATAATTCTGGCTTCTTACGTTCAAGGTTTTTTTCAATGATCATGGTAGAATATGCTGGGCTGTTCCTGGGAGGGTACAAAACGGCATGGAGCAGAAAATAGGGGGAGCCCAGTGTAATATTCTAGATAAATTGAATTTCCAGGCTTTTAAGTATCCTTTAAATTTGTTGAGGGTGACCATGAAGACTGTTATGTAGGGTGACCACAGAAATTTTCAAAAGGAATAAATGGCTAGTTTGATACTTCCACCTGCTATAGTCATCTCTGAGCCTATGTTCCTGCCAGGAGAGCTTTCTCCTGCCCTCTCTACCTGACCAATTCCTACTCATACTTTAAGACCCAATTCCAGTTTCACCTGCTAGAACCACATGAACCTAGCATGATCTCTTGCTCCTTAGAATGCCTATCATACCCATGGATATGTACCCAGGGCATTCTCAATCATGGGCTACCTTTAACTGGCATTTTACATTTCATGTGCACATGTCTTAGCTGCTCAGTGAGGCCACAAGCTTCTTGGAGGCTAGAATAAACCATAGTATCTAAGGTTCTATATATAGTTGGTCCTCTGTGTCCACAGGTTCCACATCTGTGGATTCAATCAACCACAGATCAAAAATATTCTAAAAAAAAAAAATTGGATGGTTGCACCTGTACCTCACAGACTGTTTTTCTTGTCATTATTCTCTAAACAATGCAGTATCACAATTATTTACATAACATTTATTTTACTTATTTTTGAGACAGAGTCTCATTCTGTTGCCCAGGCTGGAGTGCAGTGGTGCAATCACAGCTCACTGTAGTCTCGACCTCCTGGGCTTATGTAATCCTTCCATCGCAGCCCCCCAAGTACCAGGGACTATAGGCATGCCTCACCATGCCCAGCTAATTTTTTAAGTTTTTGTAGAGCCTAGGTTTCACCACGTTGCCCAGGCTGTTCTCAAACTCCTGGGCTCAAGTGATTTGCCCGCCTCAGCCTCCAAAAGTGCTGGGATTACAAGGCATGAGCCACTGTGCCTGGCCCCCAAATTAGTTTTTATGGAAAAATTTAAAAGAGTATTGTATTTATCAAGCAGCTTTGGAAGAGCTTCTAAATACCCATGAGAATTTGTAGACCTCTCAGTGGAGAAGAGCTCTGTTGTGATCTAAGTGATCTAAGCAGCAGACCTGGATCCAGACAGCCTCTGGCTTTTCACAGTGTGAAGTTGCGATTACTCACTCTTCCTGTTATTTTCCGATCCTTTCCTACTTTCTGCTCTGTTTTATTTTTTATTTTTTTATTTTTTTTTTTTTTGGAGACGGAGTCTCGCTCTATCGCCCAGGCTGGAGTGCAGTGGCGCGATTTCGGCTCACTGCAAGCTCCGCCTCCCGGGTTCACGCCATTCTCCTGCCTCAGCCTCTCCGAGTAGCTGGGACTACAGGCGCCCGCCACCATGCCCGGCTAATTTTTTGTATTTTTAGTAGAGACGGGGTTTCACCGTGGTCTCGATCTCCTGACCTCGTGATCCGCCCGCCTCGGCCTCCCAAAGTGCTGGGATTACAAGCGTGAGCCACCGCGCCTGGCCTCTGCTCTGTTTTCTAAAGACTTTCCAGTTTTCACTGTAATCCAACTTATTTCTATTTTGGGGCAAGGATGAGCATGTGTTCAGTTCTCCAATTTGGGAGCATCAGTTAATGTTCAAAATTTGTGTCTTTAGTGCATGATCTGGGAAATTTCTTCTGTGGGCTATTTTTATTGTTCTCCTTTATCAGCTGATAGTATCCCAGAATCTGAGAGCTGGTAAGAGCTGGTTTTGTAACCAATCTTGCACAATCGTCCAGCCCTCTGCCTGTCAGATATCTGAGTCCATGGAAAGAAACTACAGTCATTATATTCAGAATTATAAGTTCCTCCATATCCAGAAGACTTTCTAATGAACATGTGGCATTCCACAGATCATAGCATGAGAGTCTTGGAAGAGATTGAACTTCTTCAAGGATTATTTTTTCTTGAACATTATTTTCTTCCTAACGCATTCCTAAAATTTGTTGCTCTTTTATTCTTAAACATCTCCAGGGAAGAAAAATTTACTGCATGCTCTGGCTTGGTTTTAATGCTTGACAACCCTTGAAATCAGAAAGTTACATGAAACCTAGACTCTTGCTGTAGTCTATGCCTGACTTCACTTGTTTGGTCTTAACTGGAGCCTGGAATATCAATTACCCATGCATTAGATACAACCCATCTGTATGGAGCTCTAGGGGGTTAAAAATTCTGGCATGGGCCATTCTGTTTGACCTCCTCTCTGGGAATGAAAATGACCTTCTGCTCCTATCTCCTGTGCTGCACCATATGGGCCACCTGCTCTGGTCTGTTTTGCCTCCCTGTGTTCCCTGGACATGCACATCTTGCTTGTTCCTGTCTCTGCTCTGTGCATGCTGTGTCCCCATCTGGCATACCCCACTTCTTTCTCTCACCACCAGAAGGTAAACTCCAGGAGCCGACAAGCGAGGACTTTGTCTCTTTTGCTCACAGCTGTATCATGAGGTATGTCACAGCCACATCACTCAGAGCGTATGCCCGGAACCGTGTCAGACATGCCACACACACTGGATAAGTGACATTTAATAATTGATATTCAAATTCTACCCAACATCAAGGCCTTTGCCCAAGGAAATAGAACAGCATAAACCATCATTCATGCAACAAAACTGCTGCCTACACCACCAGTGAGTGTCTATAACAAGTCCAATACTGCTCCTATATTTGCAGTTACAAGTACATGGAGTTGATTCCTCATCCACAGTACATGTTTTTGTTAGGTAAAGAATGAGCTGCCTACAATTGTTGATGAGTGAAAATATTGTGTCTCAATAACACATTAAGGTGATGTCCAATTCCAGACCCAGATTACAACAAGATAATAGATACCATTTATTGAGAGTTTAGTATAGTGTGCCAGGCACTATTCTAAGGGCTTTATAAATCTCAACTCGATAATTCTCTTTACCATTCCATGTGTTAGATATGGTCATTATCCCTATCTTACAAGTAATGATACAGAGGAACAGAGAGATTAAGTAACTTGCCCAAGGTCACATAGCTAGCAGAGCCAGGATTGAGACTTAGGTAGGTCTGGAGTTTTGATTTCTATGCCACGCTACAGTTCTCTTTGCCACATAGCTTGACTTTAGGTCTTGTGTTCCTAACCTCTACTTCCTCCTGATGGGGACCACCTTCCATACTACGGGAATGCCACCTGCCTCTACTAAACACAAACGCTGGCACGAAGATTCAGAAACTCACAGTCAACTGTTTCCTTTCTCACCCCACACTCAGCCTCCTCAAGGCTCGCTTTCTTTAACTGCTTTCTGTTATTTACGAACACATCTGTCTCCCTATTAGACAACAAGGGACTTTGAGGACAGCAAATGTGACTTAGTCATCTCCCCTACTCCCTCCCTCCACATTCCAGAACACGGTACGGTGCTCTGGATATAATAGGAATTTAGTAAGCATTTGTTTAATAAATATATTTAGGGAATTTTTCCTGTTCTTTTCTTTTAAAGCCAAAACTACTCACAAGGGTTAAAAATGTTAAACCTCATCTGTCGCCTCTGAGATGGACTGTAGGGAAAATGAATAAACAGTCCACTCCAGCTGTGGGAACCTCGGCCCCAAGGAGCACCCAGAAAGCCCTCAAACCTGAAGACTAAGCAGTCTGTAACATATGAGGCCATTTTTTAAGTCAGCAGTGGCCAGTGAATGAAAGGTTGTATTTTCAGAGAAGAATGAACTGTAACTTTAGAAGACAGCTTCCTTTGTGGAGGTCTTAATAACACAGTAAGCAATATTTTATGGCTTTTTTTGTAACAGTTCTTATCTGAGAATGTCTGTGGTAGATTAAAGATGGCCACAAATGCTTTGCTACTCTTTCCTTTGAGCAGTAGAATCTAACTCCCTTCTTCTTGAATCTGGGCTGGGCTTAGCAACTTGCTGTAACAATCAAATGCAGAGCAAGTAACACTTCATGGCTTCCACGTCTAAGTCAGAAGAAGCCATTGGCTTCCACCTTGGCCTCTGGGCACACTCACTCTTGAAACCCAGCCATTGTGCTGTGAGGAAGCCCAGGGAGCCATGGAGAGGCCAACACAGAGAGGAATCATGGCCTCTGGGGGACAGCCACAGCTGGGGTCCCAGCCGATAGCCAGCAGGGATTTGCCAGCCATGAGAGTAAATGGTCTTGGAGTGGATCCTCCAGCCCAGCCCAGCTCCCCCAGCTGATGCACATGGAGCAGAGATAGGCCATTCCACCAAGGCTTTCCCCAGTAACTGACTCAAAAAAAAAAAAAAAAAAAAAAAAAAAAAAAAAGAAACTGTGAACAAAATGAAGTCATTTTAAGCCACAAGCTTAAAACAGCAATAATGCTAAAACCAGCACAGTGAGAAATAGCCCATCAAAAAGCCCATCAAAAAGCTCTTCACTCTATAGGTGATTTTTCCCAAACATACCCATTGGATTACATATTTGACCTGCCTTTACCTCTTGAGTCGTGGTGTTTTAGAAAGAAACTGTTCACTTCGTAGGTCAAAACTATGTCAAAGAAAGACATGGAAAAAAAGAAACCTCATGGCTCTGCTATTCTAAACCGAAATTGTAAGGGAATTAACATGTGGCAGTCTGCTCTGAAAAAATTCAACACATAATCCCATGATTGATTTAAATCCAGATTTATGATATTAAGAAAAATCTAAGCCTTTAACTAGATCAAACAGTTACTAGACCAATTATTTCAAAGAAATCTTAGACCGCTGGTATAAGGCCACCCTGATGATAAAATAGGCAGAATAAAAATATCTTCCCACCTCTAACCCTCTAAGCCTACCATTTTTTTTTTTTTTTATTATACTTTAGGTTTTAGGGTACATGTGCACAATGTGCAGGTTTGTTACATATGTATCCATGTGCCATGTTGATTTCCTGCCCATTAACTCGTCATTTAGCATTAGGTGTATCTCCTAATGCTGTCCCTCCCCCTCCCCCCCCCACACAGTCCCCGGAGTTGATGTTCCCTTCCTGTGTCCATGAGTTCTCATTGTTCAATCCCACCTATGAGAGAGAACATGCGGTTTGTTTTTGTCCTTGCGATAGTTTACTGAGAATGATGTTTTCCAGTTTCATCCATGTCCCTACAAAGGACACGAACTCATCATTTTTTATGGCTGCATAGTATTCCATGGTGTATATGTGCCACATTTTCTTAATCCAGTCTAGCGTTGTTGGACATTTGGGTTGGTTCCAACTCTTTGCTATTGTGAATAGTGCCGCAATAAACATACGTGTGCATGTGTCTTTATAGCAGCATGATTTATAGTCCTTTGGGTATATACCCAGTAATGGGATGGCTGGGTCAAATGGTATTTCTAGTTCGAGATCCCTGAGGAATCGCCACACTGACTTCCACAATGGTTGAACTAGTTTACAGTCCCACCAACAGTGTAAAAGTGTTCCTATTTCTCCACATCCTCTCCAGCACCTGTTGTTTCCTGATTTTTTAATGATGGCCATTCTAACTGGTGTGAGATGGTATCTCACTGTGGTTTTGATTTGCATTTCTCTGATGGCCAGTGATGATGAGCATTTCTTCATGTGTTTTCTGGCTGCATAAATGTCTTCTTTTGAGAAGTGTCTGCTCATGTCCTCTGCCCACTTTTTGATGGGGTTGTTTGTTTTTTTCTTGTAAATTTGTTTGAGTTCATTGTAGATTCTGGATATTAGCCCTTTGTCAGATGAGTAGGTTGCAAAAATTTTCTCCCATTCTGTAGGTTGCCTGTTCATTCTGATGATAGTTTCTTTTGCTGTGCAGAAGCTCTTTAGTTTAATGAGATCCCATTTGTCGATTTTGGCTTTTGTTGCCATTGCTTTTGGTGTTTTAGACATGAAGTCCTTGCCCACGCCTATGTCCTGAATGGTATTGCCTAGGTTTTCTTGTAGGATTTTAATGGTTTTAGGTCTAACATATAAGTCTTTAATCCATCTTGAATTAATTTTTGTATAAGGTGTAAGGAAGGGATCCAGTTGCAGCTTTCTACATATGGCTAGCCAGTTTTCCCAGCACCATTTATTAAATAGGGAATCCTTTCCCCATTTCTTGTTTTTGTCAGGTTTATCAAATATCAGATAGTTGTAGCTATGCGGCATCATTTCTGAGGGCTCTGTTCTGTTCCATTGATCTATGTCTCTGTTGTGGTACCAGTACCATGCTGTTTTGGTTACTGTAGCCTTGTAGTATAGTTTGAAGTCAGGTAGCGTGATGCCTCCAGCTTTGTTCTTTTGGCTTAGGATTGACTTGGCGATGCGGGCTCTTTTTTGGTTCCATATGAACTTTAAAGTAGTTTTTTCCAATTCTGTGAAGAAAGTCATTGGTAGCTTGATGGGGATGGCATTGAATCTATAAATTACCTTGGGCAGTATGGCCATTTTCACGATATTGATTCTTCCAACCCATGAGCATGGAATGTTCTTCCATTTGTTTGTATCCTCTTTTATTTCATTGAGCAGTGGTTTGTAGTTCTCCTTGAAGAGGTCCTTCACATCCCTTGTAAGATGGATTCCTAGGTATTTGATTCTCTTTGAAGCAATTGTGAATGGGAGTTCACTCATGATTTGGCTCTCTGTTTGTCTGTGATTGGTGTACAAGAATGCTTGTGATTTTTGTACATTAATTTTGTATCCTGAGACTTCGCTGAAGTTGCTAATCAGCTTAAGGAGATTTTGGGCTGAGACAATGGGGTTTTCTAGATATACAATCATGTCATCTGCAAACAGGGACAATTTGACTTCCTCTTTTCCTAATTGAATACCTTTTATTTCCTTCTCCTGCCTGATTGCTCTGGCCAGAACTTCCAGCACTATGTTGAATAGGAGCGGTGAGAGAGGGCATCCCTGTCTTGTGCCAGTTTTCAGAGGGAATGCTTCCAGTTTTTGCCCATTCAGTATGATATTGGCTGTGGGTTTGTCGTAGATAGCTCTTATTATTTTGAGATACGTCCCATCAATACCTAATTTATTGAGAGTTTTTAGCATGAAGGGTTGTTGAATTTTGTCAAAGGCCTTTTCTGCATCTATTGAGATAATCATGTGGTTTTTGTCTTTGGTTCTGTTTATATGCTGGATTACATTTATTGATTTGCATATGTTGAACCAGCCTTGCATCCCAGGGATGAAGCCCACTTGATCATGGTGGATAAGCTTTTTGATGTGCTGCTGGATTCGGTTTGCCAGTATTTTATTGAGGATTTTTGCATCGATGTTCATCAAGGATATTGGTCTGAAATTCTCTTTTTTGGTTATGTCTCTGCCAGGTTTTGGTATCAGGACGATGCTGGCTTCATAAAATGTGTTAGGGAGGATTCCCTCTTTTTCTATCGATTGGAATAGTTTCAGAAGGAATGGTACCAGTTCCTCCTTGTACCTCTGGTAGAATTCAGCTGTGAATCCATCAGGTCCTGGACTCTTTTTGGTTGGTAAGCTATTGATTATTGCCACAATTTCAGAACCTGTTATTGGTCTATTCAGAGATTCAACTTCTTCCTGGTTTAGTCTTGGGAGGGTGTATTTGTCGAGGAATTTATCCATTTCTTCTAGATTTTCTAGTTTATTTGCATAGAGGTGTTTGTAGTATTCTCTGATGGTAGATTGTATTTCTGTGGGATCGGTGGTGATATCCCCTTTTTCGTTTTTTATTGCATCTATTTGATTCTTCTCTCTTTTCTTCTTTATTAGTCTTGCTAGCGGTCCATCAATTTTGTTGATCTTTTCAAAAAACCAGCTCCTGGATTCATTAATTTTTTGAAGGGTTTTTTGTGTCTCTATTTCCTTCAGTTCTGCTCTGATTTTAGTTATTTCTAGCCTTCTGCTAGCTTTTGAATGTGTTTGCTCTTGCTTTTCTAGTTCTTTTAATTGTGATGTTAGGGAGTCAATTTTGGATCTTTCCTGCTTTCTCTTGTGGGCATTTAGTGCTATAAATTTCCCTCTACACACTGCTTTGAATGTGTCCCAGAGATTCTGGTATGTTGTGTCTTTGTTCTCATTGGTTTCAAAGAACATCTTTATTTCTGCCTTCATTTCATTATGTACCCAATAGTCATTCAGGAGCAGGTTGTTCAGTTTCCATGTAGTAGAGCGGTTTTGAGTGAGTTTCTTGATCCTGAGTTCTAGTTTGATTGCACTGTGGTCTGAGAGACAGTTTGTTATAATTTCTGTTCTTTTACATTTGCTGAGAAGAGCTTTACTTCCAACTATGTGGTCAATTTTGGAATAGGTGTGGTGTGGTGCTGAAAAAAATGTATATTCTGTTGACTTGGGGTGGAGAGTTCTGTAGATGTCTATTAGGTCCACTTTATGTAGAGCTGAGTTCAATTCCTGGATATCCTTGTTAACTTTCTGTCTCGTTGATCTGTCTAATGCTGACAGTGGGGTGTTAAAATCTCCCATTATTATTGTGTGGGAGTTTAAGTCCCTTTGTAGGTCACTCAGGACTTGCTTTATGAATCTGGGTGCTCCTGTGTTGGGTGCATATATATTTAGGATAGTTAGCTCTTCTTGTTGAATTGATCCTTTTACCATTATGTAATGGCCTTCTTTGTCTCTTTTGATCTTTGTTGGTTTAAAGTCTATTTTATCAGAGACTAGGATTGCAACCCCTGCCTTTGTTTTCCAGTTGCTTGATAGATCTTCCTCCATCCCTTTATTTTGAGTCTATGTGTGTCTCTGCACGTGAGATGGGTTTCCTGAATACAGCACACTGATGGGTCCTGACTCCTTATCCAGTTTGCCAGTCTGTGTCTTTTGATTGGAGCATTTAGCCCATTTACATTTAACGTTAATATTGTTATGTGTGAATCTGATCCTGTCATTATGATGTTAGTTGGTTATTTTGCTCGTTAGTTGCTATAGTTTCTTCCCAGTCTCGATGGTCTTTACAATTTGGCATGTTTTTGCAGTGGCTGGTACCGGTTGTTCCTTTCCATGTTTAGTGCTTCCTTCAGGAGCTCTTTTAGGGCAGGCCTGGTGGTGACAAAATCACTCAGCGTTTGCTTGTCTGTAAAGTGTTTTATTTCTCCTTCACTTATGAAGCTTAGTTTGGCGGGATAGGAGATTCTGGGTTGAAAATTCTTTTCTTTAAGAATGTTGAATATCGGCCCCCACTCTCTTCTGGCTTGTAGAGTTTCTGCTGAGAGATCAGCTGTTAGTCTGATGGGCTTCCCTTTGTGGGTAACCCGACCTTTCTCTCTGGCTGCCCTTAACATTTTTTCTTTCATTTCAACTTTGGTGAATCTGACAATAATGTGTCTTGGAGTTGCCCTTCTCGAGGAGTATCTTTGTGGCGTTCTCTGTATTTCCTGAATCTGAATGCTGGCCTGCCTTGCTAGATTGGGGAAGTTCTCCTGGATAATATCTTGCAGAGTGTTTTCCAACTTGGTTCCATCCTCCCCATCATTTTCAGGTACACCAATCAGACGTAGGTTTGGTCTTTTCACATAGTCCCAAATTTCTTGGAGGCTTTGTTCATTTCTTTTTATCCTTTTTTCTCTAAACTTCCCTTCTCTCTTCATTTCATTCATTTCATCTTCCATCAGCAATACCCTTTCTTCCAGTTGATCGCATCTGCTACTGAGGCTTCTGCAATCTTCGCGTAGTTCTCGAAACTTGGCTTTCAGCTCCATCAGCTCCTTTAAGCCCTTCTCTCCATTGGTTATTCTAGTTATCCATTCTTCTAATTTTTTTCAAAGTTTTTAACTTCTTTGCTGTTGTTTTGAATTTCCTCTCGTAGCTCAGAGTAGTTTGATCATCTGAAGCCTTCTTCTCTCAACTCATCAAAGTCATCCTCCATCCAGCTTTGTTCCGTTGCTGGTGAGGAACTGCGTTCCTTTGGAGGAGGAGAGGTGCTCTGTTTTTTAGAGTTTCCAGTTTTTTTGGTCTGTTTTTTCCCCATCTTTGTGGTTTTATCTACTTTTTGTCTTTGATGATGGTGATGTACAGATGGGTTTTTGGTGTGGATGTCCTTTCTGTTTGTTAGTTTTCCTTCTACCAGACAGGACCCTCAGCTGCAGGTCTGTTGGAGTTTACTAGAGGTGCACTCCAGACCCTGTTTGGCTGGGTGTCAGCAGCGGTGGCTGCAGAACAGCGGATTTTTGTGAGACCACAAATTCAGCTGTCTGATAGTTCCTCTGAAAGTTTTGTCTCAGAGAAGTACCGGGTTGAATGAGGTGTCAGTCTGTCCCTACTGGGGGGGTGCCTCCCAGTTAGGCTGCTCAGGGGTGAGGGACCCACTTTAGGAGGCAGTCTGACCGTTCTCAGATCTCCAGCTGCATGCTGGGAGAACCACTACTCTCTTCAAAGCTGTCAGTCAGACAGGGACATTTAAGTCTGTGGAAGTTCTTGCAGAGTTTTTGTTTGTCTGTGCCCTGCCCCCAGAGGTGGAGCCTACAGAGGCAGGCAGGCCTCCTTGAGCTGTGGTGGGCTCCACCCAGTTCGAGCTTCCTGGCTGCTTTGTTTACCTAAGCAAGCCTGGGCAATGGCGGGCGCCCCTCCCCCAGCCTCGCTGCCGCCTTGCAGCTTGATCTCAGACTGCTGTGCTAGCAATCAGCGAGACTCCGTGGGCATAGGACCCTCCGAGCCAGGTGCGGGACACAATCTCCTAGTGTGCCGTTTTCCAGGCCCGTTGGAAAAGCGCAGTATTAGGGTGGGACTGACCCGATATTCCAGGTGCCGTCTGCTTCCCCTTTCTTTGACTAGGAAAGGGAACTCCCTGACCCCTTGCGCTTCCCGAGTGAGGCAATGCCTCGCCCTGCTTCGGCTCGCGCACAGTGCGCTTCACCGACTGTCCTGCACCCACTGTTAGGCACTCCCTAGTGAGATGAAACCGGTACCTCAAGCAGAAATGCAGCAATCACCCGTCTTCTGTGTCGCTGGGGCTGGGAGCTGGAGACCGGAGCTGTTCCTATTCGGCCATCTTGGCTCCACCCCCCTAAGCCTACCATTAACGGTTGATTCACTTGTCTTTATAAGATCCTCTTTTAAAATGCAAATATTCTGAAAGTTCGCGCATTAACAGTTAATGCGGCCTTCAGTTATTCACAAGCTAGACTGAGTTACAGAATTCCAGTTCACTGTGTAGAGGTGGGGGAAATGGAGTGGTTCTTGGTGAGCAGCTGGTAGCCAGCAAGGGAATATGTCAACTGGGAGGGAGGCGAGAAAGCTTGGGAGGCAGCAAGGTGTGCAAAAAGTTAGGTGGGAAGCATCTAAAAATTTCTTCTACTTTTCTGGCTTCCTTTAGGCTGACCAAGCTACAGGGACTTATGAGAGCTTTTGAAAAATACAAGGCTAGAAAGGGTTAAACAAGACAGCCAGCAGTATTGAGTTGTTCCTTCCAATTAATAACTCTGTAGGGTCTTATAGTATTTTGCCTTTTCCCAATTTCACCTCCTTGCTGACCCCTACAACTGGGAGGATCCCCCCCCAGTGCTCTTTGAAATTGAGTTTGCTTGACCTCTTGAGTGACTGTGATTCTCAGCTGAATGGGATATTCCTGTCTTTGCTCTCCCCATGTGGCCTCAAATGCTCCTGGCCTTATAGCTTGTCAGCTCATTATCAAGGTGTTCATAGAACAGTTAGAAACCCTAAAGCAAGATAGTTAAACAGGTATTTTCCTCCGGGCCCACAGAAGCTCTCTGCTACACACTGACTAGGGAAGTCCCCATCACTGGCCACGACCTTTGAGGACACAGAGGAAAAGTACCCAGTTACTTTCACATAGTAGTTCATCGAGACTAATATTTACCTGGTTCAAATACTTCCCTCATTACACTAAAGAGCTTCTGCACAATCAACAGAGTAAACAGTTAACCTACAGAATGGGAGAAAATATTTGCAAACTGTGCACCCGAGAAGAGCTAATATCCAAAATCTTTAAGAAACTTGGACAAATCAACAAGAAAATAGCAAAGAATTCTATGAAAAAGTGGGCAAAGGACATAAACAGGCACTTCTCAAAAGAAGACACACACATGGCCAACAAACATATGAAAAGATGCTCCACATCACTAATCATCAAAGAAATGCCCATCAAAACCACAAAGAGATACCATTTCATACCAGTCAGAATGGTTATTATTAAAAAGTCAACAAATAACATGTGTTAGAGAGTGCAGAAAAAAGAGAATGCTTATATACTGTTGGTGGGAATGTAAATTAGTTCAGCCTCTACGGAAAACAGTATGGAGATTTCTCAAAGAACTAAACATAGGACTACCATTCGACCCAGCAATCCTACTACTGTGTATCTACCCAAAGGAAAAAAAAATCATTTTATCAAAAAGACACCTGCATTCAGTGTTTATAACAGCACTATTCACAATAGCAAAGTCATGGTATCAACCTAAGTGTCCATCAATGATTGACTGGATAAAGAAAATATGGTGGCCAGGTGTGGTGGCTCACGCCTGTGATTCCAGCACTTTAGGAGGCCGAGGAGGGTGGATCACCTGAGGTCAGGAGTTCGAGACCAGCCTGGCCAACATGGTGAAAACCCATCTCTACTAAAAATACGAAAATTAGCTGGGCATGGTGATGGGCACCTGTAATCCCAGCTACTTGGGAGGCTAAAGCAAGAGGATCACTTGAACCTGGGAGGTAGAGGTTGCAGTGAGCCAAGATTGCACCATTGCACTCCAGCCTGGGCAACAAGAGCGAAACTCAGTCTCAAAAAATATGTATGTATATATGGTACATATACACAATGGAATACTATGTAGTCATAAAAAGAATGAAATCATGTCCTTTTTAGCAACATGGATGAAACTGGAGGACATTATCCTAAGTGAAATAACTCAGAAACAAGTGGAAGCTAAATAATAAGTACCCATGGACACAAAGATGGACAATGACACTGGGGACTCCAAAGCAGGGAAGAAAGATGGGGGGGCAAGGGTCAAAAAATTACTTATCAGGCACTATGTTCACTATTTGGGTGATGAGTTCACTAGAAGCCCAAACCTCACCATTACACAACAGACCTGTGTAATAGACCTGCATATGAAACCCTGAACCTAAAATTTAAAAAAATACTTTCATCATTGATTGTTTCATTTCTTCATATGGCTAATTAGTCACAGAGAAAAGATTATTCTCCTCTGCTGTGCCCAACCCGATACACTTCATGCAGGTCTTTCTTCAAACGGGGGACCATTATACTGGCGTCCATCTCTTTGAAGAAAAGGAGAGGGAAAACCTGGAGTTTGAGGCTGTGTTTCTTATCATAGTCTTTTTCATCTTTTAATTTTTGTTCAACCTTATCTACTATGGTGGAAATTACCAATACCTGAGTTTTCCTTTTGGAGGCACACAATTAGACCATATTTCCCATCCTATGGCATCTATGTGAGACTACAGAACTGATTCCTATCAACGTGACACATCTCAGGGAGGCGAGGTGTGTTACTTGGAGGGCTAGGTGTGTCTGCTATGCTCTCTCAGTCTTTCTTTATACATCTCATAAATGTAGAGAACTCTGACATACAGTCACAAATTGGCAGATGCCTGGATCCCTGAATGATTGCATGAGCAGAGCTCTCCATCGACCACACTGAAATGTGACTTGACTGGGAACTTTTTTATGTTATGTTACACTGTTTGTTTTAGCAATCAAGTCTACCCTGACTCATAATTGCCAGCTTTTTCTCTTCTCCTCTCTTATTCTCTCTGGCCTAATGTTTGCTTGGTACTCTGTTCCTGAGTCATTTCTTGAATCTTCAACTGACTAACTCACCAGAGGTTACTTATTAATGGCCCTAGCTCTTCAAAGATGGGGCAGGTATACTGTTCACCTTTGCACCTCTATTGTCATTCACGCAGTAGGTTCAATAAATAAATGTATAAGGTGCTATTAATAAGATGTTGCTAAAATAGGTCCTTCTTCTTGAGGTGCTTACCTCAAATTGAGGAGACAAGATATATACATATGTAAGGTAGTATAGGAAAAGTGCCAGTGGTTCATATACACCATGGAATAATGTGCAGCCATAAAAAAGGACGAGTTCATGTCCTTTGCAGGGACATGACTGCAGCTGGAAACCATCATTCTGAGCAAACTATCACAAGGACAGAAAACCAAACACCTCATGATCTCACTCATAGGTAGGAATTGAACAATGAGAACACTTGGACACAGGGTGGCGAACATCACACACCAGGACCTGTCATGGGGTGGGGGGCTGGGGGAGACATAGCATTAGGAGAAATACCTAATGTAAATGATGAGTTAATGGGTGCAGCAAACCAACATGGCACATGTATACCTATGTAACAAACCTGCACGTTGTGCACATGTACCCTAGAACTGAAAGTATAATTAAAAAAAAAAAAGAAAAGAAAAAAGAAAAGTGCCAACAGTTTGTTCAGAAAATAACTGCAGCTGGGGATCAGAAGAGGAAGCTAATATACAGCCTACTGTAGTTAAGGAAGTGTTCACATCAGGGAGGAGAAGTAAGCTAAGCTTTGAAGGGCAAGTAGGATTCTAAGAGGTGGAGGAGATGGGAGAAATCATAGGAAAAGAGAAAGAGGAGGCATCTCTAGAGTTGCCCAGTGACATAAGCACAATTAAAACTCGGTTGTGCACATCATTCTTCCAAAAGTGAGGTCCTAGCCCAGTTGACTAATCAATAAAATTATACTTATCTGCTCCTGGCATATTATACTTGCATGTACATCTTTGGAACAATTCTCCCAATCTCTCCCTATATGAGATATATAAATAAGTGCTCATTATTGATAGTACTTCCTATACTCTATCTGATATAATCTTACAAATAAATCAGAGAGTTTCATCTGGCATTCTCTTCCATTCTGTCTATCCGTAATTTAAGCTTGCAGTCTCATTGAATATATATTCCTCCGTAATTTCTTCTCATGGCTTAAAACTAATTTTAACAGCCCTTTGTGTGTGTAGATACATTTATTTTAAAGGGCTCTCATCCATCTCTCATCATAGGTTATGGAGAAGACTGAGGCTATCTCCTGGAGCAGAGACTTTAAGTGCAGATGATATTAGCTGTCTATAACAAAGACAGGGCTGTTGGCTTATTATGACAGACAGGGTTGGTAGTTCATTGGTAGTTTTCAGACGAATAATTCACTATAAATGCTAACAAAGCCAAGCCAAGCTGATCATTGTCCAGGAAGGAGAATAGACAAGGAGACAGCTCTCAAGAGGGTCAGTCATCAGGAAAGGAGTGGAGAGAAAGTGTTCTGGGGGTTCCAATATGGACTTAAGAGAAGTCATCTCTGACAGCCTTGTTTCATGTTTATTTTCAACTGGATCCATCCTTTTTCCATTCCTAGCATTCACGCTCCCATCCCAAATCACTGAAGGGTTTCAGGTCTTGTTATAGAAACTATTTTTTAAAAAGCATTTTTTTGTTTTGTTTTGTTTTTTGAGACAGGGTCTCGCTCTGTCACCCAGGTTGGAGTGCAGTGGCACAATCTCGGCTCACTGCAACTTCCACCTCCCAGGCTCAAGTGATCCTCCCACCTCAGCCCCCGCCAGTAGCTGAAACTACAGACGTGCGCCACACACCTAGCTAATTTTTGTATTTTTTGTAGAGACGGGGATTCACTACATTGCCCAGGCTGGTCTCAAACTCCTGAGCTCAAGCAATCCACCTGCCTCGGCCTCCCAAAGTGCTGGGATTACAGGCATGAGCCACCATGCACGGTCTAGGGAACTATATTTGATACAGTTGTGATTGTAGGGAAAAATGAGAGAAATGGAATATTTACCCATAAAGTATACTTATAAAATTCCTTTAAATTTTCTATTTTATTCTCCAATATACTTGGAAGCCCAATACATTAATATTCTAGATGTGCTGAATACCCCCCTCTTCTGTCTCTGAGAATACTTATGGTCCTCGCATTCATCTGGCCCTCCACAGAGTCTGCCTTAATACTGAGGTTGACTTTTCCACAAGTGCTTTTTCCTTCCTTAGTAGTTACTCATATCCCTAGTTCTTGGTGGTCGCCTGTAGACCTGGTTCTGAAGAAGCAGCATAATTGTTACCTGTTTTTCTTCCCAATAGACTCTGAGCCTCCTTGATGGGAAAGATTTTCCTTCTGGACCTCCATCTCCCTGGTGAAAGAAAGGTGGCACATGGCAAATCTTCAACAAACGTTGGCTGTTTGAGTGGACTGGTGAAGGATGAATGGATAAATGAAGTGCAGATCCCTTGCAAGGAGGGTCTGTGTTAGGGTCTGTGTTATACCTTCTGTGTCCTTGGGACCTTCCACTGTTCCTTGAACAGAGTTTTTAAACCCATGGATGCTCTTTCAGCATGAAAGTCATTGGAATCAGTATTTAGGGGAAGAGTTATGAGTTGTTCTTTATTTCTCTATTAGTTATACCCAGCTTACTTCCAAAAAGAACTTAAAGAAAATGAACATTAAGACTAGGACTTTTTCTCAAATATCTTACAGATTACAGGATGGTTCTTTTGAACTCTGAAAAGTAAGCTGGTTTTGCTGTCACCTTTATGATTGGGTCAGAAGTCATCAGTGCTTTGACAACAGAATCTTGGGTGGGGTGTTTGCATGATTTCACCTAAGCATGTTCCCAGCATGAACATAAGGGAGGGAACACATGATTAAATGATGGTTTTTAACATCCTGTCACAACTACATGTTTAACTGGACTCTCAATAAAAAATGAATGTGTCCTCAGAGTCACTTGTCTGTTTTAGACACATTTCTAGCAGCACTTTGAACTTTCTTTAAAACATCACACGCCTCTTGAAAGCAGAATCTGTGCTCTCAGGCTATGTGTGCACTGAGTGTCTATAAATCAGCAATCACTTTCAAATCTATGGGATTATAAGGCCAGGTCATCCCATGCCCTCAAAGCTGAAGTCCAACTTAAATCAAAACAGTTTTCTGACTTAAATCACAAGTGCCCTGACTGGTATGCTCACAACTTTCTTTCCTAATGACTAAAATGGTTTTGTGTGTGTGTGTGTGTGTGTGTGTGTGTGTGTGCGTGCATGTGTTTCTCAGTTTGGATATGCCCCTTCCCCCCTCACCCCATCTTTCTCCTTATCTCAACAAAACCATCAATTTGCCAAGTAACCACTGTGGAAACTTCACTAGAGCTGCTGTATTTTACTGTAAATATCACCCACCCAGGGCATCCGGCTGAGCAGCACCAGATGTGTTTTCCTGGCCGATCGCCAGCCTCTGCTGGGCCATCGCCCTAGGAGGACATTTTCACCTCTGTGAGTTCACCACATCAAGAGTAGCTCTTTCCAGAGACTTCTGTTAATGACAGAGAAAGTCTGTCTTGCTTTGTGCTTTAAATTGTGTGCCCCATGTGCTGGAGCTGCATCTGCACAACAATCTAAAGGTGAACAATTGGGCTCTGTGGTGTTTTGTGGTGTATAAAGTGAGGTTCTCAGTCTGTCCTAATGAGATGAGTCCAGGCGACTCTGCACACCACTGTAGGGTGGATTGAAGAGTTTGGCAGCCTCGCCATTCCCTCTTCTGGTTTTTGTTTTCCCATCTCTTTACCCACCCAGGTTTCTCCCAACCTGCTCTTGGTACAAGTTGAAGCTCTAACCCTCAGTATCTTAGCATGTGGCCTTATTTAGAGATAGGGTCTTTTCAGGGACAATCAAGTTAATACGAGGGCATATGGGTGACCCCAATCCCATATGACTGGTGTTCTTTTAACTTTCATGTTCAGGGGTACACGTACAGGTTTGTTTTATGGGTAAACTCATGTCGTGGGGGTTTGGGGTACAGATTATTGCATCACCCAGGTACTAAGCATAGTACCTGTTTTTTTTTTCTGAGCCTCTCCCTCCCGCTACCCTCCTCCCTCAAGGAGGCCTCAGTGTCTGTTGTTCCCCTCTTTGTATCTCTGTGTCCTCGTTATTTAGCTCACACTTATAAGTGAGAACATGAAGTATTTGGTTTTCTGTTCCTGCATTAGCTCCCTTAGGATAAGGCCTCCAGCTCTATCCATGTTCCTGCAAAGGACATGATATTATTCTTTTCTTATGGCTACATAGTATTCCATGGTGTATATGTACCACATTTTATTTATTCAGTCCACCGTTGATAGGCATTTAGGTCGATTCCATATCTTTGCTATTGTGAATAGTGCTGCAATGAACATATGCGTGCCTGTGTCTTTATGGTAGAATGATTTATATTCCCTTGGGTATAGATTCAATAATGGGATGGCTGGGTCGAATGGTAGTTCTGTTTTTAGTTCTTTGAGGAACGACCACACTGCTTTCCACAATGGTTGAACTAATTTAGACTGGTTTAAGAAGAGGAGAAGAGACGCAGAGGCAGATGTGCAGAGGAAAAAGGATGTGATGACACACAGGAAGAAGACGGCCATATGGCTGGGGTGATGCCTCTACAAGCCCAGGAACACCAAGCACAGCCAGCAAACACCAGGAACTGGAAGAGGCATTGAAGCCTCCATTCCTAGAGCCATCAGAGAGAGGTTGGCTCTGCTGACACCTTGATTTCAGACTCCCAGCCTCCAGGACTGTGAGAGAATACATTTCTGATGTTTTAAGCTGCTCAGTTAGTTGTTGGTACCTTGCAGCAGCAGCCCCAAAAAAGGAGTACCCCTCTCTTTCTCCCACTCTCCTCACAGCAGCTATCTTTCAACTCAGGGTCGTTCCACAGTCATGCTCCGCTCTAGCTGCCTTCCAAGTGGCAAGTTTTTCTCTCCTTGCCCTCCAGCCCTCACAACGTATCAGTCTTTGTCCACTTCTCCAATGCCTCAGTGTCTTTAGAGTTATTAATAGTGAAGGGACTACCTAAGAACAGTGGCATCTTAGGGCACAGCTGCTGGGCTGACAGGTCAATGGTCTGGGTCCAGGTTGTACGTAACATCTACCAGAGGTTTCCCAGGAAAAATGGCTTCCACTGTTTCTCAAACTGGAATCTGAGGTCTCTCTAAGAGTGTTCTTTCTTGAGACAGGGTCTTGCTCTGTTGCCCACGTTGGAGTGCAGTGGCACAATCACAGCTCACTGCAGCCTCAACCTCCCGGACTCAAGCAATCCTCCCACCTCAGCCTCCTGAGTAGCTGGGACTGCAGGTGCATGCTACCATGCCCAGCTAAGTGTCTAACTTTTTGCAGAAATGGGGTTTCACTATATGGCCCAGGCTAGTCCTGGACTCAAGTGATCCTCCCACCCCAGCCTCCCAAAGTGCTGGGATTATAGGCATGAGCCATTGTGCTCAGCCACTCTGAGAGTTTTTTAATCTTGTTTTCATTTACAAGACCATCTAAAAAATTATTAGTCTTCCAATTATAAAATCAAAACTTCTGTTTTGCAGTGATTATTACAAGCAAATATAATTTTTAAATCCATTTTCCTCAAACACTTTTTTCCCCCTTAAAAGGGGGCTATTTATTTCTCAAAATTAAGAAACGATGCTGCAAATGAAAGGAATGGTCGGAGAGAAACCTGGGCTGAGAGGCCTTTGGTCTTACCGCTTGCTTATTCTAATCCTGAGCAAGGTCTCATTCAATGCTAAGCCAAATTTGCCAGCTCATCATTAGCCATTACATGTACAGATACATTTGCATGAGGATTTTAGAACATAAAAAGATTGCTCACCTGTCTTTCTATCGACTGAAACAGCCTTTCCAAATAATACTCTCTTTTCCCCTACCGCACCTCATGGAGGAAACATGCTGTGAGCAACTTTTAAAACAAATTATTCAGAATCTTGGATGATGGAAGATGGAGCAGAAGTCCCCTGGAGTATTTGGAAGTAAACACCAAATTATAAATGAAGAGCTCTTTATAAACAGGTTGTAGGGGCAGGAACAAGGATGGAGTGGATGGGCTGGATTCCAGCCCCTGGCTAACCTTCAGGAAATCAACTGAGTCTCAGTTCACCTGCTGGGAATCCTGAGGGGTAGTGCCCCTGTCTCTGAGGGTCTAGTTGAAAGGTTCCCTAATGAACATCTGTGTGGATGTATGTGTGGTGGAAGAGTTCTATTCTCCAGGCCTGGTTTCCACCATCTGAGCATCATCAACCCCTAACGGAGATGTGCTGTCTCTGCTCAGGCTGCAGAGAGGATGGGTGGGCCTGAGCGGGAGCAGAGAGTGGGAAGAGATGGCCTTGGGCATGCAGGAAGCCCTCTCTGGGCTGCCTTCCAAGGGCCTGATTTCCAGTTCTGCCATGGCCCATCCAGGCAGAGGGCTTCAGCAGCTGTTTGGAACAAGGCTTAGGCCAGGAGACAATCTGACAAGGTATTAGAGATGGGCCCAACATGTCTTTGGGATGGGATGACAAACAGCACAAGGTTTATAATTAGATCCCTGATTATCCTAAATTTCTAAAACAGAATATTTTTGCTTTCCCTTCCTCTCCCATGGTAGAAAACTGGAAGGCAGGCCGACCACCCTGGAAGAGCCCTCTTCCCAGAACTCTGGGGGTAGAAAGGCTTGCCTAGGTAGGCCAGGACTGAAGAATGACAGGTCATGTCATCTTTTGCCAGATGCTGGAAAATTCATTCTAAACACACATACACAAAATCCCCATTGCATTTAATTAAAATATAATATGGCCGGGTGCGGTGGCTCACGCCTGTAATCCTAGCACTTTGGGCGGCCAAGGTGGGCAGATCACCTGAGGTCGTGAGTTCGAGACGAGCCTGACCAACATGGAGAAACCACATCTCTACTAAAACTACAAAATTAGCCGGGTGTAGTGGCGCATGCCTGTAATCCCAGCTACTCGGGAGGCTGAGGCAGGAGAATCGCTTGAACCCGGGAGGCAGAGGTTGCTGTGAGCCGAGATTGCGCCATTGCACTCCAGCCTGGGCAACAAGAGCAAAACTCTGTCTCAAAAAAAAAAAAAAAAAAATATATATATATATATATATATATATGTGTATATATATACACATATGTGTGTGTATATATATATACACATGTGTGTGTATATATATATATACATATGTGTATATATGTGTGTATATATGTGTGTGTATATATATGTGTATATATGTGTGTGTATATATGTATATATACACATATGTGTATATATTATATATAAAATATATATAATATATATAATACATACTGTCTGGGCATGGTGACTCATGCCTGTAATCCCAGCACTTTGAGAGGCCAAGGAGGGAGGATTGCCTGAGCCCAGGAATTTGAGACCAGCCTGGGCAACATAGCAAGACCCTGGCTCCACAAAAAATTTTATAAAATGAGCCCGGTGTGCTGGCACATGCCTGTGAGTTCCAGCTACCTGTGAGGTTGAGGTGGGAGGATCATCTAAGCCCAGGAGGTCAAGGCTGCAGTGAGCCATGATCATGCCACTGTACTCTAGCCTTGGTGATGGACAGAGACCCTGTCTCGAAAAAAGAAAAAAAAGTGCATACAAATGATGAAAATATCACATCATAGAAAACTATATTCAGTGAAAACAGCCAGGCACAGTGGCACAAACCTGTAATCTCAGTGCTTTAGGAGGCCGAGATGGGCAGATCACTTCAGGCCAGGAGTTTGAGACCAGACTGACCAACATGGTGAAACCTCATATCTACTAAAAAAAAAAAAAATACAGGAAAGATTAGCCAGGCATGGTGGTGTGTGCCTGTAATCCCAGCTACTCAGGAGGCTGAGGCAGAATCGCTTGAAACTGGGTGGTGGCAGTTGCAGTGAGCTGAGATCACATCACTGCACTCCAGCCTGGGTGACAGAGTGAGACACTGTCTCAAGAAAAAAAAAAAAAGAGAGAAAAAAGAAAACTGTATTCAGTGAAAAGTAAGCTTTCATTTCTTCCAGATCAGGCACTCTCTCTTCAGAGGAAACCAATAATACATTCTTCTACATATTTTTCTATGCATCAACAAAGATATACATGTATCAGTAAACATATATGTTGATATTTATATGAGAGAATACCATACCCAATATTTGTGATCTTGCTTTAATCACTTAACACATCTCAATGCTCTTTTTTTTTTTTTTTTTTTTGAAATGGAGTTTTGCTCATGTCACCCAGGCTGGAGTGTGTGGTGGTGCAATCTCGGTTCACTGCAGCCTCTGCCTCTTGAGTAGCTGGGATTACAGGCATGCACCAACACGCCCGGCTAATTTTTGTATTTTTAGCAGAGACAGGGTTTCACCATGTTGGCCAGGCTGGTCTTGAACTCCTGACCTCAAGTGATCTGCCCACCTCGGCCCCCCAAAGTGCTGGGATTACAGGGGTGAGCCACCGTGCCTGGCCCGTCAGTGCTCTTTTTATCCCCTAGAATGATACAATTTATTTTAAAAATCTTCATACTACCAGTGCTGAAACAACATTTTCCACACATTTCTTATCAGGTGTGCAAGTTTATTTGCCAGATATATTCCTAACAGTAGTGGAACTGTTAGATCAAAGGCATATGAATTTTTCATTTTGATAGATATTGACAAATTGCCCTCTAAAGAGAGCATGTCGATTTATATTCCCTGCCTTTCTGTACTCTTACCAGTGCTGTGCATTTTAAAACTTTCTGATCTTTGCAAAACGTATGAGTAAACAAACGTGTCTTCAGTGATTTTCTTGCTTCCAGTCTTGCTCCTTTTGATTCACTATTCACCCTGCAGCTAGGGTGTGAGTCCAATCCTATAACTCAGCTATAGAAGATGCTTCCATGGCTCCTCACTGTCCTTGAAATAGAGTCCCATTTCCTTGACTGGCTCACAAGGCCTTTTGTGTTGGCGGTTCTGTGTAGGTCTCTACTGCCATCCCTCATCTCTTGCTACCTCACACTCCACATTTCAGCCATGCTAAACTACTCAGTCTGCTCTCCCTTACCTCCTTCCAGACCTCTTTCCCATGCTCCACCTGCCTGAGAATACTTTCCACTGCCTGTCTTCCCTGCTCTGGCTCACACTTATCATTCTATTTTTGGCTTAGATATGACACCTACCAGGTTATAACAGGGATGCACTGGCTGCCTCCACAGCCCCCTTACTTCGCCTTTTAAATTATGCAACACTTGGTACATCAAAATAGTATGTAATATACACATACATTATGATGCAGAATCATAAAAATAAACCTATGCACCTACCAACTGCAACTGAAGAACCAGATGGCTGCCAACACTGTAATATGTGCTGCTTTCCTATCCATCATTACTCTTACCACACTGGGTGGTAGAGCATCTATACTTGTCTCTATTTCCCACTGGCGTCTGAGTCCTGGGAAACAGGTCTGGATCTGACCTGTGCATAGTGTATTCCAAGGCCAAGCATAGCGCATGGTAAGTTGCAATCACTTAATAATATTTTTAAATTGAATATAACAATAGTCAGAAAGGGGAATTTTTTTTAATAGCCAAGCTCTCAGAAAACAAGTCAGTTATTAAGAACTTATCATCAGTTCACACTGTACTTTGGGTCATTTTTCCAAGGTCAGAGATCAAGTTGTATAGCTTAAGCCTCCTTCTCTGCCTCCTTTGGTGAGGTAGTCTGCTATGACTTTTCATTTCTTTTCTTTTTTTCTTTCTATTTTTTGGTGGGCGGTACCATTGTTTATTTTAATTTTTCAGTTGTGTATCAATAAGGCTGAACAGTTTCTGAATTACCAGGAATCTATCTTAATATTATAATTGCAAAGTGAGTGAGCTTACTCTTCCATGGTAATAAGTAATTCAGTTCCTGTCCAAAGCAAGAAATGTCATTCGTGACACTGATTTTACAAATTAAATGCTATCACCTACTTGAATTAAATAAGGAAACATATCACTAATGGAATTTAGATTAAGATAACAATAGTAACTCTAATTTAATAAGAGCGGACCTCATGCTAGGCACACTGTAGATTTTTTTGCTCATCTTTACCATTATCCTGGAAAGAAAGGAATGATTATTTCCATGTTCAGATGAGGACATAGAGGTTCAAAGGGCGAGGGATTGAATCAATGCCACTAAGCTTGGACATCAGAAAGCCAGAACGGGCATCAAAGTCTGTGTCTCCACAAACCCAAGCCCTTTCCCCCATATCACACAGCATCTCAAACACCATAACTAAAGAAATAGCACAATGCCTTTAAAAAGCATTTTCCTTATTTTTTTCTTTAAATTTACCCTGGTCTATCACTTTAAAAAATCATTTTTATTGTTTTTAAATTATAATCTTTATTTTTTTTTACATGGTATTGGATATTTACTAAAGAGTATAATAAAGTAGTTGTTATTCATGATAAGTGCTAAAAGGAAAAACAAAGCATGTAAGGGGATGGGAGGGGACAAGTCTGGGTGTTTCGTTAGAAGAGGAGTTCAGAGGAGCTTTCTTTGATAAGATGATATTTGAACAGAAACCTCAGTGAAAGGAGGGAGGGAATCTGTGGAGATATAGAGGGTAGAAGGTGGGGAAAGAGGGGTCCCGGGTAAGGTGCACCTGCCTCAGTGTGCACATTCATACCTAATTTGTAGCATATCCCAAGCTATAGTATGGCTGTTTACATTTTAGAAGAGATTCCCCTACATTTTATGGAGCTTATGAATTGAAAACGTTTTCTTAAACCTCAAAACAACTGATTTCTCTTGACTTCCAGACCCCCAAGGGCAAGCTGCACCTTTGCCTGCTTCCTGTTGACTCTGAATGAGGAGAAGGTTGCTCAAGCACCCACTGCCACTAGTGAAGCTCAGCAGAGAGCTGGTGATTGGGGACTTAATGAGATGGCACCTGTGAAACCCAAGCACCTGCATGAAAGCTTATTGCTATTTTGGTTTTTGTAACATTGAAAGTCAGGGGCACTCAGCATGGTTATATTTATCAAGCAGAAAGACGTAATTCTCTTGTGTATTAGAAGTAAAGTTCCCATTCTAAGTGCATGTGTATTTCTATCTCTCCAGGCATGCTGGGGCCCGTTAGACCAAATACCACGTGGATGGTCTCAGCAGACAGAAAAACTCCACGGAGTTTTATCTGGGTAGGGGAAGGCCATCAAAGGGAGATATTGTCCAGGGCCTGAAAGTGGCACCAAAAAAAGAAAGGGTGGATCTTCACACAGGATGGGTGGAGGGGAAAGGAGAGAAGCTACTTAGCTGGAAACAAAACAAACCTCCACAGTATGAAATTGCACAATAAAAGGAGGAACAGAGAGTTCACAGTGCCAATTCGAGAATAAGTTCAATGCATATTCTAGCAAATTAGTAAATAAAACAGGATGAAATAGTGGATCAAGAAGGATTATTAATGAAAAGAACCATGACTTTGGGTTGCTGGGCTCCAGCTTGAGAGTCACCAGCAGGACTAGATATGTCTGGTTAAGGTGGGTGGAAGCTGTCTCCATGTTCACAGTCAGGTCTGCAAAAATAGAATTGGGATGATGAGAAAAGCCTGAAGGGAAATAAGCTGCTCTTCTACTCTCTCCATTCCTTGTGCATTGCTTCAATTTAACCTTACTCAACAAGTGCCGGCCTGCAGAAAGATGAGTGGTGTTTTCTATTCAATTAATCATTGAGGTGCTCTCCCAAAGAAACCGTCTGTCAATAAGGCACATTTGGAATGATGACAGGAGACCACGGACTATTAAACAGTAGAATGATGTGGATTTTCAGCTCACTTTCAAGGTTTCAGAGGAGCGCACATACAACAAATACTTTTCTTCTAAAGACTCTAGGACCCCCACACTGTTGAATAAATGACTGTGTGTGTGTCTCTCTCTCCATCTCTCTCTCTCTCTCCTGCTCTGCAACATTATGAAAAACTACTGAAAAAATTGTGCATGGTTGTGGATTCTCAAATCAAGTTTCCCCTGGGTTGTCATTCAGATAAACTTAGCAAGAGAATCTTACTACACTTGATCTTAGCCAAAAGGCCGAGAAGCGATTAGCAAGAGAATCTTATTGGTGATAATAATTATGATAATGAAAGTAACTTCCAGGCTGGGCGTGGTGGCTCATACCTGTAATCCCAGCACTTTGGGAGGCTGAGGTGGGAGGATTGCTTGAGGCCAGGAGTTTGAGACCAGCCTGGGTGACATAAAGATACCTCATCTCTAAAAAAATTTAAAAATTAGCTGGGCCTAGTGGCACACGTCTGTAGTCCCAGCTACTTGGGAGGCCGAGGCAGGAGGATGGCTTGAGCCCAGAAGGTTAAGCCTGCAGTGAGCCATGATTGCACCACTGCACTCCAGCCTGGGCAACAGAGTGAGACCCTGTCTCCAAAAAAAAAAAGTAACCTCCAATATTTGCATAGGCCCTTATGGTTCATATTGAGTCCCCACAAGAACGCTTACATAGTACATATCCCCATTTTACAGATGAGAAAGCTGGCTTAGGCACACGCTGCCAGAATTCGGTAGCAGTCAGCAGAGCAGTCCTAGGGAGTGCCAGGTCTGCGTGGGACTGGACCCTTCATCTCCCTCTGCTTTCCTTTCTGCCCTGGCCAGAGAAGAGCACCAAACACATGCTGTCAATCCTCACTCTGTCTTCACAGGGACACCAAATGTCCTGTGCTACTAACATACTTTCCACATGTGGAACTCCTTACGGCTCACAGCAGTCGGGAGACAATGACATTGCTGATCAACCAACTGCTCTGCTGCTGGTCTCAATAAGCGATGATAAAAAAGACCCATCAGCTTCTGAGGTCAGCCTCCCAGAAGACAAAGCCTTTGTTCCCAATGTGGAATCAAGTCCTTGAGGGCGCCAGCTCTCTGTCTGTGCTTCCTTCAGCACCTCGCTCTTTTCCTCTTGCCAAATAGAAACCGTTTGAACTAGTATTTCTCAAAGTACTCAGCAGAATGTTCCAGATGATGTTAGGCAATGGAATGTGGAGAGGGTGGTGGGAGGATTCTGTGATCAAATGAGCTTGAGAAATGCTCTTGAAGATTTACATGAACACTAATATAGTAAAGTTTCTGAGGAATCCCACAATAAAGAACTATTTAATTTTATTTATTTTTGTCGTTCAGATTCTCCTTTTTTCCCCCCTCTGAACCCTATCCATGTCTAGTGGAATAGTTCTTTATCCATTATTGAATTGTATAATTATGCAACCCTCCAAAATAATATCAGAGCAAGGCTGGGCTTGATGGGTCAAGCCTGTAATCCCAGCACTTTGAAAGGCCAAGGTGGGCAGATCACCTGGGTCAGGAGTTCAAGACCAGCCTGAACAACATGGCGAAAGCCTGTCTCTACTAGAAGTACAAAAATTACCTAGGCATGGTCGTGTGTGCCTGTAATCCCAGCTACTCTGGAGGCTGAGGCAGGAGAATTGCTTGAACCTGGGAGGCAGAGGTTGCAGTGAGCCAAGATCATGGCATTGCACTCCAGCCTGGGTGACAGAGTGAGACTCTGTCTCAAAATAAACAAACAAAGACAAAATAATGTCAGTGCATAGAACGTTCTGGAAATGCCTAGCTTCCTGAACATGGCCTGGTATACAGTAGGGCTTACAGTTGTTGAACATTTTTAGGTATTTTATAAATCAATCCTCAGTATTTATATAAAATAATGAAACTATAGCCAATTAAACAACCATGTTCATTTGACACTGCTATTGCTCAGTGGTTCTCAAATTTTGTTGCAATTAGAATCACCAGAGGTAACTTTAAAATTTGTGATGCCCATGCTGCACCCTAGACCCATTCAATCAGAACTGTGGGACTGTAGCCAAAGCATCAGTATTTTTAAAGTTCTTCAGGTGATTGTAATGTGCAGCCAAAGTTTATAACAAAAGGTATGAATAATTACCCAATGGCAAAGAGCAGATATGGGACTGAGAAGAGTTTCTGGGGTGGGTGATATGCACCACTTGAAAACTGTCCATGAATTTATGAAATTCGTCCCTGCCAAAACCAAGATAAATGCTAGAGACGTAGCCTATGTAGTTTTACCATTCTAATCAGTAAATATGTGTTTCTAATAATGCATGCGAATCGGTTTAATTATACACAAAAATTTCTGCTTTATGTAGATTGCGGAAAGCTGCAGGTTGGACATTTGTTGCATCATATGGCAATTTGGTTCAAGGTGGACAAACACAGGTAACAATGAAAGACACTGAAGGGTTGGCTTGTAAAATGGGGTTTTGCGGATATGTAACACAATTGATTTATGAACCAATTTCTATGCTGAATACTCTGGAAAATATTCCCCTTCCAAACTATTAGCCCATCGTGGATACATACTAATGGTGGCTGAGTGCTAAAGCTCAGGTGATTTTCATCACTCAGGGGAGTCATGAAGAAAGAAGAGGCACTTAAGATGGAGCTTAGCTCTCTCAAGGAAGAGTAGATCTTAGGCCACATGGAGAGTTCTGAGTAGTCAGGAATAAGTAAGAGTACAAATAATAATAGCTAGACTTTACTAAATACCAGGCTATATTACATGTGTCAGTTATTTCATTTAAACCTCATTTATGAGAGAGGTACTATTTTTTATCTCCATTGTCCTGGGGAGGAAACTGGGGGATTCAGTGAGTTTGTGTATGCAAAGTGCTTGGCACCGGAGCTGGCACGTGACCAACACTCAATAGTGGTGGCTTCTAATTTTTGGATCATAGAATGTTACAGTTGGAAGAGACCTTAGAGATCATTAGTGAAACCCATCATTTTATTTCTTAAAAATAAAATAAAACCGGCCGGGCTCAGTGGCTCACGCCTGTAATCCCAGCACTTTGGGAGGCCGAGGCAGGCAGATCACCTGAAGTCAGGAGTTGGAGACCAGCCTGACCAACATGGAGAAACCCCGTCTTCACTAAAAATACAAAATCAGCTGGGCATAGTGGCACATGCCTGTAATCCCAGCTACTCGGGAGGCTGAGGCAGGAGAATGGCTTGAACCCAGGAGGCAGAGGTTGCAGTGAGCTGAGATCGCGCCATTGCACTCCAGCCTGGGCAACAAGAGAGAAATTCCTCTCAATAATAATAATAATAATAATAATAATAATAATAATAATAATTAAATGAAATAAAACAAAATGGTAACAATAGAGGATTTCAATATTTAGAATCTGCCTGAGATTCGGCTGTGATCCAATGTTAAGGGTGCTGGTAAAATCCCATCCACCAAATCCCTCCTCTACAAAATCCTTCCTCTACAGATAGCACTGTTCTTTGCTCCTGATGGCTGGAGTCCCTCAGGTAGAGACCCTACAGGGCCTTTAAGCTGTGGCCATAGAACAGCGTTCCCTGACCACCTGCGTTGTGTCGCCCTGGAATAGAGGCTCTGACTGGCATGAAAGATGGGGAAGGAACATTCTCTCTTTCCCTAATTGTCCACAGAGAGATACAATTTTAGAATAACTAAGCATAGGCAGGGCTCAGTGGCTCCTGCCTGTAATCTCAACACTTTGGGAGGCCGAGGCAGGCAGATTGCTTGAGCTCACAAGTTCGACACCAGCTTGGGCAACATGGCAAACTCTTGGCTCTACAAAAAATACAAAAATTAGCTGGGGGTGGCAGCACACACCTTAGTCCCAGCTACTTAGGAGGCTGAGGTGGGAGGATTGCTGAGCCCAACAGGTGGAGATTGCAGTGAGCTGAGATTGCCTCACTGTACTCCAGCCTGGGCAATAGAGCTAGACCTTGTCTCAAAAAAAAAAAATGATGAAGCATACATGACTAGATATGTCACTTACCAAGTGATATAGGAGTCAGGTCATTGTTTATTCATTCACTGGGCAACTATTTATGGAGTAGGGGTTAACACTTATTGAGCAATCACCATGTGGTAGATGCTGTGGATATTGTAATGTGCCTGCAAGATCCCGCTTCTTGAATGAATGATTCCAGCTGCAGGGAGTGCTGTTGGCAGGCAGCCTTCAGCTGTCAGTCCCCTTCAGAGGATGCCTTAAATAAAGAGAGCTAATTTGCCCAAGGATATACCTTCAACACATCCTGGGGTTTCTCTCATCCAATGACTTATTGAAATAGGGTGCCACGGAAGTGATAAAAGCATAGCCCTCTTGCCCCAACCCAGGGCAGTTCTGAAAGATTGTCTCATGTTCAGAACTCCCTGCAGAGTTGACTTGGCTTTCAGCCCTTCCCCATTCCTGTTCCCAGCACTTTATCCATTCATTCATTCATTTCATAAATATTAATTAAGCACTTTTCATGAGACAGAATCCGCAGACAAGAGTGTATTGGATATATACTCAACATACTCTACAACATGTAGAGTCTACTTCATGTTCATACTGCAAAAGGTGTCCTCAGGGATGAAAAGAATCTAATAGAACATTAATATTAATTCCTTGCTTCGGTCTCTGCTGAAAAAAAAATGTAGAGAAACTCTCATTAAACTGTTATTTAATAGAGACAAATAATAGGAACTGAACCATAACATAATAGATTAATTCTCCCAAAACTAATTGAGAAAGGAGTCGTCAATAGATACCGTCACTAGAACCTAATGCTTTAATTTGGCAGACATCCCAGATAACATTTGGGGTCTACCTGTGTGGGATAAACCTTGCTGCTTTATTCTCCAGGAATGAATACATAGGTATTCCAAGTACAAATGCAGAGTTACCTGAATGCTTATGCAAGCATATTATGGGGCTATGGTGTACTGTATGAATTAATAGCATAATTAATAACAGGTCTACATATAAATAATGCATAAAATATATTTATCTCAAAGTATTTTAGTAAAATAATGATATTCCATGTCTTAAAAAATAAACTTTATGAGGGAAGAAATGTTTATTACTATTATATGATTTTTTGAAAATTTTTTCTAATGATTATGATTTACAGACAAACTGATTTTTATGATTTGGCCCAGTTTTATTTTCATACTGAGGAAGTAAGAAGAAATATTCAAGTTATTCAAGATGGAGAGGAAATAGCTACTTCATATGGTGCTCTAGGATAAGAATTCTGCAATCAAGAACAAAATACCTGTCCTTAAGACAGTGTCATGGCTTAACTGTGCCTGCAATTTATGCATTTTACCACCAGAGGGAGATAAGGAATAACAATCATTGGAAGCTCCTGCGCATACAAGCTCCTAAGTGCTTCAATTTTTTTGATTCAAGATAATTCACTCTCCCTCTAAATAATAACCATACATTTTCAAATTTTGAATGAACTATATATTTTCTAACATATAAAAATAAGCTATTTTTAAGCAATCTATTTACTGAAAGACAATACCTTAGAAACAGGGGTCAACAAACTTTGTAAGGCAGATAGTAAATATTTTAGGCTTTGTGAGTCATGATTTCTGTTGTAACCACTCAACTTTGCCATGTAGTTGAAAACAGCCATAGGCAATATGTAAATGAATAAGTACCCTATTTCAAGGAAACTTTAGTTATAAAATCAGGCAGTGGGCTGGGTTTGGCCCATAGGCTATAATTTGCTGATCGTTAACTCAAAATTAAGTATTACAAATTCAGTTGCCTAGAGTAAAGCAGGCTCTGTAGAGACTGTGACAAATCAGGGAGCACATATTTTATTCAACAGCCAGCCCCACTCAGCTCCAGCCAATAGTGACCAGGCAGAATGTGAGCCTAGCATGGCCAAATCTTCCTATTTTTCAAAAATAGATGGAAATCTGTATTTTTACATATTTCCCTATTTTAAAATTTTAGCAATTAGTTCAGACACCACCAGCATACACACCTTGGGTACCCAGAAAGCAACTGCACAGACTGCATTTGCCCTGTCAAGCAGCTTCTGCTGCAGAGCAACTTTTAAAAATTAAAAATTAACCAGGCCGGGCACGGTGGCTCATGCTTGTAATCCCAGCACTTTGGGAGGCCAAGGTGGGTGGATCGCCTGAGGTTGGGAGTCCGAGACCAGCCTGACCAACATGGAGAAACCCTGTCTCTACTAAAAATACAAAATAAGACGGGCTTGGTGGTGCGTGCCTGTAATCCCAGCTACTCAGGAAGCTAAAGCAGGAGAATTGCTTGTATCTGGGAGGCGGAGGTTGCAGTGAGCTGAGATCACACCATTGCACTCCAGCCTGGGCAACAAGAGCGAAACTCCGTCTCAAAAAAAAAAAAAAAAATTAACCAATATGCTGAAGATAGATGTGGAGATTTCTATCACTATCTTTCATGTAAGTAAAGGAAATCAAAATATTTTACCCCAAAATATATTTCTTTGACATATTTTGAAATGGCTGCTGCAGAGCTGTCAAAGCGAAATGGCCTTGCAAAGCTGTCTTTTATGGGGTAAAATTTGCAGCTGTAGAGAATCTCCATTAACACAACCAGGCTCTAGGAGAGATTCAGAGTCTTACACCTTTAAAAGTCTAAAAAGAAACATTTACCTTTGAGGGAGCCTTTATCTACATAATAATGCCAGCTCTGCTGACCAAGCCTATTCCTTTCTCTGGCCCTTAAAATGTCCTGCCACTAAAACCCGTTTGGGGGCAGGCACTAAGTCGTCATTCTTTCTTTAATCTCCAGATAGTATAAAAGCTTCTGTATTGCTGGGTTGGATCTTCATTCTGAAAGCTCCTGTAGAGACATGCTAAATTGTATGCCTTTTCTGCTATTAATCAACCTGCCTCATGTCAGTGACTTTTTTTAGTGAACCTTTAGAGGGCCAAGAGCCTACGGCCCCCACATAAACACTTACATAGCACCGATTAAATGGGAGGCACTATTCTAAGTGCTTTGTCTATACTAGCTCATGAATTATCCTCACAGCAACCTTGTAAGGTAGGTGCTATTACTGTTTCACCCTGGGCAAAGAGAAGTTGAGTAACACCCAAGGTTACACAGCTGAGGTGTGGCAGAGCTGGGATTTGAACCTAGGCAGCTCTAAGGTAGAGTCTGTACACATAACCCATTAGGCTGTAACTTATCGGAAAGGGGTCTTGATCCAGACCCCAAGAGAGGGTTCTTGGTTCTTGTACAAGAAAGAATTCGGGGCGAGTTCATGGAGTGAAGTGAAAACAAGTTGATTAGCAAAGTAAAGGAATAAAGAAGAGCTACTCCATAGGCAGAGCAGCAGCACTGGCTGCTTGTCTAAGGACATTTATAGTCATTTCTTGGTTATATGTTAAACAAGGGGCGGATTATTCATGAGTTTTCTGGGAAAGGAGTGGTCAATTCCTGGAACTGAGGGTTCCTCCCTGTTTTAGACCATATAGGGTAACACCTACAGTTACACCTGTAAACTGTCATGGCACTGGTGAGAGTGTCTTTTAGTATGCTAATGTATTATAATCAGTGAATAATGAGCACTGAGGATGACCAGAGGTCACTTTTATTGCCACCATGGTTTTGGTGAGATTTGGCTCGCTTCTTCACTGCATGCTGTTTTATCAGCAAGGTCTTTATGATCTGTACCTTGAGCTGACCCCCTATCTCATCCTGTGACTTAGAAAGCCTGACCTCCTGGGAATGCAGCCCAGTAGGTCTCAGCCTCATTTTATCCACCCCTTATTCAAGATGGAGTCACTCTGGTTCGAAGGCCTCTGATGTAACTGTCTCCCTTCCATGGCTGCTTTCCTCTCTTAATCTGGCACTAAGCTACAGCAATAGAAAGAAGGAGACTCCTGTCTCTCTTCTAACTAGACTTGGGCCTCAAAGTCAAGGTTTCTTGCCAGTCAACTTGTCTTCCCAACCCAAGTGTGGACTTTGTGGCTTTGGGGAAAGTCATGTCTGAGATGACTTCATCCCTTACTGTGAGGCAAACTCCCTAGCAAATGTCAAGTTGAAAGTTTGGATCACCCCATCACTTCTGTGTTTATATTTTATTGTAATATTTTTCAGTAAAGCTTACTGCTCTGGAATTTGGGTTAACTCTACATACAATATTTAGTTTAATTATCCATCGTGCTTTTCTAATTTGTTCTAGCAAGCCCCAAGAAAATGACTTCAGATAATGTGTGGAAAGATTTCTTTCTTAAAGCTACAGTAACTGAATATAAGAAAAGGCCATCAAATGGAAATTAAAATTGCTTTAAAAGGATAGCAAGAACACATGTCTAAGTTTGCTCAGTTGAAATCACAGTTTTGAGAGAGAAGTAGAATTTTTTTCTCTAGCAAACTTAAAAGAAATGACAAATTAGGTACTTGTGTCACTTTTCTAAAATGCAGCTATGAGTTTTATTGCTGATTCTTGAAGATATTCTGAAAAGTAATTTCAGCTGCAAAGGAAATGCAGGAGGCAAAACAAATTATAGTCCCTCTTTTAGAAAAATGCGAATACCTCTGGGAGAAAAGTGAAAATATCAGTCATACACAATTTAATACGCAATACTTTTTGCAGCAAAGTTTTCCTTCTAATGCCCACAGAAGCTAGATTCTGCTGCGAAAGGAAAGTTTTAGAACTTCTGGGGTCATGTGAGGCTTATGGTGATAATGCACGTAGTTTCATAACAGAAACAGGGTTTGCCTGGAACTGTCCCAGTTTTAAAACTGAAAGTCTTGTATCCCAGGAATGCCCTCAGTACCAGGCAAGCCGGGACACTCAGTGACCCTAAGATCACCGGACGGCGTTTGTGATTTCCTGTCTAGTTCCTGCTCTCACTTCCCTCCTCTCCTCATAGCTAAGCCATCTTAACTGCTACTTACAGATATGGCCCCACAGGCTCTGAATAACCTCCTCAGTGCTTTCCAAACCTCCTTGACTGTGGGAATCACCTGGGTGCTTGCCAAACCCAGATTCCCAGGCTGCATTTTTGGTAATTCTCATCCAGAGGTTTGCAGTAGGTCCTGAGAGTCAGTAAATTCACCAAAGCCAGGGGAGTCTTATAATTGGAGAAGTTTGGGAAGCACTAATTAGCCTACATTCAAAGGGGTATGCAAGTACTGTAGTTCAAGAACCAGGAGACTCAGCATAATCCACACTCACTGTGGCCTGGCTTGGCCACTGGGACTGTCAGAGACATTCGAACCAGAACAACTTCATCTTGAATAGGGGCTAGGTAAAATGAGGATGAGACCTGCTAGGTTGCATTCCTAGGAGGTTAGGCTTATTCACAGGATGAGATAGGAGGTCAGCACAAGATACAGGTTATAAAGACCCCACTGATAAAACAGGATGTGGTCAAGAAGCCAGCCAAAACCCACCAAAACCAAGATGGCAACAAAAGTGACCTCTGGTCATCCTCACTGCTCATTATAGGCTAATTATAATGTATTAACATGATAAAAGACACACCTATCAGTACTATAACAGTTTACAAATGCCATGGCAACGTCTGGAAGTTACCCTATATGGTCTAAAAAGGGGAGTAACCAGCCCAGCACAGTGGCTCATGCCTGTAATCCCAGCACTTTGGGAGGCCAAGTTGGAAGGGTCACTTGAGATCACGAGTTCAAGACTAGCATGGTCAATATGGCAAAACTCCCGTCTGTACTAAAAATACAAAAGTTAGCTGGAAGAACCCTCAGTTCCAGGAGAAACCCCTGCCCCACTCCAGGAAAACTCATAAATAATCTATCCCTTAAGTAGCATATACTCAAGAAATAACCGTAAAAATAGCCAGCTAGCAACCCTTGGGGCCACTCTGTCTATGGAGTAGCCATTCTTTTATTCCTTTACTTTCTTAATCAACTTGCATTCACTTTACCCTATGGACTCACCCCCGAATTCTTTCTTGCACGAGATCCAAGAGCCCTTTCTTGGGATCTAGGGATCGGGACCCCTTCCCGGTAAGAGGACCATTGCTAGCAACTGGTTTCCAGGGGGCTCCCCACACACTTAGGAACCGATCCCTGAATATTTGTCCAGGGGCTGAGCTTTCCTGCCTGCTGACAGAGGTCTCTGGTTCTTCCGGCTCTTCTGAATGTCTGGAAATAGCTTATTCTGAGAGTCGCTGTGTTCTGTCCCTGTACTCTAACGGAGCCTACTGCTCTCAAGGTCATTGCCCTGTACGTAGAACTGCCACATCTCACCTCTACCTGCAGCTGACGTTGGTTCTCTGTGAGTCTTCACTGTTCCTGGCCTCTCCTAGTTTCTCCTGTAGAGTGTGTTTAATGCTTTTCTGTCGAAATGTTTTAAGAGATTCACCACGATGAGAAGAACACAAAAGGCAAGGGATACTGCTTAAGGGTGTGAACCCCTGAGCTGACTGCTGAAGTTGAACTCCAGCTGTGTGATCTTGGGCCTCAGTTACTTAACCTGTGAAATGGGGATAATCATAGTATTGATTTCCTTACATTGTGGGTAGGGTTAAATGAGAAGATACCTGTAAAGCATTTAGCATGGTGCCTGATACCTCTGAAACTGTAAATGTTAGCTATCATCCTCACTCTTATTGTTATTAGTGCTCTTATCATCATTAATTGTTATTGTATTATTTTTACTAGGAAGTAGGAGAAGGATATAGAAGATAGGGCAGGAGAAGATCCTTTATCTTTTAAAAAATTTGCCATGGAGGCTGAGTGCAATGGCTCATGCCTGTAATCCCAGCACTTTGGGAAGTTGAGGCAGGAGGATCACTTAAGCCCAGGAGTTCGAGACTAGCCTGGGCAACGTAGTGACCCTATCTCTACAAAAAGTCAAAAAATTAGCCGTGCATGGTGGTGTGCACCTGAGTTCCAGCTACTGGGGAGGCTGAGGTGGGAGGATTGCTTGAGCCCAGGAAGTCAAGCCTGCAGTGAGCCTAGATCACACTACCGCTTCCAGCCTGGGCCACAGAGTAAGACCCTGCCTCAGAAAACAAACAAATGGCCAGGTGCAGTGGCTCATACCTGTAATCCTACCACTTTGGGAGACTGAGGCAGGCAGATCACTTGAGGTCAGAAGTTCAAGACTGGCCTGGCCAACATGGCAAAACCTCATCTCTACTAAAATTACAAAAATTAGCCAGGCGTGGTGGCATATTCCTGTGGTCCCAGCTACTTGGGAGGCTAAAGCTTGAGAATCTCTTGAACCTGGGAGGTGGAGGCTGCAGTGAGCCAAAATCACACTACTGCATTCCAGCCTGGGTGACAGAGCAAGACTCTGTCTTAAAAACAAAACAAAGCAAAACAAAACAAAACAAACAAAAAAAACCAAGCAAACAAAAATTTGCCAGGGGCTTTTAAAAGAGATATTCTCCCTCTTCTTCATCTGCTCATCTTCCTCACCATACCAAAGGATTACAGCAGCTGCAGTTTCAAAAGGAACATCAGGATACGTGACCTGACTATTCAGTGGGAAGAATTTAATTTCCAAACACTTCTAGAAAATTCCAGTGATATGATCATGCATTTGATTTCTGCTTAGAAGACCAAGAATTTAAGCTAGGATTATTTAGTATAGATACATTGGATGTATGGAAGTTTTGTGGGATGGTCTATAAATCCAGCCTCACTATACGTTGTGAAATCCTAATAGCCAACTCACATCTGGATTTTACCAATATAACCCATTGTTATGACAACTATTAATTATATCATGTTTTGCCCCAACTCAGTGCATTGGTGTACTCTCCAAAGGGAAACACGTTTACATGAATCAATTTATCTTTCATCTCATATCAAAGAAGCCAATCAGATTATTTTTACCCAGCGGATCTATTATTAAAGGAACAATTTTGCCTTTTAGCCCCTACTTATTGATGAACAGAATTCATCTTATTTATAATACCAGTATGAAAGGCAAGGTCTTCTGCAGATGAAAGAAAGCCAATTACTTCAGCAGTACACTTCAGACCTGTACATGCACAGGCCAGCAGTCACTATTTTTCCAGAGTCCTCTCCACATGGAAAGGTTAGAAAAGAGGAAATCCCAGTTGCACTCTCAAACAGCCACTGAGTGCTCCAAAGCATTGTTTTTAGCAATGTACTTTATTTTTATTTTTGGAGATGCAGTCTTGCTCTGTCGCCCAGGCTAGAATGCAGTGATGCGATCTCAGGTCACTGCAACCTCTGCCTCCTGGGTTCAAGCTATTCTTCTGCCTCAGCCTCCTGAGTAGCTGGGATTACAGGCACCGGCCACCGTGCCTGGCTAAGTTTTTGTGTATTTTTAGTAGAGATGGGGTTTCACCATCTTGGCCAGGCTGGTCTCGAACTCCTGACCTTGTGATTACAGGCGTGAGTCCGGCCAACAATGGATGTTTTTGACTCTAGGTCTCTTGCATGCAACATCTCAAGCTTTCCAGCAGTGGTCGTGTTACCAGTGGTGGAATTCACACAAATCTGCAGCAAACTCCATCCTTGTCTCCTTGGAGGAAAGAATTCGGCTGAGGGGCAGACACAGGTTTAAAGCAAAGGGAAAGCCTGAGGCAAGTTTTAGAGCAGGGACGAGAGTTTATTAAAATGTTTTAGAGCAGAAGCAAAAGGAAGCAAAGAACATTTGGAAAAGGGCCAAGCTGGCAACTTGAGAGACCAACCGCCCCATTCAGCCTTTGACTTGGGGATTTATACATTGGCATGATTTTGGGGCTTTCTTTTCTCCTCCCTTGATCCTTCCCTTGGGGCAGGCTGTTGCTCAACCACCACATGCACAGTGTTGCTCAGCACTTGGGAGGGTGACTGCATGCATAGTTTATTTTACTGCGATTGCGCGCATGCTCTCTAGGGGCAATTTTCCCTTACCAGTCCGCTGTTCCCAGATGAAGGTCATATACCTGCCACTTTGCCTTTTAGTGTGCATGCTTAAGCCCGCTTGTCCAACCCCTGAACTCTTATTGAGAAGCTGCTGATCACCAGCTCCAGGTATTTTCTATCTACTGGGAGCCTGTCTTTGCCTGGTGCTGGCTGTGACCAACTATCATTTCAGAGAGACAGTTTAACAACCGCCTGATCATCACCTGATGGTCACCTGACACTCCTGGGGGTGCCCTCTCCTGCCCTGCTCATGTCTGTCTATCTACTCTAACAGTAGAAACATTCTAACAACACACTTTATAGTTTTCACGTGGCAGCTAACTTTGCACAGGCATTGCAAATTCAGATGGGAAGAACTCCACCTATGATTTTTGTCTGAGACTTTAAGGTTAGTAAAGAAGGTCAGATGTTTCTCCTCCCCTGGGACTCCCATGAGCTCAAAACCTCAAAGACGTTTCACCAAAATGACAGGCAATGTTATTTTGGTTAGAGATATGCTTCCTCAAGGAGAAGTGAAAGCATCTCAGCTTCAGGAGTGAAATGACTATGTGCCCTTGAGCACCATTCATGGCATGGAAATGAAGAGACCACTCCCTTCAAGGCAGTGAATCATAGCTCCATTGGGGTCCATGTTGCTCCTAAGAATCCTTTAAAAGCTGGGCATGGTGGCTCACGCTTGTAATCCCAACAATTTGGGAGGGTAAGGCAAGAGATTTGTTGGAGCCCAGGAATTTAAGACCAGCTTGGGCATATTAGTGAGACCCCATCTCTCCAAGAACTAAAAAATTAGCCAGACGTGGCACCCACCTGTACTGGTAGCTACTCAAGACACTGAGTGGGAGGATTGCTTGAGCCCAGGAAGTTGAGGCTGCAGTGAGCTATGATTGTGCCACTGCACTCCAGCCTGGGTAGCAGAGCGAGATCCTGGCTAAAATAAGACAAAACAAAAACTGACTTGTGTTGGGTGACTTTTGTGCTGTCCCCTCAGATGACATCCACCCTGGCCTCCTCTTCCTTGGCAGTCCTAACTAGTACCATAGCACTTAGCACTTTAGCATGTAAGGGATGTTAGTGGAGTCTCCATAGCTAAACCAGAACCTACTTGAGAGTGGAAACTGTGAGCTGTCCTTTTTGTCTCTCATAGCTCCTATAATTCCAGTGGCTGGCCGGGTGTGGTGTCTCACACCTGTAATCCCAGCACTTTGGGAGGCCGAGGTGGGCGGATCACCTGAGGTCAGGAGTTCAAGACCAGCCTGGCCAAAATGGTGAAAACTCATATCTACTAAAAATGCAAAAATTAGCTGGGCATGGTGGTGGGTGCCTGTAGTCCCAGCTACTCGGGAGGCTGAGGCAGGAGAATAGCTTGAACCTGGGAGGCAGAGGTTGTAGTTAGCCAAGATGGTGCCACTGCACTCCGGCCTGGGCAAAAAGAGCAAGACTCTGTCTCAAAAAATAATAATTCTAGTGGCTGATGAAGATGAAGAAGAAAGATGATGATGATGACAGGTTAGCAGCAATAGAAGCTAACATTTTGGACTACCAAAGCCGATGCTGAACTGTTTTCACTGGATTTCTCATTTCATCCTCACAAGAATGCTTTGTGGTACAGACGAAGAGGCTGAGACTGAGAAAGGTTAAACGGGTTGTTAAGGTTGCTGTAGGGTTGAATAATGTCTCCCCAGTATTCATTTCTACTCAGAACCTGTGAATGTGACCTTATTTGGAAATAGGATCTTTATTAAGTTTAAGATGAAGTCATACTAGGTTGGGTTGAGTCCTAAAGTCAATGATTGATACCCTTGGAAAAAGAGGAAAATGTGGACACAGAAACACAGAGGATGCACATAGGTTAGGAGGCCATGTGAAGAGAGAGGCAGAGGTTGGAGTGATGCTGCCACAAGCCAGGGAATGCCAGGGATTGCTGGCAACCACCAGGAGCTAGAAGAAAGACATGAAGCAGATCCTTTCTCTAAACCTCCAGAAAGAACCAACCCCAATGACACCTTGATTCTGGCCTTCTAACCTCCAGAACTGTTAGAGAATACATTTCTGTTGTCTTAAGCCACACAGTTTGTGGTAACTTGTTACAGCAGCCCTAGCTGATGGATATAGTAGTTTCATAGATACTTGGTTGAGTAAACTGACTTGGGTGGTGTATTAGTCCATTCTCACGCTGCTAATAAAGACATACCCAAGACTGGGTAATTTATAAAGGAAAAAAGTTTAATTGACTCACAGTTCCACAGGGCTGGGGAGACCTCAGGAAACTTACAATCATGGTAGAAGGGGAAGCAAACACATCTGTCTTCACATGGTGGCAGCAAGGAGAAGTGCAGATCAAAGTGGGGAAAAAGCCCCTTATAAAACCATCAGATCTCATGATCTCACTATCATGAGAAGAGCATGGAGTAACAGTCCCCATGATTCAATTACCTCCCACAGGGTCCCTCCTATGACATGTGGAAATTACGTGAACTACAGTTCAAGATGAGATTTGGGGCCAGGCACAGCGGCTCACACCTGTAATCCCAGCAATTTGGGAGGCCAAGGCAGGCAAACCTTGAAGTAACAGATGGCTTCATCCACAATATCTGTATCTTTTGTCTCTCTGGGGGCAGGTCCTTTGAATTGGCTTCTGATGGGTAACAGTGCCATGTTTCCAGTGAGTTTGGTGTCAGGGTCCATGAGAGAAGATTGGTAAGCCAGCATCTTGGCAGCACCTGGGTTTCAACCTAGAGCAGCAGGATCACTAGAATAGGTATTTTAGGAGAGAGGTAGCTGAGGCTTTGGAGGCTTATTAATGCCCAAGGTCACACAGACAATAAGAGGAGGGAGCTAGGACATGAAGCTGCTGCCTCTCTCACAGCTAATACATGGGAGAGCCAAGCTTCACATTCCAGCTCTACTATGCCATACAGACATGCCTTGACCGGTGTCCTGTCCCACAGATTGTTGGTGGCAGAGCTGGGATCAGAACCCAGGCTAGCTCTAAGTTTCTCTCCTCAAATTCCCCCTCTCAAATCCCCTTCTTATTTTGGCCCACTCTGGCTTTCCCCAGATAAGACCCTCCTAGCATGGTGAGCTCTTGAGGCCCTGGTTCTAACCACATGAATAACCAGCATCCTCGTGACCAAAGCTGCCATCAGAGCCGTTGGAGACCTGTTCTAACTTTCTGCAACTCAGCTTTGATGTTTTAAAATTACCATTTTGAGAATTATCATATGCAAAACATGGTGCTAAATACTGTTTAATATACAGAGAAATGACAGGTCGTTGCTCTCAAAATTTTATTAGTTAGTAGAGGAGATAAGCAGGTACCAAAATAACACAGAAGCATGAATAACGTTGGAAGGGGAATTGGAAGGGGCTGAGTATAGTGGGACAAGCCAACCCTTCCATGGGCTCCTAGTTCTGCTGTGGGACGGTTGGGCTCACAGAGCCCATCCTCACAGAGCCTTCAGCTCTAGGGAGAGTGGGAAACAGGCTGATTTTCAGTTCCAGTCCTGTCCCCTGAGGAGCTAGAGCATGCTGGGACCACTAGGGACCTCCCTCTAAGACTTCCGATGGCTTCAAGGACACTGGGGTCACAGAACAATGCCATTTGGCAGATGTCAGAGGCTGCCTTGGGGAAGGAGAAAGGCTGACTCTGATGACAAGCCAGAGATAGAAAACATTTTCTCTGAGTTAGAGAATGGGAAGCGTGCCATGATCTGTTTGGAAGCAGCAAATTGGCCCAATATCCCGGTACTTCCTCATAATTTGTAGGTCATAGCCCCTTTTGAACTGTGGACCAATGCTGCAGAAAAAAGAACCTGGACTCATACAACACATTGCATAACTCCTATAGTTTCTCAGATGTTTTGGAAGCCATCTATGGATTCCCAGTGGGTCCATAAACCCTAGGTTAAACATCACTACATGAGGTAGTTTTTAAAAATGTCTGCAAACAGAGGAATTTTTAGGGCAGTAAAACTATAATGGTGGATACACGTCATTATGCATTCCCATGAAATGTACAACATCAACAGTGAATGCTGATGTCAACTGTAGACTTTGGGTGATGATGCATCAGCGTTGGTCCATCAATTGTAACAAATGCACCATTCTGGTGGGGGATGTTAATAATAGGGGAGGCTGTGCATTTGTAGGGGCATGAATTATATGGGAAACCTCTCTACCTTCCTCTCAGTTTTGCTGTGCACCTAACACTGCTCTAAAAAATGAAGTCAGCCAGGCATGTTGGCTCATACCTGTAATCTCAGCACTTTGGGAGGTCAAGGCGGGAGGATCACTTGAGCTCAGGAGTTTGAGACCAGCCTGGGCAACAAAGTCAGGAGGTGAGACCTTATCTCTTACAAAAAAAAGTTTGTTAAACTTAGCCAGGTGTGCTGGTGCACACCTATACTATAGACCCAGCTACTTGGGAGGCTGGGGCAAGAGGATGAGGATCATTTAAGCTCTGGAGTTTAAGGCTGCAGTAAGCTGCGATGGTGCCACTGTACTCTAGCCTGTGTGACAGAGTGAGACCCTGTCTCAAATATATATATACACATACACACACACCCATATACAAACACACACACATACATATGTATATGTATAATGAAGTCTGGTTTTTGTTTTGCTTTGTTTTAAGAGACAGGGCCTCACTATTTTGACCAGGCTGGTTTCAAACTCCTAGGCTCAAGTGATCCTCCCACCTCAGCCTCCCAAAGTGCTGTGATTACAGGGTGAGCCACTGCACCTGGCCAAAGTCTGTTTTTTAAAAACAGTGGTGGCAAATTATTTGATACTCCTTCCATTCAAAGATAAAGTCTATGCCCCTCATCTTGAATCTGGGCAAACTTGTGACTCCTTCTACCAATAGACCATGGCTTCCAAAGCTAGTTCATAAAAGTCCATGCAGCTTCTACCTGGTTCACTTAGGCTCGCTTCAGGGATACTCCCTCTCAGAACTCAGCTCCATGCCAGATGGAGTGTTGCGGGAAGTCAGGAACCCCAAACGGAGGGACCTGCTGAAGCCATGGCAGAAGAACATAAATTTTGTGAAGATTTCATGGACATTTATTAGTTCCCCAAATTAATACTTTTATAATTTCTTATGCCTGTCTTTACCGCAATCTCCGAACATAAATTGTGGAGATTTCATGGACACTTATCACTTCCCCAATCACCCTTGTGATTTCCTATGCCTGTCTTTAATCTCTTAATCCCATCATCTTCGTAAACTGAGGAGGATGTATGTCACCTCAGGACCCTGTGATGATTGCGTTAACTACACAAATTGTTTGTAGAGCATGTGTGTTTGAACAATATGAAATCTGGGCACCTTGAAAAAAGAACAGGATAACAGCAATGTTCAGGGAACAAGAGAGATAACCTTAAACTCTGACTGCCAGTGAGCCAGGTGGAACACAGCCATATTTCTCTTCTTTCAAAAGCAAATGGGAGAAATATTGAACTCTTTTTCTCAGCAAGGAACATCCCTGAGAAAGAGAATGCATCCCCGAGAGGAGGCCTCTGAAATGGCTGCTTTGGGGGTGGCTGTCTTTTACGGTCACAGAGGTGGGATAAGCCCTGGTCTCCCATAGCGCTCCCAGGCTTATTAGGATGAGGAAATTCCTGCCTAATAAATTTTGGTCAGACTGGTTGTCTGCTCTCAAACCCTGTTTCCTGATATCAGTGACAATGCCTGCCCAAAACTTCATTAGCAATTTTAATTTCACCCCGGTCCTGTGGTCCTGTGATCTCACCCTGCCTCCATTTACCTTGTGATATCTTATTACCTTGTGAAGCATGTGATCTTTGTGACCCACACCCTATTCGTACACTCCTTCCCATTTTGAAAATCACTAATAAAAACTTGCTGGTTTTACGGCTCATGGAAGCTGCCAAAGTGTGATGTCTCCCCCAGACACCCAGCTTTAAAATTTCTCTCTTTTGTATTCTTTCCCTTTATTTCTCAGACTAGCCGACACTTAAGGAAAATAGAAAAGAGCCTACGTGAAATATCGGGGGTGAATTTTGCCCAATAATGGAGAGGCTACATGGAGGCACTGTGTAGGCAGTCCCAGCTGAGCCCAGCTTCTATGGGTTGAACTGCATCTCTGCAGAAATGTTAAAGACCTAATCCCCGGTATCTGTGAATGTGACCTTATTCGGAAACAGGGTCTTTGCAGATGATCAAGTGAGGATAAGGTTATTAGGGTGGGCCCTAATCCAAAATGACTGGTGTCCTTATGAAAAAAGAGGATGTGGGCACAGAGACAACACACACACAGAGAAAGAACATCATGTGGAAATGAAGGCAGAGATCAGGGTGACTCCTCCATAAGGCAAGGAATGCCAAAGGTTGCCAGCCAATGACCAGGAGATAGAAAAGAGGCATGAAACAGACTGTTCCTCCCTGACCTCAGAATAAATCAACTTTGCCAACACTTTCATCTTAGACTTCCAGCATCCAGAACTGTGGACAATAAATTTCTGTTGTTTTAAGCCACCCAGTTTGTGGTACTTCATTATGAAAGCCTTAGGAAACTAACTCACCATCCTAGGAGTGATTCCTCCCCAGATTCCAGTGCAAATGAAGATGTTATCTCAGAAGAGCATGCTGCAGAACCCAGACATTTGAGTCCCCTGCAGCCATTCAGGTCTTCCCAGTTGAAGCCACAGACATCTTACAGTGGAGGCAAGCCATGGGTACTGTGCCCTGATTGAATTTCTGACCCACAGAATCCATGAACTTAATAAAATGGTGGTTGTTTGAGGCCACTAAGTGTAGGGTTGTTTGTTACTCAGCAATGGTAACTGGAAGACTACTTAAAACTCTGACCTCTGACCAATCAAAATTATGTCCTCTTCCTTCCTTATCTGCAAAGGGGGATGGGGGATGGCCTAATAAATTATTTAAACTAAATGTCCATGGTAATGGCATCATAGAATCTGAGAATTAGAAGGAAACTCGATACTCCCATTTAAGCAAAAACAAATTACCCACAGTCCCAGCTTCATTCAAATCAAACAGCTTTCATTTTTCCCTTTCAATCCTTGTGCATACATAATTTGCACATAGTTTATTCAAGATTCATTCAACATAGTTAAAATCAGAGTAGACGTAATTTTGGAGTCTGCTTTTTCCACTTTCAATTTATCATAGCATTTCAATATTGCTATATAGTCTTTGTATTACTTTAACTGCAAAAATTTTTAGAAGTGATTGTACTTCAATTTACTCAATCATTGTCTTTTTGAACAACATAGGAGTTTTGATGTGAATCTTCTTTAACTGCAATATTTTAATTATTGTTCTAAATTAGGGGTCAGTAAACTATGACCTGTGAGCCAAACTACCCACCTTATTTTTCTACTGCCTGTGAACTAGTAAGTTTCTTAAGTTTTAAATGATCAAAAATATTTAAAATAATAATATTTTAACACACTAAAAAATTATGTGAAATCCCTAATCCAGTGTTTATAAAGTTTTGTTGGAACACAGCCATGCCCATCTATTTACATAATGTCTGTGATTGCTTTCACAATACAATGGCAGAGTTAAGTGGTTGCAACAGAAACAATGACCCACAGAGACTAATATAATTACTATCTGGCCCTTTACAGAAAACATTTGTCAACTCCTGTCCTTAATTTACATCAAACCACCTGCCTCAGAGGTTCCAACCTGTCGTTGGCTTCCTTCATGATTTTGGACTTGCCAGCCCCCACAATCACATAAGCCAATTCCTTGAAATCAATCTCTTTGTATATATGATCTCCTGGTTCTGTTTCTCTGGAGAACCTTGACCAACATAGCATCTAACATGCTTTTGTAGAATTAATAAAGCTGTAGTGAAGGAGAAAGATCCTGAATGTTCAGGAGTGCTGCTGGGCTGTGAGGGATTGCCTTAGATGAGCCTAGCACACTATACACATGGAAAGAGCCTGAGCTTGGAGGCTGATTCAGTTTGATCACAAGAAAGGGAAATCCACTCAGACTAGGCAGAGTTGAAGACTTGTTGGAAGCATACAGAGATGCTCCCAGAATCCAAGGGCAGGAAGCAAAGCAGGGTCTCACAGGACTCAGATGTCACCAGGTGGCTTCTCTTTCATCTCTCTGGTTCTGAGACTACAGAGTCCCTCTCTCTTTCCACATATCCCTTGCTCTCTCCAGTGGAAGGCCAAGTTTTTCTGCTCACCCACAGACCAACATGGCCTCAGGACTCTGGCATCACCACTACCTTGACCTTCATTGTCTAACTGACTCAATTTCTCAGTCTTCCAATTATAAACTCCCAGAACAGAGATCTGATTGCCAGGAGCCTGCCATATACCCCTGGTCCACAGCTATAGGCAGCCAAGGGTCATGTGGCACAAACATGACCACCTTCCCCACCACTGCTAATTAAGTAAAGGATGAGGAAGAGTGTCCATTTCTCCAAAATATGTCTACTGCAGACCTGATACCATCCTGTCTTAGTATGCTAAGGCTGCTATAGCAAATACCATAGTTGGGGTGACTTAAACATAGATTTCTTTCTCACCATTCTGGAGGCTGGAAGTCCAAGATCAAAGTGCCGGAAGGGTCACATTCTCCTGAGGCCTTTCTTCTTGGCTTGCAGGCAGCCACCTTCTCGCTGTGTCCTCACACGGCCTTTCTTCTATGCTTGCACATCCCTGGGGTCTCTTTCTCCCCTTGTAAGGACACTGGACTTACTGGATTAGGGCCCCACCCTAATGGCCTTATTTAATCTTCATTACCTCTTTAAAAGCCTTCTCTCCAAATACAGCCACACATCAAGTACTGGGGGTCAGGGCTTCAATACATGAATTCTGGGGGGCACCTATGATGGTGAGTCTGATGTGCCACTTGGGCTAGGCTGCAGTAGTCTGTTATTCAGGCACCTTTGATAGCACGCCCCTTCGGCCAGGGGATCCTCAGTAATTTACTTTTTTAAAAAGTGGGGACAATATTGCCTCATACAATTTGTGTACAGACTGGAAAAGGGGATGAGTATAGAACATAAATGATAGCCATTATGATCATTATTGTTTCTCCCAAACAGGCAGACAGGGCACCCACTTCCTGTGCTTCTGAACCACTCTTGCTTTGTGTCAGATGGCTTTGCTCTTGCCCTCTTCTGTCTTGGGTTAATCGTGGTGCATTCACACCTTACATGGGATAAGTAGGGTATTTTAAACATCAATTTTATTATCCAGTTATGTTAATGGTCCATGAAATAACATGTGAAGAGCCCATTAAACATTGTGAAAGAGTTTCCATTTCATAAAAATGAGGGAATAATAAGAGAGGCCAATGTAATTCATTGCTGAGCGGGGGAGAGGTTGACTTTCATCTTCAGATGCCCTTCTAAGAGAAACAACTTTCATAACTTAGAACTCAGCATTTCAAAAGAATTTGGGGAATGGCTGACCCTTCTAGGCATTCACCAGCAGGATGTTTCTGACCAGGAAATAATTAAAAGTATATGGAAAGAAACACAGGAATGACATTTAATAGCTTGCAGTTGAGATGAATTTTGATATAAAATGTTAATTTTTTTCTTTCAACACTCTATCCTACTCTCTGAGTCCTACTTAATTGCACAACCACAATCTGTCAGTCTTGTGTATAACCTGCTTAGAAAAGGCTGAAAGGTAATTGCATAAACAACTTCCACCTAGATCCTCCTCCTGTTCTGAGCCTAATACCAGCCCTGCCCCCAAGCTCTCAGGAACCTCAGGAACAATGGACTCTAATCCATGCCTACACATGAATCTCTGACGGTCATCTCTTCATTTCTTCAGACTGTTTTATGTCATAGGTTTATAGATTTCCTGGAACACTTTCCACACTTGGCTTCTGAGACATCACACTCTCCTGGATTTCCTTGTATTTCCTGGGCCAATACTTCTCAGGAACCTTTGCTGGTTTCTCCACACCTCCCCGATCCTTATCACTGGAGACCTCAGGAGCAGGGTTTGGACTTCTTTTCTGTTTCTACAACCATCCCTTCCATCCAGTCTCACGGCTGTAAATGCCATCTATAAGCTGACATCCTCCAGATCTAGCTCTTGCCTGGACTCTAGACTCGTATGTCAGCTGCCCACTGAAGTGCCTAACAGGCATCTGAAACGTAACTTTCCCAAAATCAAACTCCTGATCTTCCCCCAAAACCTGCTGCATCTACACTATTTCTCATCTTAACATCAACCGCATCCTTGCAGTTGCTCAAGCCAAGAGTTCTTCACTTCATTCATTTTTCTTTTCATTCTTATCTCCCAGTCCGACAGCAAATCCTGTCAACTCTACCTTCAACATACACCTTGAGACTTGCCACTGTTTACCACCTTCACTGCTGGGATCTTGGTCCAAGCTACCATCATTTCTCATCTTGACTATTTTTTTTTTTTAATAGAGATAGGTCATGTCATTCTGTGCAGGCTTGGGTGCCCCAGCTATTCACAGATGTGATCATAATGCACTATAGCCTCAAACTCCTGGGCTTGAGTGGCCCTCCCACCTCAGCCTTCATCTTGAGTATTGCTCTGCCTTTGTTCCATCTTAGACTATTCTTTACCCAGTAGTCAGAGAGATCCTTTAGATCATAATCAGACCATGTTTCTCCTCTATTCAACTCATCAATGGCAGCCATTTCCCGTAGAGCAAAAGCCAGGATCTCTCCAGTGACCTCCAGGCCCTGCAGGATTGGGCCTCCCTGCCATCCATTCTCTCACTTCATCTCCTCTCCCCTCCTTCACTCGCTCTGGTCACACTCACCTTTTTGCTGTTCCTCCACCCATGCCAGGCATGCCCCTCTCTCATATATTTACTGTTTCACCAGCCTGGAAGACATTTTCCCCAGGCAGCCACATGGCTGGTTTCCTTACTTCCTTTTAAAGCCTTGATGAAATGTCACCTTCACTTGTGTGGCATTCTCTGGCCACTATTTAAAATGACAGCCAACTTCCCAATCTGTACCAGTCCTTCCTGTCCCCCTTCCCTGCTGTGTTTTCTCTGTGGCCTTGATCATCATTCGACACACTAGATGTTTTCTTGCATGTTCTGTTTATCTCTATCTCAACACTGGAATCCCAGGAGGGCAGGGCTTTGTCTCTTTTGCTCACTTCTGTATCTCTAGCACCCAAAACAATTTAATCTGTTATACGAATATACAAATGATTGTTCCTGCTGGAAATTTTTCAAACCACCTCACATTACAGCTGAGAAAACTGAGGCAAAGCCAATGACCGTTTGCCAAATATCACATAATTTGTTAATGGCAGAGTTGAGAGTAAAGCCCAGTTTTCCTGACTCAGAGTCTAGCCTTCCATCAGGTAAAACATCCTCTATCTTCTGTCCAAATGGATTTTACAATTTTGTGGAACATAAATCATGGTTTCAAATTTCTCTCTAATCATGATACTCAGCACAGTTCAAAGTAATTACAGATGATGTTTAAAAAATATTAATTTCAGGGTCACTGAACCAGTGACAAATCCAAATAGTTAAGAGTATTATGAAAGAACTTGTGTTTCCTTAACTTTTATTTTAAGTTCAGGGGTACATGCGCAGATTGATTATATAGGTAAATTGCATGTTGCGGGAGTTTGGTATACAGATTAGTTCATCACCCAGGTAATAAGCATAGTACCTGATAGATAGTTTTTTGATCCTCACCCTCCTCCTACCTTCCACCCTCAAGTAAGCCCCGGTGTCTATTGTTCCCTTCTTTGTGACCACGTGTACTCAATGTTTAACTCCCACTTAACAAATGATAACATGCAGTATTTGGTTTTCTGTTCCTGCATAAGTTTGCTTCGGATAATGGCCCCCAGCTGCATCCATGTTACTGCAAAGGACATGATCTCATTCTTTTCTATGGCTACATAGTATTCCATGGTGTATATGTACCACGTTTTCTTTATTTAGTCTACCATTGGTAGGCATTTAGGTTGATTCCATGTCTTTGCTGTTGTGAATAGTACTGCAATGAACATACACAGAATGCGTATTTAGGGTAGGATGATTTATATTCCTTTGGGTATGCTCAGTAATGGGATTGCTGGGTCAAATGATAGTTCTGTTTTAAGTTCCTTGAGAAATCACCAAACTTCTTTCCACAATGGCTAAACTAATTTACATTCCCACCAGCAGTGGATAAGCTTTCCTAAAGGGACTTTTTCCCACTGAGTTTTAGAGTACAAGCTACTGATTCCTGAGCAAGTTTCTAACAGAGGAGATGATAGTAATACCAATGATAGCCACCATGGAGTGCCCACCAAATGCCAGGTCCTTTGTGTATACTACCACATTTAATTTTTACAACAACCTCTAAGGAAGATATTATTGTTACTCCCATTTTACAGATAAATAAATGGAGGCACAGTGAGGTTAAGTAACATGTCCAACTCCACATAATTAATACAAAGCAGAGATGGGGTGTGAGGTCATATTTGTCTGACTTGAAGCCCATGTTCTGAACCACTGCTCTGTACTGCTTCCCATCCATATGTCCAAATGGACAAAAACTTTCAAAGGCCACTCAGCAAGGAGTACTTGATTCTGAGTTTTCTATGACAGCCTAAATCCTGTTATTTCATTCTGGGTGCAGAGCACATGGGAAACTACCATTGCCCACCGGGAGGTAGCCCTTCTGGTAATCCCTGTGCCATCTGGGAACTACTGACTGCAAAGCAAAACCTCTTATCACTAGCTTAAGCAATTAAATATTAGGAAGTCCACATGAAGTAGAAGAGCACAGAACTCTTCACTATTCGTGGGGGAGTGCATAGAACCAGGATGGGAGAGGATTGGCGGGAAGTGAATGAACTACCATTCATTAAGGTATCAACAGTTGTGCTAGTCACTTAACAGGTATTATTTTATTTATTCCTTATAACAACCTTTCAAAGTGACTATCACTGCAGTATTCTCTTTCTACAGATGAGAAAACAGAGGTTGAAAGATATATCTTGGCTGGGCGCAGGGGCTCATGCCTGTAATCCCAGCACTTTGGGAGGCCTAGGCAGGCAGATCACCTGAGGTCAGAAGTTTAAGACCAGCCTGGTCAACATGGTGAAACTCTGTATCTACTAAAAATAAAAAAATTAGCTGGGCATGGTGGCACATGCCCATAATCCCAGCTACTCGGGAGGCTGAGGCAGGAGAATCGCTTGAACCTGGGAGGCGGAGGTTGGAATGACCTGAGATGGCACCACTGTACTCCAGCTTGGGCGACAGAGCAAGACTCCACCTCAAAAAAAAAAAAAAAAAAAAAAAAAAGAAACATATATCTTGAACAAGGTCATCCAGCTGTCAGAAGAGGAAGGCTTTGAACACAGATAAATGTGATTTCAAAGCCAGCAGACATTCCCTCATCTCTGCTGAGCAAGCCAACTTTCTGAGCCTCAGTTTCCTTGTATGACAAGAGAAGGTTGTATCAGAGGTTCTCAAAGCTTTAACATTCTATTGCTGCAGTTTTCACCTATCAGGCACAAAGACCTTTAAAGGCCTTTAGGTTGATGGAAAAACGAAAGTCATTGCCATTTCCTAACAGGGAAGACAGGCATGAAAATTAGTAGTTGGTTTAGTCTAATTGTGATGTATACACTGATAAAAGCATGTATAAAACACAAAAGGATGGAGGGATTCGTACTCTCTTGGTGGGCAACACAAACCCTGCCAGACCTTTCAGTTCACAGAACAAGTGAAGTCACACAGAGAGCCCAACTGCCATCTTTGTTCAATTGCCAAGCCAGTGGCAACCATTCCCATCCTGCCTGTCGTGGTGCCTCCTCCTTTCTCCCAGCTACCAAGGAGCAGATGTCTACAGAAATGGGTCATGGGATTGGGACGTTTGGAAGGTGAGAGGAAGGAGGAATAAGAACATATTATAAAGTACCATTAATGATGCCCAAGTGCAGTGAACTTCAGGCAGGTTGCTGGTGAAGGGAAGATGGCCAGGGCAGGACCCAGGGGTACAGGAAGCATATTGGCAAGAGAGCACTAATGGGCAACTGTACGCACTTCCATGCAAGCCTTGAGATGGTTGGGTGTCAGAGTCAGGGAGCTTGGTGAAGCCAAGAAGGGCAGATGGGAAAATTAACAAAGCAAAATAAGATAGCAACCACGATGCTAAACTTGTAGCAAAACATCCCTTTATGAAGATCCTAGTGGACTGTGCTAAGTCGAGGTGATGTCTAAAAGAATCAGTGCTGAGCATCTGTGGGACTGTGGGCCTCTTTTACAACTGGGAATGCAAATGTTGGCAAACACACCCTTTTCTCATACCCTTTGGGATGCTTACAGAATAGTGGTGCCAACAGTCGGGTCTGTGTTGGAAGTTCAGTCAACATTTGTACAGGAGAAGAATGATAATGAAGCATCAGTTCCACGGGCTTATCCATCCAGAGGGCCATTTGTGTTCTTATCTTGGAAGAGACAGTGGTGTTTGGAATTCTGTTGGTTGCCAGGACATTGTCCAGTGAGGCTTAAAGAAAGGGAAGAATTTTATTCCTGAAAGGTGTGTCCCTAGTACATGTTTTCAGAGAAGGACCCTCTGAGTCTTTCCTTCCCATGGTATGGGCAGAAAGCTGGTGTGAGGAACACATGCATATAGTGGATAGAGACAAAAATCTGTTCGATTTTAAAAATAGATTTGATTGTGTGACTCACATTTAAGTTCACTCCACCACATTCTGGGTGACTTCTGTGTATCTTGGTATCAGCAGGAAGCAGAAACACTTAAATGATGCAAAAAATACCTTAAGGATTAAAGAAGAAAGCCTGAGCCAGCAGGGCAGAGGAACTGATGGAAGCCAGATGACCAGAACACACAAGGAAGGGGCCCCAGCTGGCTTGCAGCCCTGCATTCTCCCAGGGAGACCTGGTACAGCTTTACATCTGTGGCTGGCAGGCCCTTCCAAGTGGCCTGGCCTCTGCTCTTGAGCTCAGGAATGAAATCTTTCTTCTCAAGAAGGCCCAAATGGCATCTCCTTTAAAGCTGGAACAACCCAGGAATATGTCAACAACTCTTTTTCAATCTACAACCCCAGGTCACAAATGCCCAACCTTCCATCTTGGTGTTACTGACATGTACCCATTGAGAAAATCGAGATTCATCATTGGTCTACCTTGGGTCAGCCCATTTCATAACAGAACTAGATGTGTTTGCTAGGGCTTCCATAGCCACGTATCACATACTGAGTGGCCTCAATCAGAAATTTATTCTCTCACAGTTCTGGAGGCTGGAAGTCTGAGCTCTAGGTGTCATCAGGACTTTGTCCCCTCTGAAGGTGCCAGAACAGGACTGAATTTGTTCTAGACCTCTCCCAGCTTTGCGTAGTTCCTCTGTGTGTGTCAGCATTACTCCAATCTTCACGTGGTGTTCCCATTTGTATGTGTTTGTGTTGAAATTTCTCCTTTCTATTTAGGGCCCACCCTACTCTTCCAGTAGGACCTCATCTTAACTTATCCAATTACATCTGCAACAACCCTTTCCAAATAAGGTCACAGTCTGCAGTACTGGGGGTTAGTCAGCTTTGGTTGAAAATTCAATATACGAGTTTGGGGTGGGGTGGGGTGGATAAATTTAACTCATAACAAAAACATTGAATTTATTTCCTGATTTGAGAAATTATTTAAAATTCATAAGATAAACCCACCATAATAAAAAAATTGGGGTTCTGTTTAAAAAGAGAATAAATGTGGCATAAGGTCTTAGTAATAAGAAAGATACAGGGAAAGTCACAGACCCGAGGGTATCAGTAAAAGAACAACTCAGTCCCTCCTCCTTCCACCCCTGGGTAAAGGTAACAAACATCATCAGTGTCTTTAACAGAAAGGGAGGGTTAAACTTCACATTTTGAAATATGGGCTAAGTGTAAGAGTCAGCAAACTGTGGCCTGTGGGTCAAATCTAGCCTTCCATCTGTTTTTATAAATAAAGTTTTATTGAAACACAGCCTCACCCATTTGTTTACATATTGTCTGTGGCTGCTTTTGCATAATAGCAGCAGAGCTAAGTTGTTGCAATAGAGACCATGTGACCCACAAAGCCTAAAACATTTACTATCCAGTCCTTTACAGAAAAACTTTACCAACATCTAGACTAGTACAAGGCAATGCTCAGAAAAACAACAGTCCTAGAGAAAAGGGAAATTCTAAGGCTGTAACACAGCATGGCTACTAAGGAGCATCGGAGGCCTGGGGACTGGCAGGAAAGGTTGGATAGAGCTCACAAGGATTGTACTGCCTTTCTCAAACAGGCAGAGGAGCAAGCTCTTCAAAGGCTAATTCTTGGGGAACAAGTATTCCAGGTCAGCAGACACTAGGTTCCTCTCTTTCCAGTCATGGAAGGTGTAGCAATAGTCTATTTTCCCCAAGGCAAGGCAATTCTCTGCTAGTTACAAAATCCTTTTGCTTGGGGGATCTAATGTCTAATAAAACAACTCACCTAATCAGGATTTGGAAAGAGGAGTCTGGCCCTTTTGGCCCTGTGTCTTCCTGAAAGTTCTGAGTCCCACCACGCACTCCAGGGCAATGGTTCTGAGCCCACTGCGGTGGTGCATGGGGGCCGCTCTCAGAGGTGCTTTCCCCAGTCCTTTGGGAGACAAGAAAATAAAGTGGGGCTTTCATCACATTATTTTATTCCATTCACAACGCTATGCTTTATTCTGAACCATGCCCTCCACCTTCGGAGTTCGAGCATGGCACATCTCCCGTGAAATGGTGGTGAAAGTTGTTGATCACTGATTATTTATTTTCTCTTATCCTCATTGGATGAAATAAAAAAGTTGCCAGCCCAACTTACTTTTTGTTTTTCCTTCTGAAAATGTATAAGCCCTAAATATTCAAACATCTGGCAAGCATGACTCTGGGCAGGGCCTATGGGCCCAGCCTTCCCTGTGTGGGGCACCAGCCTGTGGAGAACGGATGCCTCAGGTGACTTTTCTCTAGCAAATGCTCTGCTCCAGAATGGCTGGAAATTCCCTTTCCCTTCTGTGTGGTCGCCCCCTTTGCCTGGAAGTCACAGACACTCAACTGGAGTTAGCTGATGCAAAAAAAAGGAAAATGGCTCACACAATCAAACTGCTGAAGAGACAGGGGCAGAGCGGGCTCCGGGCCCCCGTGAACCCGGCTCTCCCGGCCCCCAGGACCTCTGTGTCTACATCCTATCTCCTGTTCTTTCTCTCCTCCACCATCATTTTCTCCTGAAGCAGAGGCACGGCTGTTAGCAGACCCCGGCTTACCTCCCTGCAGCTCCCTGAAGGGAGAGAAAAAAATGGTGGGTTCTAGTCCACTTTGGTTGAAAAATCCCAGGGAGAGGCGTTGGTTGGCCTGGCTTGAATTACATAGCTGTTCCTGAACCAAAGGACCATTATGACCCAGATAGTCTGATGCCCCCTTGCTCCCCCAGGGTCTTTATGTCTCCTGCTCAGTGAGGCCTTCTCTGGCCACCCACTTAAATTGTACCCCTCAACCCCCAAGAAATCCCTGTCTCTCCTTATCCTACTCTATTTTTTCCCAAAGCATTTATCATCTTCTGACATACTAATCTGCTAAGATTTCTGTCTAGCTCTTCCCACTATAATGTAAGCTCCAGAAGGCAAGGATTATTGTCTGTTTTGCTTATTAATATACCCTAGTGTCGGCCGGGCGCAGTGGCTCACGCCTGTAATCCGAACACTTTAGGAGGGTGAGGTAGGCAGATCACTTGAGGTCAGGAGTTCGAGACCAGCCTGATCAACATGGTGAAACACCATCTCTACTAAAAATATAAAAATTAGCTGGTGTGGTGGCATGTGCCTGTAATCCTAGCTATTCAGGAGGCTGAGACATGAGCACAAGAATCAATGAACCTGGGAGGCAGAGGTTTCAGTGAACTGAGATCACGCCACGGTATTCCAGCCTGGGAAACAGAGTGAGACTTGGCCTCAAAACAAAACAAATACATAAATATATATATATATATATGTGTGTCTATATATGTGTGTGTGTGTGTGTGTATATATATAGTAAGTATATATATACACATACCCTAGTGCCTGGTGCACAGTGGCTTAATAAATATTTGTAGTGGAATAAAGAAATGAACAGTCTTGATGGTCATTGATGGTCAGTCTCCTCTTACTAGAATGTAATCCTCCCATTGGAGCAGGGATTTTGATTTTTTTGTTGTTGTTGAGATAGGGTTTCACTCTGTCACTCAGGCTGGAGTGCAGTGGTGCAATCAAGGCTCACAGTAGCCTCAACCTCCCAGGCTCAAGCAATCCTCCCACCTCAGCCTCCCAGGTAGCTGGGACTACAGGCTCAGGCCACCATGACTGGCTAATTTTTTGTACTTTTTGTAGAGATGGGGTTTTGCCATGTTGCCCAGGCTGGTCTCAAACTCCTGGGCTCAAGCTATCCTCCCACCTTGGCCTCCCAAAGTGCTGGGATTACAGACATGAGCCACCACGCTGGCCAGGATTTTGATTTTTGTTTGTTTGTTTGTTTTCCTAGACAACAGATACACGCTAGTGCCTAGAATAGTGCCTCGCCCAGCACCCAGAGGACTCTCAATGAATATTTGTTGACTTTGATGAATGAATGATTCCCTGTGGCTGTGGAGATGGCCCAATCATAGCATTTTATCTCCATGGCTACAGTAACTCATTGATTCCCTTCCCAGAAGTAGAGCTCTGCTGTGGTTAATAAATATCCACTATATTTTCCTAACTTGGAGTGAACGTGGGCCCGAATGTAAAGTTCCAATACTGTATAAGGTTAGAGCTTGGCAGAAAGCAAGAAAACACAGCTGCCCATATGAATCACAGTAAAGTGAGGATGAGTACAATTGAGCTAGAGCTGACAGGCATACTTGACAGAAAACACCAGGCTTTAAAGCCAAACTCTGATCTTATGGGTTACTTCTTTTAGCTTGCCAGGATCCTCCTGCACTTTTCTTAACCTTGCATTTCTAGAAAAATGCGGGTTTCAATTGATGAGCAAATATTAAGTGGTATACTTCTCTGGGTATACACTAGCCTTCATACCTTCTGTCATAGACATTACAATTTTATTCAATTTTTAAAAATCTCCATATGCAAACCTTCTATTAAACCAAACCTTTGATCTCCCCGTACTCTGAATGCCTCCATATGACATGTTACCATGGAGATGTTCTCATATACCTCATTTAATTGTGTAAACAGCATACAGCTCTGTCCATCTTAATCTCATCAATACAGTTTCATTTTTCCCCTTTTCTGCTCTAAGTTTTGATCTTGCTTTAGGTGAATTGAGAGCACCATGCTTGAGGACTCAGGTGTTTCAAGTAAACAAAGAAATTAAATTTCTCTTGATGAATTTACTGGCCTCCTCCTGTCCAATATTCAATTAATTCAGATGTAGAAGAAACCCTTTAACACGCTGGAACGTGAATTCACAAGGAGATCAGAGTTTCAGTTTCAATGTAATTATCTGAAACTTAAGAATGGCTTATTAAAGATGACAAAAAAATTATTTTTAAAGTAAGAGGTATTCCCTGGGGACAGAATCACAAGAATATTAGATGGCTTCCATAGCAGCTCTTAAGTATAACCAAACAACTCAAACTGTTTAGTGTTCTAATTTATCCTTGAGTAAGGCTGCAAGATAAAATATAATATTGGGGACATATCCTACTAAAAATTTATTTGCAGTTTATCTGAAATTTAAATTTAAGTGGGCATCTCGTATTCTTATTTGCAAAACCTGGCAACTCTATTTTATGAGACATGATTGACCACCAAATACTTCATAAGCCATTCAACATTTTCCTAGTTACCAGGAAACACTAAGGAGTCTCTATTAGGAGAAAAAAGGAGAGATGCCACCCAGAAACCAATGGGTCTGCTGAGGCTTGAAAAGGCCCAGCTCAGGTCTTGGGTGCTGTTTCCTCAGCACAAACAGGACTCCTAAAACTTGGCATAGCAACTAAAGACCCTATATATCCAGTTTCATGCAGCATGGAGTGGGGAAAATAGTTGCAACCTCAAACCTGGTGGTCTTAAGGCCTAGTGGTTAAGTGGTCTTTTAATGACATGGAACTGTTTTCTGATGCATATTGTCACTCTCTTCTAATGTTGGTGATATGAACATGAGACAGGGAAATACTGCGTAGAAATGGGTGATTCTCCAGCAAAGCCCCCACTCTCAAGCCTGAATACCCGCAGCCCCAAATGAGGACAGGCATTCCTGCTTTTGTGCCCAAAAGCTGCCTTTTGGCTCACCATTCCCCCTGTCCTGTATCTATATAAAGCGCAGACCCCAGGCTCCAGAAGAAGAGAAGGAGACGAGCAAACGAACAGAAGAGCAGAACAGTGCAGCAGAGAGAAGAAAAGACATGTCTGAAGGCCAAGAGGAGTTTAGCTGTGGATGATTGGAGAGGAGATCAGCTGCTGGATGGCCAAACTCCAGGGGAAGATCATCTTCCCACTCCATCCCCCTTCCAGCTCCTGATCCATCCCACTGAGGGCCACCTCCACCACTCAATAAAACCCCTGCATTCATCCTTCAAGTCCTTGTGTGACCCGATTATTCTGGGATGCTGAACAAGAGCTTGGGATACAGAAAGCTGTCACACTGGCCCTGTGCCCTTGCAAAAAGGCAGAGGGTTCACTGAGCTGGTTAACACTTAAGCTGTCCGTGGACAGCAAGGCTAAAAGAGCGCACTGTAACACACTTCCATCTGGACTTTGGGAGTCACAGGCTGCCACCCCTGGATGCTGCCATGGGGCTGGAGCCCAGTACCCTGGCTCCTGCACCTGCCCATCTGTATGCTCCTGCTCCCATAAGGGGTTTGAGCAGGGGCAGCAATAGAACAGATGAGCCACATCCCTGTCGCATGTCCTGTGAAGGAAGTCAGGGAACTCTCCTATTTTATTGGCAAGATAAATCGTGCAAAATTCCCTTAGGCTCCTGCTTCTCTTTGGCTTTGGAGTCAAGGGTTCACAGTTGTAGCACTTACTCTGTAACTAACTTAGTAGGTGGGCTTAGAAAAGTTTCCGAAACTTTTTGGTTCTAGTTGAGCCTCCCTTTCCAGTCTTTATCTATAAAATGGAAATAACACTCTCCCTATCAAACTTGTGTTGCTATTGTTCTCAGATGAGATTGTATATGAAGTGAGGTGGTACAACTGTTATACTGTATGTGCAAACATTACATGAACACAAGATGCTATTGTCGTTATTGCCTACTCTGATTTCCATGATTTCCATGGGTCGTTCAGTCCTGTGTGTAACAAGAAAGATCAAGGGGATCAGGGCAGGGGCAAGCTGTTTATCAGAACAGAAAAGCCTCTTGTGTTTAACATTCAAATCTTTCTAACAGGAGCCTGGGGCCTACAGGTCTTAGGCCTGGTAAGTGAGAGCACAGTATCACAGAAGCAACAACCCATGGCCATCTCAAAGGGCTGTCAGAGTTTGCTCTACAACAACCCTTTGAGATGGCCATGGGACTGACAGCTGCCATCCTCCCTGGAAACGCTATGAAGTCACCAAATTGCACTGAACACGGGACATGTAGAAGTAATTACAGCCTCTGGAAAGAAACCAGGTCACTTTTCAAACCACTGATCAAATCAGTGGTTCCCATTTTGAGGCCAGGAAACAGTATATTATGGAAGAAAATAATAGGGAAAATTATCTTGGTCCATAGCACTTAAAACAGGAGGAGGGGGCAAGGAAGAGACATATTCTTGCTTCAAAGTTTTTATAAGACAAATCTTCTGTCTGCACAAAGAACCTGAAGGGAGGCCAGGAAAGATAAGGTGTTCCCAGCTAATACTTGAATGCAGAGGTCTCTGTGACCTTCCTTTATCATTTGAGGGTAGGGTGCTGGTTAGGGTGCTGGCTGAGTTCCAAACTCTGATAAGAGGTTTAAGGAACAGCTCCATCAGCCCTACAGAACGGACCCAGCCCTGTGCGTCCATGTCATCCGCCTTCAGTGTGGCCTCCCTGCTGTTCTTCTTTCTTTCTTTATTCATCTTTACTTACAATGGTAAGCTGGGGAAAGCATGTATTTATACAGTCGCACTCATTGTGTGAAATCTTATGTTTCTTATTCTTCACTTAAAACTAAGAAATAACATTTATAGCTCCCCTTAAGAAAAATTCTTAAGAAAATCGGGTTGATTTTATGTCTGTGTAATCCTTACCTGTTTTAATTTTCCTTTGGGGGACTGTGGGCCCCAGTAAAATAATCCCCTGCCTTTTGCCCTAAATAGCATATATTTCATAATTCAAATTCAAATCTTCACATTTCTCTTTCAATAACAATTATTTTTAAAATTCTGCTTTGGCAATCACTAACAATTTAGAAAATAGTCTTTTCTCTGAAATTGTCTTTTTATTTCTACATATATGTGTAAAATATATATAGAATATGTAGACTATACATACATTTGTTCTTGAAAACAAACATTAATTTCAATTCCTGATAATGTGTCTAACTTGAGCTATATGTTTTTTTTAAAAAAAAATATTTTTATTTTTTCTTGTGATAAAACACTTGTAAAATTTACCATCTTAACATTTAAGTGTCCATTTCAGTAGTGTTAAGTATGTTCACAATGTTATGCAAACAATCTTCAGAACTGTTTTCATCTCACAAAACTGGAATTCTAACAACTATCCATTCACCCTCCCGCAGCTTCTGGTAACCACCATTCTACCTGCTTTCTCTATGAATTTGACTATTCTAGAAACCTCATAGAAGTGGAATCATACAATATTTGTCCTTTTATGACTGGCTTACTTAACTCAGCATAATATCTTCATGATTCATCCGTTTCGTAGCATGTGTCAGAATTTCCTTTAAGACTGAATAATTGTTGAGGGTATATATCACATTTTAAATATACATTCATCGTCAGTGGACATTTGGGTTGCTTCTACCATTTGGCTATTGTGAATAATTCTGCTATGAACATGGATGCACAAATATCTCTTTGACACCCTGCTTTCAATTTTTTTTTTTTTTTTGAGACTCTGTTGCCCAAGCTGGAGTGCAGTGGCATGAACTCTACTCACTGCAACCTCTACCTCTTGGGTTCAACCAATTGTTGTGCTGCAGCCTCCTGAATAGCTGGGACTACAGGTACCCACCACCATGCCCCACTAATTTTTGTATTTTTAGTAGAGACGGGGTTTCACCATGTTGGCCAGGCTGGTCTTGAACTCCTGACCCCAAGTGATCCACCTGCCTCGGCCTCCCAAAATGCTGGGATTACAGGCGGGAGCCACTGTGCCTGGCCCCTGCTTTTAATTCTTTTGGGTGCATACCCACAAGTAGAATGGCTGGGTGGCATGGTAATTCTATTTTTCATCTTGAGGAACTGCCATACTGTTTTCCATAGAGGCTGTACCATTTTACCTTCCCACCATGTACAAGAGTTCCAATTTCTCCACATCCTTACAAGCACTTGTTTTCTGTTTGGAGTTTTTGTTTTTTATAGCAGCCATCCTAATGGATATAAGGTGGTATTTCACTGCGGCTTTTTTGAATTTCCCTAATGATTAGTGATGTTAAACGTCTTTCAATGTGTTTTTTGGCCATTTTGCATATCCTAAGTCTATTCAAGTCCTTTGCCTTTTTCTTTCTTTTCTTTCTTTTTTCTTTCTTCCTTCCTTCCTTTTCTTTTCCCTTTTCCTTCTCCTTCCTTCCTTCTTTTCCGTCCTTCTTTCTTCCTTCCTTTTTGAGACAGGGTCTCTCTCTGTCTGTCACACTCAGGCTGGAGGAGTGCAGTAGCACAATCATGGCTCATCACAGCCTTTACCTCCCAGGCTCAGGTGATCCTCTTACCTCAGCCTCCTAAAGTGCTGGGATTACAGGTGTGAGCTACTGCGTCCAGCCTCTGCTCATTTTTAATCAGGATGTTTTGTTTTTGTTGTTGATTTGTAGGCATTCAAATATTCTAAATATTAACCTCTTAGCAGAAATATGATTTGCAAATATTTTCTCCAATTCCATAGGCTTCCTTTTCACTCTATAGGTTGTGTCCTTTTGTTCATAGAAGTTATTAATTTTGATGTGCATGTATTTTGCTGTTTTTTTTTTTTTTTTTCGAGACAGAGTCTCACCCTGTTGTCCAGGCTGGAGTGCAGCAGCACCATCTCGGCTCACTGCAACCTCTGCCTCCTGGGTTCAAGCCATCCTCCCGCCTCAGCCTCCCAAGTAGCTGGGATTACAAGTGTGCACCGCCATGCCTAATTTTTGTATTTTTGTAGAGACGGGGTTTCACTATGCTGGCCAGGCTAGTCTCAAACTCCTGACTTCAAGTGATCCACTGGCCTTGGCCTCTCAAAGTGCTGGAATTACAGGCGTGAGCTGCTGCACCTGGCCTGATGTGCATTTATTTCTTTTAAAAGGAACTATGTATATTTAAGATACACTGAGTATGTATACACATACACACGTATAAGTGTAGTTTAGCACACACTGATTTAAGAAACTTCAGTCTTAGCATTTCCAAGACATTTCTAAAACGGCTTTTAACCACAAACTATCCAATCCTAGGACTATATTCATCATGGGACATATGCAAATATGTGTATTTCTTTCAAAGAGCAAATTCCAGGGAGCTAAGAAAAGCCCAACCACTTCCCCAAAGCCCTTCCCTATACAGCTGGTAGCTTCACCCTTAAGTTCAAGATATTATTCTCAGTTAATAGGAAAATATATTCAGGAGGAATAATACTAAAACTCTGTCAGAGCAAGACTCCGTCTCAAACAAAACAAAACAAAACAAAAACACTCTGTCATCAGTCAGTGCAAATGAAGCATTGTAAAGGAGAATAAGGTTTTTTGCAAGAGAAAAGGAAGGAAGAAGGGCAGGAACAACCAAGGTGGGGAAGAACTAATACAAGGACAGTGGGGTGGGAGCTAAAAGTAAGAGCTGACATTTCTATGGTATTAATACTTACAGTGTATCAGGCATTGCTCCAGGTGCTCTGCACGTATTAAGCCAGAGGTGAGGACAAGTATTTCTATTTTATAATGAAACAGCAGAGGCACAAGCAGTCTAAATAACTTGACTAAAGCCATACAAGTAATAAGTGACTGAGCCAGGCTTCAGAGTGATCTGCCATCACTTTTTGCTCCCAAGAAGCAAAGCCCCCCACCCCGCCCCACCTCCTGGTATTCACACCCTTGTGCAGTTCCTAACCACCGTAGTTGAGCTGGTCTGTGTGACAATAGAATACGGCAGAGGTGATGGTGTATCACTTCCAAGATTAGGTTATAAAGGCATGGTGGCTTCTGTCCTGGTGGCTGTCTCTCAGATCACTTGCTCTCAGATTAGCCAGTTGCCATGTTATAAGCAGCCCTATGGATAGGGCCATGTGGTAAGGTAGGAGAGGCGTCCAGCCAACAGCCACCTGAATGAGTTTAGAAGTGGGTCTTGCAATCCCAGGCAGACCTCCAGATGTCTGTAGCTCTGGCCGACATCAACATCTCAACTACATCTCATGACACACACTGGGCCAGAACGACCCAGCTAAACCCAGACTCCTGACGTTCAAAAATTGCACAAAATAATAAACGTTTGTTGTTTTAAGCTGCTAAAAGTCAGAGTGAATTGTTACACAACAATAGATAACTAATACAGTTTCTTGACCTTCTTAGCCCAATTCATAATTTTGTCCAGGGAATGTGTTTAACTGAGAATGCTGAAATACCAAACTGTTTCTCATACCTCAGTCTGATTCTCTATTAAATTGTCATGCACATCCTATTATAAAGCAATGTCACTCTTCTAGTTAGCATGACCCTTGCAATTATAGAGCACAAGCTACGATTCATACAAGATGCTCCAAGCTGTTCTTTCTTTGGGAGAAAAGGTCATTTTCAAATAGCCTTTTAAAACACACCAAAATTCCCACATTATTTGCCAGTTTCAACCCCATCCCAGAAAGTCTAGTTTGCTGCCTTACTTCAAAGTAACAAATCAAAGAAATGGTTAGAAGAAACGTTGTTTTTCTTAAGAAATCTGTATTAAATATATCTTAGGTGAATGAGGGACAATCTCATTCATGTTGTGCATAAAACATCTCAAATTGCGTTACCCTAAAACCAAAGAATAATGATTCCTAAACTATTTAACACTTTTTAGACTTAGAGGAGGGGGACACAGTGGATCTTTACTTTTTATTTTATTTTATTTTTATTGTTACTTGGATATATTGCCTAGTGGTGAAGTCTGGGCTTTTAGTGTAGCCATCACCTGAATAATGTACACTAAGTGATTTCTCATCTCTCACTGGGCTCCAGCCCTCCCTCCCTTCCAAGTTTACAATGTCTGTCATTCCATACTCTATGTCCAAGTGTGTGATCTTTACTTTAAAATGTATTAAAATTTAGTCTGGGCACAGTGGCTCATGCATGTAATCCCAGCACTTTGGGAGGCCAAGGAGGGAGGATCACCTGAGGTCAGGAGTTCAAGACCAGCCTGGCCAACATGGTGAAACTCCGTCTCTACAAAAATACAAACATTAGCCAGGTATGATGGCGGGTGCCTGTAATCCCAGCTACTCGGGAGGCTGAGGCAGGAGAACCACTTGAACCTGGGAGGTGGAGGTTGCAGTGAGCCAAGATCACGCCATTGCCCTCCAGCCTAGTATACAGAGTGAGACTCCATCTCAAAAAGAAAAAAATAAAATAAAATAAAATAAAACGTATTAAAATTTACAATGTGCCTCTGGACTCCTACCGTCCTTTGAAATTTCTAGATATATTTAAGTTAAAGTTAATTAAAATTTATTTCTTTTGAGAATGTCTTAACACTCCTAGAGAGCACTGGAGACCACCCATAGTGTTGTGATTTAGTTCTCTCTGCAATTGTTTTCTAACCACAAACAGAAAGCACTCAAACCAAGATATCTAGGTGCTCCTTTAAATAACAGTTCATACATTGTCTCCGTTTGCCTGGGCAGATTTCCTCTGTATTATTCTATCCTTAAATAAAATCTGTAAGAGGCCGTTGTTTTGGACTGAGCACCTGCACTAAGCCCCAACACGCCAAACCAAAATGCAAAATGCAATCACTCATGATAAGTGCCACATAATCAAACAGAAATTTTAAAAAACAGAAAAATACCCAAACAGGTCAGTTTTCAAAAACAAAACCAAACCAAACCCAGGAGATTCACAGCAACTAATCAAAAGAAGCCCAGTCAACCTGAGCCAGTGTTAAGGAAGTCCCATCTGCTTTCACCCATACAAGGAAAATAACCCAGAGTCACCTGATGCTGACCAATCTGCTTTTTGCTGTTTTCCTTGCTCCTGCTCAGGTGCCTTACAAAAATCCACTGTTCTGCCATTCCTGACAGTCAGTCTATGTCAGAGACTGGACACTGCCTGGATTATGAATTGCTAATAATAGCCAATTAGATCTTTAAAGCTCAATGTGTTGGAATTTCATGCTTTGACACTGTATTTGATAGTGTCGGGAAAAACCACCCTCCTATGGCCCTGACTTAACAACCTAAAGAAAGCTGCTCTATGGAGTGCCCACAAGGCACTACGTCCACATATTTTTAGTTCATGTTATCCTGCTAACAGGCCTGCAAGCCATGCCTTTACCTTTGCCTCATAGGTGAGCAAAGTGAGGCTCCGAAATGATAAACAACTTACCCAGGTCACATTGTCACACAGGTGGAGGGAGCAGGATTTGAATTCAAGACTGCTGCCACCAGAGCCACCTTGCCGGCTGCCCACGACCCTGGGACTTTGGGAGCTTCCCCTGAATCAGGTCTGCTGCAAGGACAGCCTCAGCGTGCTCTCCCTAACTAGCCCTTTAGAACCTCGGGCCCCAATAAAGGCTAAATCATCCTCTTTAACTATCTCATTCTGCTTGTCTTTTCAGCCCTCTACTCATTTACAGAGATTACTTTATGGCTTTCCTCCCTCCAGGTGCTCAGAGCTGTCATTATCAGAGATGAAAAATCCCTGTCTGTATCTTCCTGATACGAGTTTCTCACAAAAGTTAATGTCACAATACAGCCCGCTTCTCCACAATCAAGCTCCTGAACTCTGCTTTTTTACAACCCTTCTATTATTGATTGATTGATGCATTATATTTGAATGTATTTACAGGGTACATGTGAAATTTTGTTACATGGATAGTCAGTAATGATAAGTCAGGGCATTTAGGGTTTCCATCACCCAAATATTTATCATGTCTATGTGTTTAGTACATTTCAAGTCTTTATACTGGCTATACAAATTTGCTCGTAGACTTTCTTCATAGCTACACACACACCCCTCTCTCACATCTCATATATACTCCTCAGAGACACACACATAAACACCCCCATACCTAACATACTATACACAGACCTCACACACACACACACACACACACGCACACATGCACATGCATCTTCCACCACATGCATGTTCATCCCCAGTGCTTTGCCCACCAGTGAACCCTTCATCCTTTGAGATCCACCTCCCTCAGGAAGCCTTTCCTTGATACCATTACCCCACAGCTGAATGACGAGAATCTCTAGGGATCCCATCCCACTCTCCCTGTCCTACCTATTATTTTATCATTGTCTGTTTTCCCCAGCAGCAGGTGGGCTCCCAGAGGCCAGAGCTGAGCATTATTCACATTTGGGTCCCCCATCTTCCCTCTCCAACACCCTGTAACAGGAATGGCACTCGGCGCTCAGAATCTCAGTAAATACTTCTGGAATGTATAAGTGAGCTCTATTTCGGTGATAAAGAGCCCACTGGATTAATCTGCATAGCCTCGTGACTCCAGACTATCTGGGTCCAAACACCAAACATTATAACCTGATGCTAAATCTCTCTAGACTGTGGTGTGCTCATCTGTGAAGTGGAAATGATGTCAATGGCAATTAACACCTGACTGGCTGGCGGAGGAGATTCAATGAGGTTTTACACATATGTAGACCTACATATATTAGTATGAAGCCAATAACATGATTTTCAATCCTTACATGGGGAAAGTAAAACCACACAGCTCCCTTTGGAAAAGCCACCCCGATGCCTCATCTAACCAGGGAAACCGATGCTTCTTCCGCCTTCCTGGGCCTCTCTCTTATCACAAGCAGACAGGTGGCCCAAGCACAATGGATTCAATCCATAATGGACTCTCAATCCAGTCTAACCAGTCTGGGCATCTCTGCCCCTAGGGGACTGAGCCCTTAATAAACAGATGTGTCTTCCAGCTCAGAACTGCAGACATGTGCGTGCTCATGTTTATATCGGTAGCCTTTGTTCTAAATCCATACCAATACCCGTTTAGTGTTTCTAACAGATTGGTTCTTTCTGATGTGACTGTCTGAACAAATGAAAAGCATTTCCCTGTGGCCTGCCTGTCACACTTTTTTCCGTCCTCTAATTGAGAACACTTTCAAACCTCTCCAACTCCTGTTTGCCTTGCAGTAAGGTGAAGATTTGATTTCTTCCCTATTACAATTTTCTTTTGAGTCAAAACTAGTATCTTGGAAAAAAACAA